>NC_142360.1:4884614-5524614 GCF_059441175.1 Urocampus carinirostris
GGAGAACATTAACACGTAAAGAGTAAATGGTAAATATCGTGAATTTAGAAAATTTGACTTAAAATTTACTGTTCTTTGGCTATTTTAGCAGTATTTTCGGATTGTATCAAAATCTGGAGTTGCCAACCTTTTTGAAGCTGGAGCTAGATAAGACAGAAGATATCTTTTCCAGATTTAGGCCAAACTTTCACTTTTAACCAGGTTTTTGGCATATTTCGCACAAAAAATGAAAACCTGTTAATGTGCATCCCTAGGTAAAACAGAAAATAACCTTTCCAGATTTAGGCCAAACTTTAATTTTCAACAAGCTTCTTGGAACATACCACACAAAAAACGAAAACCTGTTATTGTGCATCTCTAGGTAAGACAGAACATACCTGTTCCAGATTTAGGCCAATCTTTCACTTTAAACTACGTTTTTTGCATATTCTGCACAAAAACTGAAAACCTGTTTTTGTGCATCCCTAGGTGAAACAGAAGATAACCTTTCCAGATTCAGGCCAAACTTTGATTTTCAACCAGGTTTTTAGCACATACCCCACAAAAACCGAAAACCTGGTATTGTGCATCCCTAGGTAAAACAGTAAATAACCTTTCCAGATTTAGGCCAAACTTTCACTTTAAACCAGGTTTTTGGCATATTCCACACAAAAACTGCAATGCATTTAAATAATTGTCCATATAAGGACAATAAAAACCCTGACATGGGCCAATCTACTCAGTAGTGTATTTGAATGTGTTCATAAAATTCTATAATTTAACTGTTGGCATGAGATAAAGGCCTTTACTATTTACATAACTAAGTACCGACACACTGTAAGGCCATTATTACATATTACATTAGAGTATTTTTAAGTAATGTTACCTAAAAATTCATCGAATATTGGTAAGGCCATTATCGCATGAGAAATCTGGGAACAGCAAGGCCACTATCGCACAAAAACATGTTTTAATCAATTGTTTGCGAGTGAGCGATTGTTTCGACAAACTCATTGTGGTATTGATACAAATTGATTAGTGATTTTTTTAAAGTAGCAAAACTACATACTATTTTATTATGTTACTAGCAGGTCGTTATAAAAAATGTCTTGGCTCACTATTTTTGTCCTATACCCATCATAATTCTTGTGCTTACATCAAATCATATCACTCAAATCCCATTTGTTATACTCAATGTTTTATTTATTTTTTTCAATTTTGATTTCTTGTTCCTCTATATCGGGGTCGACAACCTTTTGAAGCTGAGAGCTACTTTTTTGTCACAGATAAGCACAAGGTTTTCTCAGTTTGATATGTATTTCAAAGATATCAAATTATGTTATTACTAGTTATTACTATGCTATTATGTTATCACCGAGTTGTGATCATTTGGAGGGTTGAAATAGTCTCAGTCAAGCACTCAAACATCTGTCTTGTATAAGGGCACTGATCGATTAACATGTACAAATTCTAAACTAATTTTTAAAATAATTTTACCAGAGTTCATCTATTTAAAACCACTGGATTTTTCATGCCCTAGAAAATCACAATGACCCATCACTGGCGAGCTATTTTCGGAACCGCAGGCACCACATTGGTCATCGATGATTTAAACTGACACTTAAAGATTTATGAAATCCCCAAGATAAATGATTTTCTATTTTATATTAATCATGCCTCAAACCTCAACCTTTTTGAGGCTTTTGCAAACACTATTTGAACCTTGTTCACGTTTAACCTTGCTCATGACAATTTTGCAAACACAAAAGTCAAGTCAAGTCATGTTTATTTGTGACGCCCTTAATCACGAGGAGTCTCAAAGGGGATGGACAGACTATTGCAAACTACAGCCTATTATTACACCATCCCCTGATCTAGAACCTACATGAGGGCAAGGAATAACTCAAAAACTTTAACATGAGGAAAACGAAGAAACCTAGAGTAAGCACTACTTATATGCAATACACACATATATGATTAAATAACATACACGATTAAATTACATAACATAAAATAACATAAATGAATTTACACGTAAAGGAAGATTGAAATAAAAATGAAAGTTAGAATTTTATAGAATTTGTTGATGTTGTATATCGGGAAACTGTTGTAAAGAATGGCTGAAAAAAAACCATCATATTCCACAGGGGAAAATGTCGTCAAATACTATCCTGAAGGTTTACTGTACAGATTTTATTTACTATTTGTGTGACGTGACTCTGGCTGGTCAAGTGGAGTAGCAGGTGGATGCAGAGAGGGGGAAGAGACAGCGGAATATAATAAAAAATGAAACAGAACATTTTCTGTCATGCTCTTAAAGGGCTGCACAGACCACAGATTATTGTAAACTTCAGACAATTGTGACACCATCCCCCGATCTGAAACCTACATGAGGGCAAGGAACAACTCAAAACCTCAACATGAGGTAAATGAAGAAACCTTGAGAAGAGAACGCGCATGAGATAAAACAAGGGAAAACAGGATTGTTTACTAATGAGCCAAATGCTGCTTCCCCAAAATACATTCTAGTTGCTTGGAAAACTAGTTAGTTAAGAGCATTGAAAATGTAACATGTAAAATGAAAAAAACACTTTTAAATAGTGTTATATAATAAAAATGTGATTCCTGATGTGCATTACCGCCCACATGAATCACAAGTGTCCTGGTTGGTGATCACAAACAGCACAATTGCTAATGCTACCATTAAAACTGAAAGAATAGAACACTAAAAACATACTTTTCAAAAAATTCTACATCAACTAATTTGTTGTCCATTACTCCACCATATAAATGGCAACGCGTAACGGTTACCGCTCACAAACAGCACCATCGCTAATGCTAAAGCTAACTCCTTCCCCAATATGTGACTCAATGACACGACACTTTACAAAAGCTATGGAGCAGCTCCAGCACTGCGCCCAGGCTCGATTTAAATTCGCTAGGCCCTTCTCACACGATACATCCGGAGCGAAACCAGGAGGAAGGCTTTTTTTCCTTTCTTTTGGAGGGAATGATGAGCAGTATCATAAAAATGTAGACTGACCCTGGTGTCTGTAATCTTGCCTCTCAAATCATATACAGACAGGAGATATTTGTGTATATGTCTGCCATTTGTGAAATACTGCAATGGAACACGGTCGGGAATGGCTAAGCATGTGGCAGAGGGGACTAGGATTTGAATCCCGGGACTAGAATGTTTAATGTAATGTACCACTCACGTTTAAGCCACGCTAAAAAATGTAGCTGCTGTTATGCTAATGTAGGTTGCACAAATGCATCACAGGTTAGGTCATTTCCAGGAATGAAGAGGCTGAATTTCTGATTCTGTTTTTCAATTGTTGGCCACATAAACCTAAAAGCATTCCAAAGATATTTTCAAGAATACACAAATATTTTTTTCAAAAGATTTTAAAGGAGAGAGTTATGCTGTCATGATTACTGATGTGACTCAGCTGTGCCCGCTCATTTGGCGCCAACCGCCGCGGGTTCTGATTGGCTCCCTGTCCTGTCTGTCCCCTGTTGTCAGTTCGTCTGCAAACCTCAGTGTATACTAGGCAAGTCTTTTTCGACCCTGACTCCCACCTGTCCTGTTTTTGCTTCCGTCTGTCTCCGCTACGACCTGTTTTGCTCCTGACCACGTCTGATCTACCGTCCCGGCTTACGACCTCTTTTGTCCCCGACAACGTCTACTCTCCCGTTCTTGCTTATGACTCGTTTCTGACCCCAACCATGCCTTGCTCTCCCAGTTTTTCCGTCTCTGACACCGCCATCGCTCGCTGTGGAAGATCCACTTCCGTGTTTGGATCACAATCCAGGTACGAGAGCGACTTGCTTCCCATGTCCAGCGAACACCGGATTGTGGGCCCTTCAACAAAACTTGTGGAAATGCTACGCAATTGGGTCCTGTTTCCGTTCTGGTCCTGACATATAGTGACTCACTCAAGATTTCCAATTCTTAGGCTGACATAGTTGATTCCTGATTACTGTATATTTATTTATTGACAGTCCCTTCTATAGAAGTCATCGATACAAAAGACAAGTACCATTACAAAAACAATTCCTTTTTTCCTCCTAACACACCCCAAAATAATTGATGGTTAAACATGTTTTTTCCTGAACTTGCATTAAATTAATGACAGTATAATTAATGTTTCATATTGCTGATACTGTTTGTATATTGACACCTTCAATGATCAGCAATTACTATTTTTGTGGTGTGTTCGGATACTCGTATCACCACCAGTGTCGTGATTACCGATGTGAATCACCTGTGCCCGCTCCTTTGGCGCCAACTGCCTTTTTCGACCCTGACTCCCACCTGTCCTGTTTTTGCTCCCGTCTGTCTCCGGCTACGACCCATTTTAATTTTGACCATGTCTGCTCTCGTTTCTGACCCCGACCACGTTTTTGCTTTCCTGACCCGGCTATCGACCTGTTTTTCCGTCTTTCAAAATAAGAGTGGTATAGGCACCAATCCTTTGAATGCATCCTTTTTCCTCAAAATGCCATTAGAATAGTAACAACATATTGTTGTCCATCGTGATGTTATTGATTGTAAATTGTATCTCTTTAGTGATCAGCTGTTACTGCCAGTGTGGTGAATACCGATATCTTAAAACCCCAGTGTGTAATATTTGACCACTAGATGGCACTGTAATGTCTTATGCGAATGAAAACCAGTGCCAGGAGCACAGCGTAGCAGCAAGATTTCAGATAAACACAGAGGTAAGGATTCCACCATGTAAAAGAAATAACAATTTCTCGATTAATGGGTTTTCATAAAAATTAACGCTGTTATGATAGTTTATGTACTTTTGCTTAGTATTCAAATCAATGTTTTTCTATTTTAAACACATATTATTTTTGCTTAAGATTCCATACAATTTATGATAGTATTGTTGTCTAATGTGTAGTTACTGATTTGAAATCGACAACTTAATTCATCTGCCATTGTGATAAATATCAATACAGTACCTATTATCAGTCAAGTATCTGCACCAATTCCCATAGTATCTATATTCGCCAATCACAGAACTGCATAGCTTACCAGCCTACCAGCCTCGAACTTTCCAGTGTACTCCCAATTTAACAGTCATATATTCAAATAAAGGACACCTGCCTAAACAGGTAGGATGCATTCATTCATTTTTAGGTAGGAATGGGCTAAGTGCAGTCGACCAATCAGAAACCTCTGTCATCTGCCATAACCATGTTGATTATATAAATTATGAAACAATTAGAAAAAAAACAGAAAGCATGCTAA
The DNA here is from genome assembly GCF_059441175.1 of Urocampus carinirostris. Taxonomy (NCBI): domain Eukaryota; kingdom Metazoa; phylum Chordata; class Actinopteri; order Syngnathiformes; family Syngnathidae; genus Urocampus; species Urocampus carinirostris. The sequence continues at coordinate 4,889,857 of NC_142360.1, forward strand.
TGAAACGGCAACTCCTCCGTTGATGAAACCTCCCCCACGGCATGGCAGTCATTCCACAAATGCATTGCGCCACAGAGCTAATATTTTTATATTAAACAATCCAGAATATAACCATTATCCCCCACCAAAAAAAAACAGCAAAGGAAGGTGTGAATGAGGTGTCCCTTCTCCCCACGCGATCCACGCGGACGACGTTGGTTGCTTCACGGTCCTCCATCAACCCCGTCATCCTCTCGGGTTGCTCCATCCGTCCTTGTCGTGACGTCCGGCGGATTAGTTTCTACATTCGGTTCTCTAGCTTTATGATATTGCATAAACTCATACAGCTAGATAACCAAAGAGAAAAACTAAGCCACATCTCTCTTAAAGGAGCCGCCGCCGGCGTCGTGGGTGCAGCGTGTTGCGGTCACGTGGAGCGAACCCTCTCCGCCCCTCCCCTCCCCTCGCTCACCTTCCTTTTTCCTAATCAGACAGTTGCGTTCAATGACTATCGTAGTAGACGCTACTGTATGGCTCGGGCTGGCGCAACCCCGCCGTAAATTAACGCTGACGAGAAGGAGCGTCACGCTGGGTGACGTCATGGCACGTGTGACGTCATGTTCACCTGTCACGTGTCGTCATACACAATTACTGTGCGTTAAAATTGGACACGCGTGGGTTGCGTGGCCTTTAAACCATCGCAATAAACAAGAATAATCGAGACGTCATGTGGCGTTTGAAGTTGCCTTCTATTGTTTGGGCAAAATATAAATTATATACACGACAATATTACGATATATTTAGTTAAAAAAAACACTTTCAATATTGTGAATGTGCTTGATTGCTGTTGAGATTGTCAAGAGGGGTTGTTCAAACCTCACACTGTTTGTTTTCTGTTATTAGTGTCAAGAAAATTTGTTCAAACCAAAAAAAACTGAGCAAAATGGTTTAATTATGCAAATAATTATAGCAATGGTTTGTCTTATTTTACTTACGCATTTTAGTAGTATAAAACACAACGTATTTTAAAAAATATATTATTTTTTTTCTGACAACTGGATGGTGACAGCGGCTCTCCAGGATCATTTAAAGCGATATGGGTGTCTCCCTTCCCGGCCTTACAAAGCCGTAATGGCCGGCAACCCACGTGGAAGATGCTAAGAATCAAGCAGAACTGCAGCTTTTTATTTCCCATTTTTAAATATCCTATTTCAGATTCACAACCACAATAAAGCAAAACTTATAGAGAAAAAAGTAAGATAATAGATAGTGCCTTGGGCTGAATATGGACATTTAATCATGACAAAAATGACTAACGATCATAAAGTATGAATAATCACAATTGTTTTTTAAACAATGGACAAATCTTACGCACTACTGTTTATATTAGCCCCCTATACATATGTAAATTAAATCAAATAAAGCTACAATTGGTTGTCCTGGGTGATTATAACATTTAAATTTTATATCTTACACGTACCCTTCATTTTCTCTTTTAAATATTTTATCATATGTTTATCCCAGAGTGTCATTACTAATTTTGTTGTAAACGATGTACATTAGGTTGTTGTTAAAGGACTATAATGATCCTAAAGTTACATACATTGTTGTTTTTGAAAATCACGATTGTGTTTAAACAATGCACACGTATGCTATTTTGAATATCAACATGCATATTTATGTAAATTAAATCAAATAATTGTTTTTCTTAAGCGATCATACGTTCCATTCATTTTTCTCTTTTAAGTCTTTTATTATATGTTTATGCGGGATCCCCGTGTCTAATCTCGTTGTAAACAAAGTATCACATGGTAATTAAACAACTTTTCATACTGAGAGAGCTGTTTTAGAAAATTTGTATTGTGTTCAAACAATTGACACCTCTTACTCTCGTACACTCTTAAGAAAATTAACCCACATATTTATTCAAATGAAATCAAATAGTGCGGCAATTTTTGTATTATAAGCGTTATATTTTTATATTTAATACGTAACCTTCATGTTTATCTTTTAAATATTGTATTACATGTTTTTATTTGAGTCACACGTCTGATCTCATTGTAGACAATGTATACTATAGGTTGTCTTAAATGACATTTAAGGGGCTTCAATGTTGTACGATGTAGCAGTAATGTTGTGCTTACATGGCACTCCAGGATAAACATGGAACAAGAGACTTGAAAGAGAAAAATGAAGGGCACCTGCTTTATTGTACACAATGTACACTAGGCTGTAATTAATGACAATAAAGAGAATTGCATTTTTTTCTATTCTCTATTATCAATATTATTATTTTTCCTTGAATCAAGTGAAATCTAATGCAAAATGGAAAGCAGTGAGCATCAGCACGTTTAATACACTTTTGCATAAAATAGCCACGAAAAAGATTATAGCTAATTGTTTTCGGCATATTAAGTAATGCTAGCACGCACCTAAAATACGTGTACGTGGGCGTGTAGTCTAATTCCGTGTGTGTGTGACAAAAACAATAACATACTTATTATTCATCATTAAGTTAAAATCAGTAGAAATATTGAAATTAATTCTAATTGAAATAACTCACAAGAATTTAAAATACAGTGTTGTGACACGCCCACCAATCTACGTCAAACAGACGTGCACGCACGCACGCACGCACATGTTTTCATCTTAGTTCGAGATTCCAATAGGCTTTGTGTATTTTATTTATTCTAAATGTCGTCGAAGCCGATGGTTTTAAAAAGAGAGGGAGTATAACTGTACGACAACTGTCCATGGTGCTGAAACTAATTCCGGAAATATGCCCCCCAAACACACGCACACACACACAATCACTCTCTCTCACACACACACACGCGCGTACACAGTAGATTTCCATAATGTAATATTTGAAATGTGTTCGAAAGAGGAATAATTATTTTTTAAATACCATACAACCGTTTATAAATACTGGCAGTGGAAAAAATGTATTTTTCCTAGTAAAACTTTTTGCAATAATACGACAATTCAGCAGCAAATATGTGAAACGAGTTGGTATTAAAATGTAAGTATACGTAGAAACATAGAAAGGCAATTGCTTTGAAAGTATATAATAAAACAGTGTAATATAAATACAGGAATAAACCTATAAATAAAAACTAATGACGAGTATTGTTTTAACATTGTGAAGGAAAAAGAACAGTATGTTTTTATTAAACTAACTTTGTGTGTGATGTTCTTATTGTCACTGATAACAACGTGAAGTGTATTGTTTCCAACGAGATTAGACGTTGCACTCCAGGATAAACGTGTGATTGAAAAAAAGAGGGAAAAAATGATATTATCAAGGTACAGCAGTGTTTGTACATTGCCTTAAGTTGTTAGCTCATTAAGGAACATTGCAATACAAATTAGTGCAGTTACAATGTTGTTTCACGTTAATTTGAACAACAATTATACTGAATGCATTTTTTTTAGAATGTAGAATGTTTAAAATAATGTGTACTGAATGCTATTTTTTTGTAACTAGATTCTGAATGGTTTTAAATGCTAATAAAATAATATCTCCAAATGTGTCATACCATATTCGATTGCATATTTATATCAAAAGAAATTCACGGTGAAATTATATATAAAAAATCATATTACTGTGATTTTTTTTTTTTTTAAAGAGGGGGAGAGTCAACATCAAGTTCAACAACGTGCTGGAGCTAATTAGCATCACAACGTTGTCTGGCGCACGCGTGCACACACGCACGAACGCACGCGCACAAGAGAAAATTTCGAACCTAAACAAGCAATGATTCGCTCGGTTTGGCACGAAATGGCTGCCACTCGCATGTTTGTTTTTTTCATTAATAATTATATTTTTTAAACAATTGAGATATTAGATACTTACACAGTACGCTCCGTAAATCCACCCGAGGGTTTCGAGTCCTTTTTTTTCATATACTTCATTTTTCAAATAAAGAATCCGGATCACACCAGTTTCTATGTGAATGTCAATTTGATTCAGTTAGTTAAAAAAAAAAGAAAAAGAAAGAAGACGCCATTTGGTTAGCTTGGCTAGCATCCACGCAGCAACCTCGTTCGCGTCCTCGGATGAGAATGTGCGTGGAGTGGACTTCGCTTCTCGTTGGTCCTCCCCGTAACCTCCCCTTTCTCTCTCTCTCTCTCTCTCTCTCTCTCTCTCTCTCTCTCTCTCTCTCTCTCTCTCTCTCTCTCTCTCTGTCTCTCTCTCTCTCTCTCTCTGTCTCTCTCTCTCTCTCTCTCTTTTTTGCTCTCTCTCCCTTCCTCCTTCCGCTCCCCTTTCCCCTCTTCCCAGTTTGACATCAAGCATCCCTAGTAATATTTTCCCCATTTTGAGTTTAGAGAAGTCTTGAAAAAGAGAGAGAAATAGGACGGGCAATAGCGTGAAAGAAAGGGAGAGAAAAACTGCGCGTTGTGATGACGTCACGCGCCGAATTTGGCTGGTCCAATGAGACGTGCCCATTTTTTTTACGGGGGAATAGGACAAATTGTTTCACAAAAATAAAAAAAAGAAATTAAAGTGTGATTTGTTCATTCTGGTAAAGCTTTCTCGTCAACTTAAATTTGTGTTTGTATAGAAGTCATACATACTCCTGGTCAAAACCATGGGCCGTGGTCCGAATGTGGCCCGCCACATCAATTTATGTGGCCCGTGAGGCAAATCCGAGCGGAGCATGAGAGAAAAATGAGCTAGATTGCGTCAAACAATAACTTGCACTTTTAAATATGTCCACTGGATGTCGCCAAACCCCAGCTTCAGCTGTACTTGCTAAATTGTATCCCAATGCCGTTGTTATTTTACTTGAAATAAAAGTCACGGATACACTGTTTAAGGCAATAGGAAAAAAATACATATATATTTTTTTAGATAGCACCTGGTTGTCTTTGCTAAAGTGTATGTGGTCCATTTAAAGGCTAAGAGAAGCACAAGAGAAAAATGATACAAACAATGGCCTGCAGTTTTTACTATGTCCACTGGGTGTCAGAAAAGCCATCACTGTAGCTGTACTTGCTGACTCATTGTTCACCCAGAGAACATTGAGGAAACCCAACGCGTTTTACATAAAGCAAAAGCCACGGAGTATGAAAAATGCTCATAAAAAATTACCAACTGGGTGTCTGCTAAACTTTAAATAAGCTCTTTCTGTAATAGATATGAAATGTAACAACTCGGTTCCCATATTCAGGTAAAGCTTTTCCTTAATTGAAACCTTCAATAATCGTTTTATAATGAAATCTTACATCGCTGATACATGAATTGATTGTGAGCGTCTGAAATACCCCTGTTTTAAAACAATAAAATCTAGCGTCTAAAATATAGGTCAATTAACATTTTATGAAAACCGTTGACGCAAAAAATGAGAAGTGTCCATCTTATTTTGACGGGGAAGTAATAGAACACATTGTTTAGCTAAAAATTAATGAAAAACAAAAAAGTGTACCTTAGTAATGGAAAACAGTTTAAAAGGACGGCGCAGGGTTAAGACGTCATGAGACTCAATTGGCTAATTAAAGGACGTAACCCGCCGTAATGTAACGAAAAGTGTCTATTTTCTTTTCAAGGAGAAAATAGAACAGGGTTTTTTTTTGCCTAAAAATAAGTTATTTAGCCATTTGTTCTTTTTAGTAAAGCTTTTTTTTGTCTTAATTTTGTACATTTATAGTTTAAAAAAATCATAAATATTTTTAAAACAATAAATATAGTAGCTCCTTAAATATTGGTCAATTGACATTTTATTAAAATCGTTAACGTTTCAAATTAAACACTTTCCTTTTCTTTTCAGGGGAGGAATAGAATATGTTGTTTTGCTTTAGAAAAAAAAGTAGCTTTATAATCTATAAAGAGAAATGGGCGAGAAGATATGACGTCACACGCCGGAATTGGCTCGTCTAATGAGATGCGTCAAATTTTCTTTGAGAAGGGGGTGTGGGGTGACATAGATTATAGGACACGGTGTTTCATTATTTAAAAAATGAATTCTTTGCACATTGGGGTTTATTTAAGTCATACATACTTTAAAAACAATATAATAAATAAACACATAAACTAGGTACCCACTTAGATATAGGTCAATGAAAATGTCATCAAAATTATGACATACAAAACTAAATGTCATCGAAGTAAATTGATAGCTATGCGGGTGAAAAAATGCATGAACAATAATTTTCAGTAAAATATATTTATCTTAAAAGCACAATTCAAAAATCAATATATAATTACAATATAATGTCTTCTACAACGTAGTGTACATTGTTCACAAGGGGATTAGACGTGGCACTCCAGGATAAACAGGTAACAAAGACTAGTCAAGTCATTTTTATTTGTATAGCCCTTAATCACAAAGAGTCTCAAAGGGCTGCACAGCAATCAAATAACATATCAAATAAATATATCTAATGCACGTTTTATTATTAAGCTCAGTTAATTACCTAGCTACCCGAGGCATTAGTGTCAGTCGTGTTTTATCACATTTGTATACAACATTTTGTTTGTGTATATTACAATTATTCTATGTGGTGGAGTGTGAGTGCTTTGTCAATTGTTTTGGCTGCTTTTAAAAAGAAAACACGAGAACTCGTTTTGTACAATCACCTTTTATACTAAACACGCGGACGCACATCCATTCATAATAATGTAATACAACAAATAATGTAAATCTAAGAAAGAAAAAAAACAACAGTAAATGTATGCATACTGTCTGTCATACACGAATAATTCTCTAAGAGAATTAATAATAATTCTCTAGTCAGTCACAAATGGTGCATTATTCACGCATACATGCATCCAATTCAAATTTAATGATTTCGAAGGGAAATAAATAAACATAAAACGCGCCATTGTACATGAATAACAAACGCACGTGTTTGGTTTTGGCGAGTTGGGTGACCTTCAATAGGCAGATGCGCCAAATCCACATAATCAATGGCGACATCTATTGGTTAAAAGTGTTACTGCAGTGTACCCAAAGGCCGAGGAAGGAAAAAACGACGGCCTTCATTCCTCCGCATCTTGGCCGCGCCCACTTTCGGCCATTTCAACGAATTTTTATGATATACAGTTGAGCGATTTGAATCATTTATGCATATTAATTACTTTGTTTGATATATTATGAATTTAATCGATCATAAAATTATCACACAGCGTGCTGTGCACGACGGAGGCCTTGATTAAAAACTTTTATCGTTTTATTTTTAATTCCAAGGAACGTAATGGCAATTTTAAAACCACAAATACCATAAGTGGTAACATCATTAACCAATGAAGGCTTAACAGACTAAACCATTTTTTTTGTATCCGAGTTTAATGTTCGAAGCTTTTTCTTTTGCATCGTCAAATAATCCAGACCGGCGTGAAATCGATGATTGTTGAAGTCGACTTTGAAAATGAAACGACTAAATGTAAAGGAAATAATCTTGCAATGAACGACACGTTTTATCTTACATGAGACCAATAAATTATTTTATTTCTTCTTGGAACAAACAATTAATAGGGAATTTGGATGTTGTACTACTAAGATAATGATAATATTGGTATTAAAGCATATTTATAGTAAATAACAGTAATAATTGAATAATAACGATAATAAATATAATAATCATAGTAGATTCGTATTGATAACGATCACAATAGCTACGATATAGGAATATTGGGGTGTTATAAATTCCCCTAAATTTCAATTGGTTTGCATTTAGGACAGTATAATTGACTATATTTTGTAATTTCTTAAAATATGATAACATTAAGGAGATATAAAAGTCAAGTACATATCCAATAACATTCCTAAACATTTATTTTAACTCGGTTTAATTCAAATCATATTATCAAATATATGGTTGAAGTATAAAACAATATTTTATGGAAAATTAAACGTGGAATACAATAATAATTCAAATAAATATTCAACAATATGCAGAAAAAAATAGTTTAATTCAGTTTAACCTTTAAATCACTATAAACACAATTATGGCTGTGTGTGTATTGCTAATTGTATCTTATTACCGAAAATATTATTTAAGTATTAAACATAAATTCATTCAATGATTCCTCTTTTGAGATCATGAGGCTGGATTCTATTTAAAAATAAAACAACGTTGAATTGAATGCAATTTTTAAAAATTTATGAGCCTTACTTCTAAAATATTTACCCCCTTTTTACAGATAACTAATGTAATTTTAATCCATACTTAATGAGGGATTGCATGTTGGAAAATTACAATTGATATTTAAATGGTTTGCATTTTAAAGTGATGAAAATTAACATATGTAACCTGCAAGCAGTTTGTAATTGAGGATGATATCCCAATCTAAATACAATATTTCGAATAAGAGTTAACAACGTGGTGCCCGTGGGCACCAGGTGGCCCCTATGAGCGCCTGAGTAGCCTGCCTGAGTAGTCTGCCTACTGGTTCTATAGTTATACGTTATTGTGATTTTTTTGTGAACTGATTTCTAACTGGGATGGTGATTTGTAGGTTGACTAGGCCTATTTTAACCTCACTTTTACCAATTATAACCCACTACTAACATATTAATAACATAGTAACAAAATAATAACAACCTGGTTTGTTGATTTTCTAGAAATGCACGTCAAACTTGTAACCCTCCAAAAAATTATCAGATTCCCAGGCTGCATGCACAGGCAGGCCCACTCTTTGTGTTCAACTCAAATGGTTAGCAACAATAATGATGACCCAATTGAAGTGGACACCTCTGGGAATTGTAATGGCCACTCTTCCGGAAAAAAGGCTTGACCTGTCAAGCAGGACTTTGCATGCCGGGACCAAATAGTTATTGATGCGAAATATAGAGGAATTACAAAGGGTGGGAATACTTTTTGTTGAAATCAGGATAAAAATCCAAGTTTTTTTTTTTTAATTTCAATTATATTCCTCAGAATAAAACTACAATTTGTAGGTGTAAGTGTTATGTATTAGGAATTTTATGATATTCCAATTTGGATTTAAAACTCAGTATTATTTTATACAGGTTGGTCATTGAATGTATTATCAGTTTTGCAGTTTTGGGACAATTTTTTTAAGTATTTGTACAAATGCACTACTAGTGGGGTTGGAATACATATTCCACTAAGCTGTTTTGACATAAAATCAAGGCTGTCCATATTTCTCTGCTCCAATGTAGCGATTACATAAGAATTGATGCACTCATTGTCTCTCCGACATAATATTTTGACCAAACTCTGCTCCATAATTTAGTCTGAAAATTGACTAATCATCAAATTTATTCCCAAAATAGTCAAAATAGTCCAATTTAACCTCAACCTTTGGCCTAAATTGTCTCAATTTTACAAATGAATTAGTCCAAAAATTGATGTCTAAAACTAGGTTGTATGGAGCAAGTTTTGTCACAAAATAGTTTTGTCACAAAATAGTTTTGTCCGTTGATATCCAAATTTGGCCGCCGAAAAACTTATCTTTCGAGTTTTTTTTCAAAATAAGTTTTTTTAATTTCTTGATGTAAGATTTTGAACCAAATTTGCCCCATTTTAGACGTGATGTCGTCCGAAAATTGACATCTAAAATTGGGTTGTGTTGAGCAAGTTCTGAGCAAATTTTGTCCCAAAGTATTCAAAACAATCTTGTCTCCCATGATGTCTGAATTTACCTCCTTTTCAATATTTTTTTATAAAGCGATTTTTATACTTCACAAACATAAGATTTAGGCCTAAATCTGCTCCATTTTAGACAAAACAATGCCTAAACTAAGTTGTAATGAGCACATTTGGTCCCAAAATAGTCTTGACTAATGATCTCCACACTTAGCCCCCAGAAACTCATCTTTTCAACGTCTTTGAAAAACGTTTCACATTTCTACCAAATAAGACATCTGTTTGGACATGTTTTTTTTACCCATTTTATCAACCTGTTTTCTTGCTGGGTGGGATCAATGTACAAAATACAGACGCTAGAAGAAGCTACAGGTCCCTTAAAACAAAGGCTAACAGGTTTAGGGACAGTTTCTTCCCCAGGGACATCACCATCCTAAATAAGCACACAAGACTGTAAAAAATAAGGAAGCAAATATTTGGACTATGTATATAAAATGTCCATCCACAAATTAATTCTTTATTCTTATTTTTGCACAATGTTACTGCGAGTCAATGCATTCCGATGTCCATCCGATTTAGGCCAGTCTTCAAGCACTTCCTTGTTATAGATTCTAATATTCCTTTTCATCTTATTTTTATCGTTTAAGTATTTTATTACATGGTTATCTTGAAAGGTCACATTTTGTGAAGAATGTACACTATGTTGCAATTAATGAAGCTAATGAAGACAAATCTATTCTATTCTTTTCTATTCTATTCTATTCTATTCTATTCTATTCTATTCTATTCTATTCTATTCTATTCTATTCTATTCCTCTCTAATTCTCTTTGAATATTGGTCACACCATTGGATTAAACACAAACATGCTCATACTAAATGATGATCAATATTTCTCCACTCAATGCCTCATATTCTTTTGGCCTTCAGATTACTTCATATAATTTCAATCTGCTTGAAAATACATTGTCCAAAGATAACTACATAAAATGCAAATATAAGCTATAAATTACGTGATGATATCATAAACAGCAAACTTACAGTATACAAATCTCAGCCACCGCCTGCAGAGAGGAGAAAGAAGACGTCTGTTCATCCCTCGTGCATCCCGGACTAGTTTTTCTTTCGCGACACTTCCCCGGTTTAATTGGCGACGAGGGGGCTGAATTTTATGCAAATGAGCGCCGGCATTAGTCTGGTGGGTGAAAAGGAGGCGAGCCGAAGGGCCCAAGTCTCGTCTCTTTTCCCATGCACTTCCCTCGGTCAAGTTCAAGCGCATTCAGGCGGCCTTGAATGCATGCGGCAGATTGATTGGGGGAAGGTGGGTGGGCTGCGGTGGAGAAGAGAGGGCTGTCTGGCTTGCAATTATAGTCCGTTTTCATTCAACATGCTTTATAAGTTTCATGAAATGGGCCCACTTGTCTTAAATCTTCTCCCGTGGAATAAGTCTGAGTGGATGTCAAACATGTCCGTTTTTCAGAACTAAACAGGACGCTTTGGGGCGAGGAGACGGCTTGGAAAGTCTACTCAAATTAGTGTTTTTCAAGCAAATCTCTCCTTTGACGGTTTTTTTCAAAACACAAATGATGAAACTGTCTAAAGAAGAAAAATATCCGCCTAGGAAAAAAAAATCATCAACTAACCTGTAACACTAATTTCAAAAAACAAAGGGGTATTTGAATGTGTTTCGCTTCAAAAGTGGGAGTCTTGTTGAGGGAGTCTTTGAATACTAATTTATAGGTTAACCCCTAAACAGAGCAATATATGTTAAATATATTTACAAACACTTCTGTCCAATGGAAGCATACAGGTAAAATATGACCTTTGTGACTTATGTTAACTCAATGCTCGTTTTTCTAGCATTTACTTTTACTTGTACTACTTTTTCCAGTAGATGCTCATTTTCTTTATCCAATGTGTAGCATTGCAGTATGTAGCAGCCCGGCAACAGATACAACTATTTAGGGAGCCAGCTGGCACAGCAATATGCCACCACATAAAGTTTATAATTCCTGTTTTTCAATTAAACCCTCCCTTTCCCATAATTTTCAAAGAATGAATGATTAAACTGTCTTAAAAACACACCAACATCCCTCAAACACAAATTGATTTTCGTGATCAAAATCTTTGACTAATCTGTATCGCTAATTCCCAAAGACAAAGGGATATTTGTGTGTGCATGACGTAAAGAGGCGTGGTCTGGTCTTTAAATACTAAACCAGGTTTCACCAGCCTCTACCTGAATTCTTTTAACTCAATGCTTGGCACCGAAACACGTAACTGCCAGGAACGCGTACAAAAACTTTGGCAGCCAGCCAGCACAGCACTCCTTTGTAACATTTAAAAAATGAATAGATAAGATGACTAAATCTTAGATTTATTTACAACACTAATTCCAGAAGACGAAGGCTATTTCAGTGTGTGTTGCTTCAAAAGGTGGGGTATGGTTGGGTGAGTCTTTAAATACATTTTTTTTGGACAAATACAAAACAAGATGAGGGATGGTAAATATATATACTCCAACACAATAAAATACTAATGCTTGTGACCAAAGGAACTATGAAGGTAAGATCCAATTTTCAACCTGCTCAGTTTACAAACACCTGAGGCTCATTTTTTCCAGTAAATACTGATTTTTTAAATGCTAGAGCGTAGCAGCCTGGCAACACATATGACAATATAGGCAACCAGCGGGCACAGCAATCTACCACTGCGCTCAGTAACTACACAAAATTCATAACTACACTTTCTTACACAAATCCCACTTTTGCTATATTTTTCAGAGAATGAATGATGAAATGGTCATAAAAATAACACTAAAATCTGTCTATAACAGATTGTTTCCCAGATAATTATCTTTGATCTTTTCATAACACTAATTCTAAAGGACAAAGGCTTATTAGAGCCTGGTTGAGTGAGTCTTTAAATACTAAAATAATGTTTATAGATGTAATATATATGTAATCTACAAAACCTTGAAATACTTTAAAATACAAATCCTGTCCAATGTAACAACCGGTTTACGACCTGCTTGACCAACGTACACCCGTTTTTACGACTACGGCCAGTAGATGCTTGTTTTCTCCAGCCGTAGCAGCCTAGAAACACTTACGACAACTTGGGCAGCCAGCCGGCACGGCAATCTACCATTACACGCGGAAAATGGTGCCATTGTAATGAATTCATGACCAATTGGTCGGAACCAATCTCGGTCATAAACTGGATGTTACCAGTGCATAATATTTGAATACTATCTATCTATCTACCTTGGTCATATCCCTCAAGAGGGGTGACCGACAGCAAGTCAAACACATACAATAACAAAGAAAATAAAAAAGGGAAAATAATAGCGAAAAACACACACAAACATTTTTGGACCATGGCCAACCCAAATGCCCAAACACCTAAACAAGTGAGGCACCTCGGCACATAAGTTGCTCATGGTTTCGTCCCTCCAGGTGAAGCGGGACACAACATACTCTTCTGTTCAACAGCAGGGCCCGACAGCTTTCACTGGTTTACCCCTGCCGCATCAAACAGGTGCCCTGCCCATCCCTTAGAACTCGTCCAAATTTCCCACTATCCTTTCACAACACCTCTCCACTCATTCCCATCACCAACAAGAGCTCTAGCTTTTTATATTTTTTGAGATGAAGAGTTTGAGGAGTATGATAGGATACAAAGTAGCAAAATACCAAAATAGAAACCAACATGTAACCCAAATAAAAGCTTGGATTTTCAGATTGAAAAAATGATAATTATCGTATTCAGAAACTTGACACAAAATTTGACAAAAATAACGAATACCTGTGAGGAAGTATTATTCTACCAGTAAATTGTTTGTGTATTTCTCAATTTAAAATCCTGTTGTTTCGCTGCATTAGTTCCTTGCCACTTTTTCCTACGGACGGTTTTCTTCTAAGTTTAGTTTACTTTAGCCAAGAGCAATCAATGAAAGAACTCTGAATTGTTTCCTGGACAGTCTTAATGTTGTAAATCATTGTTGCCTCATGATACCTCTATCTTATTTCTTAAGCTAGAATGCTAACTCACAAGCAAATGTGCACTATATGCTATGCTCAATTTTCTGTCCTAATTATGTCTTTTGGCGGAATAATTCGAGCACACAAACAGGCTCCATAAATGGCCATTGTGCTAAAGAATCTCACTCACAGACTGTTAAATATAAAAAACACATCTCACCAACTGTCACAATTAGCGCTTTGCTAGCATGTCTCACCGATCACTAAAGCCGCTCTTTATTTGTGTTGTACTGTATTTCTGATAGTTTTTATTGCTAGTTGTAGTGATTAGCTTATCTTCATTTGTGTTAGTTTGAAAAGATGAAATCTAAAAATGTGGAGCTAAATTTTGTTTTGGATTTTAAAACAATGGCATTTATGTAAAATGTAATCATGATCATAGTATAATTAAAACATTTTGCTAAATACTTTTTATTTTAAAAGGCTTTTTTAATTAACTAAATGTTCATTTTATAATTGAATTATGGCCATCAATTTAAAAACTACCCAAATGAGTGCAGATTTCAAGTGTTGTGAGTAAAAAAAATTACAAGAATACGCGGGTTTACGTGCAAATTTCGAAAATATTCACACGAAATGTACAATGCCATTTTTTGAAATTAGAATACTCGTCTCGTCGCCTGCCTTTTAGCCGTGTCCCTTCCAAGGCTTTAATCTCATCACGTGTGCGGGAATTAATTCAAAATTATTTAAATAAACTGTGACAGTGAAGGCTCTTCTCAACTGGTTCCCACAGATCCTCTTGCAGAATTTCCACAAGGTGAAGGAAAACAGGCAGGATAACGAAGCTTGTGTGTGTGTTTCCTTGGGGCACCATAGCAAAATTTGCATATATTCAAATTTGCTATTGAAAGGCCGCCTCGCACGAGGCCAGACAAAGGAGAGCCAATGGAAAGATGGCGTCCCCCTCCCAGAAAGCCGCCAGCACCCTGGGAGAGACGCTGGGAAACGGTGTGGGAACCAAGAGGCCCCCCTGAGTCGTGTGGGGAGGGGGCATTTAGTCGCTGGCGTGAATTTGCATTTTATTTGTGTGCAATTCTTCTTCGCTAATTTGCGGCTGGCTGCTTGCTAGCCACAGATGGCTAACACTGGGATTACTGGAGGCCGTGATAATGGAAGAAGCTCTGTAATTGCGTGTGTGTGTGTGTGTGTGTGTGTGTGTGTGTGTGTGTGTGTGTGTGTGTGTGTGTGTGTGTGTGTGTGTGTGTGTGTGTGTGTGTGTGTGTGTGTGTGTGTCAAATAACCTCCTTTTTTCGCTTGCTACATTGTAAGATGGAATTATATTTTCAAGTCTAACGTGCAAAACATAAACTGCTGTTGAGCATTTAACCTTCCACTGTGGAATCGGTGTGAGTGGGTTAGTACAAGGGTCACTAACCTTTATGAAGCTGTGAGTTCCATTTTTTAACAAATTAGCGCAAATCGCAACCAGTTTGATATGCTTTTCTAAAGAAATATGTTTTTACAAAGTTGTAACCATTATAAGTAGGGTTAAAACAGATTTAGACAAACATAAAAAATATTCTCTTTTATAAAGACACTCAGTCATTAACATATATGAATTAAAGCTTTCCAAATATTTTTGGTAAAGCCTGGATATTTTGGACTTTGTTCAAAAACATGTCACAAAATGTTTAAAAACAAGATCCTGTTGATATTTGTGGTCCTCAAAATTACAAGTCATTAACTTAATCAGACCGCCAATATTTCTCTGTTGTAATAAATATGATTATGAATTGAAGCTTTCTGGCTGAATAACACTCATCAAAATAATTCTGTTACTCAAAATACTGAACAAAAAAATCAACTAAGAATAACAGAAAGTTTGGGAAGACACTGGGAAAATGGTGGGGGCAAATGGGATTTTCTGTTTTACTTGTTTTTAAAAATATATATAAACAGTAAAATCGGAAAACAATTATTTTTGGACTTTCATCAGAGTGAAAGTGATTAAATTAATTATTATTAATTTAATTATTTTAGAATGCAAAAGAGAAAAAACAGAAAGAAAGAAAGAAATGAAGAAAGAAAAAAGAAAGAAAGAAAGGAATGAAGAAAGAGGAGGAGCAAGGAAAGAAGGAAGGAAGGGAGAAAGGGAGAAAGGGAGAAAGGGAGAAAGGGAGAAAGGGAGAAAGGGAGAAAGGAACAAAGGAACAAAGGACGGATGGAAGAAAGCAGGAAAGAAAGAAAAAAAGAAAGAAAAGAAAGAAAGACCGAAAAGACAGAAAAGAAAGAAAAGAAAGAAAATGAAGAAAAGAAAGAAAGAACGGAAAGGAAAAAAAGTAAGAAAGAAGGAAAAGAAAAGAAACAAAGCAAAGAAAGATTTTTACACGAGGACAAAACTCCAGTGCCAAGACCATGAAATATTATGCAGGCACACTAACTAGCTGTTACTGAAGAAAAACATGAAGGAAAGACGACGCAGGATATGTCAGGACACAAACTAACTAACTGAACAAAACATAGAAGAAAACCTAGTGTAATAATATATGTTGGAACACTAAACTTATACGAAACAAAAAAGGTGAGAGAAAGACAATGCAAAACATCACGGGCAACAACTAGTTTAAACAGTACTGAACAAAACATAAAGGTAGAAAGATGACGCAGGACATATACAACGATAAAACAGAAATGGGAGTGCCATGATAGCAATAATGCATACAAACTGTCAATTTGGTTGTGTAGAACTGAAGGTTTTGTACTTGTCCCCATTATGTTTAACAAGCTATCTAATGGCAAGCTAACCTAAGGTCCAGCATTCAAGTAGTGTAGAAAAGTGTCAGAAGGCGAAAGTGAAGCAATCATACATTGCCTCGATAGGCTATCCCGACTAATTGATTCCCCCACGTCAAACCGCTCCACTGGGGATGCCATCTCCTCTGCGCTTCACCTGAGCCTGACACACCTAGAGGAGAAGAACACCCATGTGCGGATGCTGTTCCTGGACTTCAGTTCAGCATTCAACACCATCATCCCACAACACCTGGTAGACAAAATGAGACTCCTGGGTTTCAACAGCCCCCTGCGGAACTGGCTGCTGGACTTCCTCACTGACAGACCCCAGTCAGTGCGGATTGGTCAGAACATCTCCGATGTCATCAACCTCAGCACGGGCTCCCCCCAAGGCTGTGTCCTGAGCCCCTTGCTGTTCACCCTGATGACACACGACTGCGTCCCTAGGTCTGCCACAAACCACATCGTGAAATTTGCGGACGACACAACAGTGGTGGGCCTCATCAGGGACGACAATGACCTGGCCTACAGAGAGGAGGTGGAGCAGTTGGTGGGCTGGTGCGGGGACAACAGCCTGGTCCTGAATGTTGACAAAACTAAAGAGATCATTGTCGACTTCAGAAAAAAACAGCCCAACCATGCCCCACTTTTCATCAACAACAAGGCTGTGGAGGTTGTCAGCAGCATCAAGTTCCTAGAGGTGCACATCACAAACAAACTCACCTGGTCCGTGAACACTGCATCACTGGTTAAGAGGGCACAGCAGCGCCTGTACTTCCGGCGGAGGATGAGGAGAGCCCGCCTGCCCCCACCCTCCCTCATCACATTCTACAGGGGCACCATAGAGAGTATCCTGACCAGCTGTATCTCTGTGTGGTGTGGAGGCTGCAGCGCTACCGACTGGGGTAGTGTGAGGAAGGTGACGAGGACAGCAGAGAAAATCATCGGGACTTCTCTTCCCTCCATTCAGGACATTGGCCAGAAGCGCTGCCTATCCCAAGCTAAGAACATTATCAGGGACCCCTCTCACCCCCATCATGGACTGTTCACTCTGCTAGCCTCTGGGAAGAGGTACTGCAGTGTGCGGTGCAGGACCACCAGGTTCCACAATAGTCTTGTCCCCCTGGCCATTAGACTGTTAAATGGTCACTCAAACACATAGTAAATCTAAACTGCTGCTAATCTGTACATCTGTGGGTTCTGTTTGACTTTTTGCACTACTGGCAGTTCTGTATAGCTAGCCACTCCTTGCACATCTGTTTCTCTGCACTATTGTACTTACAGTGTTATTGTTACAGTGTTATTGTTCTGTTTACCTGACTTGTTTACCTGACTGCCCATCTTGCACATCTGGTTGGCTACTCCTCTTGCACTATTTGCGCTACTGTAAAATACTATACATAGCCATAATTACAGGTATTTAGTATATTATTAGCACTCAATACTACAACTCAATACAACATTTTATTTATATCTGTGCATTCAAGGAAACTGTGCGGGTCAGATGTATCGACATTTCGTTCTGTATACACGTGTACTAGAATGACAATAAAGTAGATCTGAATCTGAATCTGAATCTGATCTGAATTAGCTAGTCGCCCAAATTAAAAGCTCATTGGATCCATTTCCTCCTCCTCGCGCACATTCATTTCAAAGTTTCGCCTGCGATGAGCCACTTAAAACATAGAGCGTATCCATTTTTTCTGATGTACATTTACAAATTCCTGCCTGCCGCTGCTAAAAAGGCACCAGAGTCACTTCACTGCCCCCTCACATCACAACGTCTGGCTTTTGCTGGCAAATGCAGCAGGCGAAGGATCAAGCACATCTCGGAACGCCATCAATTAGCAGCATGAAAGGATTCTTCATCAAATGTGCAGACCACCCGGGTAAAACCAAGGGAATAGGGTGCATGGATTTGGGTGGAAGGTCCTCGCAGGTTGCAGAGGTGCACTGTCGAAAGTCTCTAGTATTAAAAAGGATGAGCTAACATTATGATGCGTGCACAGGCTAGCATTGTTATGACAGTACTTGTTTTTTTACTGAGTATTTGATTCCATTGAGTACAAAGTAGTCGAGCGTATCGGAGACTTTAAGCGTAATCATAAGCACATATGAAGGGCCGATTAGGAAATAATTCACATTTGCATAGTAAGTGTACGTGACTATACTATTGTAGTGAAGAGTGTATGATAGTGTGTATGACTATAGTAGTGTAAGTAAGAGAGTGTATGTGTGTAGTCTGTCAAGACAAGAACGGAGACAGGACCCACTTTCGTTGTGTTTCTCACAACTTTTATTGGAAGAAAGAGAAAGGGTTGCACCTACGATCCGGTGATTGCTGGACGTGGAAAGCAGGTCGCTCTGATACTCGGATTGTGCTCCGAACGCGGAAGTGGATCTTCTGTGGCGAGCGATGGCGGTGTCTGGGACGGAAAAACAGGTCAGTAGCCGGGACAGGAGAGCAAAAACGTGGTCGGGTTGGAAGCGTTTTGTAAGCCAGAATAGGAGAGAGGAAGTGGTCGGGGACAAAAAGAGGTAGAAAGCCGGGACGGGAGAGTAGACGTGGTCAGGATCAAAAACAGGTCAAAGCCGGGGAACAGACGGGAGCAAAAAATTGGACAAGTGGGAGTCTGTGTCGAAAAAGGCTTGACTAGTGTAAACTGAGGTTCGCAGACCGACTGACAAAAGGGGACGGACAGGACTGGGTACTGATCGGGAGCCAATCAGAGTCCGCGGCAGTTGGCGCCAAAGGATCGGGCACAGCCGAGTCACATCAATAATCATGACATAGTCCTTTTTAAATTATGTTTTGATTTTCTACAAAAATATTTTTGTGGATCGAAAGAAAGCACTTGACACAATCAATACCGGAGCCATATCCCCCTGGTGGGAGGTGGCTAAAGTCAAGAACACATTCACGACTCTATCTGGGAGATTGATATAGAGGATGAAATTCCCAGCCTCCTTGCTCAACCCAAATGATGTGTTGTCACATCTTGTTGGGAGTATTTAGGTGACCAAACCCCCCAATTCCAACCCTTAATGCCGAGCACCAAGCAGGGAGGCAATGGATGCCAATGTTTTAAGTCTAAGATATGAACGGGCCGAGGCTCGAACCAGCAAACTACCCCCAAGACCACAGAGCTGGTAGATAAGATAGAAAAATGGTTTTCGAAGGAAAGCTGGAAATTGGTGACATTGTTACCTAACAGGCAGGGAACGTTGCATTAGCCTGGGACAGTGCAGCTCTAATAATGTTAGTATAGTATTTGATGTGGAGTTCCACAAGGACCTGTGTTGACACCACAACTCTTCAATGTGTACATAAATGATATTTTTGCAGTGTCTCAAGTATTCAGGCACATTCTATTTGCAGTTGACACCAACATATTTTTAGTGACACTGATTATACAGAGAGAGTAACGGCTGTCATTAGAGAATTGAATATAATTAGAAAATGGTAGGATATAAACCAATTGTCAATAAATGTATATAAGACCAAAGTTGTGTTAATGGCAATATTAATCAAAACATAGAATTAAATTGTCATGATGACTGATTAATTTCACCTGTGCCCGCTTGTTTGGCGCCAGCTGCTGCGGGCTACCTGATTGGTTCCCCGTCCTACTTAAACTCCTTCTTTTCACTCGCCTGTTGTCAGTCCGTCAGCAAACATCTGTTTCTACAAAGCAAGCAGTTTGACTCTGACTCCCAGCGGTCCCGCTTTTTCACCCATTTTTCATCCGGCCGTTCCTGATTTACCCGTTTGTCTCTGGCTACAACCCATTTTTTTACCCCGACCAAGTTTTGATCTTCCGTCCTGGCTAACGACCTGTTTTTAACCCCGACTACGTTTTGCTCTCCTGTCTCGGCTATCGACCTGTTTTTCCGTCCACTACACTACGATCTCCTGCTCCGGAAGATCCACTTCCGCATTCGGAACACGTTCCGTTTCTGTGAGCAGCTTGCTTCCCACGTCCAGTGAACACCGGATCGCTGGCGCTGACTTTCCTCTATATTTCAATAAACTTGTGAGTAAACGTTACGCGATTGGGTCCAACATTTGTTCTGGTTGTGCGAGAAATATTTTGATTAATATTTCCCAGATAATTATCTTTGATATACACATTTCCTGGAAACCTCACGTCAGACACATAAAAGGTAAAATCTCCAAAAGTCTTGCAGTTTTGAACGAGGTAAAACCATTTATTATATGAGGACCCACTCAGTATTTTGTACTATACCTTGGTCCTTCCATACTTGACTGATTGTGGTGAAGTGTGGAGGAAAACACTTATCAAAATACAATAGAGTTGTTACAGTACAAAAACGAGCACTGTGAATTGTTTACAAGGCTGTGTCTTTGGACCATACACATAATAATAATAATAATAATAATAATTTCCTTGTATTGTCATTCTGTGTAACAATGTACACAGAACGAAATGTCGATTGCATCTGACCCGATGCAGCCGCAGCCAAGAGAGGGCGCCGCCGACCACTTTTTAAGTCTTAGGAATGACTCGGCCGGGGCGCGAACCCGAACCTCCCAGTCTCAAAGCGGGCGCCTTACCATCTAGGCTACTGAGCTGGTACATGAACTGTTTCTTCAGTCCTTTCAAATAAAACAGAGCTATAATATTATTTTAAAGCTTTTCACAAAATCTCATCTCATCTCATCTCATCATCCGTACCGCTTATCCTCATTGGGGTCGCGGGGGGGCTGGAGCCCATCCCAGCCATCTCCGGGCAGTGGGCAGGGAACACCCTGAACTGGTTGCCAGCCAATCGCAGGGCACACAGGGACAGACAATGCATTCGCTCATTCACACCTAGGGACAATTTGGACCGGTCAATTCACCTGAAATGCATGTTTTTGGAACGTGGGAGCAAACCGGAGTGCCCGGAGGAAACCCACGCAAGCACGGGGAGAACATACAAACTCCGCACAGGAAGTCTGGAGCTGGATTTGAACCCACGACAGGTTCCCATGACATGAACTGTGCCGCACAAGCGCTAACCGCTGCGCCGCCGTGCTGCCCCCGCTTTTCACAAAATGTTGCCAACAAATGTACAGAACATGTTTAAGATTCAAGAAAGGGCTCATAACTTGAGAAAACGTGGACATTTTAAAACCCCTAGAAGTTTTTAAAACTTTTTTATTGTATTTATACAAATGTGTATATATATATATATCATCTCATCTCATCTCATTAGCTACACGGCTTTATCCTCAGTAGGGTCGCGGGGGTGCTGGAGCCCATCCCAGCAAGCAGTGGGCAGGGGACACCCTGAACTGGTTGCCAGCCAATCACAGGGCACACAGGGACAGACAACTCACTCGCTCATTCACACCTAGGCACAATTTGGACCGGCCAATTCACCCGAAATGCATGTTTTTGGAATGTGGGAGGAAACCGGAGTGCCCGGAGAAAACCCACGCAAGCACGGGGAGAACATACAAACTCCGCACAGGAAGTCTGGAGCTGGATTTGAACCCACGCGGGAGGTTCCCAAGACATGAACTGCGCCGCCGTATATATGTATATGTATATGTATATGTATATGTATATGTATATGTATATGTATATGTATATGTATATGTATATGTATATGTATATGTATATGTATATGTATATGTATATGTATATGTATATGTATATGTATATATATATATGTATATATGTGTGTGTGTGTGTGTGTGTGTGTATACATATAGATAGATATGTGTGTATTTATACGTTTTCTTGGTCCCACTCCCTTTCAAGCATTCTGTTTGATTCAGATTACATTTAAATGAATACACAGAGTATAACTGCCTGAAATAAATAAATGAATGAATGAATCCTGTAATTTATTAAGATAACGAGAGTTTGAAAATTTCTATCACTTTTGGTGCTTAGCTGTAATTTGGGAGTGCTTGGGCCACCCCCAAAGCGATCTGATTACGCACATATACATCGGTAAATATGTTTACTGTACTGTATATCTATATCAGAATTGGTCTGTTGAATTTATTTATGGATTGCATTCGGGACTCTACCACCTATACGGTAGGGGGCAGCAACTTTTCTTAAACCACCAAAGTACCTACACCACAACCACCTAAGACGAAGAAGACGTTTCACATGTTCCCCCATCAGCTGTCCGTTCCACTCGAGAAGTCTTCGGAATTTTTCTTTTGTCGCACAAATTTGAGGAAACAAAATGGTACATTCATTTGCAACTATTTGTACTCGTATCTGATTCGGTTTCACACTAACTTCGTTCCGCTAGTATAATCGCCGCGCTGAAGCTAACGTCTCAAGCAGCACTGACAGGTGCTTAAGTTTAGCTAAATATAGCATTGCTGGCACTTGCCTGTGTCGATTATTTAAAATTTTCTTTAAGCATAGTCTAACAAGAAAGTATACATGGGTTTGCTTTTCGTGGTTGAGTGCAATTTGCGTTGTGCGATGCTGGAATTACCTGCGTTACTCAATTACAACGCAAGCATTTTAAGAGGGGGGTTCATATATACAATAAAGTCATTGTAGCTGCGGGGAGCGTTTTTGACATTTTTCTACTTGTTTACATCTATTGAGACTGCATAAGTGGTGAGCACCTCTGTTTGAACACAAACGTGTTTGTTCGAGAGAGTCCAGTCTTTTAAACTCCTGGGTGTGCACATCTCTAATGACCTGTGGTAGGGAAAGCTTGGCAATGGCTCAGAGTAAAAAAGACCTGGAAGAGAAGCTGCTGCAGTACTTCTACAGAGCCGCAGTATGGTGTGGAATGCTCGCACAGGGCAGAAGATAGGAGAACCTTGCAGAGTCAACAACACAGCCTAGAGAATCATCGACAGCTCTCTGCCAAGTTTAGAGGATATTGCAACATTATGAAAGACTCATCTCACTGCTGTCACCATCTATTTGACCTACTGCCCTCTGCCAGACTACAGAAGTCCCTCTATACAAAGAATAAAAGGCACACAGAAATGTAAAAAAATATTGACCCAGAATTGTATAGTCTAATTGTATTTTATATCCTTATTTTGCTCAATGTAGCGTCTAAATGTCCTTCACTAATTTCATTGCACATTTTAATGGAACACATTCAACATAAACAAGCACTACCTTGTAAGTACTGCCTACATAGCCAAGTAATCAGTTTTTTATTCATCCCTAAAGTCTTTTGTCACATGTTGATACTGGAGTGCCACAGCTAATCTCATTGTGATCAGTGTACACTAGGTTGCTATCAATGATAATAAAGTCTATTGTATTCTCTTGATAAAACAGACTGATGGAAAGAAAAATGTTGCTTTTGGGTTCACTTTGTATGTGTCTTGTCTCTTGACACCAGGCACTGATGGGAATCCAGCTGGTTGTGAGTTTGCTCACCGCCAGCATCATGCAAAGGATGGCCCCACATATCTCTTTTGCACGCTGGCTCATCTGCAATGGCAGGTGGGATCTCAAAACATTTTCCTATAATTGTCAAAGCATTTTTTATCAAACATTTATTGTGCTTTTTTTTTCTCTAGTCTTTTACGGTTTAAACACCCATCAGAAGGGGAGCTGTGTGCTTTGGCTGGGAAACAGATGCCCAAACCAAATAAGAGAGACAGGTGAGACAACAGGCGTCACAGGACTGAATAGTAAAAAAATGAAAGTGTTGTTTTATTCCTAGGAGACAAAATGGAGAAAACAAGCCACTCACTGTTCCCAAAGATATCGACCTTCATCTTGAGAAGGCTCCGGTAAACGCAATGGATGCCCTAGGTTTGATAAACGCCACTCCAAAGAAATCATTAACTCACGTGTACTCAAACTCCTAATTATTTTTTAACTTCCTTCAGTGCTGCGATTTTTCTTGGAGTACCAATGGCTGGTTGATTTTGCAGTCTACGCTTTAGGCGTCTTTCTTTTCACCGAGTGTTACTACAGTGTGATGGATGCTAGCAAGGAGGTGAACATTGGCGCCATCTGGTGTGTGCTCACCGTTATTTTTAGCCTGTATCCTTTTGAACTATTATAACACCTACAAAATATGGCAACTTTAAGATCACTTATAAAATCTAGCAGTAGATCCCTGTGTTATGGCATCCCTACCGTATGTTTTTTTTTAGGACCCTAATTAGAGCGTTTTCCCCATTCCAGGCAAGTCAAATTTATTTATGTAGCCCTTAATCACAAAAATGTCTCAAAGGACTCCACAGGATTACAATGACACAATTACCTGATCCTAAACCAACATCCGGGCAAGGAAAAACTCAAAACCTCAGCGTAAGGAAAAAGAAAAACCTTGAGAAGGGACCTCATAAGTGGTATCCCCCTGTCAGGATGACCCGGGTGAATTACATTTAGTATTACAGTACACAAACATAGTAAACACTAGGTAACATGTTGAAAATTTCTCCGAAAAGTGCGTGACAGCAGCGTCGCCCCCAGCCTGTAAACTAGTCCAGAAAGCCTATGACGGCCACGACGCAGCTTCCCATCTCTTCCAGCTGGTCCATGCAGGCGTTGCAGGCTGGTCCACTGACTCATCTTAAATCGCCCTTCTCCTTCGTATCACCACCAGGCAGGCAGTCGGAAAAAGACTGGACAATACAGAATATGAGGTGGGCATCAATCATAAGCTTTGGAATAGGAATGTGTCTTAAGCCTTGATTTAAAAACTTCCATTGAGGTTGCAGATCTTATCTCCGGAGGCAGGGCATTCCATAGCACCGGGGCCCGGATGGAGAACGCTCTCAAGCCTGCAGACTTCTTGGCTCTCGGAGTCACAAGTAGACCGGCATTTTCCGAGCGCAGACTCCGTGCAGGAACATAGGGGGCAATCAAATCAGAGAGATATGAGGGTGCAAGTCCATGCAAACATTTATATGTTAATAAGAGAACCTTAAAGTCACATCTTAAGTGGGCTGGGAGCCAGTGCAAGTTGGCCAATACAGGAGTAATATGCTCAAACTTTTTGGTCTTAGTCAAAAGTCTAGCTGCTGCATTCTGAACCAGCTGCAAACTTTTGATGCTAGACATTGGGAGACCAGAAAACAATACATTACAGTAATCAAGCCGAGAAGTAATTAACGCATGAATTAAAACCTCTGCATCTGATTGGGACAGCATCGAACGAATCTTCGCAAAATTACGGAGGTTGTAGAAAGCTATTCTATGTGAATTTCCCTTCGGGGATGAACAAAGTATCTATCTATCTATCTAGTAATATTTTTCACGTGTGACTGAAAAGACAGATTAGGATCAAATATAACATCTAGATTTTTGACCGAGTCACTATGGGTGATATTACATTTGTCTAGGTTCAGGGTAGTGTTTGAAAACAACTCACGACAGTGAGCTGGACCAATAATCAACATTTCAGTATTTTCTGGGTTAAGGTTCAAAAAATTAAGTGACATCCATCTTTGAATCTCAGTAAGGCAAGCGTCCAGATTTCTACAACTTAACTGTCCAGTTGTCTCCAATGGCACATACAGTTGAGTGTCATCTGCATAGCAATGGAAACTAATATTATACTTGCGGATAATGTCACCATGCGGGATCATATAAATACTAAAAAGAAGGGGGCCAAGTACAGAGCCCTGTGGAACACCACAGGGGACATTAGATTGTTTAGAGGTCAGATTGCCATAGTTAACACATTGCATCCTGTCTGACAGGTAGGACCTAAACCATGCGAGTATAGCTCCTGAGATACCATTGCATTCCAGACGAACAAGTAATATGTTGTGGTCGACAGTATCAAAAGCAGCACTGAGATCCAGCAGGAGTAACATTGATGAGGCACCGGAATCTATTGCTAAAAGGAGATCATTGGTTACTTTAGCCAGGGCTGTCAGTACAGTGATTTGCCTAAATGCTGACTGGACAGTTTCAGAGGTTATTTACTGACTTGAAGTCATTTAGCTGCTGTGCAATGACCTTTTCAAGTAATTTTGCAAAAAATGGCAGATTTGACACTGGCCTATAATTACCTAGGCTTTCTGGGTCAAGGTTAGGTCGCTTAAGCGTGGGTTTAATGACGGCAGACTTCAAGGCTACAGGAACAATACCCGAGGATAGCGATATATTAATAATATTTAAAACTGATGGTCTTAAGATCCCAAACAGATCCTTTACCAGTGAAGCTGGAAACGGATCAAGCAGGCAAGTACTTTGTTTGGCCCTACTGACCATCTGTGTTAGACTATCAAGGGACAAGTAATTGAAACTGGAGAGTGTTTCTGAACAACTGCCGACACTGTCCTTACCTAACACCTCCACATATTTGAGATAGGAGGAGGTTACAAAGCGTTCTTTTAAAATTTAATTCCTGATTAGTTGAATCTTTTTAATAAAAAAATCCATTATGTCATTAGCAGAATAAGTAGAACTATTTGGGTTAGGTTATTGTCTGGTAAGTTTTGCCATTGTGTCAAACAAAAATTTCGGATTATTCTTATGTTTAACAATAATCTTAGAGAAAAACGATGCTTTAGCTGAGGCAAGAGCTACTTTATATTTCAGCAAGCTGTCACACCAGGCCAGTCGGAAGACCTCCAGCTTTGTAGTGCGCCATTTTCGTTCAAGTTTTCTGCAGCCTTGTTTGAGTGACCTGGTTTCTTCAGTAAACCAAGGTGTATGCTTCTTAGGTCGAAATGTATGCCTTAGGGACGCCTCAGAATCAAGAACTTTAACCATTGACAACATCTACAGCAAATTACTTTGTGTGCCTTAAAAAAGATTCGAACTTTGCTGTGTTCGTGCATATCATTGTGCCAGGTACGTGTCTCATATGCCTCTAAGATGCCTCTCTGCTATTGGTTGGTGTCATATAAAATTCTGGCCTGCTGTTGGATTGCATCACAACATCAAAAAATTACAGATATGCTACTGCAGGGGTCTAAATCTGAATTTATTTGGGGGAGCCGGAGCTAGGATCTGGTTTAGGTTTGGCTGAATCGGGTTTTCCATTGTTCTTTTTTTTTTTTTTATTCAATTTTTTCATTTTTCTATCTGCTCCACAAAATAAGACTTAAAAAGTAAAACCGTAAAGAATTAATTGGAAAATAAATTTCTCGCTAGTACATTAATTCATAATTCATTAGTACATTAATTCATAACAGGTGACATCCATCTTTGAATCTCAGTAAGGCAAGCGTCCAGATTTCTACAACTTAACTGTCCAGTTGTCTCCAGTGGCACATACAGTTGAGTGTCATCTGCATAGCAATGGAAACTAATATACTTGCGGATAATGTCACCATGCGGGATCATATAAATACTAAAAAGAAGGGGGCCAAGTACAGAGCCCTGTGGAACACCACAGGGGACATTAGATTGTTTAGAGGTCAGATTGTCATAGTTAACACATTGCATCCTGTCTGACAGGTAGGACCTAAACCATGCGAGTACAGTTCCTGAGATACCATTGCATTCCAGACGAACAAGTAATATGTTGTGGTCGACAGTATCAAAAGCTGTATTGTGTATTGCATTGAAAAACAAGTGTTAAAAATCACAAGGAATACAAAGACTCATAGTGACATTATTATTTATTTTTTGCCCAACCTTTTGCTAAAAAATGTATAAAAAAAGAAATAACAAAGGAATGAAAGACAATAAGAGGGAAAAGTGAAAAAAGCTATAAGAAGAAAATAAGACAAAGGGGAAGAAAGAAAAGCTAACTAATAAAATAATACTTTTTGTATTTCTCATGTCAGCTGTTATATTTCTCAACCTACAAGTTTAAAAAAAATCCATATTTAATTTATACCTAATGTATTTCTGCTCATTTTTCTAATAAGTATTGGTTTTGTTATTAATGATCTATTTTCTACCACTAAGAGGTGCCAAATGGTACACACTGTCCCTTTAAACTTTCGTATTAAGGCTTAGGCCTTTAAACTATCATCCTGCGGGCTGCAATTCGCCCCCAGGCCGTGAGTTTGAGACCCCTGTATCCCTGGTTGAACTACCTCCCACAATGCCTTTCTCTCAGTTCAATTCAGAATTCTGTGTGCTTCGTATAGCTATTCAGCAATACAATACTGTATTTTTATATTACTATTATTTTATTAGCTATGGCTCCAAGACATGAAGTGATGCTAATTGGAGAAGCAAAAACATGCTAACCACGGAAACGAAGCTTTCCATCATCAATAAATTGAATCTTGCTGTCTCAAAACACAGCAAAAACCCATTTTCTGTTGACTAGCATTCTTCAGTAAAGCCCTCCACACACTGATGAGCCACTACTTCCGCTCAGAGGAAGGCGGCGAGCGCTCTGTGTGCCTCGTCTTTGGCTTCCTGTGTCTTTTGGTAGCTATGTTGGTCCTAGTGGTCCGTGAAGACTACCTGGAGTTTGGCCTTGAGTCGGGTTTTTCCAGCCTCTTTGACAACCTGGAGGTGTTTGCAAAGCAGCACGGCTTCGCCGACTGGTCGTGAGTATAACAGTTAGTGAAGGCTCACTTTCGCCAAGCGGGTTGAAAATAACATCTCATACGCTGGTTGCAAGGGTTCCCATCACCAAGCTGACTGTGAAGCTCGGACTGGCCGGGTTTTGTGCATACGTGGGGGCTCTGATGGCGTTCCCTGGACTGCGTCTGGCTCAGACCCACCTCGATGCTGTGCAGATGAACTCGGACCGGCCACTCATCCAGTGCGGTTGATGTATTTCACAGAAATATAACAGCTCCACAGCATATTGCTCATGCAATTTTGTTATGTAGGATTCTGCTGCACATGAGCTTCCTGTCTCCGGTGGTGGTGTTGCTGCTCTGGGTCAAGCCCATGGCCAGGGATTTCCTCGCCAAGGCACCGCTAGGGAAAACTTCAATTACACTGTGAGTACGGGTGCTTGAAATCCTTAAAAATTCTTTTAATTTTAATGTTGTGTTTTAAAGGTCAGGAAAATGCTTGAATTTTGCGTCAAGTATTTAAAAAAGTTTGAAATGATTTCCATTTCCGTGTTTCTTGGCAGTCTGACTCGATAGACCACACTTAAATGACGAATAATAAGAATCAGTGTGTAAAAATGATGGCAATGGTGGCTCCCATCCTCATTATCAAGTTGTCATGTAAAGTGTTACTGCCACCTACTGTCTCAACCAAGAGGGCACGTTTAGCTGACTAGTCATGGGATCAGGCTCCTGTCGAGAAGCAGCTCTTCGCCTTGGCTCACTCTTTTGTAGCTCTCAAACAACTCCTCAGATTCTTTTGTGATGTATTTTAAAAAATAAAACATTATGCACTAAATTGTTTAGTACCGTAATAAGTAATTTAATTTGTTCTGCCGGGGATACATAACACATTAGGGGCTGCAGCAGCTCAGGAGGTAGAGCGGTCGTCTTGGGATCAAGGGATCCCAGTTCGAATCCCGGCTCGTCTGTGTTACATGTCGAAGTGTCTTTGGGTAAGACACTGAACCCCTAATACTCCCAATAAGCAGGTTAGCGCCTTACATGGCTGCAAGGCCGCTATTGGGAAATGTGGAGCACATTGTAAATCGCTTTGGGAAGTCATTGACTTGAAAAGCGCTATATAAATGCAGATCATTTTACTTTATTTCATTAAATATAAATTTAAAAATTCACAGATCTACAAAAAAACTGTAAAATGCAAATGAATTTTAGATATTTACACACTGAACAAAATTAAAGTCGAATAACTAAAAATCCCTGAAAATGCAAAACGATAAATGACAAAAAAGAATACAGTGGATGTTCAGAATGTATTAAAATTAGACCCAAAAGAAAACGTGCGAAACACCACTCGTGATTCATTTTTACGCACCATTATTACATGTAAAAGTGCACAATAGTGATAGAGACGTGGAAAAAGAACTCAAACATTTACAACTGACAAATGTCTGACGAATTGGCCAGAGTAAAATACACTGTTGCAGAGATTGGTTTTATAGCTGTAAACTGGTCGTCTCCAAATGGCCACGTTTGAAAACCACTAGACCTACTTTTACAAAAATGTGTAAAAGACAATGTTTAGTTTTTCAAATTTGACCTAGGACCAGGTAAGGCTTCAATCCAAAGTCTCACCTGTCTTCCAGCTAAGGTGTCCATGCTACACTCTTTTGCAGGCATTCGATTTCCAAAAATAATTCAGGCTACAATAAAGACCTTCTTTCTTTCTCGGTTCCAACGTCAAGGGCCTATGGTAATGCTCTTATGTTTAATAGTCAAGTCATGTTCATTTGTATATCTCTTAATCTCATGGAGTCACATTTATATACCTGTATTATATAAAGCTACCTGTTCAGGACTAAATTTCTGGCTAGATAAATGTTTTACAGAAAAGTGGACTTTTCATATGTGCCAGAATCGATTAACGAGTTTGCTATTATTTCTGAAGGGAAAAATAAATTCAGACCTCAACCGCCAACCTGGAATGGATTAGTTCCGAACGTTGAGGCACCACTGTAACTCGCTTTGCAGGGTATCCAGCGAGGCCTTTGACAGCATGCGGCTGTGGTCGGTGGTGGCCTTGTGCATCCTTCGGCTCGCTTTGACCCGCTACCACCTGCAAGCGTACCTCAACCTGGCCCCGAAGTGGGTGGAGCAAATGAAAAAGGAAGCCGGTCGTATCGCCGCCATTGACATTCAAAAGAAGGTCAGATATTTCTCTTTTTTTCCTCTTATTTTTTTTCAGTGAATGTGTCCAAACCTTTTTTTTTTACGGCCACAGAAAAAAATAGGTGATGCAAAGGCTACTATATTTCATTTTTTTAATTTAATTACCAAGTTCACCAAAATCCCCGTTTTTTTTAAAACTTAAACCCAAATAGCCGTTTTTAAAGTTTGTTGACAATTGTTCGCAATTATCTGATTATGTTTTTGTACAGTGTATAAAACGTTTTTTGGGAGGAGAAAATGTTTTTTTTGGCGTTTCCCCCTGGAGAATTGTTGGCTGAGTGCAGATGGCCCCTAGGCCATAGTTTGGATACCTGTGATCAATAGCTTGTAAATGTTTAATGGAAACCTTTTTTTTACAAAGTCATGTTTTTTGTTTTTTTTGTCTCAGTTCATTTACGGGAAAATAGTACCGTATTTTCCGCACTATAGGACGCACCGGGTTATAGGGCGCACCCCCAAAAAATAGTTTTTGGTCCTATATCTTCCATAGATAAGGCGCACCGGATTATAAGGCGCTACAATGGGAACGTCGACAAAACAGTCAGATGATTCAGTCAAACTGATTACCCCCTTAACATTCCCAAAGCTTGCAAAGAAGCAAATACGTGTCGTAGACACGTGCGGATGCGGTGTCCGTACGATGTCACTTAAATGCATCATTTCAAATATCATTCGGAAGGTTGAAGTCTTGGGAATCAAGAAATGCCAAACATTTCTATGTTTCTATTTTCTTTTTCGCTCACAACTTTACAGTGCATATGACAATAAACACTTGGAATTGAGTTTAATTCACTCAACTCATCACAGCAACATCAAGATCTTTCTAAAACAAGATACCGGGAAAATATAAAGCCGCATAACTCACCTAAGTTCTCACGTTCAATAATGATACGCAATCATGGTCTTCTTACAACCGTGAGTGAAGTAAATCCAGGAGAGTGGAATATTTACAAATACAGACTAATGAAACATGTTTCTTTATGGCGCAAGCTTGCTACGCCATTGCTAAACTCGGCCGATTGCAGGGTTTGTTTTGGCCATCTAGCCAATCCGAGGCTCCGAATAACTTCAGCCAATAGCGATCGATTTAACGGATGATTTACACATTTTTTTCGGCCAATTGCAGGGTTTGTTTTGGCCCTCTAGCCAATCCGAGGCTCCGAATAACTTCAGCCAATAGCGATCGATTTAACGGATGATTGACACATTGGTTAGCCAATGAAACGCCGGTATATAAATCCCAGCATACACCGCGGACTTGCTACGCCATTGCTAAACTCGGCCGATTGCAGGGTTTGTTTTGGCCCTCTAGCCAATCCGAGGCTCCGAATAACTTCAGCCAATAGCGATCGATTTAATGGATGATTGACACATTGGTTAGCCAATGAAACGCCGGTATATAAATCCCAGCATACACCGCGGACTTGCTACGCCATTGCTAAACTCGGCCGATTGCAGGGTTTGTTTTGGCCATCTAGCCAATCCGAGGCTCCGAATAACTTCAGCCAATAGTGATCGATTCAAATGATGATTGACACATTGGTTAGCCAATGAAACGCCGGTATATAAATCCCAGCATACACCGCGGACTACTCCACGTTCGGGGTAAAATCGAGTCGGCGGCTGTTGAGTAAGTTGCGAGACCTTGCGAATTTAATATTGAGCCATATATAAGGCGCACTGTGTTATAAGGCGCATGGTCAGCTTTTGAAAAAAATTAAGACTTTTAGGTGCGCCTTATAGTGCGGAAAATACGGTACTAATCTCGTACGTTTCCGTCATTTTTGCCCTGCCATAGGAAGAATCTAATCATCTAATCTTTTTAACTCACTAAAATGTGTCAATGACTCATTTTCATGTCATTTACACAAATACATACAAAAATAATAAGTAATCTGAAAATAGTATTATTTTTTAATTTGTCAGTGCCAGAAACAAATTTTAACATAATTGAGATTTTTTTTGAAAGTACAGACGCTGCCCTACTTACAAACGAGATCGGTTCCGGACCATTGTTTGTAAGTTGAATTTGTTCGTAAGTTGCTTCAGTGCTATAGTTTGTATGGAATGTGTGTTTAGGGTTTATATTGTATAAGTAACCTGTATTGTTTTGTACCAAAAAAATAACTATTTCATAAAATAATATGCTCTATAAACTTAAATTAAGTTTAACTTACTTTTGGGAGATGAGCTACAAGAGTAAGGCGACTTCGTCCTCCGTAGTAGAAAGTGGCCGAAAAAAAACGACCCAACCATTTTCTCAACCGCATCAAGCTTTCTTATTCCACTTTTATTTCAAAAGAAACTGCTCGCCTCTTCTTTACACTTTACACCAGGGATGTCAAACTCAATTGCACAAGGGGCCAAAATTCAAAACACACTTAAGGTCACGGGCCAACCAGGAAAAACATTTATTGAACACACTTAAACTGAATGTTTTTGGAACATAAATATGAATAAAAACAGACAAGAATATTAAATTTAAACCTTAAATCACTTATACAGTATTTATTATTTTGCTGTAAATAAAAATATCTTGTTGAATTATACAACTTAGAACTTAACTTAAACAACTTAACATTAAAATAACATTCACATTCCTTTGCTCCTATGTCAATGTTTATATGAAAAGAAAATTTAAATATCCCAAAAGATTTTGCTCTTCTTAATATATCTCCTGTCAAAAGTAGAAATAGGAAAATGCTACACAAATTATTTTGTAAAAATGTCACAACATTCTGCAAACAGGGAGGCTGATGTGCGCAGACGGCCTAGGGCGAGAGATGGGAGGGAGTGCTTGCACTTTTTGCATAGCTCCACCCATCCCTCCCACTCACCCAATCAAATAACTTTAAGTTCTCTTCCGGTGTTTTGGCGTATTTACAATTTGTTCCGTGGATTCATCAAAAAGTATCTGAACACTGAACACAGATTATGTAGTGAACTTTTATATAAAGGAATCTTTAGCGTTGTACAGTCAAAACGAGTTTTTTTGTGTGACACCTTTACTGTAAATCGTAGTGAAAACGTGCCCTATATATTCTGAAAAGTACTGCAATGTAACTCAGCCTTGGTTATGCTTTGCGTGTCTCTGAACAGGATTAATGTCTCAGGTTTTGAACGAGATGGAGAAAAATTGCATGCAATCAAATTTGTTTCATTCGTACGAGGTATTCATAGAAAGAGCCACATATGGCTCGCGAGCCATAGGTTCCCGACCCCTGGTATATAGTATAGTATACGTCATGTCATATATGAAGGAATAGGTATAGTGACTAAAACGTCAGAATATGATGTCCAAGGATGTGACAGCGTTGTTCATATTGACGGGCGATTAATAACTATAATGTAAAATTGTCTTGCGGGCCAGATATGATTACACGGCGGGCTGGACGTGGCCCGCGGGCCGGGAGTTTGACACATGTGCTTTACACCAACCTTACTGAATGGATGCCCGAGATATTAAACAATAAAAATGTCAAAGTTCAGTATAGTATGTTTACACACGAACTAGGTAGATAATTTCTTCTTCGGGGTGGATGCTCTCACAGCGCCACACGACAGTAGCGGCGGAATGAAGCACTACAGTAATGTCCTGTACTCGAAAAAAGATGCACACAGTACAAAATCCAACTTGCAGCAATGTCCGGATATTTTTCGACATCCTGAATTTTTTTTTCGTATCTACCGTTTTTCCTAACTCGAATGTTCGTAATTAGGGTTAGCGTCTGTACCTATTTCTGATAAGAAACGGTGTCGTTTTTTTTTTTGATGAAGTAAATGGCTTATAGAATGTGTTTTGTAGGTCTTGGAAAATGTGTCTATAATGTCAACTCTGACAGGTGTGCTTTTCTTGTATAAATGGTTGGCAGTGAAAGTGTTTAATTAGTCCAATGTATTCTTTTTCACTTGTATTTGTGCTACTCCAGGTCACACGTGTGTTTTGCTACCTGAGCGTAGTGACTCTTCAGTATGTGGTTCCGGTGCTGCTTATCCTTTTCTCCACGCTAGCCCTCAAGGCACTAGGTGAGTTATTACATGTGATGGGTCAGTTAGTTATTCCTCCCTACTTCTGTCATTGTTTGCATGCTCTCCTCATTAGCATACGGAGACTTGTACATGTTTGGGTGGTTTTAGATAAAGCAGGCACTATTTTTCGTACTTGTGTGATTTCGACAAAGATCAGATCATATTTGACGCGGATTTTATGCAGAAATGCGAGAAATTTCAAAAGTTTCTGATACTTTTCATACCACAGGTTATTTTTGAATGTGAATAATACTAGAAACAAGTCCCTATGGGATACTTCTCATACGCAACAATATCATGAGTAAGGCAGAAACAAATTCAATAATACTCATTTGTATGTTTGTAGGTCCAAGAAATGTAAATAAAGCTTGCAGAAGACTAACCCCCTATTTATCGGAGTTCTGATTTAGGAGCGGTTCACTTAACTTAAATTGTTTGGTGAAAATGGGTTTCAATTGCTTTTGATTCTCCTTAGGCAGAGGGTTCAGTTACTTAGTCCTCCCTCTTCTGTCATTGTTTGCAGACTGTCCCCACTAAAATGAGGAAACCTATCTATTTTCTGGATGGTTTTAGTTAAAGCAGGCACTGTTTTTTCCCGTCAGTGTGATTTTGACAACAATCAGATAACATTTGATGCTGATTTCTTTGGAAACGTGAGACGTTCATACCACTGTCAACCAGTGTTGTGCACGAGCCCCCTCTCGTGGCTGAACATATGCATTCCATTTTAATTGAAATCTTTCACTTGCCACACGGTGACTTTTGCTTACTGATCAGTTTGTTCTGTTTTTGTCTTTGGACACCTGCAAAAGAGATACAAGTTGGTTATTTGGACTTTTATTGTGCACTGTTGTTCATTGTTTTGACTATTATAAATTGTTTACATCATTGTCACTCGGCAAATCATGTTGCTGTTCTTTGACTCTACACCTTTGAGAGCGGATCTGCTTTTGTAGCCTAGCAGATTTATTGCCAAAGAGCACAGGGGAAGCCTTTTAGAACAGGTTGGAATCTCTTACCTGAGGTTTGGCCTCTCTCCCCTGTTCTCTTTGCATGTTCAAAATCCATCGGCGTCTTCTCTCCTTGTTTTAAGTGTCTACTAAACTAACATGATCACGTACATGTAATCATTTTTTCTCTTTTAGGAGGCTTTTCATGGTGTGGAGAAATTGCAGTCGTGACAGCTGGCGTGACGCCCGCCTCGCCACTGCCCACGGTGACACCCGTAACTTCGGGCGAAGGCGACGACGATTCATTCGAAGACATGGAGGAAGACATCCAAGTCACGGTGGCCCGCCTATCGGAGATGTTCGCCGCCCTGCGCTCTGTCCTCACGCCGCTCTTCTTTCGGGGCTTCTTCGCCTTCTTCACTTGGTGGGTGGCGGCCTGCCAAGTGATCAGCTCGCTTTTCGGAATCTACTTCCACCAGTACCTCATGAACAACTAGAATGACACGCAGGTGACGTTCGCCTTTTCAGTATGAAATCCCTCCCTCAAAAGTGGAAACATTTGATATTTATTCTGGGAACTTTATGCAAGGTTTCAGATTTAAGCCTGCTGATTTAAATGCTGCATTTAATATTTGATACTTAGGATGAGGCCACACATTTCCACGCAGCTATTTGTTTAAAAATAAGACATTTTTTATAACCATATAATTCATATGAGGCTGAAAATATTTATTACGGTAATCTCATGTTTTTCGCTGGAGTTAAATTCCAATAGTCAATATACGCAAAGTAGAAACATTTATTAGCTATCAGGAACTTGTGATGTATACGACTGAAACGAAATAAATATAGGTCTACAACTAAAAACACAGAACACGGAATTGCAGTTGAATGAAAGGTCTCTATTGTCATTACACAACTGTACAATAAAATCGGAGGGCTTTTCCTTTCAGTGAAAGAAAGCGCTGTAGAGAGTGGCCAGCTAGCTGCATGCTAGCATCAGGGATCCTTGAATTGTACCAGGTCTTCGTGATTATTAAAATGCAAGAGTCACAAATGTAGTGTTTTTTACGAGTTGTCGCTTCAGTTCATCCATTTCATGGGTAATGGATCTGGTGTTGGTGAGATTCATGCTTGGCAGTGGTGGCTTAAGAGGATTCATTCGTCGCCAGGCCATAGACCGGACCTGTAGCCTTGTGGTTGCTTTCGCTCTAGATACCACCTCAATCTCTTCCCGGACCCTATAACGACTCACAGAGCACCCATTGGTGATCAGCATTTCTTTGCTCTCTCCTGATTCTCCTTTTATTCATACATTTCTTTTTAATGTAATGAGCTGTTAAAATAGTAGTTGTCGCTGTCCTTCGCAGTATGTTTTGATGGACACATTGACTCGTGTGCCCACCCCGCTGTTTGACTGACCGCATACACCAGCCTATCACAGTCACGCCCACTCAACATAAACACACACAGTCGTCCCCAACCTGCCCCTGGGATAGCATTTCCTGCGTACTGTCAGCTGCAGAACAGAATGCACAATACGTTGATATCAATGACAATAAAGACAATTCAAATCAAAATCTGCCAATTGTCCAAACTGCCAGGGATAACTGTAAAATAATGACGAAAAATATGTATGAATATGTATAATTTGGTGAAATGAGATTTGAAAATATCTTGGTAAAATGTAATGATTTAATTCAAATTACATTGATTCAAATAAACATTGTTGAAATACTTTGTATTACGTACGAATGTATCCCAGCATGTTTTTTATTTAATTTTTTTGAATGAGTTAGTGTGTTTTTCTTGTGTGTGATGTTTTCCTATACTTGGTGGGAATTATTTGTTTCCCTGCTCGTTACAAGAGATAGAATCAACTGTGACGGTACGTTTTATCGTTGTTTTGTTGTGTCAACAAGGAACTGATTCAATTGTGCAATTTTTCTTCTTTAGGGATTGAATATTTGTTGTTGTCATCTATCAAAATCTTAAGTGCCTAAACACTCAGGGATTTTAACACAACCTTTTTATCCCTTTTGTGTTTTGAGTTGCATCATAAGGAAATTGAATGTTCTCTATTTTTGGTTGCACCGTCTTATTTTGTTAGTGATATCTGAGGGGTTTTTTTTTTTACGTAAAACCCCAGTGTGTATCATAAAGTGACCCCTAGTGGTATGAAAATGTAGAGAAAATTGCTTCAATTTGTATTATTTTGTTTGGAATCTAATTCGGTGGTTACTGATTTGGTCAGCAAGTCGTTGTCAAGGTTTCCCACACGATTTAATTCCAACTAGCCTCGCATTATGTCTAGCATTAATCATGAAGAAAGCATTACTCTGAACATATTTTATTTTAGCTTTAAATTATCGAATTTGCAGTTCATAGCTGTGGATAATGATCGATAAGTCCAGAAGGAAAATATCGACACACAAATAAATAATGCAAATATTAATGTTGACTCAAGCACTCGCGGTGTTTCCAGAAGGAAAGAAGTTCTGTAATAGGTCAAGACTACTGATCAATAAACCCGGTTTTAAGATAATCAACTCGTTTAAATGACCAGAAATTATTTCCATTGTGAGTCAACATGGAATATTTGTCCAAAACACCAAGACAGTTTGCTGTTTTTTTTTTTTCTTGAGTACCTCAAAGAACCAAGGGAGCCTCTGGGGGGAGGGGTGTGTGAGAGGCAACACATGGTCTCACAGGAAGATTAAGAAAGCCAGATTTTTGGCGGTGGACTTCACGGTGGTTGTTCTCATCCAGACGACAGGGACAGAGAGAATCGCAGGCCCTCTAAGCCTGGTTGCTCTGGGCTGGGCAAGCCCTAAGCCTAGGGACCTCGGTCAGCCATCTTAGTCCCACCCCGTTCTCCAATTGTTGGCAAGATTTCATGTGGACACACAGTTAAATAAATCTATCATTAAACATGACACATATGCAAATCATTAATCTTTTGATCATCAGAAAATTCGGACTATAGAGTTCACCTGATCAGAGTTCCATCATTCAGGCATCTTGTTTACACTGTTTCCTTCTCTAATCATTTATGTCAACCTTTTGGCTGCAGGCTATGGTTGCCGTTTTTTGCAAGCTGCTCCATGATAATAAAGCTTGTGTCGTCCTTCAGTGTCACTGGCCTTCCACAGGTGGTCATGCTAGCAAACACCGCTGAGTCCCCTCGATTAGGGCATTTGGCGCTTGTCATTTTCGACTTTTACTGGCCTTTTTAGTAGCTTCTCACGTTAGCCCTTACAGCTGACCTATTCCAGCTGTTCACTCTTTTCAGCCACTACAGGTGTATCCAGCTTGCACAGTATTTTGTTGTCTGCCACTGGAATAAACAACAACTTTCATATCCTGTAGCTGGCTGAAACTTATCTTTGCTCCATCAAAAAAAATATAAAAGTACATTTCTGAATTCTGCCACGTGGTATCTTTCAAGCTGCCATAGTTTTTCTTTTTCGAATGCATACTTTTCAGCCCTATTCTGAGCTACAACGATCTGTACAATCTATTATTACACACTGTCGTTTTAAGTGATAGTGTTTAGAATTACACATTTGTTTTGTGGTTGTTTTACAATTTTTTAATGTTCTAGTTTTGTTTTTAACTACTTTTCACCTGCTGTCTTTGTTCTACTGTATTTGTGTGGCTTATTAAAATAATATTATTGCCCTTGTTTGCTTTTTCACTTTCAGGGTTGGGTGCATTGTTAAAGATGTTCTTAGAGAGTTAAAAGTAAAATGTATTCTCTGATAAGTATTTGTTTACCTTAATTTACAACCGAGTTCAAAGAGCCTTTGTAATAATTTCCCTCTGTCCGTACTTGCTTTTATCTTCCTTTTACCAAACCTGTTCAGGGACACACAACACATCAGGAATCGGGAAGGAAGGTGCACGGGGGTATGTAGGGATTTCATGCTCGTCCCCGCAGTTTGTTTTGGATGGTGTTGCATTAAAGTGGAAAAAGTAAGAAAAAGCCTTTTTCAAATACTGTCCAATTTCCAAAAAGATGAAAAGAAAGCTTATTTAAGTGTGCATAAGAAATGCATGTACATGAGAAATGAGTTAACATTATGCTGCGATCCTGATTCTAAACCAGGAGATTGCGACAGAGAATAACAAAGTTACAAATCCGGACAACTCCTTTAAACCAATGCAGTAGGGGCTGATAAGCTGTTTTTCTATAATTCTAAATGATTGCAATGGAAAATGTTTCAGTGTGTCACATTTTAGGATTACTTTAATACGCCTCCGTATTTTTAGTCATTTAGAAATTGGTAAATCAATAAAATCACTTTTTGTTACTGATTAGCACAAATGGCTACTAGTTTGATGTGCATTTTTAAAACAACATATTATTACAATGCTTTTACTGGCTCATATTACCAGGTTATAATCATGAGAAATAGGCTAATTAAACCACTAAAACTTGTGCCTTCTATAAAGCCATGTGGATGATATACATATAAAAATTAAAGACAAAAATTACAAATTTCGGACTTGTGCCTTCTATAAAGCCATGTGGATGATATACATATAAAAATTAAAGACAAAAATTACAAATTTCGGACGTATTTATCATGTATTTAAAGACACTGATCATGTCAATTGTATCTCATGCCAGTTACATAATAAAATACATCAAATCATAATTAGTGATCAATTTCCACACCCAGTTCGCCGGCTCCTCGGGTGTTCTAAGCGGCTTACCTGGCGCCCGCGTGCACCACGTTGGTGACCCCTATTTTCACTAATTTGTGCAGTGACTACAGCGCAGTTGACATGGCAAAAGCTTCTTTCGGGCGTTCTTTAAAACCAAACGAGTAACCAAGATTATTTGGATTAATTTGTTTAGACGTTATTAGCCTCAAGGTAATGACTCACGTCAATTATCCACTTACAAACAAAGACTCCCGAGACAAGTTTGAAGGCCAACTTCAAGTCACTTGGTAAGTTTTAAATAAGATTTGTCACATCAATGCGGAAGTGGTCGTTCCAGGCGTGGGTTGGATTTAGTATCTCGTATTTGAAGAGAGATTTATATTTATTTATTTATTATTTTTTACTCATTTGACTCCATAAATTTACTTCCTATTAAATTGTATTATTTTTTTAAAGGATGAATTCCCTTACTAGCGGTACGACCGTTTTTTTCCTTTCTGACAAAAACTAAATGATATAGCCTTTTCTCTTCTTTTTTAAAGTTTAAACGAAACGCAAAATGATGGATTATAACGTCTCCCTCGCCAATTTGTCGCAAGATTTTTTGAAAAGACTCGCCAAAATGTTGGACAACTCCACATGCGGATGGAGGCAGCTGGCCCAAGCTGTGTTGGAATATCGAAATTTCCGCTGCAGGTGGGCCTTGAACGCGTCCCTTATACTGTAGTCGAACCTTCTTTATCGGACTGCTCGATTGCTTTTAACTTGAAAGCTGCGTCATGTGCCTTTCTTTTTGCATTTTGCATGATGAGGGTATGTTTACGCTAATTTAATTTGTGCACAAGCCAAGAAGTTGCAGTCTTCCTCGACGCATATATTCCACCGGTGTAAATCTTACCTTTTGTACTCGAGCGCCGCTGGCGGCCGTTAGAAAAATTACATAAATTGGCCGCATCACTGAATAAGTCGCAGGGTTGAAAGTTTGGGGAAAAAAGTAGCGGCTTATAGTCCGGAATTTACGGTAATCAAAATTTTTAAATGAGTTTGAAAGTAACGACGTATTAACACAGAAAAAGAAATAGTACGATTGGAAATTAAATTTTCTGTTTTAATCACTAAATGAAATGTGCTTTCTTTTTAAAAGAAAAAAAAGGGGCACACAAGTATTAATAGTCAAGCCAAGTCATGTTTATTTGTATAGCTCTTAATCACAAAGGATCTCGAGGGGCTGCACCGAGCCAAGACTATTGCAAATGATAATAATATAATATAACGCGAGTTGATAAGCCAATTTATTAGTGATAAGTATGCGTTGTTTTATAATGAATCAATGAGAGAAGATAGTTGATTATGATTATAGAGAGAGGAAATGACAATTAAAAAAATTTTGGCGTTGAGTTCTATTTGGCATTTTTGAGACTTTTGATGTTTAAGCAGTGTGATGGTTTGGAATTTTGATGAGTTTAGCCCCAAGGACAAGATCCCCTAGGAGGACAACTGATGCCACAATTAATTTTTTTAAGTATGAGCATGTTACAATTAACAAATGATTAATAAATACGTAACAAATGCTGACTTATAGTTTGGTTAAATTTAAAAGAAACAATTTCTATGGAAGGAGCGTTTTCAGAAGACAATGAGAAACAGATTGATTGATCCTAAGTAGGATTATAGGAATTAAAAAAATAGCAGATTAATTGATCTTGAGACGGATCATGAGAATTTGAAAATATAACTAAATGGGAAATAAATGGATAAAAAATAATGTCTACGTCGTCATTTATTTAAAAGAAAAAAAGGAAACAACGTGAACAAAAAGAAAAAGGGGCTAAAATAACAGAGAAAGTAATGTTTCATAGGAAAGAAAGACAGCCATCCTACCAAGAAACCTATACGAATGGGCTGCAATATTGAGCCATGGGAAAACACATGTCTCAACAGGAGTGATGGTAGGATACATTTGACACACTGTAAGAAAGTAATTAAGCATGAGTAAAATAACTGTTTCTATTTTAGTATTCGCTTTGATTGTTCTTTGTTGCGTCATTGTAATAGCACTGTGGTACCGACTGTAGAGTTATTCCTCAACAAAACTTTCAGAGGAAGTCTTGCTACAAAGGGGGCTGTAATTATAGTTTGCAGTCGTCTCAAACCAGTGAAGATTGTCCACAACTCTTGCAGAGGAATTGCAGATCTACAGGTAGAATGGTCACTCCAACGCATAAGAAAATGGTAGTGGTAGGTGGATTGGTAGTAGCAATTATAGCAACATTTTTATTGTTATTTGAAGAAAACCTCAATATGCAAAAGAGAAGAAGAAGAAGAAAAAGAACTCTCAGGAAGACACCTGGGACGGCGTTGCCCCTATCCCAGGTTTCTCCGAGAACCCCACGGGCGCTGAGATGCTTTGGCACCCGGCAGTGGTGAAGCCTTACTTGGCGCTCCTTGCTGAGAGCTCCAACCCTGCAACTCTGGAGGGCGCTGCAGGGTCACTTCAAAACCTGTCGGCCGGTCACTGGAAGTTTGCGGCGTAAATCCAAGCTGCAGTGAGGAAGGAAAAAGGACTTCCCATCCTGGTGGAGCTGCTGCGAATGGACAACGGTCGAGTTGTGTGTGGAGACCACATGCCACGGACCCTTGTGTTGTTTTCACAGCAATTCTCACCTTGTGTGGATGCTGTTGTATTCCTTGTATCAGAGCATTATGCACCAAACTGATTACCACTGCTATAACACCTGTTAAAGCTGAAACGTCAGAAATGTATGCACTCCT
The DNA here is from genome assembly GCF_059441175.1 of Urocampus carinirostris. Taxonomy (NCBI): domain Eukaryota; kingdom Metazoa; phylum Chordata; class Actinopteri; order Syngnathiformes; family Syngnathidae; genus Urocampus; species Urocampus carinirostris. The sequence continues at coordinate 4,933,225 of NC_142360.1, forward strand.
TGGAAAACACCATGATTCTGACCCAGATGATAAATCTATGCATTTGCCAGATTTGTTCCCAAATCCAGAAAACTATGGAGAAGACGATAATGACTGCAACACAGATCTGTGAGTGTACCTTTTTGTATTATAACATGACTTTGTAACTGAAAATTTGAAAAGAAGCAGTTAACAGACAATAATTAGATATAGTACAAATTGAATAAATGGGAGGGAAATGTTGAAATAATATACATAAGTTATTCAACTTTACTATAATTTATGTGTGTTATATGTTTGCTTGTGAGATATTGTGCTTACAAAATAGGATATTCTCTCAGCAAAAGTCTTCCACTACACCCTGGCAAGAAATAACTAATGGTGTGAATCAGTTACAGATTTGACCCGAAGGCCAAGGATCTTTTCCTGAGTATAGCGGAAGAGAGTTAATCAGTCCCATTTCAAATAACAAGCTGTTGTGCAAGAACTGGTTTCAATGGAAAATTCAAATTCAACCTACCCCTAACCCTTAGTGTTGAAATCACATTGTAACCAGGGCGTTCCTTTTCTGAATAAAAAGCAAGGCGAGTGAACACTGCTTTGGAGTGAGTTGGAGGAACTGTAACCAAAAGCAGTTTTCCGTTCGCTTCCCTTGCAAGTAAACCATACACAATTCTTTGTGTCTTTTTTTGTATGCAGGTTTTTGTTACAAGTGTTGGGTTGAACCTGACATGCGCTCGGACTGCGATCCGAACACGGAAGTGTATCTTCCGTAGCATGCGATGGCGGTTTTAGGGACGAAAAAACTGGTCGGTAGCCGGGGCGGGGAGAGCAAAGCGTAGTCGGGGTTGGATACGAGTCGTAAGCCAGAACGGGAGAGCAGATGTGGCCGGGATCAAAACAGGTCGTAGCCGGAGCCAAACGGGAGCAAAAATGGGACAGGCAGGAGTCAGGGTCCAAAAAGGCTTGCCTTGTATTAACAGAGGTTCGCAGACCGACTGACAACAGGGGATCGACTGGGTTTTTAGTAGGGACAGGGAGCCAATCAGAACCCACGGTGGTTGGCGCCAAATGAGCAGGCACAGTTGAATCACATCAGTAATCATGACAAGTACGAACCAATTTCTCTGGATATCTTTGGACTAATTTGTTCATTTGTAAATATTCTATTTAAATTTTATACATTGGTGTTTAGTTCAGATCAGAACAAGAGCTATGGGTGAACAATGACAGGCTTTTTTTTTTTTTTAAATACAGGTATTTATGAGAGTTTATCATGCTTCTTTTGCAAAAATACAAGTGTCAATGCCAGTTTATCGAGTTTCTTTTTCAAATTGTTCTTAGACTAATTTGTGCATTTTAGACTATTGCTACACGTTGGTGCTTAATCCAGATTAAGATAAGAAATAGGAGTGCACAATATTGTCAAAAAACATCATGATGTGGGGTTGCTGTATACCAAGGTTTTCTGTATGTAAATTGTCCTGTATCTCCATGTTGTTGTGTTTTAATGGTAGGATGTGCACGTCGATCAAAAGAAGAGCAATCAACAAACCTTACATTAAGTTTATTTCTAATTAAAGAACAGCTTCATTCGCCTGAAATCCCCAGCCGGTACACTCGTATCTGCAGTATGCAGAGACTCAAGGTGAGACCTCTTTATTACAATCAGCACAAGTCGCATTATGGGGAACCGTTTATAATTTACGCCTGCTTTCTTACAGGAGGACTTCACATTCGTTGTCTGTCTCCATTACGTTTACGTCAACCTGGAGGAGGAAGTGGAGGAAAGGCGGTTAGTTACGGTGGGCAAACCACTGGTTTCCAAATTGAACCTTCACCAGCCGAGACAGAGACCGGCCCCGTGGTCGCTCACAATCTCGGAGGTCTCCTCCTTGTCGGAGGAGTCAGCTCCGTTCGCATCCAACACGATGCTTTTTGCAACGGCTAATTCTGACAAATAGGGAGGACACAAACTGATTTCCTTTTCCAAACAAGCTTGAGCGCAGAAGTCTCTAATGTAGTGCCCACAGGCATCAGGGTGCCCCCTTAAAGACAGCTGAGATGCCCACCGACCTGTTCTGAAAAAGGCTCACCAGTGCTGGGTCATTGTGATTTTCTGGTAAAGTGATTTTTTTTTAGTGGTGGACTGAGTGTATTCAACCCTAATTACAATAATTAACCTGGTAACAACATAGTAACAACCAGTGGTAGGCCGTGAGGGCCTGGAAGGCCTTCTCTGCCGCCTTGAAAAAAATAGCTGAATCATGTGATGTTAATTGTACTTTGTTCATCAATACTTATTAAATAATTCTAAATCGTCAGCTTCCTTTCATTGTGTTGTGCTGCTTCCAGATGTGTACACCAATCATATTTCAGCCTTTAGTTGTTCGACCCGGAGGCCATCAGAAAAAATCCTGAAGGCGGTGTACCGTCAAATCAGTCTTTGAGAAAGCTGTAGGTTTAGCCAATCAGATGGTCTCTGAATGCCTGATAATGCCTTGAAAAACATCACCTGGTTTTGCGAACTATGATTGGCTAGGAGGCGGTCATCCACCAAAGCGATTGTGCTAACAGTCGTTAAACTTGAAGAGAGCAAGCTCCTCAAGGAAATAATACTGTTGTGTTGATTTAGTAGCAAAATGTCAGACAACTCCGAAGTAGCAAACTCTCTCAAGCGGGAAAAGGTTTTGACAGCCACTTTCAGCCAAGGGGGAAGATATTTAGTCGAGTTAAAGCCTGACCTAATATGAAATTCAGGCAGGTCGGGACTTAAATTTCAATCATTTTGCTCTGGTCGGGCTGAGCTTCTTTCTCACTGACTTTTTCAAGGTTCTTACGGGTGCTTGAAATTCTTAGAAATGCTTGACTTTTAATGTAGTCTTTTCCAAGTTTGAAAAGTGCTCGAATTTTGGCTAAGACGCTTGTTAATGCTTGAAATCTTTGCAATTTTTTCTTGTCAGTCTGACTTGATAGACCATGCATTAAATGAAGATGTATATTAATGCAATGATTAGGCACCAATTATGGCCATTTATAATGGGCCATGCAAAAAAACTAAGGTAGCGTTTCCTAGTGGTAAATTGTAAGGGGAAGAACTTCCTGCAACTAAAAATGTAAGCTACATATTACACCATCAAATTGACCCAACTCCTATATGGGAGCGATTTCTCTAAAATATTTACTCACATATTGTTCAGACCTACAAATGTATTTGTGATAAACTATAGCTCTTAAAATTCACATGTCTTGATGGATTCACACGCCAGATTAAGAATCGTATATTTAATCTGCAGATATATCTGTGGATCTGTAACACTGGATATCTTCTTTAACTGGTAATGGAGAAATTGGAAAATTGGCCTTGAAAGACCTTAAAAATTGCATAAACGAACCCTGTACTATCAGCCCGTGATCTGTGTTTATACATTCTTGTTTAACTTAGATTTTGTCACAAAAGACAGACTTTACGTGTTCCGCAGCGCGGAGCCCTTCGTAGCCCACCTTGATTGTTCTCGTGCTGTCTGCGTTGCCGGCTCCCTGAGCTGTCGGACCAAGAGAACTGGGCTGGGGCAGAGTTTGGCCCATATCACCTCTACTCTATTGGAATCCTCACAAATAAAAGGGGAAATTTCACTTACAAGATCCGGCTCATAGAGGCAGTTTGATTGCGGACAACACATCACTAATTCCGACTGGACTGTAGATGTAAACTGCGTGGTCTGCCACTTGTAACAATATATTCATAACAATATAACAGTTAGTTACTCTTTAAATGCAAACTTTGCGCCATTTCGCGCTAATTAGTAACCCAAAAACAAAAAAGAACTCCCAGCTTGAAAAAGGTTGGAGTCACTGGCCTAGCCGGCCACCCATCTGCAAATTTTTTTTATAATAATAAAAATAATAAATTGTGTTTCGAAGCACCTTTCAGATAAGGTCCCATTTTAAGGTTCCTTCATTTTCCTCATGCTGAGGTTTTGAGTTTTTCCCTGCCCTCATATTGGTTTTAGATCAGGGGATGGTAAAACAACAGTTTGGAGTCTGTATAGCTGTTTGAGACTTTGTCATTCAATAAACATGACATGACTGGAGCACATCCTAGGAGCCACTAAGTGTTTGCCAGACAGTCGCAGGGCACATGGAGACATATAGCCATTTACCTGAACATCCATTAACCTAACATGTTTGGAGGAGACCCCCCTCAAGGCAGAGTGAGTACTTGAAAACTTAAGGAGGCTGCGGTGGCTGGAATTACCAGGAACTCTGGACCTCTGAACCGTTGGGCTGCGTGCTAACCACACATCCTCCCTGCCGCCCCAAAGGGGAGTTGTATGTGAATTATTTTATTCGTTTAATAATCTGGTTGATTTTAATTTTACATTGGAAATGCGTATTATATCTAAGGATTTGATTTAAAAAAAAAACATTCGTGGACAAAATTTTAAAGCGGTTCGTTGCGTCACCATCTTGAAGTTCCCGCAGTGTTTTTCGCGCATGCGCGGTTTTGACACGCCATACAGAAACTGCCCAAGTAGGACGCCATTTTGATAAAGACTTCGCGCCGCTATTCAACAGAAACTGAGTTTTTTTAAATCATACCGTTGACTACTGGAAATAGCGTACTTTTAAGTTCAAAACGATGGCCGATCCATCGAACGAGAACGACATTTCGTTTGGCACCGAGGTTCGCAAGCTGTCCGAATTACGAGTAATTGACTTAAAGGCCGAGCTGAAGAAACGAAACCTGGACACCGCTGGCATCAAGAGCGTGCTGTCGGAGCGACTGTTAAAGGTCTATTTTTTGTGTTTATTGAACACTAACGGATCCACTTACCCAATGAAAATTGTACTAGAATCGTACTTCTCATGATAGTGTTTAAACGCAATAATAATGATATGACGCTATTTGAACTTATAGGCTAGTTATGGCGTCACTATGCTAACAAGACAAAGCTATTAGCTTATGTTGATCGACAAGTGTTTCAGTTTTGAATGAAAGTTCGATTGTTGTGACCCAAATTTTCTCTGCATGTGCTTGCAGGCTATACAAGAAGAGGGTGGAAATCCTGACGCGATTGTTATTTCAGCGGAGCCGACATCTAAGAAATCGACTCCAAGACGTGCTCCAAGAGGTAGACAGACCAACCAAAGAATAAAATCAAAATTTATTTGTATAGAACTTTCAGACAACAAAATGCTGTTTAATGTTCAATAAGGAAATACAATAACCACCCCTTATTTGCTCCACCCAATCCAAAACGCAAAATTCACAAAAACACGATGTTTATCATAAACAGACAAATTAATTTATTCCTAAATACCTAAATATAAAATTCAGTGGTGGCCAGTCCTGGTACAAGTATTTATGTTTAATCCATCGGCTATCGGTCATAATATATCTCTGCTTTAAGAGATTTTTACGATATAGACATCGCGTGCTAGTTTTTGATCATATTAGCATCTGCTCAGTCTTTGTTTCCATTTTGTCAAGATGTTAGCATACTTTTACCATGATAGCCTCCACTTAATCTCCACGTGGAACAGATTGTTGTTGTGCTACTTCTTATAACACCACGCTGCAGGCTAAATGGCCACAGAGATGTATAATTCCATTTATGTGTGAAATTTACAATCTAAAAGTCAGTTATTAGCTCAGGAGGTAGAGCGCTCGTCTGAGGATCAAATCCCGGCTCCTCCGTATTACATATCGAAGTGTCCTTGGGTAAGACACTGAACTCATGTTGCCCCCAATAAGCAGGCTGGCGCCTTGCATGGCTGCACGGCCGCTATTAGTGTGTGAGTGTGTGTGAATGGGTAAATGTGAAGCACATTGTAAAGCGCTTTGGGAAGTCTTCATTGACTTGAAAAGCGCTATATAAATGCAGATCATTTCATCATACAAAAACATCAAAGCAAATAGTTAATGCTTAAGTTAGTGAGTTGAAAAGTCAAGAATTCATTATCCTAAAGATAAGGCCTAAATTTGCATTAAAATGTCTTGAATCCAATTTGCCAAAGTCTTACAAATGTGAACACATTAATATGATTTATATTTGTTAGATCTAAAACAAGATCGTTTTGCTGAAGTCAGTCATGTTTATTTGTAAGTCTCAAAGGGGTGTACAGACTATTATTACACCAATACAATTCAGATGAATGTTGAGCGTGTTTAGCAAATAAGCCATGAAAAATAACTTAGTTCTACAATTTAGGGTATCCTGAATCCATGGGTATGTGCCAAAAGCACACGTTGATTCTCAAAGTTTAGTACTGCAGTCAGAACAAAATGTATACAGTGGGACCTCGGTTATCGCGGTTAATGGGGACTCGAACCACCCGCGATATGTGAAAATCCGCGGAGTAGCGGCGCACCTTTTTTTTTAAATTGTTATTATTATTTTTTAGACCCGGTTAATGGGGACCAAAACCACCCACAAAAAGTGAAAATCTGCCAAGAAGCGATGGCCCTTCAAAAAAAGATGTTTTTTTTTAATTATTATTTATTAGACCCGGTTAATGGGGACCAAAACCACCCGCTACAAGTGAAAATCTGCGAAGTAGCGACGCCTTCCAAATATTTTTTTAAATTTATTATTATTATTATTATTTTTAACTATTACAGGCCGCGAACGTCGAAGCGCGAAGTAGCGAGGTCCCACTGTAATCCACTTCCTACAGCAACCTTGATGTAGAGCCCTATGAACAATCAGATCCTTGTTGGATTCCTGGTCTGGGTATATCGCCGCTCTGATCATTGGTCCAAGGAATCGGGGAATTTTCCAAAATGCAACGGCTTCCCCTAAAAATCTCCAATGTCAAACATGTTAGAGTGTTTACGTTTTTTTTTTTTTTTTTTTTTTTTTTTTTTTTTTTTTTCACAAAAGCCATGAAAATAGTCTTAAACATTCTTGGATTTAAATTTTCTTAATCTGTGGGAACCCAGCAATACTATTAGTTTCAATTGTGTGTATTCTAAGTCTTTATCCTTTGACTTTATAACCATGAACGGATCTTTTAGCATAAACTGTTCTGTAGAGTTTGAAACGAGCTTTATTATAAAACTTCTGCAAAGCTAATTGCATGTTTGATGATTTAATATTGCTCTCAGTGATGGGAGATATTTAAAACACCCTGGGGAGTAGCTCTCACGGAACAGTAATCAGTAATGCCTTTACGCCTACAATGCCAGTTAAATACAAAACTTGAAATTATACTTTTACCTTAAAATAAGGCTATTGACAGCCTAATACTCTTCATCTGTCTTATATTATTGTCTAAAATATTTTATTGCACTTTAACATTGGGGCCTCCTATTACTTGTTAATTTCTACACCTACTGGAATTCATTCCATGTTCCACTCCAGGGGTGGGCAACTATTTGGAGTCAGGGGCCACATGTGACATGTTATACTTCTTTTGAAATAGATAAAGTTCATCAAATTGGTTTTGAGACAAGTCTGAAGCACATTGTAAAGCGCTTTGGGAGGTCTTCATTGACTTAAAAAGCGCTATGTAAATGCAGACCATTTACCGTTTAAAATCAACATTTAAGACTTAACTGGTGTTTTCCAATAATTTGCCTATTGTTACTCAATTTTGTCCCAGATTCAATGCAAGGGACTGAACATGAGGACGAGGAATCGCGTGATGGTCAGGTATGTCCCATCCTTAGTTGCCGTGTAAAAAATGTTATGTTCTCAAGGTGTGAATGAGATGCCTTTTTCCTCAGGATGAACATGAAAACATCCACGACATGGATATCCTTGACATGAACGTTCTGGACGAGGCAGACAATGACTTACCCGAGCAGGATGATGATGACTTTGGGCCTTTGATTGACGGTGAGGAAGATGAGCACTTGAGGGATGAGGATGACGCAACCGTTGACTCAGAAGATGATACAAGACATGTGAGACACTCACCTAGTGCATCGAGAGTTGTGATCGTCTGTTTGGCATTCATGTATGCTTATGTCTTTTGTCAGTTGAATGACTCTGGGGGTTTCGAAGATGAAGATATGTTGTCCTCTTCGATTTATGTGGTAAGTTTTCACTATTTGCAGTATAAAATGGTACAGCATAAAACGATCACTAATTGAAATGCATATAACTAGATGCAAATTTTAAGTGTTTTGTTTATTAAATTAAATTTGAATTAAGTGGCTGCTTATAATGAAATATGAACGGCTTGTAGCTGCTGCAATGCACAATCTTGCCCTTCCCTTTTTACGATCACATGTTTTGCGAGCATTTTAGCTTTGAATGCACTGCAGAGTGAATAGTGAGAAGAAAACCATAGAAAGAGGATCTGATGATGTAGCAAACGAGTCTCACTTGCATATTCGCCCAAAAAAATAGTAACTTCAACTAAGTTAGCTCTGTAGTTTTAGCATGTAAAAATTACCTTAAGTCTAGTGGCTACCAAAATCTTATGTACCGTATTTTCCGCACTATAAGGCGCACCGGGTTATAGGGCGCACCCCGAAAAAATAGTTTTTGGTCCTATTTTTGACATACATAAGACACACCGGATTATAAGGCGCTACAATGGGAACGTGGACAAAACAGTCAGATAGTTCAGTCCAACTTATTACCCCCTTAACATTCCGAAAGCTTGCAAAGACGCAAATACGTGTCGAGAACACGTGCGGATGCGGTGTCCGTAAGATGTCACTCAAATGCATCGTTCCATCATTCGGAAGGTTAAAGTCTTGGGATTCAAGAAATGATAACCATTCCTTAGTATCTATTTTCTTTTTCCCTCGCAACTTTACTGTGCATATGACAATAAACACTTGGAATTGAGTTTAATTTAAAAATAGACACTCCATTCCATCCATTATCTGCACCTCTTATCACAGAAACATCGAGTTCAGCCTGAAACAAGATACAGGGACAATATAAAACCCGGAATAGCTCACCGAAGTCGTTGTGTTCATAATAATGTGCAGGCAATGTCCTCTTATATCCGTGAGGGTAGTAAATCCAGGAGAATACAATATTTACAAATACAGAATAGAAAAAAATGCTTTCTCTATGCCGTCAGCCACATGCTATACGCATTCATCTTTTTCGGCCAATTGCAGGCTTTGTTTCGCCGTTTAAGCCAATGGCAGCCTGTAAATGATAAAAAGGATCCGCCCCTTGACCTCCGAATAACTTTAGCCAATAGTGATCGATTCAACTGATGATTGACACATCTTTTTCGGCCAATTGCAGGCTTTGTTTGCCGTTTAAGCCAATGGCAGCCTGCAAATGATAAAAAGGATCCGCCCCTTGACCTCCGAATAACTTTAGCCAATAGTGATCGATTCAAATGATGATTGACACATTGGTTAGCCAATGAAACGCCGGTAAATAAATCCCAGCATACACCGCGTACTACTTGGCGTTCGGGGGAAAATCTAGTCGGCGGCTGCAAGTTAGTTGGAAAACTTTGCAACTTTAAAATTGATCCATAAATAAGGCGCATAGTCGGCTTTTGAAAAAAATAAAGGCTTTTAGGTGCGCCTTATAGTGCGGAAAATACGGTATTTTTTGTAAAAGCTTGGCAGTGCCCCTGATTTGACAATGTTGTCCTGCTTCTTGTGTGCAAAATTAAAAATAAGTAGTTGTGTCGTGCGTCACCTCGTTCCCCAGTAAAAGACAGCTTTGCATGGCTCGCTTTACCATAGATATGACACCATCTAGCATAGTTCTTTCAGAAACTTATTTTCGGTTTTATTTTCTCTCTGAGCCGAAACTAGAAATGCCATATTGACCGTTTTCTGTGGCAAAAGTTCGGTGCTTACTTAGCTTGAAGGTGTTAATTTGATTTTTAAATGAAGCATATCATTTGTGTTTCAGACTGCCAATGCCGATGAACTATTAGCAGAAGCAGGTAATGTATACATGAGGTCAGAAAATGAGTATTCTGATGTTAGTTTGGTAGTCAAACATAAATTTCAACAAGAGAGAGCGAGAGACTGGAAGCCCAAAGGGAATTGCTGGTTCTGTGTTATAATGTGGTGAACCATCGTTGATGTTACAAAAACTGGCCTAGTTACCATTTTTGGCCACTTTTGAAAGTCACCACTTTGACACACGGTGACAGCAATCACTCAGCGATTCAGGGTCAGCCAACGCGGGATACTGCAGCGTTCCAGTCGGCCACTTGAAGACTTCAGATACGAAGATCCATTAAAGCAACAAACCACTGTTAATGCTTTCAAACTCTCATAAGGACATAAATCTGTTGGACTCTTTGAAGTATTGCAGCAAGGACAATGTAAAGCCGAGCCAAAGGACTGCTCCAAGCACTCTAATCTTGTCTGTCTTATGTCATGGACTTTGGATCAGGTGAATGCTTTGGCCGCTTCACCACTCGCAAGGCGAAAAAAAGTAGACTGATATTCTTACCACCTTTTGGGCTATATTCCAGTCTCTCTGTAGGGTCCACGTAAGCGTATTTCTCGGAGCCAAGTTCCTAATCCAGGTCTTGCCGCTTCCTCCTTAACCATTGCTGTGTTTCAGAAGTGATTAAACTCTGCCATTCTATTCCTGTTAAACCTATAGAACATGACAAAGTAGCGGGGTCTTGTTTATCTGAGCCGCTTATGGAAGACCGCCGGACAAGCACCGATGAAGAACAAGCTGCCACCGCCAGCGGAGAAGACAATTTGTTGGCTGGCGGGGAAAACGACCGTGGTTCCAATGAGAAGGACGCTGCCGAGGATGCGGAAAAAGCTGAAGAAGAGACACGGGGGAGCGAAAGGGGAGCGCAAGATGTTAGTGTAAGCGAACAGGACGTTGGGTTTGAAACTGTTGGTTCGGAATCGCGTTCTAAAAAGGGCAATGAGGATAAGAAGACAGAAGATAATGCAACTGCGGAATCATCCTCGGCCACTGTAGAGGGCGAAGATCAGATCAAGAGGTTTGTTGCTTTCTGTCTACTCGAAACCAAAATGGCTATCTCTTTCATTGGCGCTTTTGTTCTAAGAATTGGATGCTCTTTTCAAGGCGGTAACACAATTCAATGCATCTATGCACTTTGACACCTAATGATCAAATGTGTAGGACGATGGGGGTTGTCTGGGTCAAGTACCGTTTATTTAATATTTTCTACGAGTTGATCTTTGTTGAGAGACGCACAAGAAACGCTTGCAGGGCTTCTCACTGTGTGTTTGAATTTGTCCCCAGTTCTGAAGATAAAGATGGCAAGGGTGATGAAAAAGGTTAGTCTTTTCTTTGTGATGTATTTGTGTTGATAGTCTTGGTTCAATACTTTGGCTGGATTTAGGTGATCCTGCAGGCAGCAAAAATCTCTGGGTCAGCGGGCTTGCTTCCACTACCAGGGCTACAGATCTGAAGACGCTCTTCAGCAAACACGGCAAGGTCAGTATGATTGCTTGATTTTGAAAAAAGTATATATATATTGCTCCTTATCCCGTTAACGCAATCTGTTTTACCACGATGTGAATCTCTTTGTCGGGTGATGTGAATTTTCAACACTTAAACCGCCGGCAAACGGCTGATAAACAAATACATGTCTGTACGATGTCACCAGTTACCGAAATACATCATGCCACGTATCATTGGATCTTTTAAAATATGCTGACCATTTCAAAATGTACTCATCACATAAACATCACAATCAGTCTGTAGCAAGATACCCAAAAACAATACAGACGGTGTGGCTCAGCAATTGCGGCCCCTGGCAGTCATCAAATGAGTTGAATGTCTGCAAACATGCTGTCGTTACCTTGTGGACTGTCCAGTGAATCCAACCGTGTAAAATATATACCCCAAAACACACGACAATGCCGAGAGATTAAAGAAATCCACATAAAGCATTTCTGCATCTTTAGACATTCCTTCTTGTAATCCGTTCGTTTCGCTACAACTCAACTGAATTTTAAAATTTTTCCCAATATGGCCATTTGCCACTGTCCTTTTGATTGAAACCACTCTTGGCCAATAGTTTAGTTTTTTTCACAGTCCACGGCCCGCTTTGGCCTATAAAGGCCTGTATTGATAAAACTGGTATCCCTTTTTTTAGCTTCAAATGCCTATAGCCAGTAGTAACCGAATCAAATGATGATTGACACATGGGTTAGCCAATGATTTTCCCAACATAAATGTATGCAACTTTTCGATGTATATTCAAATCAGTCAAATAATTGTGCATAAATGCAACTCTGGATCCTTTTTTACGCTTTGTTCTTACACGCAATTGTGTAGAATCGTTGATTGACTTCTGGAAAGAAAAGTCAAACATTTACAACTTTTTACCATTGGTCCATATAAATACCGTGACTTGTTCTCAAAAACTGCTCTGAATATTGACAAATGTAATATCAACCAGAGTGACTCAGTCAAATCTTCCGATGGAGGAATATGACACACTAAACTATGGAAATTTGGAAGCATGCCTCATTGATATAAAAAAGGATATCACTCAACCTCTTGTGCCTCAACCCTGAAAAGACCAGGTTTCTTCATTTTCCTCATGTTGAGGTTTTTGACGTTTCCTTGCCCTCATGTAGTTGTTAAATCAGAGGATTGTTTAGTCTGCAGTTTGCAATAATCTGTGGTATGTGCAGCCCTTTGAGACTCCCTGTGATAAGGGGTTATAAAAATAAAGATGACTTTCGAAATGTCTCAAAAATGGCCAGAGTAAAATACACGGTTGAAGAGTTTTTAGAGCTGTAATCTCCAAATAGCCACTTTGGGAAACGCTTCAACCTACCCTTGGATAACTGTGCAAAATACACTGTTTAGTTATTCAGATTGTGATCAAATTTGACAAGGTACCTGTTTTCCAGCTAAAATGCACATGCTACACACATCTGCAGATATTTGATTGAGAAACTGATTCAGGCGAGAATAAAAACCTATTTCTGTGTGTTTCAAGTCAAAATACTCAATGTTATTAGCACTTGCAGTGATTATTTCAGTTTGGGACAAAACTTCAGCATGTTATCTTTCAAAAGGGAACAAAACTGTTCATACGATCTAAAGGGTTAAGAACAGCATTCAATTTACTTTGGGTACGTCTTGGATTGGGATTTTTGGCGAATTTCATTGTAACTTTAAGGGGTTAAGCTGTCCCCCGATTGGACTACAATCAGTGAGATTGACAACAGCTTTTAAGATATGTATGTTATATTGATACAACTCTATGCTGTTAATGGGTGTGGTGATTGAGACAAGAAATCTCTTGTTTTACAATATGATTAAATAAGAACTTTATATCAAACTGCAAGGATATAACGTTTGCTGTCAGGGTTTGGCGGCATTAAAAATAATATACTGAGGTTCCCTGCTTTTAACAGACGTTTCATTTTCAATATTTAGTTGGGGGGCTGGAGCCCATCCCAGCCATCTTCGGGCAGTGGGCAGGGAACACCTTGAACTGGGTGTATTTTAATAAATAAATTTTCATAATACAAGGTTACCAGAGTTACCAGAGTTTTTGTATGGTATGAGAAACACGGGTCATTTCATGCAAGATCTCTCGATCCAACACTTTGTCGTGCAGGTCATTGGTGCCAAGGTGGTGACCAACGCCAAGAGTCCCGGCGCTCACTGCTACGGTTTCGTCACAATGTCTTCCACGGAAGAGGCCGGCAAATGCGTCAGCCACCTGCATCGGACGGAGTTGCACGGCAAGATGATCTCTGTGGAGCGGGTAAGGGTAAGCGTTGTGGCCCAGACGCTTCAAACTGGGATTTGTAAAAACAGGAGTTTCGTAATAGTGTTTCTAACATTGCAGGCGAAAAGTAAGCCAGCGGGCAAGAAGCCGGGTGACAAGGCAGGCAGTGAGCGAAGACACTCCACTGACTCCAAGTACGGTTCAAGTGACCTCATTTTTCACACGTTACAAACTTGTAGTACCAAAACAATAGTCAATGTAAATATTAGAACCAGTCCAAACTTGACTCGGGTGCCATTTGTGACCCTTATGTTTAAAATATCCATACTATACATTGAAACGATGTACAATCTCCTTCTACAAATGCAGTTATAGATGTCAGAATCCAAATTATCCGTACTTATGTGTAAAATTAGCTCTTTTACATAGAAAATGTTGATTATTATATTTCATTGTTTACTTGTCACACTGATAAGTCAATCTTTTTGTATTCATATTTTGTCATTTGTTTTTCAGAGATTTTGAGTTTCTTTTTTTAAAATTTTCCTTCAGTTGAGGCTTTGAGTTTTTCTTTGTCCCTCAAATAGGTTTTAGATCAGGGGATGGTGTAAAAATAGTGTAGTAGAGGTAAAATCCGGCCTGCTGGTATATAAGCCCGAACCCCGCCCGATTAACCTGATTTGAGCGTCTGAGCTCGGAGTAAACTTGAAGCTTTACTTAGGCGCTAAAGTAAACCCGTCAAAGTGCAATACCAAAATTAACAATTTGGGCGCCCAGGTGCGCATTTTGGCGAAGTGCAGCAAAATAAGACTGAACACAATTGCACCAAAAAGAAAATCATATTTTGCAGATTACAAGAAGAAAATGGGAAAAAAAATGTCTGAAAAAGAAAAATAAAGTTTGTAAAGCTTGTAAGCCATTGGCGAGAAGCGGAAATTACGTCTGACGTAAGCAACATAGAGGTGGAAAGGGGAAGTGGCGCATCTTTTACCGTGACACAGAGGACAAACATTTCTTTGGATTTTGTGATTAGGAGTTAAACTGATAGTTTGCTTAGCATGTTCTTTATGATGGTTATCGGATGAATATAATCTTGGCGCTGAACTGCGCGTTTCGAGCCAAAGTGTGTTACTCAAGTCATAGTACTGTAGGTTGAGAACAATATTACTCGGAAGTAAAAGCGGTCATCTCAATAATTACTTGAGTGAAAGAGTGCATGATGTGAAGATCATCCAGAGAGGGAGAAGCCGGGCCCGGTTCGACCTAATGATTGACATTTTATGCCCAAATCCGGCCCAAATTTTGGGCAACCAACCTGAAGCCAAGAGCTACTTTTTTGTTACTGGTTAGCATGAAGGACTACCATTTGATATGCATTTCTTAAATGACCTATATGTTATACCTATGGTGTTACTATCTTTATTTTCAGGTTGTATGCATAAAAAGTAGGGTTAAAATAGGCTAAAAAATGTTAGAAATCCCATTGATCCATCAATGGTGAGCCCTTCTCAGAACTAGTCCACGGTTTACTTGGGTGTACTTGGTGCTTGCTACCTGGTGCCCGATGTCAGTGTTGGGTACCCAAAGAGTACCTGTCCGGCCTGGTTTCCAATGTCCTTCTCACAACTGATTTGATTGACCGGAAAGTTTTTAAACTCCATTAGAGTTGACTGAAGAGATGCGGCTGTGTTTAGCAAGTTAGACATAGAAACCCGATTGGACTTTGCTCTAGAGCAGGGGTCTCCAACTTTTTCTAAGCTAAGAGATACTTTTTGTTATTAATTTGTGAAAAGGGTACCCATTTTGATATTAATTTCTAAAGTCACAGCCTATCATGTTATTACTATGATGTTACCATGTAACTACCAGGTTGATTACTAGAAGTTGTGTTAAATACTTATTCAACGACTTAAAAATAGAAATGCTAGAAAATCACAATGACCCAAGACTGGTTAGCTAACTTCACAAAAGGTCTGAGGGCACTTCAGCTGTCCTAAGAGGGCAACCTGGTGCCAACGGATACCACATTGGAGACTCTTGCCTGAGAAGATCAGTTCCTTCACTCTAAAATACTGCAACAATAGCTGACAAATGTTTCATATCCAACAGGTCTGGCAAGGAAGAGGGAGAAGGAAAAGATGGCAAGGGTGAGTGAAGGAAAAGACATCCCCGGTTCAGATTTGATGTCGTAAATTGGCACTAATTCATGGATCTTTTAGACGAGAGGACCGTAGTTATGGACAAGTCCAAGGGTGAGCCGGTTATCAGCGTCAATTCCAAAAACAAAGAGCGAGTAAGTGTATGCATAAGAGATAATGAAAGCTGGATTTCAGCCCTTAATTGAACATTGCTCTACTGCAGAGCTCCAAGAGTCAGGACCGCAAGTCCTCTAGTAAGGAGAGGAAGGAAATTTTGTCGTTTGACCAAATCAAGGAGCAGCGTGAGCGCGAGAGGCAGCGCCAACGCGAGCGAGACGTGCGAGAGATGGAGAGGCGCCGATACAAGTAAGGGGGCCCCACATCGAACATAAAAGCATTTTGTCACTGGGTGTGTTTATGTGCAGATTTCTACAACAATCAGAATCGTTTGCATGTCTAAAGACAAAAAAATTACCCTGTCAAAGTGGAATTTGCAAGAATTCATTTTACAAGGGCAATGTGGGAGTGTCATCATGATGCAAATTGGTGTCCTTTAAAGGGAAGTTTTGCACCTCCTAATTGTAATATCCATATTAAGCACAAAAAAAACATGAACTATCATATAAACTTGCATCTTTTTTCTAAATACTTGTAGGTTGAGTTTTCTTAAATTATACTTAACATGAGGCTCACCTAAAAGGAGCTGACATGATGGTCTGTCATCTGGCTGCTAAAAGGCTGGACAAAAAAATAAGCAGAAAAATAGTGCTTTTTGGTGACTTGGAGTCTTCGTAGTTTTCACTCACTTCACTTGTACTACACAATACAGAGACATCAAGAGGTCAAATATTACAGTGTCTCTTTATGCGCCTAACTTTCGACTTTGAATAAAATATTTTGTTCATACCAAATTAAATGAAGTACTTCTCTTATGTTTGACCTATTTATTTGTCCTGTCTACTTTCAAGTTGTGCTCGTACGTGGCTAGTCTATAGCATAGACTTGCACCAAATGTGGATGAATACAACTGTGACATCAACTTTATATAAATCAAATCAAAATTTATATGCAATTCACTTTTCAGGCAATAAATTGACACTAAAATTCTGTCTTAAATGGAAATTAATTTTTCAGATTTGGCAAGCTGAAAATGTGTGAGGGCCAATTATTCAGCCTGGCATTCTTTGAACAGTTTTTGATAAATTCATTCTCTGTGAAAGGTTTGCAGGGCTTAGCGATCAGCATCATGACCTTCTAACTCGCTTTTGTAGCGTTTTCATTTGATTCTCAGGGTCTCGTGAAAATGTGCTGCTGGGCCATTAAAACAGCTTTCAGTTACTTTACTTTTTCACATCGTTTGTTCCCAGTTAGCTTTTTGTTGTCTGCTTGTTTTGTCTTGTAGTGCCTCTTGATATTACATTCTTTGACAACAGACACCGTCTCTAGGTTAATTAGGCATACGCAGTCAATTCGGATTTTGGTGAAGAAATACTAAAATTTTCACTTGTCCTGGAAGCTGCAGGCCACACTTTTTTTTTTTTTTTGATACAGTCGCCATGTCGGAAATATTTTGGGCTTAAATTCTCACAGAGAGCCATGGGCAAGTTGGCCAAAGGGCTGCTGCCATCTAGTGAAATATGTTTTTTTTTTGGTACAAATGTATTTTCAACTGTGGTCAACATTACTGGTGGGCCACATATTAATAATTTTATGACAGATGCTGCCGGCCAGTGAAAATATGATCACGGGCGGACTTTGGACATGCCTGGAATAAGACCTCGATCGTATTTCTATGGACGATTGCATGACTTTATATAATCACAATACTTAAAGTATTCTGTTTCCAATTGGATTATTGCCTACATGTATACGTACCCGTCGTGACCTGTCACTGAAATCCACTTACAGCGACCGCGGACCTGACGGGCGTGCCGAGCGCGAGCGAATCCGCATCTTCCGTGAGAAGGAGGAACGGAAGCACCTGATGAAGAAGAGGCAATGGGTGGAGGTCAGGACCACAGCGCTGTGCAAAAAAGGGTCCATTAAACCATCTTCCCTGATTTGAAGCTCTTTACGTCTCCTCCTCGGTCAGATGGAGCGGGAGCGCCTGGACGCCGACCGCATGGAACGCCAATACCTGGAGAGGGAAAGGATGCGTATCGAATACGAGCGGCGCCGTGAGCAGGAGCGCATCATGAGGGAGCGCGAGGAGCTCCGCCGGCAGCAGGAGCAGCTGCGCTTTGAGCAGGATCGGCGCGCCATGAAGAGGCCGTACGATATGGACGGCAGGTTAGAGCCCCTTTATCATGTGCGCTGTCTTCGCAACAGGGCTGCAATTAACATTTAATTGTCGACTAGTCAAATAATCGTTTGATAATCGTTTGATTATTCATCTTAAATTTAGCATAAAGTTGGTTTAATTATAAGGCATATATAGATACACAAGAAAAATTGGTACAACGAAAAATACATCTTCTATTTATCTTATTGCCTGAACTCATCTTGAGTTAATCTTGAATTTTTTTTTCATATTCGCAATTTTCTTTTATATACACATGTATATAGTTTCTTAGTTCCTAGTAAGAATTTCATTGTGCAGGGAATCGTGGCTCTTTACTGTGCATATGACAATAAACACTTTGAATTTGAATACTGTAGATTCGAATTGTTGTGTTGAGTTGAAATTTTGAGTATCACATCATACAATATGCATTGCATCACTTGTGGCTTTTATATTTTTGTTAACAAACTTTGTGGCGATGATGTTAGGTCATTTGTTTTATTGACAGTTTAAAGGCTCTTTGTTCGGTAAAGGACTTTGTGTTGCATCCAATAATAAACCTATTGTCTTTAAGTACGGGCCTGTAAATAATTATTAAATTCATGTAAACACTTTTTTTCTTAAACAGGCTTATTAGCTGCAGTATGGCAGAGAGTAAAACATATGTGCATTTTGTAAAGTACACTCATTGGTCAACTGAAAAGTTTGAACAGATGTTTGTCATTTTTTAAAACTTTAATTACTGACATTTTTTCTTCGGACTACATGCATTATATTTTGAATGTTTGTCAAGCACAGTGTGACATAACGCTTAACCTCTCTTTTATAATAAAATATGCGCACATTAAATGAACAATGCATGTCATCCAAACCCTATTAGCTTGAATGTTACTTCATTTTTAGCGAGGAGAGTCGCACTCTGTTTTGTCCCACTGTCCAACGTGCTTTCTCTTGAAACATTCGTGCGTTACCAAAGTACTGCCATGGAATGCAAACTCTGCTTTGTTAACTTTCCAAGTAGTCTTTTTTTTTTAATTCTCTCTATCCAGGCTAAAATGCTCTCAAAATAGACGTTTTTGTACGCGTACCTGTTGTTGACGAGTTCATTTGGGTATGTTACCCCTCGAGACTGGCGCTATTGCACATAAGCAACTCTCACCATAGATTGTATTCATGCGGAGATGCCTCCTCTGTTGGAAAAACGACAAGTCAAGTCATGTTTATTTGTATAGCCCTTAATCACAAAGAGTCTCAATGGGCTGCACAGATCAGCAAACTACAGACCATTATGACACTATCCCCTCATCTAAAACCTACATGAGGGCAAATAATACACATATTATCAACATAAAGTATAGGTTATTCATATGCTATAGAGAAGAAGTGTGTTTTAAGCTTAGATTTTAACAAGATCGAATCTCAGGGGGAAGATCATTCCACAGGACCGGGGCCCGAAGGGAGAACGCTCTCGAACCTGTGGATCTCTTCTTGGCTCTTGGGATCATTAGTAGGCCAGTATTTTCAGAGCGATGGCTCCGGACCGGAACATATAGGGAAATTAAACATGAATGATATGACGAAGCAAGTCCTTGCATGATTTTATATACTTCCAACATAACCTTAAAATCACATGTTAAGCTAACAGTGAGCCAATGCAAGTTAGCTAAAATCGGGGTAATGTGATCATACTTTCTTGTCTTAGTTAAAAGCCTCGCTGCAGCATTTTGTACCAGCTGAAGGCTCTTGATTTTGGACTTCGGGAGACCGGAGAGTAGTGCATTACAGTAATCAAGACGGGAAGTAACAAACGCGTGAATTATAATCTCCACATCCGACTGAGACAGTATAGGGTGTATTTTACAAATGTTGCGAAGATGGAAAAAATATTTGTCAACAATGGAATTTATTTTCAACTATATTTAGAATAGTTTTTGTCCACTAATCGTTGCAGCCCTATTTCACTCTGATTGGTAAGCAAATCCCCTTCCGCCTTTCAGGAAGGACGACTGGCCCGACAAGCGCATGAACATGGAGGAACGATATCGCTCTGATTTTGGACGGCCGGACCGTTACCAAGACTTTGACGGCAGGGATCGGGTACGTTACGTAATGATACGAGAGGCCTGGGACTAATTCCAATTTTGAGTCGTGCAGTTTAAATATGACAACGTTTTTGCACTTGCAGAATTTCGACAAACACGGCCGAGATTCTTGGGGGGGAGGCTATGATAAGCGCATGAACAGGTGAGTGCCTGTTTGCACTTGGGCAGCCAATTTATTTACTGCTGTTGAGTTTGAGACCAATCCTGGCTCCGATATAAAAAAGATGCATAAAGTTGCTTTTAAATCAAGACACAACACAGTGATGAGATAAAACAAGGAAAAGAAAACAGGTTGAAGGTGAAAAGCCGAAATTATCTTGGTTGTGCAAAGTGTCCTCTTCCTAAATCGGAGACTTCAAAAAATCCTACACTATATAGCACTCGAAGCTATCATTGCTGTCTGACATAAGTTTTGTTCATTAGCTGAATCATCATCTGTCAATGGTTTATGAAGAAGTTATTTAAAGAAACCGACTTATGTCAAACTCGCTGCTTTTGTATAAAGAAAATACAGTGGACCCCTGAAATATGACATGAATCCATTCTGAGGTGGGGACCGCAGAGAAATTGCTGTATAGAGGGGGATAGAAACCTATAACGATGTGGAGCGTATGCATTCTGAACCTTGGTACGCCAGAAAAAAAACCGTAGGGTATAGTAATTATATGATTGAATACCACGATGGATAAAAACACATGTAAAGGAAAAATGACACTATCTTGTTGTGACGTGACTTGAGCTGGTCAAGGGAGTAGCGGTTGGATGCAGAGGGCAAAGAGAATTAAAAATGAAACTAAATTTTGAATTTCCATCATATTGAAAGACTTCCTCTTTTAATAACCTCCTTATTCTTACTCGTCCCAATCGTTGATTGGTTACCCCCATATTCCTTAGCAGGGGTTCTTGTGTGTGTGTCCTCTTTGTAGTTCTTGCCAAAGCGATCTTCGTTTCCATGGTTATCATAATTTTGCTTCGCCTTTTAGCATCACTGCAAGTCTTGGGACCCATATTTAATAAAAACATTACAAAAATCTAGTATTGTATCACACAAAACCAACAAATGTCCTCTTAGCAGAATAAGGAGAAATACATTGTGGAGGTAGCATTTTTATAATGCTTGACACAAACCAATGCCAAACCAGCGTTTCATTGGACATTGACCAATAGCAGCAAGTTTTTAGGAATGCCAAATAATTAGTTGATGTTGTCAAGTGAGGAAATGCTATAAAGAGGGGTCGCCCAAAAATTAATATTCCACACCTAAGTTATAAACATCACAAAGCGTAGTTGCTTTTATCCCAGGCGTTTACTGTATTTCAGATTCATGTTTTGAAGAAAAATAAAGTTGGATTTTCATTTTTCTTCAGCCTCCTAATGAAAAAACGAATTGTTAAGATAAGTACGTTACACTGCATAAACATTTTCCTTAGTATTCAAATACAGTAAGACCTCGGTTATCGCGGTTAATGGGGACCAAAACCACCCGCAAAAAGTGAAAATCTGCGAAGTAGCGTAGACCCTTCAAAAAGAAAAAAAATGTTGTTTTTTTTTTAATTATTTTTTTTTGACCCGGTTAATGGGGGGCAAAACCACCCGCTAAAAGTAAAAATCTGCGAAATTTTTCTTAATTTTTTTTTTTTTTTTAACCATTACAGACCGCAAAGCTCTGAAGCCGCGAACGTCGAACCGCAAAGTAGCGAGGTCCCACTGTATAAGTGTCAGAAATGGTTGAATCTTAGTTTATTAAAGTAAAACTCGTAAAACGGCCATCTTTATCCAAACAACCAAAATACAATGACAATGATTGCTTTTAATAGTAATGGTTCTTTTCTTGCAGGGATGGCGGCCGAGACTGGGACCGGAAGATGGACAGCGACCGACCGTGGCAAGGTAAAATCTTGCACCTTTAAAAAAATTTAAAGGGGGGGAAAAAGAACAACATTTATTTTTCCTACTCAGGTCGTGACGGTATGCCAGGCCCGAGCCACATGGGCCGAGGCGGCATGGGCGGCGGGTGAGTTTCTTTATTAAGCTGTTATGCAGTTAGCCCTTGTTTTTCGCGGAGGTTACTTTCCAGAAACGTACCGCAAAAGTCGAGACCTGTGAGGTAGAATCCTTTATAGATTTCTCAAGATCAAACACAATTTACCGGCTCAATTATTAAACAAATTAGAGTACTGTGTAAACTTGTTTTAAGATGACTTCTGTACTCTCAATTTATAACTAAATACATTTCTGTTTTATTGAATAACTGTATGGATTACGGTGGTATTTTTCAACCTTTTGTGAGCCAAGGCACATTTCTTTCATTAAAAAGAATCCCGCTGTACATCACCAGCCGGCGCTGGTAAAAATCAATCCAAATGAGAGCTTTTGCTTGATGGCACAGGCACACAAATTAGATAATTTACCACAGCACCGTAGCACAACGAATTATTGTAGTTGCCACAGCACAGTGATTGAAAAACACGGGATTAAGGACATAATTACATTATACTTTGCCGCCATCACATGGAAAGTATGGAAAACAGGATTTACCACCTTCCTGTTCTGTCCTTATTTTTCCCAGTTATCAATTTTTTTTAAAGCGCAAGGGAGCCATTAGGAAGCGCCAAAACCCGCGTGTGGCTCAAGAGGAGATTTTTGCAGGTCAGAAGTCCAACTAAAGCATTTTCCTCTGTTTAGCCAATCAGAATGCCAAACACAATGCACTATGAAAATCTGTCAAGTAGTGAAATTGTGATCAATAAACCGTGATTAAACAAGGGAGTACTGTATTTGAAACTTTGGTGCTGACGTTTAAAGTTTTAAGTTTTATTTTTTGATTTGATTTTTTTGCGTATCAAGCCGAGGGGGCTACATGAACTCGCCGCAGTCCATGTCTGGAGGCCCCAACCGACCCAACCAAAACATGCAGGGCGGAGCCTTCAATCGACGCTTCTAAAACGGAACCACTCAAAAAATC
This sequence comes from Urocampus carinirostris, assembly GCF_059441175.1. Lineage (NCBI taxonomy): Eukaryota > Metazoa > Chordata > Actinopteri > Syngnathiformes > Syngnathidae > Urocampus > Urocampus carinirostris. The sequence continues at coordinate 4,956,325 of NC_142360.1, forward strand.
CAGAATTTGACTGTTTTGTATGGGTTTTGATTAGAACTTCCTTCATCACGCAGCGTCCTCATTTCTGTGTCATTGTGGTCACTTGAAATGTTTTAAGACCCCCCTTGGTTGATGGACCTCACCCGTAATCTAGCTCTGCTTTCACTTTTTGTGTTCATGCAAAGCAATGTGTATTTTTATGGATTTGTGTTTGCAAGTAGTGACTATTCAATATTTTTCCTTTTCTTTTTTTTTTTTAATAATTTCCATCCCAGCTAAACATGTTTACAGGCATTCTTGGTTGTTTGAATGATATTAAAAGAAGTGTCATGGATTCTCGACTAGTTTGTTCTCTTAACACTCGTGTAGGGTTCATTTTAAGCACTACCTTTATATTTTTTTCATATATATATATTTTTTAAGCTTACCTAGAAAAGTCATAACATTTTAAGTTGGATACAATTTATTTTAGGGGATTTTTTTGGGGGGGTTCTAAGAAGATGGTTGCGGTTCATTTTAACCCAAAAATGACGGAAGGGCCGTGTCAAAGTTTAGCCCCTAAGATGATCCTGGTATATTCAGGGTTCAAAAAGGTGCTGAAAATCTTAAATGCTTGAGATTTAATGTTGTTTTCCACGCTTGAAAAATGCTTGAATTTTGGGTAAGTGGCTTGTAGAAGCTTGAAATTGTTGCCATGTTTATTGGCAGTGTAACTCAATAGACCATGCATCAAATGAAGAAAATAGTCTTAAATAACGGCAACATTGCCTGCACTTGTGGCTTTGCCACTGAATTCCTTTCCTTGGACTAACAGCGGCTGGCATTAGTTTGTTTGGGCGTTGTCGTGCAAAGCATCATCGCCCTCTACGCGTCACGACCAATAGGACAGGTGAAGAGATTTGAGAAATTGGGAAAATTACTTTGAAAGTGCTTGAATTTGGCCATGAAAAAAGTGTACTGGATTATTGTATTGTACAAGGAATTCTTCAGTATTTTCTACTGTACAATACATCTCCATGAAAAAGTGTTGTTTATGGTAAGTTGATTTATTGATCCAATTTTATTTGAAAAAAATCTTAAGCAATGGCTCTTTTTTGTGGGGGAAGTCAATTTAGCCCACTTACTAAAATCTAAAAAATAGGCTACTGATGGTGCCTAAATAATTGCGGCCAACCTGTCTGGAAAAATAGACTACAAGAAGGATCCTCTTCATTTTTTTGGAATTTTGTAATATTTAAACTTTAAATCGAAGACCAAGTGTATAAAAAAAACCTCGAGACCCCAATAATTAGCAATTTAACTTTGCTATCTTCACATTGGAACTAATTAAGGTCGTATTTTGGGGATCTAATGTATTTGATAATTCACTCTTTTTTAATATAAAGAATTCAAACCTTCTCCAAACCCATGTCTCATTGGGAACCTTTCTGCACTCAGACCCCATCATAAAACATCACACCGCCAATGCATCTTTAGTCCTATAAATCTATTGACCATAGCCTCTGCTGGAATAATGGAAATGGCAAAGGGTAGTGAACAATGTTTTCCTACTTCACTATTTTAACAATTTAGATTCAGCATGGACAACCGCCTTCCCTCCTGCCTGTTCAACAAAATAGACCAAACCTTTAAAGAAAGGGACTGCGGCACGTAAGAAATAAGTTTCATTTTGTAGACCTGTACCCCAAACAATCCCGACGTATAACTTGCACAAAATGGAGAGCTGCTGAGAAAACATTTTGCTCGTCAAGGATACACCTAAAAGAAAAAGATAAAATGTAACTCTACAATAAAATAAACAACAGTAATCCCTTCTTAAAGAAGGCCCTATGTCGACATTCCAGAACATCATTTGAAAGCTCTGAAATTGTGTGAATTTAAAATGGATTTCATGAAAGAGAACTACAATGTTGGACAAATTATCCAGCTCCAAAATTTTACATTAGAAAATGGATTTTCCAGCTTCTGCTAAAGTTTTTTTTCAAATGTAACAAAATTTTAGAACACAAAAACCACGTCAAGACAGATTTCTTATCATGCAACTCATTTATTCAATCATCATTTCTCACACATTCGCTCAGGCTAACTACTGTGGCTCGTTGAAGAGCAGCAACGGGAATTAAACTTCTCAATTCTGGTTATGCGAAAGTCAATTGGAACAGGTAATTTTGTGTGACCTCAAAAATGAAACCCTAAGTACAACCCTACTGCAAATCATTAGCTGACGACAAAACATACATTCGGTCCCTTCGCTCCAAACAACACAATGTATCGTCCTAAAAAGATGTGCAACAGTGTGAAAATAAAAAATACGGAAGACTTTTATAAGCATTCCAATCAAAAACCACACTCTATATCACTTGAGACCGATTGAGGCCTGCAACTGTGGCCCCTTTTTCTTTCATGAGATCTTGCCACCTCACACCATAGGGAATGTTGCTGACAATAACTATCTCCTGTTTGCATTTCCATAAAGTTCAAAGCGGCCTCCTCCACCTCTCTTCTGGGGTCTTTCTTTCCTGTTGGTTCCAAGGTGAAAATAGCAAAGTTAAATTGCTAATTAGTGGGGTGTAGAAACCAATGGTATACCGTAACTTCCGGACTAAAAGCCGCTACTTTTTTCCAAAACTTTCAACCCTGCAGCTTATTCAGTGATGCGACCAATTAATGTAATTTTTCTAACGGCCGCCAGCGGCGCTCGAGTACAAAAGGTAAGATTTAAACTGCAACTTCTTAGCTTGTGCTCAAATTAAATTAGCGTAGACATATCCTCGTCATGCAAATTGCAAAAAGAAAGGCACATGACGCAACTTTCAAGCTAAACGCAGTCAAGCAAGCTAAACGCAGTAGAGCAGTCCGATATAGGACTTACTCTGCAAGCTTGAAGCTAGGGTGTTTTAAGTAAACGAGCGTGAGACCACGTCCATATGACAAAGTCTCTTCCATATTGAAGGAAGACGACATTGATGAAGTCAGTTATCAGGAGGAAGGTTTGCTGTGCTTACTACAAGTACGGTATGTTTTTTTTAACAGAGCTGTTTACTGTGTTGCGAGCGTGTTCCTAGTAGCGTTTTGCTACGCTTCACAGGCACGATTTGGGATGAAAGTTATATTATTAAAGCTTTGAAAACTCTCTCGGTGTACTGTCTTTCTATGTAAATATGTGTAACCATGTATAATATGTATTTGCAACTGTATACTTTGTAATGTATTTATTTTAGAAACTTATTCTGATATGTTTTGTACGAGCAAATGAGAAAGAAGGGGTGGCGAAACGCGGGCTGACGGGAAGTGGAGTAAAGGTGAGACGTGTTTGTGGACGCGACCGACAATAGTGGATATACATTTTTCCCACCCTTACCTTTGGAAATATACACGTTTTTCCTTGGATTACTTTCAACGGGCACCTGGACTCTGCAGGTTTAATAACCTTTCGTATTCTTGTTTGAATGGATTTAAGTGGAATAAAAGCAGCCAGTGGGCAGGACTAACAAGCCGACGAGAAGTTAAGAGAAGGAAGGAGAAAGATAATGGTGAGAGATTGAAAAGGAAAAGAAACCTAGTGAGACAGGACGGGCCAGAAGGAACTTGTGGAGTGCCAGGTTCATCAGAGCGGGGAAAGGGTGTCATGCTGCTGCTTCTTATGTGAAAGAAGAGGAAGAAGGAATGAACGATTGTGTGCATGAAGATGGGAAGTGTTAGGTGGCAAAAGGTCTGCATTAAAGGTTAAATACCAGTATCATTTTGCTGGCTGTGTTCTTTGGACTGTAAAGGTTAATTTCGTGTTTTTATTGCGGTTTTTTCAATGTGGGCGCATGCGGCTAATATACAGGTGTGGCTTGTGTATGTACAAAATCGGTTTTCCTCCCGAAATGTAGTGGGTGCGGCTTATAATCAGGTGCGCTCTATAGTCCGGAATTTACGGTAGTTGTACCTCTACTTACAAATGTAATTCGTTCCAGGAGTAGATTTGTAACCTGTAATTTTTTAAAGTAGAGGCGCTTTTTCAATCTAAATCCGCTAATCTGTTCCAAGAAATGCAAAAGTAAGAATTTTATATATATATATATATATATATATAGGGCAGCATGACTGCGCGGTGTTTAGCGCGTGTGCGGCACAGTTCTGAGGTCATGGGTTCTAATCCAGCTACCAACCTTCCTGTGCGGAGTTTGCATGTTCTCCCCGTGCTTGCGTGGGTTTCCTCCGGGCACTCCGGTTTCCTCCCACATTCCAAAGACATGCATTTCAGGTGAATTGGCCGGTCCAAATTGTCCCTAGGTGTGAATGAGCGAGTGAGTTGTCTGTCACGGTGTGCCCTGCGATTGGCTGGCAACCAGTTCAGGGTGTCCCCTGCCCACTGCCCGAAGATGGCTGGGATGGGCTCCAGCCCCCCCGCGACCCTAATGAGGATAAGCGGTACGGCTAATGAGATGAGATATAGGGCAGCATGACTGCGCGGTGTTTAGCGCGTGTGTGGCACAGTTCTGAGGTCATGGGTTCTAATCCAGCTACCAACCTTCCTGTGCGGAGTTTGCATGTTCTCCCCGTGCTTGCGTGGGTTTCCTCTGGGCACTCCGGTTTCCTCCCACATTCCAAAAAAACATGCATGTCAGGTTAATTGGCCGGTCCAAATTGTCCCTAGGCGTGAATGGGTGAGCGAATTGTCTGTCCCTGTGTGCTCTGCGATTGGCTGGCAACCAGTTCAGGGTGTCCCCTGCCCACTGCCCGAAGGTAGCTGGGATGGGCTCCAGCTCCCCTGCGACCCTACTGAGGATAAATGGTGCAGATAATAGATATATATGTATAAATATTTATATGAAGCATATTGTAAAGCGTTTTGGGAGGTCTTCATTGACTTGAAAAGCGCTATATAAATGCAGAACGTTTACATTTTTATTTTTTTCCCCAATTCCATAATGCTGCCTGCTGACCATTTTAAGGTATTGTATATATGAGATACGTTTGAAACTAAAACATCTACTTTTTTGTACCATAGTTTCTCATTAAAATTTTCTATCTTTGAATGCATTGAAACCCCATTGTGTAAAAATACATTTCCCGCGATTACTACATCAATTGCTTTATTTACCCTTGCACAAACTTGTGCTTTTATATATATTTTTTTTGTTTTGAGAGCGTTTACACCCCTTCACCACTAGGCAGTGTCAAATGCTCGCAAATCAAATTACCGGTACCTTTTTTTGCAGTAGGCTTCAAGACTATGCATATTTTTACAGCAGTCTTTGGTCTGAATGCCAGTAGCGCTTGCTGAAGACCCCCTAGACTTAAATGGCAAGAGTTTTTTATACATTATACAAGTTTTTCTATTTGTGTAGGACTTTGTTTTTAAACTTGATTTGTGTACGTCTACGCAACAATCGTACGTGTAAACGTCTTTATTTCAAACTGATGTTCTGCATAAAGACTGGCTCACATCTCGAAACATGAATGGGATACGTTTTTTAATCTCAACTGTGATCGCTCCACATCCTGTTTGAAATTGATATTGAAAGTATTAGCACACGATTGGTCAAGGCGGGGTTGTCATGGTACTTTAAGTATTCGAGCAACCACCAGAGTAAGTTGGACGATAGAGCAGAAAATAGTAGATTTTAACCAATGATGCCTTTCGAGTGATTTTGGCAACAGACACAGAATACCGGAAAGGTTCTCATCTCATTTCATCTCATTAGCTGCACCGCTTATCCTTAGTAGGGTCACGGGGGTGCTGGAGCCCATCCCAGCAATCATCAGGCAGTGGGCAGGGTACACTCGGAACTGGTTGCCAGTCAATCGCAGGGCACACAGGGACAGACAACTCACTCGCTCATTCACACCTAGGGACAATTTGGACCGGCCAATCAACCTGAAATGCATGTCTTTGGAATGTGGGAGGAAACCCACACAAGCACAGGGAGAACATACAAACTCCGCACAGGAAGTCTGGTAGCTGGATTTGGACCCACACAGGAGGTTCCCAAGACCTTAGAACTGTGCCGCACACGCGCTAACCACTGCGCCGCCGTGCTGCCCTATACCGGAAAGGTTCAACTGAGATATTGAGGTTAAACGTACATTTTGTCTGCTGATCCGGAAACTCACATTGATAACAACAATAGATAGATAGATATATACTTTATTCATCCCCGTAGGGAAATTCACACTTCCAGCAGTCTACCCCGTTGTTTATTAACAGATTAACATGATGCCCGAGGGTGCTTGTAGCGGAGTGGATGACGTCAAGCCAGTCCAAAAGTTCGACATTCCTGCGGCAGATGGAAATCTTTTCTTTGTGAAAATCCAGGGATACACCACCTCGTGTTAGCAAGTCCGCCTCCTCTCCGATTCCCCCCGGCTTTCATGTCTCTGTTTAGCGACGTTGAAGCCGGATTTCTCCAGGTGGCTCCGGGTGGCTACACGTTAGCGTCCGGAATGCTAAACGTGAGCCACGTTTCCGCAAAACACAGCAACTGCGCTCCCTGTGCGCTTCGATGTTTTCAAAAAGCACTCGATGATCCTATTTGGTCGTGAGTTCGCATTTACCATGATTACGGATGGTACCGAAGACTTATAACGCCGCTAGCCGCTTCGCTAGCTTCGGCTTTTCTTCCACCATGGGCCCCTTCATCACGCCGGCACGAGAATTCCTCAGGGCAAGGAGTTGAAATACACGCATTTCTTGTGCGTTAAAACCCATGTCCATAGGATAGAAGTAATCCATAGTGTAGTTGTCAAAACGGGAAGAAAAAACACCGAAGATAGGAGCAGACAATAAAACAGTTGGGCAGCTGCTGGAAAAGGCAGCCGCTCGTGGCAGCGCCGCTTTGATCTTATTAGTAATAATTGGTCCGAAATCTGTCAATTCATTTTTTATTGATGAGATCAAAATGGGCCCCAAGATATTTTATATATTATACTTGGCATATATGACTCTGACACATGAAAGTTAAAGCCAATCAATCTTATCATCATAGCAAAAATTCTACGTTCACAAAATGCAGATTCACTAGTAGAAACATTAGTATTTTGGTTTGTTGCACAGTTTGAATGTACTGTGTACGCTACACTCTAGCAAGATGTTTGTACGGTAATGTATATGCAAATATTAGAAAGCAAAATGTAAAAACAAACTGAACAGAAATGACAAAAAAAATCAGCTGGTTGCACCTGAAGCGGCTGAAAAGCTAACTTTAGCGGCCAGCTAGAGAAGCTACTATAAAGTCCAGTACAGCAAGCTTTATTTACCATAACAAATAGCAGCGAGTGGCGACCAGTCTCCTGCGGCCAAGTGGCTAGAGAAGGAAACGGTTGAAAAATTCCTGATTTGAAAATTAAATCCAAATCTTTGATTTGACCATAGAAGTATTTTGGCCTTGTATAGATTATTCAGCATTAAACATTAGAATACCTTACAAACATGGGTTGAATTGTTATAGTGGTTTAATATCATGTATTTGACGGGGCTGCACACTTTGCCACCAAATTCAATACTTTATACAGTATATGTATTGCTTAGTTTTGTACTATTATCCTGAACTTATTATATTAAACTGCGGTATTTTATCTTGTAAATGTTGGATGGCATTTATCTCATTCCATCGTAAAATGTCACATGTTACAATGTCAAATGAGATTCTCTTGGATTTCCTTAATAGCTGCTATTTGTTTATTCGCTAGATGGCGCCCATCATGCCCTATTAAACCCGATTCTGTTGCATTCAGGGAAACAGAATAACTCATAACCAATGGGAAGGTGGTCTAAGTTTACGGCTGTTGCGTATGAGAGGGGAGCACACTTATGCAACAGTTGGTTCTAAATTCTAATACTACTATATAGTGGATTTCATATGGCTGTTATTTACTCGTCGACTCGGTGGCGCCCTTCGCCCATTATTCAACACGATTCCGTTGCGTTCATGGACACACCGAAGATTCGTGTTTTGAAACCTGCATTTGGTTATTGGAGTTTTATTGTTTTAATATTATTTGAATGTGTTTACTGCGTCATGTATTCCTAATTTTAATAAATCAAAGGACAGATTATGAGTCCATTTGAGGGTAAAAACGAGGGCTTTTGGAATGAAAGTGGAGCCATCTAGAGTGGGAAAACATGCCCAAACGTTGCACTCCACGCAGCGTGGAACAATTGACTTTTGGAGTTCTTGGCCTTTGCGACGTGTTTATTTATTTTGCACAGAGTTTGTTCTGGACATGTTTCATCCGGGCAAATGTGTTTTCCCTCCATATTTACTCAACATAGCCAAAGCTCAATGTCTGGGTGGAGTATGACGTCACAAGCTTGTTGTGTTATTGAACGCCTATGTGAAATTCGTCAATACAGATAATCTATAGTTACGATACAACACAATATTTGGATCTATTATCTATATTTCTATTTTTTTAGATTAATTGATATAAATCTTACTTTGACATTTAATTCTATCAATAATATGCCTGCTTAGCTTCACAAAAAACGACAAACCATTATTTGTTACCTGAAAGTAGTTCGAGCAGGGGTTTAGGGTAATGTGGTGCCCGCGGGCGTCAAGGTGCCCCGCTGAGGACAGTTGAGGTTCCCATGTGACACTTTGGAAAACAGCTCACCAGTGCTGGCTTCTTGTGATTTTCTAGTAAAATGATTTTTGATTGGTTGACTGAGTCTATTTAACGGTATATTAATTAATTTACCCGGTAATAACATAATAATAGCACAGTAATAACATTAATAAATTATTTTAGAAATTCAAATAAATTCCTGGGCTTCAAGGACAAAAAAATTGGTAATTATTGTTAAGCAATTAATCAAAAGAATGAGAATCTATTCATGTATTAAACATGTTTATTCATCTTTATGGATTATTTTTCACGGAAATATAACAACTAAATCTAATTTAGGGGTTTTATAACACAAATGAGCAAAAATGTGCTGTTTTTTTAAGCTATCTTCCTGTCTTTTTAGCTATTTAGCAAGCTATCTAACTAGCTTTTTCCAATTTTTTTTTCCATGCTACCATTTGATCTCTTTTGCTCGTTATCAAACCAAATTTTGCCCCCGTTTCGAGCTAGCTATCTAGCTTTTTTTTAGCATTCTATCAGTCCATTTAGTAATCTTTTTACTCACTTAGCTAACTATCTAGCCACCTTTTAGTTTTTACCTTTTTACTTTTCTGGCTAACTATCAAGCTAACTTTTTAGCTATTTAGTAAGCCATCTAGCTAGGTTGCCAGAAATTCATAGCAAACTGGGGGCCCTTTGCACTAATTCGTAATAGGAAATATCTCTCAGCTTGAAAAAGGTTGGAGACCCCTGAGTTTAAAAGTACCGTATTTTCCGCACTATAAGGCGCACCTAAAAGCCTTTATTTTTTTCAAAAGCTGACCATGCGCCTTATAATACAGTGCGCCTTATTTATTGATCAACATTAAGTCGCAAAGTCCTCCAACTAACTTGCAGCCGCCGAATAGATTTTCCCCCGAACGCCAAGTAGTCCGCGGTGTATGCTGGGATTTATTTACCGGCGTTTCATTGGCTAACCAATGTGTCAATCATCAGTTGAATCGATCACTATTGGCTAAAGTTATTTGGAGGTCAAGGGGCGGATCCTTTTTATCATTTACAGGCTGGCATAGGCTTAAACGGCAAAAGATGAATGTGTATAGCACGTGGTTGACGGCATACAGAAAGCATTTTTTAATATTCTGTATTTGTAAATATTTTATTCTCCTGGATTTACTACACTCACGGATATAAGAGGACCATGTCTGCACATTATTATGAACACAACGACTTCGGTGAGCTACTCCGGCTATATATTTCCCTGTATCTTGTTTCAGACTGAACGCGATGTTTCTGTGACAAGCGGTGCAGATAATGGATGGAATGGAGTGTCTATTTTTAAATTAAACTCAATTCCAAGTGTTTATTGTCATATGCACAGTAAAGTTGCGAGCGAAAAAGAAAATAGAAACTAAGGAATGGTTGGCATTTCTTGAATCCCAAGACTTTAACCTTCCGAATGATGGAACGATGCATTTGAGTGACATCGTACGGACACCGCATCCGCACGTGTTCTCGACACGTATTTGCGTCTTTGCAAGCTTTGGGAATATTAAGGGGGTGATAACTTTGACTGAACTATCTGACTGTTTTGTCCACGTTCCCATTGTAGCGCCTTATAATCCGGTGCGTCTTATGTATGTCAAAAATAGGACCAAAAACTATTTTTCCGGGGTGCCCCCTATAACCCGGTGCGCCTTATAGTGCGGAAAATACGGTAATAGTTACTGATATTGTCATTGATCGTTACCTGAGCCCAACCATGATGTCATCTTAAGTTGACTCCCGTGGCAAAATGGAGATGGATAAAAACTGGTGGATTTTGCAGTTTGCTTATTGATAGAGTTAATTCATCAGAATGTTTTTTTTTTACTTTATTGAAAATAAGTCCAATAGCAGTTTAGTTTCACAAAACAAAAAACCCTTAATTGTAGTTACTTGGACCGAAATTTGATGTCATCGTTAGTCTACAGCCAATTCAAAATGTCCGACCATTGCGATCGTTATTGTTACCTGAGTCCAACTGTGATGTCATCTTTAGTCGACATCTGTAGCAAAATGTCTGCCTACCGAGATCGTTATTGACTGTTAATTTTGGGTGAAAACATATTTTAAGAAATAAGTCCACAGTGCAGAGATCCAGGGTTCACTTCGAGCTACTGACCTTCCCGTGCGGAGTTTGCATGTTCTCACTATGCTTGCGTGGGTTTCCTCCGGGCACTCCAGTTTCCTCCTACGCCCACAAAACATGCATGTTATGATTGGCCGGTTCAAATTGTTTCTAGGTTTTGAGTGTTTTGTGTGTCAGTGTGAACTGGGACTGACTGGCAACCAGTTGAGGGTGTCCACTGCCCTAAGATAGCTGGGATGGGAACCCACGCGGCCCTAGTGAGGATAAGCGGTGCAGATAATGGATGGAAGTCTACCATGCATTAAATCAGCGGTCTCCAACATGGTGTACCATAAACATTTGAATAGCCACTGGACGGGTGCTGAAAATAGCTCCCCAGTGATGGATCAATATGATTTTCAAGTCAATTTGACTGATGTTTTAGTGGTTGACCGAGCATACCTTAACCCTAGTTCTAAAATTCACTATACTGTCTACTGAAGTCATATTCCCCTAGTGGGAGGTGGCTAGAGTGAAAAACACTCACATTCACCAAACATTCATTCCCCTTTGCTCTTCCCAACCTGACACGCAGATGACACTCAACTCTATCTCCCGATGGAGGAATCTGCCACACTAAACTGTGGAAATTTGGAGGCCTGCCTCACCGAGATAAAAGAGTGGATGTCACTTAATTTCCTGCGTCTTAACTCTGAAAAGGCTGAAATGTTAGTTATTGGTCCATCTAAGTCCCGTGACTTATTCTCTAAAACTGCTGTGAACATCGACAATTGCCACATCACACAGAGCAACTCACTTAAAAATTTAGGTGTCATATTTGACCCCGATCTGTCCTTTCAAACACATGTGAAGAAAATTACTAGAATCGCTTTCTTCCATCTTCGTAACATTGCTAAAATTCGTCCTATACTTTCTCAGTCGGATGCGGTAATCATAATTCACGCGTTTGTTACCTTCCGTCTCGATTACTGTAATGCACTACTTTCCGGTCTTCCGATGACCAGACTCAAGAGTCTTCAGCTGGTACAAAATGCTGCAGCGAGGCTTTTGACTAGGACAATAAAGTACGATCACATCACCCCAATTTTGGCTAACCTGCATTGGCTCCCTGTTAGCCTAAGATGCGATTTTAAGGTTCTCCTATTACTATACAAAATCATACATGGACTTTCCCCCTCATATCTTTCAAATCTGATTTCCCCCTATGTCCCGGCCCGAAGCCTTCGTTCTGAGAGCGCGGGTCTCCTGGTGATCCCAAGAGCCAAGAAGTGTTCCGCTGGTTCGAGAGCGTTCTCCATCCGGGCACCGGTGTTGTGGAATGCTCTTCCCCCTGAGATCCGATCTGCTGCCTCAGTGGACACGTTTAAATCTAAGCTTAAAACTCACTTCTACTCTATAGCATATGAATAACCTAAACTTCTTATATGTAATAACTTGTGAAGCCCTTTGAGACTATTTGTGATTAAGGGCTATACAAATAAAAACGACTTGACTTGACTTGACACCAAACATTAAGCCCACAGCATAACAAGGGATGAGTTTCTGTGCCATGCAATCAATCATCAGCAGAAAGGCCCTACAGCATACACTGGTTTACCCTCTCTTCATCATATGCTTTAATATCAGTCACTCTTAACTATCTTTCGTCATTCACTTCTATTTCTAGCACGCACTCTTGCATCCATTAAATTAACCAATCTTAAATCTGAAGCATGTTTAACTCCAACCATCCAACCACATTTGGGCCTTTCTCTCATATTTCCCACCATTCTGCACTACATACTCCTTTAGTCAACGGCCTTCCTTCATTCTCTCTACAGTATATGTCCAAACCATCTCAGAACATTTTCATCAAGGTCTCTCACCACACCAGTTCTTCTCCTTATCTTCTCATTTCTTAACCTATCCAGTTGTGTCACACTGCACATGCTACACATACATCTCATTTCAAAGACATTTAACCTATTACGCTTATTTACTCCACAACCCCCACGCCTCTGAGCCTGAGCCATACATGCATACCTAGCTTGCATCTATTCGCAGATCTCTACATTTAAACAATCCGTTCAGCACACCTATTGCCTCGCACCCTTCACCCACATCCTCCTCCAAGCCGCCACCTGCTGCCACAAACAAACCCAAATACTTGAAGCCATGTACCTCCTGCCACTTTACACCATTTAACAACATATCTAATTCACCTTCCTCACCACCTATAGAACACCTCATTACCTTACTCTTGTCTGCATTTATCTTAAGCTTCCTTCACTTACACTAATGAACACAACACGGTAATAACACAGTAATAACATAGTAGTAACACATTAGGTTGTTAATTTAGAAATACATTTTTAACTTTACATTAATTAGTAACCAAAAAGTAGTTCTCAGCTCCAAACAACGAGTCACTCCTATACTAAATGCATTATGCATCTAGTTTGCAATTTGAAATCTGGTTCAAAGAACGTATCAAGCGACACACAAAATGCACATGTAGGGATAGGTCTTTTGATTTATTCTATGGAATGCTCATGAAACCTCGATTGACGTTTTATCCTTTCTGTTAAAGTCCAATAAATTCGATAGCAGAACCAGATGATGCAGGAACATGTTTGCGCTAAGAAAGCGTGTCACTTGTATGTACATCTGTAAACAATGAACATTTTTGTGAGCTCTTAGGAGCTTAGGGTAAAAACAACATTTATTGGAGGGATAATAGCAAAATGGGCCAAGTTCTGCTCTGCATCACGGTTCTGAGTTGGATGGATGGTGCTGCAAAGCGAGCTAGCTGGTCACCAAGCTAAATGGAAGTACAAAACAAGCCGTAGCCGGATAGATAAGGTAGGTAGCCTGCTAAGAAACCTAGCTAGATAGCTAACTGGCTGGGTGGATTGAGTTTTAGGCCAACTTGTAAGCTAGCCAGCTAACAAACCTCGCTGCATAGCTATTTGGGTGGATGGAGTTGCCAGCTAGCTTACTTATATTACATAGCTTACTTACCTGTAGCTGGGTAGATAGACAGCTAAAATGAAGTATCTAGTACCTTAATGGTTTAGTGGATTCATGGATGGTGTTTTAAATCAAATGAAAAACTAGTTAAATTGAGGTAGCTGGGGTGCTAACCAAAGCTAGCTAGAAACAAAACATATACATGGATGAATGGAGTTTCCAGCTATCTAGGAAGCTAGCTAAAGTAAGATAACTAGCCCTCTAACCACAACAAGTGAGAAACCGAAAAAGGATAATTTGTAGTCCTTTAGCTGGCTAAATTGAAGAAGCTTACCACCAGTAGATATATAGCCTAATAGTTATCTAAATTTAGGGAGTTTGCTTGTTAACAAACCTAGCCATATAGCTAAGTAAATGGATATATGTTTCAATTAGTTTTGAGCTCTTTAGAAAACTAATTGAGGTAGATAGCTTGCTAACTTTAGCTATCTAGAAACTAAAAAAACACACACGAATGGATGAATTGACAAATGGGGTGGATAGAAACTAAATAGATAAATGGTTGGGTGGAGTTTCAAGCTATCAAGAAATCTAGCTGAATTGAGGTAGCTTGTTTGCTAACCACAGCTAGCTAGAAACTAAATATATGGATAGATAGATGGATGAACTTGCAAGTGAACTAAGTAGCTAGCTAAACATAATATCAGTAGCTAGATGACGAGGTAGCAAAATTGAGGTAGCTAACTTTGTAACAAACCAAGCTAGATTAGTGGATAGGTGGATGGAGTTTCAAGCTAACTAGAAACTAGCTAACTAGCTGAATTGAGGTAGCTAGGTTTTCTAACCACAGCTAGTCAGAAACTAATTATATGGAGGGATAGATGGATGGAGTTGCCAATGAGTTGGCAAGCTAAATTGAATTAGCTAAACACTGGTAGTTAGAAAGCTTATAGATTAATTTGAATTATCTAGCTTGCTGACTTATCCAGCTAGATAGCTAAATAAATTTATGGATTTAGTTACAAAAATAATTCATGCTGAAAATTTACGTCGCTAGGTAGATGGCTCAATTGATACATGGTCCTTCCTAGCAAGAAAGCTAGCCAAATTGAAGAAGCTACCTTGCTAACCACAGCTCGCCAGATTTAGCTATCTGGCGAGCTGTGGTTACTTGGATGGAAGGAGTTGCAAGCTAGCGAGCTAGTCACATTGAAATAAATTGCTGAGGAAGGGCTTTTCCAGCGCAATTTCCTCTCTCCAGCTGGCTTCAAGGCCCGGCTTGTGCGGGAAATCAGGAAATCATATCTCCAAGGTCTTTTTTTCTTGTTGTGTCTGAAAAACAGCCTTTGAAAATGAAAACAGATTAAAATAAAGAAAACGAGGTTGTGTGAGTTCATGAAAAGCATCGAGAGCACGACCTTGTCCGTTTTGTTTTTTGGAGAGGAAGTAATCCCTCAAACTTCGAAATCACAACTATATTTTCTCTGCTATGCAGTTTTCCGAATAATATACATTTAGGGGGAAATAAATCCAGCAGAAAATTCCACTTCCTTTAGTCCATTTCAGGGGCGGCCATTTTGCCAACATTGTCCACCAATCACAGCTAAGCTTCAAGTCAAGTCATGTTTATTTGTGATGCCTTTAATCACAGGGAGTCTCAAAGGGCTGCACAGACTATTGCAAACTACAGACTATTATTACACCATCCCCTGATCTAAAACCTACACGAGGGAAAGGAAAAACTCAAAAACATGTCAAGTCATGTTAAAATTGTATAGCCCTTATCA
The DNA here is from genome assembly GCF_059441175.1 of Urocampus carinirostris. NCBI lineage: Eukaryota > Metazoa > Chordata > Actinopteri > Syngnathiformes > Syngnathidae > Urocampus > Urocampus carinirostris. The sequence goes on from NC_142360.1 coordinate 4,971,730, forward strand.
CAGGGAGTCTCAAAGGGCTGCACAGACTACTGCAAACCACAGACTATTATGACACCAACCCCTGATCTAAAACCTACATGAGGGCAAGGAAACACTCAAAAACATGTAATGTTTATTTGTTGACGCCCTTAATCAGAAGGAGTCTCAAAGGGCCACAGATTATTGCTAACTACAGACTATTATAACACCATCCCCTGATCTAAAACCTACATGAGGGCAAGGAAAAACTCAAAAACTTCAAATGAGGAAAATGAAGAAACCTTGAGAACTACTAAAACAACTAGTAATAATAATAATCAAAGCCTATTCTTTAGTATGCACTGTGTGTTTTCCAGCGTTCACTGAGTAACTTTAAATGAAGTAACTAGCAACTGTAACTAATTACTCTTTGTCAGTTACCTGAAGCCCAAATGTCATGTCATCTTTAGTCGACAGCCGTGGCAAAATGGCCGCCCGCTGATATGAATGAAAATTGTTTGGATTTTGCTCTCTAACTCATAATAATAAACTCACTTAATCAGAATGTTTAGTTCTACTTATGGAACCTTTCGTTGAAAAAAAATAGAGTTGACGTTTTAGAAAAACACACACACCCCAATAAGAATAAGTCTGTTTTTTTAAATCTGAAGACACGACAAAATTGACAGTCAGCAGAAAAATTATATGGTATACATATGTGCTAAATTATCCAGGGCCCCCCTAACTATGCTGTTATGGATTACATATGACAGCAAAGCAAATCTCTGTTCCGCACCGCTACTGGTACTGTTGATGAGTCACCGCAACCCTATTTACTAAAGCGCTTTCATAAACGTAGACACAAAATAAGATTTTAGAAAAGGATTTATACAGTATTTACAGAAAAAAAGAATCGTTATCGGATCGAGTACAGAAAAAGCAACACATTTTTCTAGTGACTCTAACCCAGGCTCAACTACTCATGCGTGTTACATAATGGAGAAACTAAACAAACAAAAGATGAAAGTAAGAAGATAAATAAACAAAAGACTAAAAACAAGAGGACATGTGAAACATACATTCAGCTAAAGCAACTAAGTTAAAAAAAAAACACTATTTTAGATGTAACGCAACAAAACATGAAGGGATCATGACACAAGAAATATTCCAACACCTGGACAAAACAATAACGAGAGTGCCAAGACCATGAAATCTTACCCAGGGACACCAACTGGCTGTAACTGAACAAAAAAATCTAAAAGGAATAAAGCGCAGGATATGTAAGATACTAACTCTTAACTGAACAAAATCCAAAGAAACAACACAAGATTTGTTGGAATTAGCTTTTACCAAACTGAACATGAAAGCAGACAGAACAAGGTATTGGGGAACACAAACTCTAACTGAACAAAACATTAGAGAGGGAAAAAACACGTTGGGACAGCAACTAGCTCTGAATTATAAAAATATAAAAGATAGTGTTCCCAAATATTCTGTGTTGTCCAACTAGCACTTACTGAACTAAACATAAAAGTAGTTTTGGAACACAAACTTGCTCTGACTGAACAAAACATAAAAGTAAGATGACGCAGGATATGCTGGAACACTAACTCTAACCGGACAAAGTCACGAAAGAAATTCAACGCGGAATATGTTGCAACACTTGCTTTTACTGAACTTAACATGAAAGGAAGATGACATCAAACTAAAAAACATCATGGAAGAAAGACAACGCGGGATATGTCTAACCAAGCAAAACATTAAAGTATTACAGCACAGAATATGTGGGGACACTTACTAGCTCTGACTGAACAAAACATGAACGAAACAACGCAGCGTATTATGGAAAACTAACTAAACAAAATCATGACCCAAAGACACCATAGGATATGTTGGGATACTAACTAGCTTTTACTGAAATAAACATTGAAGAAAGACATCACAGGGTATTTTGGAACAGACACAAAACATATTGGAACGTTGACACGAATTGAACAAAAAAAATAAAATGTTGAGGTTTAGAGTTTTTCCTTGCCCTCAAAACGGTTTTAGATCAGGGTACTGTGTCATAATAGTCTCTAATCTCTACAGCACTTTGAGACTTTTTGTGATTAAAGGCTATACAAATAAACATGACTTGACTTGAAAGAAACCAAAGAATTTGTTGGGACCCCATTTAGCTTTTACTGTACAAAACATAAAAATAAGACACCACAGAATATGTTGGACCACTCACTTGCTCTTACTGAACAAAACAAGAAAGAGACACCATGCAGGGTATTTTTAAACACTAACCAGCACTTACTGAACAAAACACGAAAGAAGGACAACACAGGGTATTTTTGAACACTGACTTCCTGAACAAAACGTGAAAGGAAGATGTATCTGTTGGAACACTCACGCTAATTCAGGGGTCTTCAACCTAGTGCCCCCAGGCACCCAGGTGCCCCATGAGGACAGCTGAAATGCCTGTGGACCTGTGGACCTGTTCTGAAAATACTCCGCCAGTGCTGGGTCATTGGGATTTTCTATTAAAATGATTACTTTTTTGTCATTGACTGATTCAAATTAACCCTACTTCCTACATATCTTTCTGTCTGTCTCTTTCTGTCTCTCTCTCTTTCATTCTTTTTCTGTCTTTATTTCCCTCTCTTTTTCCCTCTCCTTTCTTCCTTCCTTCCTCCCTCTCTCTCTCTTTCAACCTTTTCTTTCTTTCTATTTATATTCTCTTTTTTTCTCTCTCGTTCTCTTTCTTTCTCCCTATCTCTTCCTGGCTACATCTAATTATTCATTCTCTTTCCTTTCTCCCTTACTTTTTCTCTCTCACTTTTCTTTCTCTCTCGCTCTTTCTCTCTTTCACTCTCTGTCTTTCTATTTCTAGCTCTCTTTTCCTTTCTCTCTCTTTCTGTCTTTTTCTCTCTTCTTTCTACTTCCAACAATAAACCTGGTTATAACAATAAAGAAATATGAAACTGGCCAAAAGTAGCTCTCCGCTTGAAAAAGGTTGGAGACCCCTGCCCTCACTGAACAAAAATGTGAAAGAAAAACAACACAGGATATGTTGGGACACTGACTTTTACTGAACTAAACACGAAAGGAAGACATCACATGGTCTTTTGAAACACTGACTCATTGTACCTGAAAAAAAAAACGTGAAAGTTAGAAGACACATGACATCCACCCACATGTTGATTGAACAATATATAAAGTCTGGATTCCCATTTTATAAAAATGTAGGTAGCGTGTAAACTGAAAACAGTCCCAGATGACTTTTGTGATATTTTCTGGTCGACTTCCTCGGCCAGAAATTTGCGCAATGCCAAAAATGCTCCTCGGCTTCAGAATAGTTGCAAAATACTCGTCTCGTTTCTTACATTTGACACAAAATGGCAGACTTGGCGTCATGTGACCTTGAAATGAAATTTCACCCAATTTGGTAATATTCCCTCTCAAGTTGCATACAGTGGTACCTCTACTTACAAATGTCTCAACATACAAACGTAAAGTACGCGTTGCCATTTGCCGCTCACAGAGTTCTAACTGGACACTGGTGCATATGCGTGAATCCCAGCATGCTCTTCTTGTCCCCTTCCCGCTCTGTAAATGGTCTAGTGTACGGTACCGCTACGAAGAGATATCATTCACAATGGACCCCACGAAAGACATGCAGAAAAGCAGACATCATTGGATCCGTTTTTCAAGAAATGCGCAGCAAAAAAACATTGCTGAAGACCTGTAAACAAAGGGCCCAGTTAAAAAGGTAAATTAATCTTTTTATTGTTGCCTTTATTCTTTGTTTTGTTTATTACATTATGTGCCTCTTATTTTATGTTTATTGTGCGGTAATCTAATTTTAATATGTAATCGTCTCATTTTCTGATTGCTCTTTAATGATTTTTTCGAAAAAATATAATTCTACAGTGCTTGGAACGGATTAGTGCATTTACATTCGAAAGGCGCCTCGACTTACAAATGTTGCAGGTTACAAAGCTATTCTAAGAACGAATAAAATTTGTCAGTAAATGTACCCCCTTTTTTTTCTTCTTCTGTGGTTTCGTTTCCGACTGTTAGCCAGGCGGAAATGTATAGCGCACAAGAGTATTGGATTTTGCTCCAGCGTGTTTAACAATAAAATTAAAACGTAAATGCAAAATGAACCGCAAGTCACATGTTGGAACTCAACACAGCGGAGGCCATTTTGGCTCGTTAGCTAACGAGTTTGTTTAAACACTCACAATGGAAAATAGTTAGCATTGTCTCTTGGAGTAATATGCTAAATCATGAACCCAAAACACTGGGCATAAAATAACCCAATATTGGTTCAAGCATTTTTGAACCTAGCACTGGGCTAGCTCTTTTTTTACGCCATTTTGAAAGTAAATATAGTTCATCATTCAAGTAGCTAACCACCTGTTGCTAGATAGCTGAATAGTTAGCCAAAATGAGGTCGTTAGCTCGCTAACAAACCTAGCTAGACAGCTTAAAAATGTATGGATGGAGTTTTCTTACTAGAAATCTAGCTAAACCTAATGTAACTAGCTTGCTAACCACAGCTAGCCAGATGATAAATGAATACCTAGATAAAAGGACGAATAGATGGATGGAGTTGCATGTAAACTGGCTAGCTAAATTGAAGTAGCTAGATAGCTAGCTTTATATCAAGCCTAGCTTGATAACTAAACGGATGGATGGGTAGATGTATGTATGGCTGTTTTGACGGATGGATGGAGTTGCAATAAGGTAGCAAGCTAGCTTGCTAAATTAAGGTAGCTAGGTAGCTAAATATGTAGCTAAGTTGAGGTAGCTATCTTACTAACAAACCTCGATATATTGTTGAATAGTTGGATTGATAGCTTGATGGAGTTTCAAGCTAAACAGAAAGCTAACTAAGTTGTGGTAGCTAGCTGGCCAACCACAGCTGGTTAGAAACTAAAAAAGTACAGGGATAGATGGATGAAGTTGTAAGTGTACCCAGCTAAATTGAGGTCGGTTGGTCGGTACGCTTAACCACAATAGTCGTAGGGGCACCATTTCCAGTGGTGTGTCTTGGGCAACTACAGCCTGGTGAAGCCCATCCGTCTCCAGGCCAACATATGTGTCCACTCGGTCTCGAACTGGGGACCTTCCGTGTTAGATGAATGTGATAACCACTGCACTACAGAAATTAGCTACATTTAGGTAGCTAACTAAAGCTAGATAGAAACTAAATAGGTAAATGGTTGGGTGGAGTTTCAAACTAAATGGAAATTTAGCTAAATTGAGGTAACAACTTTGCTAACCACAGCTAGCAAGAAACTAAATGTATGGATAGATAGATGGATGGATGGAGTAGCAAGTGAGCGAGCTAGCTAAATTCAAGTAACTAAATACCAGTCGCTAGATAACTAGATAGCTAAATTGAGGTAGCTAGCTTGCTAACAAACCTTGCTAGATGGATTGATGAATAGAGTTTCAAGCTAACTAAAAACTAGCTGAAACTAGGTAGCTAGTTTGTTAACCAGAGCTAGCTAGAAACTGATTATGTGAAAAGATAGACAAAGAAAGAGTGAGAAAAGGAAAGAAAGGGAATGAGAGAAAGAAAGAGATCGAGACGGGGGAGAGAGAGAAAGGAGAAAGAAAGGTGGAAAGAAAGCGAAAGAAACAAGGAGAGAAAGAGAACAAGAGAAAGACAAAACAGAAAAAAAGGGACAACCAGACGGAGAGAGAGAATGAAGAAGAGAGGAAGAGAGACAGAAAAAAGAGAAAACGGACAACAAGAGCAAGAGGACGAGAGAAAGAAAAAAGAGAAAGGGGAGAAAGCAAGAGAGAAAAAGAAAAAGAGAAAAGGAACAACAACAGAGAACAACAGAAAGAATAAAAGAGAGAAAGGGGACCACAACAGAGAGAAAGTGAGAGAGAGCAAGGGCAAGGGAAAAAGAAAGGAAGAAAGAAAGGAAAAAAGAAAGCAAGAAAAGGAAGAAGAAAGGGGATAGAGAAAGATAGAGAGAAAGGGAGAAAGAAGGAGAGAGGAAGAGAAAGAGAAAAAGAGAGAATGGGGACAACAACAGAGAGAATGACAAAAAAAAAAGAAAGAATAGGGACCACAACAGAGAGAAAGTGAGAGAGAGAGAAAGAAAGGGCAAGGGAGAAAGAAAGGAAGCAAAAAAAGCAAGACAAAGAAGAAGAAAGAGAGATAGATAGATAGGGTTAAAGTGCAAGGGAGAAAGATGGAAGAAGGAAAGCAAGAGAAAGAAGAAGAAAAAAGAGACAGAACAAGGGCAGGAAAAAAAGAGTGGAAAGTAACTTGAAATTGACTCAGTCGACCACTAGAAAAAACATTTTACTCGAAAATCCCTATGACCCAACACCGGTGAGCTATTTTCAGAACACTCAGCTGTCCTCAAGGGGCTCTCTGGTGCCCGCGAGCACCACGTCGGAGACCCCTACTCTGAGCCTAGCTAAAAATGATAAAAAAATGACAAGTGACCCATTTTCTACTGTGCCCAAAACACCACAGACCGCCACTATACATCATAATAAACATTAATCCAAAACAGTCATTCCATCCTCCGCCGCACCGCATGAATCGACAACCGAGAAGACGGACCAATATTTGGAGACACGTATAGATGATAGGATGAATGGCGGTTCCCACAAAAGATGTTTGGGAACGGAATTCCTCAAAACACTCGGACACATGGTCTCGTTCAAGCATCCCGCACGGCAATGTTTATCACTTTTAACGACGTCATCTGATTTTACATCTGTTAGGTGCAAGAGTCGTTGTTTTAATCTCTTTTGCTGCTGCACTGTGCGCTTTTAACACTAGAGGTCCCTGCTGCCTTTGTTAATCCGTTTTAGTCTTAAATCGCTTTTCTTTTCATAAATTGCTAGCCACACTGATAATCCCGAGCTACACTTGAATACTTTGGGACTATCTCTCTCTCTCTCTCTCTCTCTCTCTCTCTCTCTCTCTCTCTCTCTCTCTCTCTCTCTCTCTCTCTCTCTCTCTCTCTCTCTCTCTCTCAAATATTAAATAAAAATTAGAAATACAAATTTAAAAAAGGAGTAAAATAAAATATCTTAAAGAACTATTTGTATACTTATGTTTGTGTTTTGTATAAAATGCTGCAGTGAGGCTTGTAACTAAGACAAGTAAGTTTGACCACGTGACCCCGATTTTAGCTAACCTGCATTGGCTCCCTATTAGCTTAAGATGTGATTTTAAGGTTCTGTTGGTAGTATACCAAATCATGCATGGACTTGCTCCCTCATATCTTTCAGATTTAATTTCCCCCTATGTTCTAGTCCTGAGGCTTGGCCCTGAAAATGCTGGTCTACTAGTGATCCCTAGAGCCAAGAAGAGATCTGCAGGTTCGAGAGTGTTGTCCATTCGGGTGTTGTGGAATGCTCTGCCCCCTGAGAATCGGTCTGCAACTTCAGTGGAACTGTTTGAATCTAGGCTTGAAAGACACTTCTATTCGATAGCATATGAATAACCTATATTTTATGTTGACAATATCTGTTTATTATTTGTTATTGCAACATCCGTTGCAGCCTGGTCATCCTGGAAGAGGGATGACCTCATGTGCGGTCCCTTCTCAAGGTTTCTTCCTTTTCCTCATGTTGGGGTTTTTGAGTTTTTCCTTGCCCTCATGTAGGTTTTAGATCAGGGGATGGTGTAGATTTTCTTTTCGGGCTACAGTTAAACTATAATAAGCCAAACTATTAAGCAGAACAGATAGTTAATACATTCTTAATAATAAATTAATAACATGTAAACAAAAATGTAAAAAAAAAAAAAAAAAAATTAGATGTAAAAAATAATCACTAATGTTTTTTTCTGTCCCATCACATCTCAGGTTCATATAAGACTCATAAATATTACTATTACCACGAAATATGAGCATAACTCTCATTGAAAAAAAACATTATTTTCTCCTTTAATATTAAACCTAAATACAAAAATAGAGTCCCGCGACCCTATTGAGAATAAGCGGTGCCGATAATGGATGGATAAACATAGAGCCAGATTTATAGTCATTAAAAGTACACCTTCTACGCACCCTGACTGGTGGAAAAGTTTTTTTTTTTAGATATTATTAAATATAATATAATGTAATATGATATAATATAATACAATATAATATAATGTAAAAAAATACGTTTTACGCTACTGTCCTCAACTAGTTTCAACCCTTCTTTGAGAAAAAAACCTGTGGAAAAAACCCGCCCCCAAATTCCCTCCATCCAATCACGTTGTAAAATGCAAATGAGCTACCCTTAAAGATGACTTCAGGAGCCCCAAGCGTGACAGAACCTAAAGAAACTTCACTCCGCGTGTATACAACGCCAATACTTTTCTTTTTTTTCTTTAACATATATTTAAAAGTATACATCACAGGACCGGCGTTTTAATAATATGGGAAAAGAAAATATCGTTTTTTTCACCGTTTGCATACTGTTGGGAAAAATCTTTGTTACTTTTTGTACGGAACCTGAACTCACCACCGGCAACGTGTTTGGTAAGAAAGACAATCGCTTTTCTTTTCTTTTTTGTCTTTTTTTTAATCACACTTTCATATCTTAATCATAAAATATTGAAAAGTCAAATGCATTCACTTTAATGAGTCAATCAATTAACGCTTGCCTTTGGTATCCTGATGGAAAGAAACGTAATTATAAGGGTAAATATCCACCCCAGACATTTAACATAATTACAATCTTCCATCGCACGTAAACTTTACAGTTTGAAAATAAACTTTGAAAAATACATAAATTTTAGGTAATGACTGTATATCTTACTTTAAAAAGGGTCCAAATTAAAGAATGGAGACTACTAAATATTCAAATGTGTTTAATAAAAGAAATTTCGATTTAAGACCGTTTGGCGTGGCAGGTTTGCTTTAAATCCAAAAGGGGACGACAGAGTCCTTGTTTTCTGGTTCTGCAGAATTAAATAGAAATTCCTAGGTGTTATTTTACAGTATCAGATTTTAAAATTAAAATAGATATTCTGTCCGAAACCTGCATATCTAAAAGGGAGATTTTGGGGCGTATTCGATGGCATCAGATTGTATTTTATTTTTATTTATTTTATTTTTTTTACCTTGCAGAACTAAATTTTAAAGGGACATTCTGGGGATTATTTAAGCCTTTAACCCGTAGATTTTTTTTTGAAATTATTGTTATCCCCAAAATAAAATTGGGAGAAGCAAGTAATGGCGTTAGGGGCTTTATGATATATTTTATTCCCCTAAAAACAAAAAAAGAAAACATTCTGTGGATTTAAATTATGCATTAACAGAGAAAGATTTTGATGAGGATACGTTTTTTTATTTTATATATATATTTTTAAATTATCCTTTACTTGTAGAGCTAAAAATAGTGAGATCCTGGAGGTTACTTGCATCAGAATCATTATTATTATTATCTGTATTTTTACCTTAACTTCTAGAAATAAAAATGAGAGCCCCTTAAGAGTATGTAATGAGATCAGAGATTTCATATATTGATGTATTTATTTTTATTTTTGACTTGTAGAACTAGAATCTATTAAAAGACACAAGATTATGGGGACTATTTAATAGTCTCAGAAGTTTTTTTTAACTTAATCAGATTTTTTTGTGTATTTTATTCTTTTAAGGGTTACAATGATAAAAATAACAACATTCTGGGTAGTGTAAGCATCACAATTGATTTATTTTACTGTATCTTATAGCAGTATACTAAAATAGAAAATTCTGGGGAGAATTTAATGGCGTTAAATGTATTATTTGTCTTTTTTTGTCTTTTTTATAGAGCTGAAAATTAACTAAAAGAGACATTCTGGAGAATATTTATGGCATCAGACATTTCTTTAGTTCTTCAAATTAAGGAGAACAAAAGTATATTAATAAAATCCCTGACGCCACTACAACTGCCCAGAATCTATATTTTATACAAGTTATTGTAAAAACAAAATTGGTCGGTCCAAAATTGTCCCTAGGTGTGAATGAGCGAGTGAGTTGTCTGTCTCTTTGTGTCCTGCCACTGTTGGCAACCAGTTCAGAGTGTCTCCTGCCCACTGCCCGAAGATAGCTGCGATGGGCTCCAACACCCCCGCGGCCCTACTGAGGATAAGTGGTGCAGATAATGGATGGATATTATATCACTTTAAGTGAAATGAAAAAAACAAAAACATTTTTAACCAGCCGGACACTCAAAGTGCTCAGCACCCCTAAAGTTCTGGACCTAATATTTGTCGGGTGCTGGATTACCGACTTAACCTATTCCATGTCTCATGTGGTGCACAAATTGAACATTTGTCAAACCGTTCCCATAAAGGACATGATTTTGAATTTTTTATTCATATTTGGAAGAATAAATCTTGTGACTTCAACATTAATTGAACGTTCTAAATTACTTGATAAATCCCAATGTATTTGTGTGTGTTTGTATGTGACTTATAGGCTCCAAAACGGCTGAACCAACTCTTGTGAAAATTGACATAGTTGTACTTTAGGCCTCTGCAAGTGTCTTTAGCTATGAGTCGTGTCCAGGCACACCCATTGAATACTTAATAAAACGATAAACATTTGCTTTAGTGTTCAATCGGCTCTGGAGCGGCATGGGGCTCTTTGTTGCTTCCTAGTGGCTCCCTTGCACTTTTTCAACAAACCACAGTCCCAACAACCTTGCCCTTATTAATTAATTTGCCTCAACCATGTATTTTACGCGATATTTACATTTCGAATGATCTATTTTTCCGACAACACCCAAAAAATTGACCCTGCAGTATTCCCCGCCTCTCCTAGCTTTCTGACTACCTCTATTTGCAACAGCTAACAGCAGCGTGACCCCTACCTCTCCACCCGCCACCACAACAGAGTGGCTAAGCGACTTCACCGATATCGTGTCCAAATTCTCCCTGCGGACCGCCGAATACCCCGATGACGACATGTGCTACATGGTGGCCGGGAGGCCCGAAACCATCCAGGAGTGCGAGTTCAATGCCCAGACCCAAACCTTCGTCATCATCCACGGCTGGACGGTACGTGCGTTTATAAAAAACAAGGGGGGGGGGGGTTCCATGAGACCCCTACCCTCCTCCCCTACATGTGGAATGAGGCATGTCGGAATGCCGTCGAACGAGAAGGATTGCTTTTTATTAAGGAAATCCGTTCATTTTCTGTGGAGCTTGTCCTCATCGGTTTTGGAAATTAAGTAACTAGTACCCTTAACCTAATTAAAAAGTAATTCTGGTGTCCCCCGGAATACTGACAGCCAAAATTAGTGCGTTACTCTGAAAGAAGCTAACTAGTTCAGTCTTACCCAAACTATGGCCACCTAAATTTTATTGTCTTTATTTTCATTTAAGTTATCCTGTGAAACATTGTGTCACGACCAGAACGGAAACAGGACCCACTCACGTAGCGTTTCTCACAAGTTTTATTGGGAAGAAAAGAAAAGTGTTGCGCCCACGATCCGGGGATTGCTGGACGCAGGAATCAGGTTGCTCTGAACGCGGAAGTGGGACTTTCGTGGCGAGCGGTGTCGGGAATGGAAAAAACAGGTCAGTAGCCGGGATTGAAGAGCAAAAACGTGGTCGGGATCGGAAACAAGTCGAAAGCCAGGAGAGGAAAGTAGACGTGGTCGAGATCAAAAACTGATCATTATTCAGGACGGCAGAACAGACGTGGTCGAGATCAGAATAGGTCGTAATTCGGAACGGGAGAGCAGACGTGGTCAAGATCGGGAGATAAACGGGAGCAAAAAAACGGGACAGGCAAAAAAGGGCTTGCCGTGTAAAAACAGAGATTCGCAGACGGACCGACAACTGAGGGGTTGACGGCAACGGATTTAAATAGTGGGTAAGCCAATCCGTCAACAAGCTGCACATGGCGCCACACGTGCAGGGCCAATTGGGCGCCATGGCAACCGTGACACATTGTATGTAATATGTAAGACTTAAAAGGATAAATAATTTAAATATACTGTATGCAACGTATTCTTAGAGACTGGACTATCTTATAATAATAGTGCATTGGAAAGTCTCAAGGTTTCACAGTTTTGTGCAATAACATTTAACAACAGAAAACAATAAGTTGCAAGATATGCTTTTAGTCTTGTGTGCTTGTTTAGGGTGGTGACGGCCCTGGGGAAGAAGCTGTCTCTAAACATTTTGACAAAAAAATTTTATAACCTAAAAAAACAACTCTGGGTGCTTGTTTTTGGATGCAACACGATTCAAACCCGGGTTGTGGGGGTCAGAGCATTGAAATCTCCACTAGATGACCAGGGATATAAATACCAGGAAAAGGCATTTGGTTTTATCTCATTATCACACTATCTTTAGCCGTGGAATAAGACTAATGTTAATTTTACTGTGGTTTTCACACGTTACAATTAGTTAAAATCTGGAATAGAGTAGAACAATATAATAGGATTGTCATTGTAACATGTGAAACGCGAAATGAAAATAACATGCATCTCTGGTACCCTTACTAAACATAGTGTAATAATGAGATTAAATCTACCACTTTTTCACATGTCATATATACCACTGGTGGTCCACAGTGCTCTGATAACTCTCTGATCTTGGAAGGTTTATGTTCCATGATTTCTTTTTTGTAAATGACCCACAGAATGTAATTTGTTTATTATTTATTTCATAAATAGTATTTTTATTTATTTTCTGATTTTCTTCCAGAAGTTTTTTTTATGTGGCCTTTTGGAAAACAATATTTTTTACACTTCTGCAAATGTTGTATGTTACTTTTAGAAAATGACCCCAGCCCCTTATCAGAAAAGGGGAATTTAATGTGGCCCTTACAGAAAAAAGTTTGGGGACCCCTGATTTTGTAACAAATTACCTTTTACATACTCACATTGAAGCCGAACCCCTAAAAACTGCTTAAAAATAGCAGCATAATAAAAGAAATAGAAGAAAACGTGAACACCAACCTATGGAAGCGGTAACACTTCATATATCTTGGCCCATGCAAACCTGAGAGCACAGCTGAGACAGCCCATATCTATTTTGACTTTGGGTTTCAAACCACTCTAAGATTTTCCTCTTCATTTCCGTGTAATGTCGGCTATGTTTTTTATCCAGGCATGGTGAATTGCAAAAATTATTTTATGATTAAATTCAGCACTCTTTTACCATGAATTCTGTGCTCACATTTTCCCCATTGCTTTCCTGTTGATGTTTTTTGCCTAGCATTCGCTACTGGTGAGACAAATATGCGCATTTTAACTGACCCCTGATTTTAGTATATTATTTTATAGTTGCAAATACGGCTAAGATGTGAGTATAGACAGCGGTACCTATACTTACGGTTTAATTCGTTTTGGGAGTAGCTTCGTAAACTAAACTTTGTAAGTAAGTCAAGTCATGTTTATTTGTATAAGTAGGGTAACATTTTGAATGTAAATGCTCTAGCCTGTCCCAAGCCCCTCAAAAGTAGAGTCAATTTTCTTTATAAATCATAAGAGCATCAGAACATGAAACAAATGCATGTTAAAATTAGATTACCACACAATAAATGGAAAACGAGAGGCATATAATGTAAAAAAATAAATAAAGGACAAAGGAAATAATAAAAAATCTTTATTTACCTTTTTGCCTTGCGTTTCTTGAAAAATGGGTCCAATGATCTCTGCTATTCAGAAATGCAGGAGGCCGATGTAGTGATAGCCCGACTTGTCAACAATCTCTGATTCCTTTTGAAAACCTTTTTGTACATGAAGTATATCAGCTTTTATTAGAAACTGATATTTTCAAAGCAAACTACAAGTTCAAACTAATGTCAGGAAATTTAAGTGAAAGAACAGAGTTCAGTCTGATGATAGATAGATAGATAGATAGATACTTTATTCATCCCCTAAGGGAAATTCACATTTCCAGCAGCATCCCTGAGCTGAGAACAATACAATAATAAAGCCAAAAGAATACAATATACAAATACCCAGTGTGACGTGCAAATGCCCACTTTAGCATGTTATATAGATTAACTAAATAGTGCTACACAGAACACATAATGCAGTAAGATTCGGTAATATCCAATGTAGGTGGTGTGGTTTAATGTGGGCCTTTACTCTGCCGGGTGGAGTTAAAGAGCCTCATGGCATGAGGAAGAAAAGATCTCTTCAGTCTGTCCGTGGTACAAGACAGTGACAGCAGTCTGTCACTGAAACTGCTCTTCTGTCCGGAGATAATGCTGTGAAGCGGATGCGATGGATTGTCCATGATTGACCTCAGCTTTTTCAGTGCCTGTCTCTCAGCTACTGTTGTTAGGCTGTCCAGCTCTTTGCCCACAACAGAGCTCGCTTTCCTAGTCAGTTTATTGAGACGAGAGGCATCCTTCTTCTTGACGCTGCCTCCCCAACACGCTGCCGCATAGAAGAGGGCGCTTGCCAATACTGTCTCATAGAATATTTTCAGGAGCTTTTTGCAGATGTTGAAGGAGGCCAGCCTTCTGAGGAAGTAAAGTCGGCTTTGCCCTTTCCTACATAGAGCTTCTGTGTTGGCAGTCCAGTCCAGTTTGTTGTCCAGCTGCACACCCAGGTATTTGTAGGTCTGGACAAATTCTACACATTCTCCCTTGATGGTTACAGGAACCGGGTGAGTTCTGGTTCTCCTGAAGTCCACCACCATCTCTCTGGTCTTGGTGGTGTTTAGGTGCAGGTGGTTTGCGTCGCTCCATCGGACAAAGTCCTGAATCAATTTCCTGTACTCCTCCTCCTGCCCGTTTCTGATACATCCCACGATCGCAGTGTCATCGGCAAACTTTTGCACATGGCAGGACTCAGAGTTGTACTTAAAGTCCGATGTATATAGAATGAATAGGAACGGAGAGAGAACGGTCCCCTGCGGAGATCCTGTGCTGCTAACCACGGTGTCCGATGTACAGCCCCCCTGTTTTACATACTGCGGTCTGCCTGTCAGGTAGTCAGTAATCCATTCTACAAGGTGTGAGCTAACTCCCATCTCTGTCAATTTCCTACTCAGTAGCAGAGGCTGTATGGTATTGAAGGCACTAGAGAAGTCCAAAAATGTAATCCTCACAGCCCCCTTCGCCCTATCCAGATGTCGAGAAACCACAAGAACAAAGTGGTTGGGGGATTTTTTTGAAAAAGGATGTTAAAAACAGAATAAGGTGCAAACTGAAACTTTGAAAACTGGCTGATAACACAAAAATGCCCAAATGGTGGCAAGCAGAAAACTGAAGTTGCGGTTTCGTGTTGACCTTTTCAACCCCTCAAAAGGGTATAATAATCTAGCTTCAAAATGTCATAGAGAGACTATTGCTAAGATTGTCCAATTGAAGACTTGTATTGCAGTGGTCTCCAGAATATATTCTGCCAATAAAAACATCTCAAGAATCAGTTCATATCCAGCCTCTTAAATTACCAACATTCTCCTTACCCGAAATTCAACGAACACGCAAAGGACAAGATCAGATTCCACGATACTTCTTCACTTTCTACAAATTACGAGATTTCATGGAAATTTGCTAAAACGTCTTTCATTTCGGCAGAACTCTGAACTGTGACGGTGACACCAAGAGCATGCTGGGAGCCTGCATGCGCACTGGTTTGCCAGGCAGATTTTAAGCGATAGCCTGTTTGTTTTATGTTCGGGCAACTTTGGGAGTAAAAGCAATACTGTACTGTATTTTGACTTAGTATCCTGAAATGCTTTTGTAACTAGAGGCAAAATAGTACTTTCTAACCTGAATCTTTTGTATGTAGGGACATTCGTAAGTAGAGGTACCACAGTATGGTAGGGGGAATATGACAATATCAGTAGGGAGAAATTACGTCCCTCATACTCTGTGCTTGAGACGACGCTACCTTAACTATTCAGTTGTGATTTGTACGTACATATTAACATGCCCACCCTCCTTACATTCTGTTTTCAAAAAGTAGCGGAGTAACTCACCATTTCATAACGACAGTTGAGTTACAAAATGTTATTAGCGACACGTTACCGAGAAAAGTAATCGCGTTCCGGTAACGCATTACTCCCATAACTGGTCCTCATTGGGGGTCATAGGCGAGCCGGAGCTGATTTGATTTATTTCTGGGTAGGTGACGGGCATGTTTGAGAGCTGGGTGCCCAAACTGGTGTCGGCCCTTTACGAGCGCGTGCCCAGCGCCAACGTGATCGTGGTGGACTGGCTGACCCGCGCCAATCAGCACTACCCCACATCTGCCGCCTACACCAAACTGGTGGGCAGGGACGTGGCCAAATTTGTCACCTGGTTGCAGGTGAGTTTGCTAGTGTTTGAAACGTAAAAGGAACAAAAGGTACCTTGCATACCTTTCTGTGAGACCAGGGCCTAACAGTCTTTTTTTTCTGATAATTAAAATAAAAGCTTTTTCTTTCTTTTTCTTCTTTTTTTTTCTTTCTTTAACTCTTTATTTCTTTCTTTCTTTCTTTCTTAGTTTGCAATAGTATATGGTCTGTGCAGCCCTTTGAGACTCCTTGTGATAAAGGGCTATACAAATAAACATGACTTGACTTTTTTCTTTTGCTTTTTCTGTCTTTCTTTAGCTCTTTCTTTCTCTCTTTCTTTTTGCTTTGTTTCTTTGTTTGTTTCTTCTTTGTTTCTTTATTTTTGTCTTTCTTCCTCCTTTGCTTGTTTCGTTGTTTCTTTCTCCTTTGTTTCTTTATTTTTGTCCTTTTTTATTTCTTTCTCCTTTGTTTCTTTATAGTTGCTTTTTTTGTCTCTGTGTTTTTCTCCATCGCTTTCTTTTTTCTTTCTCTCTTAACCATTTCTCATTCTGTATCTCTTTTATTGTTTCTTTTTCTTCCTCTGTTTGTTTCTTTCTTTCTCCTTTGTTTTTTCTTTAGTTCTTTCTCCTTTGTTTTTTTATTTTTTGTCTTTCTTTCTTTCTACTTTGTTTCTTTATTGTTAATTTTTTTGTCTTTGTGTTTTTCTCCATCTCTTTGCTTCTTTCTCTCTCAGCCATTTATCGTTCTGTATCTCTCTTTTATTGTTTCTTTTCCTTCCTCTCTTTCTTTCCAGTTTTCTTTCATCATTCATTTATAAATGTTATTATTTATGTTTTGAATGTATTATTTATGTGTTCATTTATTAATGTATCCTTTTTAATGTGTTGTCAAATGTATTAATTATTTGTTCATTTTTATTTGTTTTGTTTCTATCAAATAAAAACAGTATTTATGTTTCTGTAGTACAGTATAGTTAGCACATTGGCCTAACACGTTGGGCCAAAACATATGTTGGCCTGGAGAGGGATGGGCGCCATCAGGTTATACTTGCCCAAGACACAACACAAGAAATGGTGCCCCTACGACCCTAGTGGTGAAGGGATCCAACCGACCATTTGTATTTATAGTGTATTTAGTTTTTTCTTGTTTATTTTTTCATAGAATGAACAAATATCCTGAAAAGAAAAAAGGGATAATTGATTGAATCCAAAGGCTCAATATGAAAGGACTCCGGTCAAGGAGAAAATATAAAATGCTAAAAGTTGACTGGATTGTACCTTTTTTAATCATTACCACATGGAAAATTCCAACAATTCTATTTAAAAGCTTTAGAGAGTTGTAAATTTAGTCTTGAGCACATGCTGTACCCCTGAAAAAAATGGTGTGATCCCTGGTGAAAAAAGCAAACAAGAATTAAAAACATACCGTGCCTCTTGGTCTTTTTATCTCCACTTGTTAATTTGAATACTAATTAAAGCTTTGTGTGACTCATTCAGAAAGAACTAGAGCTACCCTGGGACAGGATCCACCTGTTGGGTTACAGTCTGGGGGCCCATGTGGCCGGGATTGCCGGGGACCTCACCGACCGCAAGATCAGCAGGATCACTGGTAAATTAAATTAGAGCGAAGACATGACCAAGTCGTGTCACTGCTTTAATTAGAAAACTCAGATATATTATGAGGATTATAAATGCTTAGAATCTTTCCAACTGGTAGTGTTGTCTGACCCTTAATGGGCGAGCTCTCTAGTGCCTCACCTACATTATGGAGAGGTAGAGGGGAGACACAACCAATTTGTACCACTACTTTTATTAAAAACAAAATATATCCTAAATGTGTATCAAATGCTTAGAATCTTTCTAACTAGTAGTAGTGACTGACCCTTGGTGGGTGAGCTCCCTAGTGCCTCTCCTACATCACAGAGTTAGAGAGAAGACACAACCAAGATGTGCTATTATTTCTAAAGAAAATCCATTTTTTTATGAGGAACAGACATACTTAGAATCTTTTCGACAAGTAGATGTTGGCTAATGATACAATAAGGAGAGGTTGAGAGGAGACACAACCAAGTTGTGTCACTACTTTTATTAAAAGAAAAATCAAAATACTTCCTAAATGAGTAAGATTATTGCTTGGAACTTTTCTAACTAAAAGTGTTGGCTGACCCTTGATGAGCGATCTCCCTAGTGCCTCGCCTAAATCACAGAGAGGTAAAGAAGAGACACAACCAAGTCGTTTTATTACCTTTTTAGGAAATAATCTTTTTGTGAAGAACAGAAATACTTAGAATCTTTGTACAAAGAAGTGCCGGCTGACTGTTGATGAGCGAGCTTTCCAGTGCCTCGCACACAGTAAGGAGACGTAGAGAGGAGACATGACCAAGTTGTGCCACTACTTTTATTAAAAACAAAATATATCCTAAATCTGTAACAAATGCTTAGAATCTTTCTAACTAGTAGTAGCGACTGACCCTTGGTGGGTGAGCTCCCTAGTGCCTCACCTAAACCACAGAGAGGTAGAGAAGAGACACAACCAAGTTGTGCTATTAATTTTTTAAGAAATCTTTTTTTTTTTTTGTGAAGAACAGACATGCTTAGAATCTTTGTACAAAGTATTGTCGGCTGACTGTTGATGAGCGAGCTTTCCAGTGCCTCGCACACAGTAAGGAGAGGTAGAGAGGAGACACGATCAAGTTGAGCCACTACTTCTATTTAAAAAAAGATTGAAATATATTCTAAATGAGTAATATAAATGCTTAGAATATTTCTAACAAGTAGTGTCGGCTGCTGAATACTATAGTGTGGCATCAAGTGACTAATAGGGTGTTGTTTTTTTCTATTAGGATAACTGTGACATCATATTCTTAAGTTATTGGTCTTCTAAATATTGACCCATTAATTATCATACCTCTCTAAAAAATGTAATTAAAATGAGCAAAATGTTCTCCAAATGGTGTAAGATTTTTTTTGTTTTTGTTTACCGTTTACGTACATTGCTAAAAGCCGTAATATTGCTTACCAGTGAAACATAATCTCCTGGCGACCACATTCCTCGCTTTTAAACGTATGTATGCACAGGGCTGTTAGTGCCAGCCAGTGGTCCCAATCCTTAATTCGCGACTTGATCCAGCTTTAAAACCCGCTTTGCCTTAATCGTTGGCTTCTCCAGACTAAAAATCAGGTCAAATCTACCAACCTTGACAATAGGTCTTTTTCTGCAGGCCTGGATCCCGCCGGACCCACGTTCGAGCACGCCGACGCCCAAAACACGCTTTCCAGGGACGACGCCCAATTTGTAGACGTCCTTCACACCAACACTCGAGGCTCTCCGGGCCGCAGCATCGGCATCCAAAAGCCCGTGGGCCACATCGACATTTACCCCAACGGGGGCACCTTCCAGCCAGGCTGCGACATCCAGAACACCCTGAGGGGGATCGCGCTGGAAGGCCTCAAGGGCCTGCAAAGTAGGTAACGCCGTTTGCCATTTGTGCTCAACAGCTTTGGGTTAAGACCTTAAGCTTCTTTACATTTTCAGTGCGTAATGTTTCCTTTTGGAAGCCCTGTTTATCTTATATGGTTCCAGCTGTGGAAACAAAAAAACGCCCTTTAGATGTTATTTCAATCAAAACCGGTCTTTCGACGTAAAGAATTGCGGTCGGGCGTGTTTCATCTCGTGCAGAGATGAAAGTCATCGTTCCACTCTTCTGTATAATTTTAAATAAGTTATTTTGCTTAAGACAATTTGACAAATAACACTTCTCCCTGACAAGGTCAAATTCTTCTCTGGTCTCGTAATGCATTCAAAGACCAGTCATACGGTCAGAACTTTCAAATATTCAAAGGAAAGCTCTGGATGTTTTTTTTCTTTAGTTGATTCGACCGATTCTGTCTAGGGATTATGTCCTAAAACAATTTTCAATTACTTTCTAATGCAATCTGTCGCCACCTAGAGCCCCGGAGTGGGACACAAAATATGAAAAATTCCACAAATATTTTGTTTTTCTTGCTATTTTGAAACCCAAAAAACTAACTTTTCGACCTCCTATAATGTATTCCAGTGCTTTTGATTAATAAAATGTCCCTTCCCAAAATTTCAAATATTATATGTCACTATACACTACAAAAAAAAATCTTATCCCATCGGCAGAAGGTTTTTCTCATTCTCATTCTCAAGTATGTAACAGCCATTAGAGGGCCTACATACTTATAGTAAGGCCCGAGACTAGTACTGAATATTGGTAGTCACCTATCCCCGGTGTTACTTTTTTCCTCAAAGTATTTAATCAACTCTGTTGGCATCTTCTATAATTATATTGCAATGCAATAGAAGTAGAAATGTCCATGGCTAAGACTCTCCATAACTACCAATGCTGAAAGTATTTCCTCCTTTACTTGAGGGGGATGAAGTGAAATTGCTGCATGGCGAGGGACAGAAACCTATGGTAATTAGCTAACGTGTTCCAAATGCATGGTACCCCAGATAAACACATTAAAATTAAAATATAGTTTGTTGTAAATTACTACTTAGGTGTAATATACATGTATATGATTAAATAACATTATGAATAAATATACTTATATATAGCAAAAATGTCCCAATTGTTTATTTGTTACAGCCATTTCCCTTAGCAAAGTAAACGATAGTTGTGCTTCTTGATCATCGCAAACTTTCTTTCCATGGTTGTCACGTTTTTGCTTCTCCCTTTAGCATCACTGCTTGTCTTGGCATCCATAGTTTAAAACAATAAGTTTTGTTACATATGATTCCGAACTGTAGGAATCGAAATGAAAGGAGCATTGTGGGGGAAAGTTCAGTCAATAGCATGTCGCCATCTTCAGAATGCCGTGATGCAAACCAACAGCAGACCAGCATCTTTTATGAAGTAAACCAATAGAAGACAAGCATATTAAGAGCGAATGAGGCACGCGGCACAGTCAAATGCACAAAGGGGACCAGAAAAAAAATCTGTTGTCCATGTCATATGTATATTCCTGATCCTTAATTCACCAGTTGATCCATATTTTAAACAGTTGTTGATGTAGTATGGTGGTCGTAATGCCAAGACGAGGGGCCGAAGAAAACATTCTCGATCCTTAATTCACCAGTTATAAGAGCTTTAAAATGAATTTTTATGTCATATGATGGGGAAAGTGCTATAATAAGGGGCCAAAAAACATTACATCCCACATCGTAACGTGAAAACATCGCAAGGTGGTGGCACCATAACTTGGGGGGTCTACTGTATTTGCAATTTCCCATGACTTTATATTGAGAAGATTTACGTTTGTGTGCACGTGCAGACATGGACCAACTGGTGAAGTGTTCCCACGAGCGCTCCATCCACCTTTTCATCGACTCGCTGCTCAACACGCAGCAGCAGAGCATGGCTTTCCGTTGCAACTCGCGTGAAGCCTTCAATAAAGGCCTGTGCCTCAGCTGCCGCAAGAACCGCTGCAACAAGATCGGCTACAACATCAACAAAGTCCGCATGACGCGCAGCACAAAGATGTACCTCAAGACTCGGGAAATGATGCCCTATAAAGGTAAATGAAGGACGATTTGATGTATATAGAAGTAGACTTTTTTTTTTATATTCATGTTTTTTTTGGTTGATCCATGTCTTTTTAGTTTTCCACTACCAAGTGAAGATGCATCTGTTCAGCAAGGAAAGCTTGGCTTTCAATGAGCAACCCATTAAAATTTCCCTGTATGGAACCCATGGAGAAAAAGAAGACATCCCTTTTGTCCTGTAAGTATTTGAAACTTCATTCCAATGTATCGATATGACCTTGGTATTCCGGCATGATTGATGTTCGAAAACAAAATTGTTTCAGTTGCGAAAACTTTTTTTTTATTCCATACGAAGTTCCCAAATTCCGACCTGTCAACTCCAGCCAATCGCTCCCCTAATTATTGATCGCATCTCACCTTATTAAGCAAGACAGACTGCGAGGAATAAAAAAAACTCAATTGTGCTTGACAAGACAAAATTGGTCCAACAAGAATTTAAATACAACCTACACAATTTGAAATTGTCTAAAAATGTATAAAATGCTGCAAATTGACATGTATGCAAATTATTAATAAAATATGTTCCTTAAGCAAACATAAATACTCAAAATATTAAAAAAATTGTAGCTAAAACAATATTTATCTAAAAGTGTAGAAAAAAACAGTACATAATATGTACAGATAAGAACTGTACCATACCATTGCGCGACAGTTCGATGGCATATAGGAACAGACCACATACGTGTGTTCCATCTGCAAATTTGGTGATAATTTCCTTTTCACACTGTCCTTGTTTTTTTCTTTACCACTTATCATAACTTTTTGGGACTCATTCTTTTTGTAAAATAAAGGCTGTAAAATGCACACAGGGCGTGTTGTCTGGCCGGCGTTAGAACCCATATGAGCTGAGTCAACTAAGCCTTCTTTCATCGCTAGCCAGCGTGTCCAGTCGGACAGACTTTAAATTGCAAAATATCTCAAATAAATTATTGTTGAAAGTGTTTAGACAGTCAAGGGGTGGGACCAAGCTAAGCTATATTCTTCCCAGAAAGCCCTTTTTTGTTAAACAGAGAGAAGGAATGAAATGTCAAATCAATCATAAATTTAAATCCCTCTCGAAATGAGTAGCTAAGAACTTAAGTATATTTAACCCCGTGTGCCACCTCCTTCAGGCCTGTAATGAACGGCAACAGCACGCTTTCCTTCCTGATCACAACCGACGTGGACATTGGTGATCTAATGATCGTGAAGCTGCGCTGGGAGAAGGACGCCATCATCAGTTGGTCCGACTGGTGGGGGAACAGCAAGTTCTACGTCCGCAAGCTGAGGATCAAGTCGGGAGAGACCCAGTCCAAGTGAGTCACATTGAGATACAATTCTTATTGAGTTAAGATTATTAGAATCAGCAAATAGGGAGTACAAAAAAAATCAAGATAGTTAGATTTTTACAGCACTTGATAAATTGCATGAAAAGTGCTGTACAAATCCATTTAAAATAACACTTTTTTAAACTTAAATTCTGATGTCTTTGTGTATAATTTCCTTAAAATTATATTATATTTTGTATGTATTTTGTTGCATTAAATTACTACATTAATTATATTCCTTAATGTATTTAAAACATATTTGTCTTACTTTTTTAATTTTATTTCTGCATTATTATTTCACTTGTGTTTTTAAAGTATGTGTATTTTATTTTTGGGTACATTTACATTTAATATAGTTTTAAATGGATGTCTTTTTCTGTATTTTTTTATTATATACTATTTTTTTCTACATTTTTATCTTTTTTTTAAAAAAATAATATCCCATTTTCTTTAATTATTTAAGCTTGTGTTATATAACAAATCAAAATATTGTCTAATATGAATAATGGAAAAAATATTCTATTTTAAATACATTTTTTATTTCTTTCAGGATAATAACTTTTGAGCAAAAATACCAAATTAAACGATAAAAAGAAAAATAAGTTGGATATTGGAAAAACATTTTTCCCCCCAAAAAACAGCTAGGCAAGACAATTTTTGTCACATTTTTTCAGTTAAAAGTCAAAATTTGTCTAATTATTTTTATCATATTGACAAGGAAAAAGTTCTAAATATTGTTAAATATAGGAAAAATAATAAATTGAAATTTGCCCTTGTGTATGTTTTAATATTTCTTATTCAACAAGAAAACAAGTCTTAATCTGGTTGAATAATAAAAAATAATACTTAAAAGGTGATTTTAGAGTTGATTTACCTGTATGTTTGAATCATAAAATTTTTTACCAAAAAGTTAGATATTTATTAAAAAACGGAAATAAAAACTTAACATTTTTTTTTAAAGAAAAGTAATGCTTAAAAACTATGTTAGGCCCCAAAGCTTCCTCGGGCTGTCGTTTCCTCATATGGATTCTTTGTGCCTCACAAAATACATAATGCTCTAGTATTTATGAATTTAAGACCTTGAGTTACTTATTTCTTCCTCATACAAGTTCCTTAATAAATGAATTTGAATTGATAATAATAATTCCGACTGGCTGCAGGGTGATCTTCAGCGCAAAGGAAGCAGAATTTACCGACCTGGTCAGAGGGGGAGAAGCTGCCGTCTTCGTTAAGTCCAAAGAAGACAACATGAATCGGAAAGAAAAGCTGTAAGTTTTGCATTTTTTTGTCCTTAGCTGAATTCGTTTAACATCAAAACTGCATTTCGAGTTTTCTAGTCCAAATTTGACACGGATACCCGTCGCACTTAGTTTATAGTTTAGTTCACCTTTCCCAGAACAATGTCTTAAATATTTTTTTGAGTGATCTAATTTCAAACAGTTATGATGACGTTAGATTGATAATAATTGTCTAGTTTGCAATAATATGTGGTCTGTGTAGCCCTTTGAGACTTCTTGTGATGAAGTGCGTCACAAATAAATATGACTTGACTTGACCTGGAAGGGGGAATTACCACTTGTGAGTTCCCTTCTCAAGGTTTCTTATTTCCCACATGTTGAGGTTTCGAGTTTTTCCTTGCCCGCATGATGGATTAAGATCAGGGGATGGTATCATTGTAACCTGTGCAGTACTCTCCAGTGTCTGAAACTTAAGACAAAAAGTTAACGAACACCAGGGCAGACGACTCTGAAAAGTTGCCTGCCCAGCCATAAAGTTGCCTGCCCCATTTTTCACAACTTGAAAAAAAGATGACTAATCGCAAAAAAACCCATTGTTGCAAAGTATTAAGGAATGAAAATTAGAATATATAACAGAACAACACTTTAAAATTAGTTTATTATACATTCATTCCATGTTCTATGACATCGCTGTTTTCCATCTGCCATCAGTATGTACCTGTATTTACTCCTCTTCATTCATGCAATGTTTGCGTTGCGTCGTCTGCTCCAAGCCACGTGAACTCCTCTTTCCACGATGCTTTTAATGTACGTTAATGTTTTGTAGCGTCATAAATTTTGTTGGCTTCTTTTGAATCTTTCTTTTGGGGCTGATGTTTTGGCTTGATTCCAAACCACTTATCGATTTTTCTTGTGTTCTCTGTGCTTCTACTTTGGAAAATGATATGCAAATGCACGAGTCCGGAAGCACGAAGTTATTCGATGCATGCTTCTGATTGGCTGCAGAGTATGCAAATTTCCAAACTAACCCAAATTCCAAAATATCCAAACAGACCAAATATTTCGAAATCAGAATAAAGCAAACGTATGATTTGAAATAAATAAATAAAAATAAAAAAACATAAAACGAATTTTTTTTTTTTTCTTGAAAAAGTTGTGGGCTACCCGGGCAGAGACGTTGTGTAAGTTGTACGCCCGACGTAAGAGATGCATGCCCCGGGCGTCCGGGCAGACGTTGTTTCAGACACTGGCTATACAAATACATGGGACTTAACTTGACTTGACCTCCTTGGTCATCCACATGAATCCAGGTCCATATTTCAAACTACTTTCTTAATTTATTATCAGACAACCCATTAATCAAATTGTTATTATTTGTTTGAAATAGTAACATCTAGATATTTACCTTTTTTTTTCTTCAGGATGAACAAGTTGAAGACGCAAGGGAGTCTGTTTGGTCAGAATGATGCTTGAAGATGGATCTGAACACACACACACTGCAAAAAAAAGGAAGAAAATCTTACCCTTTTTGCTCATTTTAGGTATTTAAATATTTTCTACAAAAATCAAATTTTGCTTATTTTAAGCATAAATGTTTCTCTTTTTAAAAAAACTAGTTCAAATATCAGAAAACTAAAAGACAAAAAGCCTTGCTAATGGGGTAAAAGTTTATTTTTTGCAGTGCACACTGCAAAAAATGATTCCTACCCTGTTTTTAGATGATTTTGCTCGTTTTAGGTACACTTTGAAGGATAGAATAGGAAAAATTATATGCAAAAATAAAGATCTTTTGGCAGAAAACTCATTTTACGTACAATTTTCAAAGTAAAATAAGAAATCATCCAGCAGATATTTTTACCTTCTTTGAAAAAAAACACTTTCTAGTAGTATTAGAAAAAAATACTTAAAAGTAAGCTCAAAATAATTTACCTTATAGTAAAAATGTTCTTTTTTTTAAGTTAAAACATCTTAAAAAGTACCAAAACTAGTATATTGTGTATGTGTTCCTTTTAAATTACTCCAGAAGATTTTGCTGATTTTAAGTGTACATCTTTTCTTATTTTAGGACATTTTTTATTGTTTGTCGAATTTCAATGAGAAATACTAGTAACCATCACATCTAGTAAATGGTATATTATATTTAGAATGATAAGAAAATCCCACCTAGATTTAAACAAAATTCTTCAATTGAGCATAACAAGTGAGAGATAAGTATTTTTCTTTTTTCTTATTTTAAATATATATTTTATTATTTTACTAAAAAAATAGTTTGTTTTAAGAAAAAATAAACCTGAAAATTTGGATTTGGAAATAAATTTTAACTACAATTTTCCAAATAAAATAAAAATAATGATCTGATCTATTTGTTTTCCCTAACTTAAAAGGAAATCTTGAAACAAGCTAAAAACTCAACATAGTGGTAGATACGGCTTATTTCAATTATATTTATAACAGATAAATAAAAGAACAAATATATGAATATTAAAAACATTTATAATTTTTTTTGCTAATGCAGTAAGACA
Source organism: Urocampus carinirostris (assembly GCF_059441175.1). Lineage (NCBI taxonomy): Eukaryota > Metazoa > Chordata > Actinopteri > Syngnathiformes > Syngnathidae > Urocampus > Urocampus carinirostris. The sequence goes on from NC_142360.1 coordinate 4,998,530, forward strand.
ATTTTCAGAATAAAATAATAATCTTTTTTTATAATCTTGTTAATGAGAAATTCTTAAAGCAAGCAATAATTTGCTTTAATATATATTTGCAGAAAAAACACAAGAAATATCTGAATATAAGGAAAAATGTACTTAAAATAGTTTTTCTTTTCCTATTTTGCAACAGGGGTAAGAATTCCTTTTTTTCCACAGTGCGCATACACACACTCTTTATCATCATCATCATCATCATCATCATTAAAGTCAATGTGCTCAGACGAAGGACAGAACACTGTAAACGAAATGTTACTCAAGTGATGATGTGCTCCCATTATTCTCTTTTCAATCATTTTCTTTTGCTTATTTCATGTTATCTCTGCCTGTATGAACCTTGGATTATTTTATTCAGAGTGACAGGTCAACTTAAGCCACATTTTGTTAAAAAAAAGTCTTTTTGTACTAACCATTTACAATCAACAGAAACCAAAGAGTTAGTTATCGACTATCTACTGAATCACATCGGTCTTGTAAATAACATTTAAAAAAACTCCCTGTTTTATATTTGTAATTCTTGTTCATTTGATTGGATTTTGTATCACAGGTCACTTTACAATATGTTTTCTTCCATGCAAAAATTAAAAGATAAAAAAAGAAAAATCTCTGTGTGCGAGAGCAGCCTGACTTATTTTCAAGTTACGTGATTGCCGCCGGAGTTTGCGTTGACGACATCTCAAGAAAACACCGTATTGTATTTATTGAATGTACATTTATATATTTGTATATTAAGCTGTAATATATTTTGTGGTGCTTTGGTTGTGTGTGTTTTTATAAGGAGCCGCTGTGTGATGATTTCGATTTTTGATGGTCTTCGAGCCTGCTGTTTAGCGCATTTATTAATTGATCTGCAGTGCACTGTATTAAGAAAAAGCCCCAAGTGGTTTAATAAAAACAGAAAATGACACGTTCTGGCTGCTTATTTTGCTTGGGGATGTTTTGTTTAAAAAAAAAAAAAAAAAAAAAAATGGGGGGTAGAAAGCCCAAAGTGCAGGGAAGTGGCAAAGCCAAATATATTAAAACGATGCAATAATTTGCTAAAAAAAATTATCTTAGATTTTTTTTATACTCACATTTCATTTTTCATATGCAATTCTATTGTTATTGTTCTTTTCATGTGTAATTTATTTATATTTCATTTTCATGTTTTACTATTTTTTTTCTTTGTCTTTTATTTTAAAATAATGATAATGTAATATTTTTTGATATTTTATTATTTTACAGTTATATATTATGTATATATATATATGTATATATATATATGTATGCTTTATCTTTAAAAACAAATTTTATTTTAGCATCCTTTTCCACATTTTCTTTATTTCTTTTATACATTTATTTTTTAATATTTTTCTTCTCTCCCTATCGATATTTTTATTTTTTATAAATTTAGATTGTTACATACATTTGTTATATTTTTCTTCTCTCAATCTCTTTTTATTTTTATAAATGTAAAAAATATGTTGTACCCCGCAATTTTTTAAGAAATTTTAATTTTGCAAGGGTATTTGGTATCAATTTAAAATGTTTTTATTTATATTTTTTGTTTGCTATTTTTAATATTTTGTCTTGTTTTTTTTCTTTTCTCCCTCATCTCTCTTGTAACACTTCCAAAAAAATATGATCTCGTCCTCCTCAAATGTATAACAAAATGTCATCTTTGTAGGATTGTTGCTGGGGCGGCAGTAGCTCAGGAGGTAGAGCGAACGTTTTAGGATTAAGGGATCCCAGTTCGAATCCCGGCTTGTCCGTGTTACACGTCGAAGTGTCCTTGGGTAAGACACTGAACCCCCTATACCCCCAATAAGCAGGTTAGCGCCTTGCATTGGGAAATGTGAAGCACAATGTAAAGCGCTTTGGGAAGTCATTGACTTGAAAAGCGCTATATAAATGCAGATCATTTCATTTCATTGCTATCTAAAATAAGAAAAATATTGGAAAACAAAAAAAAAACAATATCAAAAAAGAATATTATCAACAGAACGGGAAAACTCATTTTGTATATTTCTTCTTATAGATATAATTTTCCCAATGTAACAGTTACTGGGGAAAAAAACAACAGAAAAAGCATGATTCTAATGTGTCACAAAAGGCAAAATAAACAATGGAAAGCTCTTTAAAACAGATGTACACATTTTGAACGCATTTTCAAAGATATATAAAAAGTCTACACACCCCTGTTCGAATACCATATTCTATACCTTTTGCATATTACAATTACCGTAATATTATCCAATAGTGATGTAAAAAAACAAAACACCAATCACTGACAACAACAACAATCGTTTCTATTTTCTTATCATTAATATGGCGGATAAACTAAATGCTGTTGCTTTATAAATGTTACCTTTTTAAACAAATGCTAGTTATTGATCATGTTTAATATTACAAAAACAATTTAGTCCTCTTTAATTTGAAGTGTTGTTTTTTTTCATTTCACTTGAAAAACAAGGAAGAGAACACCATACATATGCAATACTTTTTGTGAATAAGACAAGATTAAAACAAATTGGGCAGTATATGGTCATCTTGGAAGGAGGATTACCTCACGTGAGGCCCCTTCGAGGTTTCTTACTTTCCTCATGCAGGGGTTTTGAGCCTTTCCTTGCCCACATGTGGGTTTTAGATCAGGGGTGTCACAATACTCTATAGACTGTAATAGCCTGTGGTCTGTGCAGCCCTTTTAGACTTCTTGTTATAAGGGCTATCTATACACATAAACATTACTACTATTTTCTGTTTATATTATTTATATCTCTGTTAACTAAAATTGGGTTTGCTTTTTTTCCCTTTAAAATAAAAGCGTGAAACGTTATTAAATTATTTGATTTATTTCATTTTATTTATTAATTCATGAAAAACTACATTCTGTAATAGTCTTTCCTAGGGACAGCTGACCTTGTTGGGTCCTTGTGATTTTCGGGTAAAAATATTTTTTTAGTGGTTGAATGAGTCTATTTAACCCTATTTCGAATAATTAACCTGGTATTTACAGAAAAAACAACGTGGACCAGATGATGAAGGTGCTGTATCTTGGTCAGATCAGGAGGCTTCTCCTGCCACTTGTAAACATGGAATCCAGTACTAACTGTTTCATGTGAGGGAGCAAAACCCTACCCCACAAAAAAACAACCTGGAGAGGTATGGGAATAGACAGGCTGCACTCGCCCAAGACACACCACAGAAAGTGGTGCCCCTACGACCGGTTAAGAGATCCGTGAACTGTGAACATACAAGCCAGCTGAAATCAGTTAGCTTGCCAGCTGAACTGTAGTACCCTTACAACTCACTCCCAAGAAATAATGACACTCTTAAAACGTGATGTACTCTATCGCATGAGTCTCAACTGTTATTGCATGCTGTTAATATTTCCTTTGTTTTCATAATGTTTCATGGACAATAGGACAAAGGACAGTCGGTTTTAAATATTGTTAGCACAGTTCTTTTCCTAATATGTGTCCAGCGGGACTTACGGAGTAACATTCCTTGAAACCAGCAAACCATTTCTAGGTAATTGATCCCAGCACATTTTGTTATTTTCGACAATTTTTTTTTAATACAGATTGATGTTTCTTTTCCCACATTTTTCAAATGCATTCCCCTGGGGTGGGGAGCACAATGGGGGCCGTAGATATTCGAGGAATATTTAGAAGTTCTCGGAAGAATTCAAGCAAGACAGCTGCAGCAACACGTAGGAGGAAAATTGAATTTGCATTGTATTCGGGGAACATAATATTGGATGTGAACATGCGGGATGTCACTAAATACAACAGGTGGATTGGGGTGTATCAAAGTTATCTTAGGGACACATACAAGGTCTAATGAGGACAAAAAAATTAATAACATTTAAAAAAAGAAAGAAAAAATTGTATTTACATTTGCTGTGATGTGAATCGAGCTGGTTAGTGGAGTTAGTGGGTGGATGCAGAGGGACAAGGAGTCAATTAAAACTGTTTTAAAAACCTCAACTATTGAGGATTTTCATGTCCTTTAAAAATGCCTTCTTCGTATTTATTGATAATGACAAGTTTGTTCCAATTAAATGTAATATTTACACTTATGTATTGTACAATGTATGACCATGGTGTTTATCAAAATGCCACAAAAATCAATAAATTAAAGATAATGCTAGTTAATTCAGTATTTAAGTATATGTTGGAATTTTGATTATTAAGCACAAATGTAAGTACTGTATTTGCACTACGGCAGTTTTATTGATTTCTTGCAAGAGTATCATTACACAAAAACAAAATAAAAGACTGACTTAAATTGAGTGTGGGAGTTAACCCTTATTACAATTTGTCTATTGTATTACAATTTTATTGTAAATGAACATATTTAATTTTTTCAGGCATGCCTAGAGAAAAGATAGTGAGCATGCAATTCTACTAATTGGGACACTTAATTTTAATGCAAGACTGCTGCTAAATCTCTTATTTTTTTGAGACAGGTAGATTATTTTGACTTTGTTATTTTATAAGTACTGCACATGCTGAAAATGTGCAAGTACCCGTTGTAGCTAACATGCACAGACAAATAGATTTTTAGCTCGCGCTTGTGATTAAGTCTGAAAACAAAATAAAATAAAATAATGACTGCTGCATAAAGTTTTACATAGGTGTCATTTTCCAGTTGTTGTGGCAGACAATGTTTACTAAACGCTGCTATCTTTACATAGGTGACCTACTCTACTTTTGTGTTAGCGTCCGATGACATTCAGAACGCAACTGGCATGGTGGCTTTTCTTGTGTGCATTGCGTTCTTTATCTTTGGTACCAATGGGGAAGATAAAAGTAGAGCAGTATGTCAGTCATCACATCATAAAAAATATTACGTCATTTGGGTATTGAATAAGACGTCTAAGGAAGGGGTCTCCAACCTTTTTCAAACGGAGAAATGCTTTTTGTCACTGATTAGCGCAAAGGGCACTCAGTTTGATATGTACTTCTAAAATAGCAATTTAGCTATATGGCATTGGATATAGCAAAAAAGGGTAGCTTGATAGTTAGCTAGCTAAAAGAGTGAAAGCCCTCTAAATAGGCAGATAGAGAGCTAACAACAAAGCGAGATAGCTAGTTAGAAGGAAGGCCAAAACTTAGCTTAATAACAAGGAAAAAAAAGTTAAAATGTTATCATGCTCAATAGCTAGAAGGTAGGTAAGAAGCGTGCTACAAAGCTAAACAGGTAGCCAGATAGCTAGCTAAAAAACGGCATACTTTTTGCTCATTCGCTTTATAAAACCCATAATTTAGTTTGATGTATTTCCAGTAAAAAGGGTCAATCATACATCAATTTGTTTAAAGCACAAATATATTCTTATTCTACTTCTTGAAACACTTGATATTAGTGTATAGAAACTCCAAGTTTTTGTTAGCCATTCGCCGGACTTTGGCTAATGTTTAATGGATTATTTTGTCGTCTGACTGGATTTCTTTGGGTTACTTTGCAATAATTGAATTAACTAAACATTTAAAACAAGCCCTCAGTAACTCCACGTTTTTGTTGGCAGTTTGTTGGATCACGCTGTTGTCTGACTGGATTTTTTAAAGCGCATAAATATCTTTTTTTGGTTGTTTAATGAGAATTCAATAAACTAAACACCAGTGTTCATACCTCTCAACCTGTAGGTTTTTGCCGTACAAAGTACGTTTATTATGCATTTTAAGACGTGTACGACGTACAAGAAAATTTGTACGGAAAAACGCACATTTGTCAATTATGGGTACCATCCGGTATACACCGACTATCACGAAACGGCAAATCAATCAAGTCAAACGAGTTCGCCGCGGTGGCCTCTATCTCGGTATAGTTTTTTTTGTTGCAAACGAAGCGAGCCGTTTGATGCTACTGTGCGCATGCGTAGTGAAAGGATGTCCATCTCTTTTTAGAGAACCGCCTTTTTCGGCTCAACTCATTAAAGAGAGCCGGCTCTCAAACGGCTCATTTGCTTTGATGCATTATAATATGTTGTATGTTGTTGTATAAAGAAGTTAAGAAAAAAAGGAAGTATAAAAGGAGAAAATGAAAAAAGACAGGTTTGTGGTTATCCCTTTAATCAGTATATATATATATATATATATATATATATATATATATATATATATATATACCACAGCCATATCCCCCTAGTGGGAGGTGGCTAGAGTCATTTCTGATTCTTTTTTGGAAGATTGATTCAGAGGAGGGGATTCCCAGCCCCCTCGCTCAACCCAATTGATGTGTTGGGAGTCATTAGGTGACCAAACCCCCCAATTCCAACCCCTAATGCTGAACGCCAAGCAGGGAGGCAACGGGTACCAATGTTTAAGTCTTAGGTATGACTCGGCCGAGGCTTGAACCACAACCTCCCAGTCTCGGGGCGGGCGCCATACCCCCAAGGCCACCGAGCTGGTATATTGCCAACAATAATTTAATGCAGAAATGAATTAATAATTTGAACAAGAAAATGTATTATTCTACTTAATTATATTTGCATGTGTTTTTTCCTTACTACAGTAAATGTCCAAGCTACTTAGTTTTAAAACTTTTTTTTATAATAAACCTCATTCATGTCGAGCAACTCAGTATCTCACAACAAAATGTTAATTAACAATATATATGATATAACGAAACACATGTACAATATAACATGTTAAACTACATAAATGAACACGTTTGAAATCAAATATATGGTGTAAGATTATTTTGCATTTTGTAAGGGCATGGAGCCGTGGAGGTTGACAGGTATGAGTGTTGGACACGTTACTTTAAAAAACTAATTAATTATAGTTACTCACAACTTCTTCCATAAAGGGACTGAGTTAGTAACTGAATTACTGTATAGTACGAGTATCTAGTTACCAGGGAAAGAAACTATTTCCGTTACTTTAAAAATAGGTTGTTGCATGTCAAAATTTGAATTTTTCAAGGCAGAATTTGAACATACATACCTTGTAATATTTATTATACCTTACAAGCAAAACATTTATCCTACACTTAAAGTGCAACAGATTTTTTTAAGAGTGTAATAAAATAAAATTCAGCACTAAACGATATAAAGTGAGTTTAATAAATTGAATCTAACTCTCACAACCTGAGACAACTGGTCAAGTAGACATATGCTAAGTATTTTTTTCACAACAAAGGTCAACAGTAAAACAATATAAAGTGAGTTTCACTCTATAGAATAAATCACAATCTCTAGTCAGACAACTGCTCAAACAGACATATGCTGCTGTACTTCAAATATTTTCACACGATAGATTTAAGCAGCTCAACAATATGAAGTGCCTTTAACACTGCAGTGTAAAATAAATAAATCCAACTCACAACCTGAGACACTGGTCAAGTAGAAATAGGCAACAGCACTTTATATATTTTGTTCACAACAAAGGTCAACTGTTAAACAATATAAAGTGAGTTTCAATCATTAGAATAAATCACAATCTCTCGTCAGAGAACTGGTCTAATAGATATATTATAGTTTACCTGCGAGTGAACCACCCAACATGCCTCGTAGTTAGATTTGAAAAAAATAACGGTGTTACGTGAAGAAGCGTTATTCCAAACACTGCAAAACAACTAAAACCAGCATTTAGTAATTACATGTTTTTGTTAACCTTTAACCCAGGGGTATCAATCGTGGTACCTGCGGGCACCAGGGCACACCTTACGGACAGCGGCGGTGCCTGCGGACCTGTTCTGAAAATAGCTCACCAGTGCTGGGTCATTATGATTTTTTGGGGTCAAATTTAGTGGTTGACTAGTGTTCACTCAGCTTCAATCATTAACATAGCAACAACATAGTAATAACGTTAAAAGTTTTTATTTTAGAAATGCATATCAAACTCGTTGCCCTTTAGAAATAAATGAGATAAATTAGCAGCTAGAACCTTGAAGCGTTTGTTAGCCGCTAGCTGGACTTTGGCTAACAATTAATGTATCGTTTTGTTTTTTGACTATTTTTTTAAGCACTTCAATGACTTTTTGTTTTAGTTTTGGCAGAGGTCATTAAAGGAAACTCTTAAAATTAGCATCAACTAAATATGTGCCAGTTATTTATCAGTTTATTTGCAAACTTTGCAATGGTATTTAATTTTGGTAGTTCTTTTATCGTTTTGATTTCGGTTTTTGGCCAAGCATTTAACTTTTTCTGTATTTGGTTTATAAAAATCTTGTTCTTATGGCTGGACACCCTTTTTGTGCAGTATGATAGCTCGGCAACAAGGAAATGGGGCCCCGAGTGTCCTAAAAAAGCCCCTTTGTGTTTAGCTTGACAATCTTTGTCCTGGAATGTCAGTCTTGCAGCAGGTGACCACTGCCACGCTGTTATCTCCTTCGCTCCCAGCAACTTTAAGTAACCTTATATCAGGGGTGTCAAACTTATTTTAGCTCGGGGGCCACACGATAGAGCAAACATTCTGTCGGGGGCCGGACTAGTGGCTTAAAGAGAAAGAAAAAGAGATAAAGAAATAAGAGAAAGAGGGAGGGAAAAGGAGAGAGAGCGGGACAAAGATAGAAAACGAGAGATGGGGAGAGCGTGAGAAACAAAAGATAAAAAGTCGTGAGAGAGGGGGAAAAGAAAGGGAGAGGAAGAAAGAAATCCAAAGAGAAATAGTCTGATAGAAGGAGAGAAAAGAGAGTGCAAATGGTATGAAGAGAGAAAGAGAAAAGAGAGAAAAGGACAAATGAAGTTAGAGCAAAAGAGGTTAAAAAACACAGAGAGAGAAAGAGATAAAGAGCAACAAAGGATGAGAAGAAGAGAGACACAAAGAGGGAAAGAGACAGAGACAGAGTGGGAGAAAAGGGGTGGAAAAGAAATAAAGAAAGAAAGAAAAAGAAAAAGAAAAAGTGAAAGAGAAAGAGAAAGAGAAAGGGAAAGAGAAAGAGAAAGAGAAAGAGAAAGAGAAAGAGAAAAAGAGAAAGAGAAAGAGAAAGAGAAAGAGAAAGAGAGAGGGATAAATAAATACAAGTACAGTGTCTTTGTTCGAGGCACCTGGCTTTGGCAAGATCAAGTTGACATATTTCAACCTGCAGCTTGTTTTTCTCTTGCGCTTCTCTGAGTGTTGTCTCACGGGCCGGATTCAATCCCTTAGCGGGCCTGATCTTAGCAATTGAACCCTTTTCAAACAGTAAAGTGAAACAGGACACGCAAGCCTCTTAGCCAACTAGCTAGCCAAACCTAAAATCAGATTCAAAACACCCAAGGAAAACGTCACAAAAAGCATTCATAAAGTAAAAGTCAATAAGCAGATTTTTTCTGTCCGAATCCCTGAATGACAAATTCAAACATTGGAGCTGTTTGCGAACAGTAGAAGTGAACCAGAATGTGCTTAGCTTGTTAGCTAGCTAGCTACGGCCTAAGGCAATTTTACAACAACGAATAACGTCACAAAAAGACAAAAAGTATTCAGAATAATATGCCAGAGGGTTTATAGAGAATGAGTACAAACAATATCAAATATTTATTTTCTTATAATTTTAGGACCAATCTTGTTTTCTGAAACTTTTTTAAATGTATTTATTTATTCATGTACTTTTTAATGATTCTTTTTATTTTATTACTTTTATTTATTTTTCCCATTAAAACAATTTTTTGTTTAGTTTTTTGAAGCTTCAGCCACGATCGTTAAAACATTCGTGACGTATTTTCTAGGCGACAGCATATTCAAAATGGCCGCCCCCTAAATGGATGCCAAACAGGTGGATTTTGTTGCTTTTATCATATTCTACAAAGACATATTTTACAGGAATACTCCATTTTCACTAACTAGATTTTTTTTCGGCATGAAACATAGGTTTTAATTAGCATTAGTGATCACAAAAATGTCAGACTTAACGTGCTGAACATAAAAAGTAACAATATACTGTAGTCCTGCAAGACGATGGCTGAGAAGAACAAACACAACAGACAGATCGTAAATTGTCTCCATTTAAACGCTTTCGCTCGGTGTTTGAACGGCATCTAAATTTGTCATCATGTCGCCGACTGAGCTTTTCATTGCACTCCCACTCCAAAGTAATGATTGACTTTACAACGACAGAATGTTTCCATTCTCCGCCCTGAGCTTGACAACCAATGGGGCGGCTTAGGTTCTATTTAAGACGTGGACTCGTTTCAAGGTGGTTCACATGCCTGCGCTCTGCATGCGCACAACACGACGCACGAAACGGGTTTATTGCATTTCAAGAAAAGTGATCCCAAATACTCCCTGGATTTATTCACTCTTCTGCATCTTCCGACGCGGTTGAAGACACTTTCCGAACAAAGCTGTCAAAGCAATGAAAGCCTGGAGACTTGGCTTTCTTTGCTTAGTGGTGTTGAGCGCAGCAGTTTGCTATGTTACGTCTCTGGAAGAAGAACTGACCGATTCTATTTTTGGTGAGTTGCCAGAACGAAATACACTCTGGGCTATATTTATGTGTGAAATGTTACTGACGTAGTTTGAGCTGCAACTTATGTCATGCTAACTTGTTGAAACTTGCATGTGCACGGTTGAAGTTAAGTTAAAAAAGAGATCACATCACTGTGATCTGCGAGATTACAGTCATTTGCAAGCACGTAAATGTGAGGGTCTTGCGTACCCACCCCCACTTTTGACACCCATCCCCCTTGAGTCAGCTGGCTCCTCACCTAGAAACTTATATATAAGCTGTTTCTGGTTTCCATGGAGCCGGGTTTGACAGCATGAAGTCAATGGAGTCTTAAGGGGCCACCATGGGTGGACCATGAAAGCCAGAGCTTCACTTATTCACCTAAATTAAGCTTAAGCTCAAACTTCCTTCTTCACAGGCAACTTCCTGGATCCCATCAAAGATTTATTTGAGCAGAAGAATGACGTCAATCAAACGGTGGCCAGATTCTCCTTGCGCAGACCCTCAAGGCCAGAAGACGACCTGTGCTATGTCCTTCCGGGTCAAGCTGAATCGTTGGTTGCCTGCGCCTTTAACAACACTGCCAAAACCTTCCTCATTATCCACGGATGGACGGTGAGACTCTTTAAATCAGGGGTCACCGGCTTAATTTATTGGGGGGGGGTGCGCTGCAGCGATGGTCTGGGTGAGGTTGGGACGCTTCAGGCATATCCTATTAAAGATTTGAATAAAGCATTACATTTATAAATCCCTCCACAAAAAGTGTTTTTAATTTATGTGTTGTACAACATTTCAAAGAAGGTTCAATCGATAGTGAAGGGATTTGATTCTGTTGATTGGATATCAAATAGTGCAATGACATTAGCAGCAACATGAGAATAAGGAAGAATATATAATTGTCAATTTTCCTATACATAGTCATATATATATATAATCATATTATCAACTATATGACTATTCTTATTGTTGTTATTGAACGTTATTATATTGCTGTCACCATTATATTGTACAAAGTCATTACAATCTAGATCTATATTTGTAAATCAAACAATTAGTTCAATAATGTATCCGTGACGATGGTGAAAACTGAACAAAAATAAATAGGTGGGGATACAATCACATAGAGATGTACTACGCATCTCATAGTTAGAGCAAACAAGTGGGTGCTTTGATGCTGGAGGTATCTGGTTTCAGCTCCCATGTCTTGTCTTTTAAAATCACAGATCACAGGACACTTAGCAATGGATGAATCCTGAGGCCTAGGCCCCCACCCCCCACCCCCCAATCTCCTGTATCACTCATACCCCATTTTTTTCATCTCTGTATTTCACTAGTAATGTTTGTTTTTAAATTTGAACACGTGAATAGTTGGACATTGTTTGATCTCGTCTTGTAAACTGTTCCAAAGTTTGACTCCACACACAGACACACACATACTTTTCCTGGTGGTTCTCACCTTTGGGATTTTGAATTTACTACAGCCCCTTAAGTTATAATTTCCCTCTTTCCGAATGAATAATTGATAACAATGATGACGGTGAAAAAAGTGATGCTGATAGCGATGATGAAGTGTCCGTGCATCCACTAAAGCTAAAAGACTGAATAGGGGGTGGGATCAAATAAGCATTCCTGCTACCTACTCCCCTCTCGTGCTATCTTTTGCTACCTTTATGTGATTTTTGCATGGAGCATACATTTATTACTCTTATTTATTATTATAATTATTTCTTTAGTGTCTTGTAATATGAACCCATGTAAATATTTATATTCATGAGGTGTTTGTTATATGTAAATACACAGAAGAGCTAGCTGTGAGACACTATTATTAAAGAAGGGGTAGGATGAAATGAGCATATGCTTCTTTCTACTCCTTTTCGGACATGTTACGTTAACATTGTTTTTTGACTTGTGGTTTTGTTTTTGTTATTTTCAAAATAAAGTTTGATTCAAATATATAAGTACAGTAATCCCTCGGTTATCGTGGTTAATGGGGACCAAAACCACCCGCGAAAAGTGAAAATCTACGAAGTAGCGACGCCCCTTCAAAAATGTTTAAAAAAATAATTATAATAATAATAATATATATATATATATTTTTTTTTTAATTATTATTTTTTTGGGACCTGCGAAGCTCTGAACCCACGAACGTGGAACCACGAAGTAGCGACGCCCCTTCAAAAATGCTTAACAAAAATAAAAATAACTATATATATATATATATATATATATATATATATATATATACAGGACTGTCTCAGAAAATTCGAATATTGTGATAAAGTTCTTTATTTTCTGTAATGCAATTAAAAAAACAAAAATGTCATACATTCTGGATTCATTACACATCAACTGAACTATTTCAAGCCTTTTATTATTTTAATATTGCTGAATTTGGCTTACAGCTTAAGAAAACTCAAAAATCCTATCTCAAAATATTAGAATATCATGAAAAAGTATACAAGTAGGCTATTCAACTAATCACCTGAATCATCTAATTAACTCGAAACACCTTGCGAGGGTTTCCTGAGCCTTAAAAACACTCAGCTTGGTTCAGTAAACTAAATCACAAGTATGAGGAAGACTGCTGATCTGACTGCTGTCCAGAGGACCATCATTGATACCCTCCATCAGGAGGGTAAGACACAAAAAGAAATTTCTCAAAGAGCAGGCTGTTCACAGAGTGCAGTTTCAAAGCATATCCACAAAAAGTCTGTTGGAAGGGAAAAATGTGGCCGGAAACGCTGCACAACCAAGAGAGATAGATAGATAGATAGATAGATAGATAGATAGATAGATAGATACTTTATTCATCCCCTAAGGTAAATTCACATTTCCAGCAGCATCCCTGAGCTGAGAACAGTACAATAATAAAGCCAAAAGAATACAATATACAAATACCCAGTGTGACGTGCAAATGCCCACTGTAGCGTGTTATACTGGTATACTAGAGTAACTAAATAGTGCTACACAGAATACATATTGCAGTAAGATTCGGTAATATCCAATGTAGGTGGTGTGGTTTAATGTGGGCCTTTACTCTGCCGGGTGGAGTTAAAAAGCCTCATGGCATGAGGAAGAAAAGATCTCTTCAGTCTGTCAGTAGTACAAGACAGTGACAGCAGTCTGTCGCTGAAACTGCTCTTCTGTCTGGAGATAATCCTGTGTAGTGGATGCGATGGATTGTCCATGATTGACCTCAGCTTTTTCAGTGCTCGTCTCTCAGCTACTGTTGTTAGGCTGTCCAGCTCTTTGCCCACAACAGAGCTCGCTTTCCTAGCCAGTTTATTGAGACGAGAGGCATCCTTCTTCTTGACGCTGCCTCCCCAACACGCTGCCGCATAGAAGAGGGCGCTTGCCACTACTGTCTCATAGAATATTTTCAGGAGCTTTTTGCAGATGTTGAAGGAGGCCAGCCTTCTGAGGAAGTAAAGTCGGCTTGCCCTTTCCTACATAGAGCTTCTGTGTTGGCAGTCCAGTCCAGTGTGTTGTCCAGCTGCACACCCAGGTATTTGTAGGTCTGGACAAATTCTACACATTCTCCTTTGATGGTTACAGGAACCGGGTGAGTTCTGGTTCTCCTGAAGTCCACCACCATCTCTCTGGTCTTGGTGGTGTTTAGGTGCAGGTGGTTTGCGTCGCTCCATCGGACAAAGTCCTGAATCAATTTCCTGTACCGCAGCCTTAACAAAATTGTGAAGAAGAGCCGCTTCCAGAATTTGGGGGAGCTTCAAAGACAGTGGGCTGAAGCTGGAGTCCAGGTATCAAAAGCCACAGTTCACAGACGTGTCCGGGAAATGGGCTACAATAGCCGTATTCCCACGGTCAAGCCACTTCTGAACTCAAGACAACGGAAGAAGCGTCTGACTTGGGCTATGGAGAAGAAGCACTGGACAGTTGCAGAGTGGTCCAAAGTCCTCTTTTCAGACAAAAGCAAGTTTTGCATTTCATTTGGAAGTCAAGGCGCCAGAGTCTGGAGAAAGGCTGGAGAGGAGCAAAATCCAAGTTGCTTGAAATCCAGTGTGAAGTTCCCACAGTCAGCAATGGTTTGGGGAGCCATGTCAGCTGCTGGTGTTGGTCCACTGTGTTTCATCAAGTCCAGAGTAAATGCAACTGTGTACCAAGAGATTTTAGAGCACTACATGCTTCCATCTGCTGAAAAGCTCCATGGAGATGAGGATTTCATTTTCCAGCACAATCTGGCACCTGCCCACAGTGCCAAAACCACCAGTAACTGGTGCACTGACCATGGCATCACTGTCCTTGATTGGCCTGCTAATTCCTCTGACCTGAACCCCATCGAGAATTTGTGGGGTATAGTTAAGAAGAAGATGAAAGACACCAGACCTACAAATGCAAATGAGCTGAAGGCCGCTATCGAAGCATCCTGGGCATCAATAACACCTCAGCAATGCCACAGGCTGATTGCCTCCATGCCACGCCGGATTGATGCAGTAATCCGTGCAAAAGGATTCCCAACCAAGTACTGAGTGCATCAATGGACATTTTCAAATGTTTGATTTAGTTTTGCTGTTATAAAATTATTTTTTTTACTTGGTCTGAGGAAGTATTCTAATATTTTGAGATAGGATTTTTGAGTTTTTTTCAGCTGTAAGCCAAAATCAGCAATATTCAAATAATAAAAGGCTTGAAATAGTTCAGTTGATGTGTAATGAATCCAGAATGTATGACATTTTTGTTTTTTTAATTGCATTACAGAAAATAAAGAACTTTATCACAATATTCTAATTTTCTGAGACAGTCCTGTATATATATATATATATATATATATATATATATATATTATATATGTAACCGCGGTGTACCTGTTCCACCAAAGATCCACATTCACGCTGGACTGGATGATGAGGTTTTTATTACAGTTTCTGCAGATGAAATGAGTCACAACATTAGCTTCTCTGCTGTGTTTGATCTCGTTGGCAGCTCGCTCTGTAGACTGCCCAAAGCATATCAAAGAGCTTTTTTTTTTTCAATATACATAAAATACATTTTAGAATATCACAATACATTTTTACATCCATTTTAACAAGTTTCTTTTAACAAGAGATCGTATAGTGTTTTTTTTAACGTTTACAATGAATTCAACAAATTTTTCCTTAGTCTGAATTTTAACCAACATCATCCTTTTTGTGTATATGAGAAAATAGAAATAATAACAATAATGAGTATAAAAACGGATACAATTTACCTGCAGATGAAATGAGTCACAACATTAGCTTCTCTGCTGGCTTTGATCTCTATAAGGGGAATTAACATTTTAGCACAACAGAAACAAAACGAAAATAGATCCAAACAGCTTGACAACATCAATCACATTACTGTGCATGTTGAGAGATTTGTCAGCTGTGGTTATAATGTTTAAAATTAACTTTTTTGTGGAGCACCAAAAGATGTGTCATATCGTTGGCAGTTCACTCTGTAGACTGCCAACAAAACCCCGCCTTCCGGTCACATGTCAATAGCCAAAACAAACCCTACCCCATACCAGCAGGTGGCACTGTTGGACTCATCATTGCAGGACACTTACCAAAAACTATACACATATTTCAGCAGGAATTTTAATAAAACAAAAGTTATTATTACACCCGTTATATATATATATATATATATATATATATATATATATATGTATATTTTTTTTCCCCTTCTTTTAATTATTGTATTTTATTATTATTATTTTTTTAGACCTGCGAACGTGGAACCACGAAGTAGTGAGGTCCCACTGTATACATTAATGTACATGAAAACATATTTCTATTCTGCTTATTATTTTCACACAATACTGGTACTAAAGTCATTGCACTATTTTGGTTTGGACTCCCCAGTTCTCCTTGCAAGTTCAAAATCCATTAATATCTTCTCTCCTTATTTTTAGTGTATACCAAACGTTAAACTTATTAGCTCTGCCATGCCATAACAGATCCGAATGATCATATCTTATTATTTTGCGGTAACGTTGTGTTTTTATCTTCAACAGTTGAGTGGCATGTTTGAAACCTGGGTCCCCAAACTAGTGTCGGCGCTTTACAAACGGGAGCAGGCGGCCAACGTCATCGTGGTTGACTGGCTCAGCACGGCTCAGAACCATTACATCGTGGCGGCCCAGAACACCAAGGCGGTAGGACGGGAGGTGGCACGCTTCATTGACTGGATCAAGGTCAGCAAGAGCATGCATTCATCTGTCCGTTTTCTATCGCACGCGTTCTCATTCAGGTCACTGGTGAAATGGGGCGTCGCTTAGCTGATTTCCGTTTTGAAATAATTATGAGTAAAATACAGAAGCCCCCCGGGATACGGTGACCAACTGTATAATGAGCTGTTTTTCGTCCCTTCCTTACTGAATTTTCCCTAGTATACAACTTCAACAGCAATATTATTTCGCGTGCTAAAAAAACTTGTGAAATTCAAACTTTGTGGTGTTTGTGCGTATGACGAGTTAAGTCCCTAAGATGCCTGTCTGCTATTGGAGGGAGTTATATAAACTGGTGGTCTGCTATTGATTTTAATAACCGCATCATGAAAATGTTGATATGCAATTGGATGAACTACCTCCCACAATGCCTTTCCGTCTCTTCATTTCATCTCAGAATCTTGTGTGCTTCGTAAGGATTTTATGAGTCGTGTATTGTACAGTGAGACCTCGCTACCTCGCGGTTCTGTAATGGTAAAAAAAAATATTATTATTATTTTTTTTTAAGGGGCGTCGCTACTTTTTGCGGGAATCCCCCTCGGCCGACGACCCTAGCACGGTGCACCGTTCTCGTTCCCCGGTGTTGTGCCCAAATCCCGTACAGAATCCTCCCCCCTCGCGTGAACGCGCATTCTGCTGCACTTCCGACAAAAGCGTTCGTATTCTATATAATACGCTTATTGAAACCATAAAGCGAGCTAATTAAAATATTGGGCGATCGTAGTCTATATAATGCGTTTATTTAAACAATAAAGTGCGATCGTATTCTACAAAATGCGTTTGTTAACGCGGATCAAAAAGTCACCAACGTCACGTCTCCCGCTCGGGCCGCGATTGCTCTACATGGCGCTACATGGCCCTCGATGGGGGGAAAATGGGTAGGGGGGACCTGTGAGGGTTAGGGGGCGGTGAAGCGGAAGCCGCGTGGACCCAGCAGTGGCAGCCGTGGGCTACCAGTACACTCAGTACGGCCAGAGTACCGTATTTTCCGCACTATAAGGCGCACCGGGTTATACGGCGCACCCTAAAAAATCGTTTTTGGTCCTATTTTTGACATACATAAGACGCACCGGAATTATAAGGTGCTACAATGGGAACGTGGACAAAACAGTCAGATAGTTCAGTCCAACTTATTACCCCCTTAACATTCCCAAAGCTTGCAAAGACGCAAATACGTGTCGAGAACACGTGCGGATGCGGTGTCCGTACGATGTCACTCAAATGCATCGTTCCATCATTCGGAAGGTTAAAGTCTTGGGATTCAAGAAATGCCACACATTCCTTAGTTTCGATTTTCTTTTTTGCTCGCAACTTTACCGTGCATATGACAATAAACACTTGGAATTGAGTTGAATTTAAAAATAGACACTCCATTCCATCCATTATCTGCACCGCTTATCACAGCAACATCGAGTTGAGTCTGAAACAAGATACAGGGACAATATAAAACCCGGAGTAGCTCACCGAAGTCGTTGTGTTCATAATAATGTGCAGCCAATGTCCTCTTAAGTCCGTGAGTGCAGTAAATCCAGGAGAATAAAATATTTACGAATACAGAATAGAAAAAAATGCTTTCTGTGTGCTGTCAGCCACGTGCTATACGCATTCATCTTTTTCGGCCAATTGCAGGCTTTGTTTTGCCGTTTAAGCCAATGCCAGCCTGTAAATGATAAAAAGGGTCCGCCTCTTGACCTCCGAATAACTTTAGCCAATAGTGATCGATTCAACTGATGATTGACACATCTTTTTCGGCCAATTGCAGCCTTTGTTTTGCTGTTTAGGCCAATGCCAGCCTGTAAATGATAAAAAAGATCCGTCCCTTGACCTCCGAATAACTTTAGCCAATAGTGATCGATTCATATGATGATTGACACATTGGTTAGCCAATGAAACGCCGGTAAATAAATCCCAGCATACACCGCATACTACTTGGCGTTCGGGGGAAAATCTAGTCGGCGGCTGCAAGTTAGTTGGAAAACTTAATGTTGATCCATAAATAAGGCGCACCTTATTATAAGGCGCATGGTCAGCTTTTGAAAAAAATAAAGGCTTTTAGGTGCGCCTTATAGTGCGGAAAATACGGTAAGTCGAGAGCCTTCCCGGCTTAGCATGGTGTTCGTGGCGCACGTTAAAGCTCGTGTTTGCTGACGGGATCTCAAAGACTATTATGCATTACGGCGGTGAAGCGGAAGCCGCACCAAAACCGCGTGCCGGTGTTGTGCCCAAATCCAACTCCCGTACAAAATCCTCCCCCCCTCGCGTAAACGCGCATTCTGCTGCGCTTCCGACAGGCCGTCGCGGTGTCGTGCGTATCGCGCCCGAATGTACCCGCGCCGCGGGTTAGGGGCTCGCTCGCGAATAGTAAGGATAAGCGGTGCAGATAATGGGATGAGATGAGAATTTTTTGTTTCTTTTTGAAGGGGCGTCACTACTTCGCAGATTTTCACTTTTTGGGGGTGGCTTTGCTCCCCATTAAACGGGTCTAAAAAAAATAATTTATCCCCAATCACATATTGCTGGAAACAGGAGGAGGCAGAGCGCATTGTTGCATTGTATCTTTTCAACTGTTATTTTCAACTTAAATGAACTTCACCCGTGCAGCCACAATCCATTATCACACACCCTTCCGGTAGTGGGGACAGTCAGAAGGCAATTTTGTCGGAGGCCTGCCATTCTGGTCGGCCTGAAATGAACTGCATTATTTTGGCGGCGATCCATCCATATCGCCAGTCAACTATTGCTGAGAGCGGGGGCCGAAAGAGAAAATTTTGTCAAGCGTGGCGGCTCTTTTTTACCACTCCTTCCGCCTAAAATCCATATCACCTGTACTGCCGCGATCCCCGGTCAACTATTCCTGCAGGCAGGGGCTGGAAGAGCGCATGTTAATAATGTGGGGGGAGGGGTAGCGAAGAGTTCGGTTCTCCATTAACCACTACAAATGAGAGATTGCAGTGATGCTAATGGGGGAAGCAAAAAGACGATGACCATGGAAACAAACCTTGCGATTGATTATCATGACTTCTTTAGAAGGAATACTACTTGCTAACTTCGCTGGGTTGTTTGGCCACAACCAGTCAACGATCGGGACACTTGTTAAAAATAAGGAGCCAATTAAAGCAATGATATCTTCTTAAGGGCAGGACAATCCTCACGAGTGGAAGTTTTAATATCAATTTCACCTTTAAGGGATCCAAACAACCAACCAACCACCAACACATATCCTACACTCATTTCCCTAAGTTCAGCACCTCTAATGGTGGCAGGTGGTTACTGCAGATCCCATTACAAGAAGTACTTACCATAAACTACTTTGTTATTATAATGTTTTTACCGGGGTTCTGAATGTCATTAGCTACGCATTAACTTTTTCTCTCGCCCGATTTTTGACAATTTCGTCTCGGGATTCCCACCTCAAAACGGATTCACGTCGAGTCTGCTGTAAATATTTTATACATTTTTATCTGTAGGAAACCACCAACATTCCTCTTAAAAACTTGCATCTGATTGGCTACAGCCTTGGTGCTCACGTGGCCGGCATCGCAGGAAGCCACTCAATGAACAAAGTTGGACGGATAACAGGTAGCTACAACATGGCGTGACTCATCGTTGTTTACGTCTGCTGACATTTCCCCGTCTCGTTCTACAGGTTTGGACCCGGCCGGGCCCGATTTTGAGGGCGAGCACGCCCATAGGCGCCTCTCCCCAGATGACGCTGGCTTCGTAGATGTCCTGCACACTTTCACCAGAGGCTCTTTGGGGCTAAGCATCGGCATCCAGCAGCCTGTGGGCCACGTAGACATCTACCCCAACGGTGGCAGTTTCCAGCCGGGCTGCAACCTGAGAGCTGCTTTGGAGACCATTGCCAAATTTGGGATATTGGGTGAGTAATCGTGTTTTTTTTATTGTTCTTTACAACTGAACAAACCCAATTTTGTGTGTGTGTGTGTGTGTGTGTTTTGAACCAACAAAATAATTAAAGTAAGTTATGTAAGTGTATCATGGGTATTGTTCATCTTTTTGAGGATTACCGTAGTTTTTGTGTATGACGTGCAACCCGAATTTTTTATTTAAAATTTCGTATAACGTTTAGTTTTACTTTTTTTCTATCTTAAACTTCAATGTATCGGGAATCAAACCCTGCTTGCAGCGTTCTCCGCCTAATCCCAACTGCTGGACCGCCAGTGGCATAGTGACATATCAAAAGGCATTCAATTTAATCTCACACTTTTGCGATGCACGGTGTAAAAGACGAATGTTTATTTCGTTGTGCATTTCACATATTACAAAATTATTAAATTATTTTCTTGGTCTTAAGTGGTTTCCCTTCCCGTGCGTTTTTGCGTTGATTTATATCTAAAAGGACGAGTTTCCGTTTTCTCTATTTTTAAAAAATTGTTCTCTGGTACCTTGACTTGAAACAGTTTAAAAAGATAAAGCCAAATGCCTTTTCATATGTCATATTTATCACTGGTCATCAGGTGGTTAGGATTTGACTCTTTCACCATCAGACCATCTGATTACTGTTGCATTCAATGTTTTGCGATAGTGGTCAGCGATATTTTTCGACTGTTCAATCATTGGACAAATACGATGAAAACCTTGTGTATAACATGCACACTTAGTTTGAGTTCTTTCTTTGGGTGAAATAAATGGATGTTATACACGAAAAAATACTGAACAGGCCAGTTGCCACACTCTTAAAACACTTCAGTCTAAAAAGTCAACAGTTCAGTTCATATTGACACAAAGAATGGTAGTCTGTGTAAAGCTTAAATAGCAGTGGAAATTTATTTTTCCCCTTAATAAACTCAAAAAATAGGCAATAGTAGTAGTAGTAGGTAAACCCCTTGTAACGAAAGTTGTTGCAACCCAGTTTCTGGAAGGAGAGAATCATTTTTTGCTCCAGTAGTTTGTTTTCATTGTTATAATGTGTTTGCTTCTCCCTTCTCCCATCACTGCACGGTTTTGTGATTCATTTCAAATAAATACAGTACAATAATTTAGTAGTGCATTTATCAAATGTTTTCACAAAGCACACAAGATTCTGAACTGAATGAAGAAAAACAAAGGTAGCATTGTGGAAGGGAGTTCAGCTAATACTATATCTGAATTTTCATAATGCATGGCGTAAAGTTACAACAGACCAACATTTTATATGACGTTGAGAAATAGCATACATGCATCTTGGAGAGGTAACTAGCACAATCATTCGTACAATTAACGTAAAGTTTGAATTTTGTACGTTTTTGGACACGCAAAATAATTAGTTTTTGTCGTATAGTGTGGAAAATGCCGTAAAAGGGCGAAGATTACATGATTCTACACTGTAAAAACCTTGCCTTATCCCAGGAGTCTACTGCAACTTATTGGAACAAGCAAACTATTAAAGTCTCTCCCTGGATAAAAAACTAGGGCACATAGTAGGCTAACCATAGGAATACGATCTTGTTGTAAACTTAAGTTATCCATGTTGATGCAATACTCTCAGTCATAAACTATAGGTAGTCTCAGGGTCCAACAAGGCATCACATGTGTGCTATTATTCCTAACAAAAAACAGTCCAGCAGCTTGGCCCCCGCATTGCTGGTCACTAATCGGGCTTAGTGGCGAACATTGTTACTGCCACTCTCACAATACCCCTATTCACAAAGGAACCCAAAGATGGCTGAAATGAGTCTTTCTAGAAACTACCACTCTAGAATCTTGGCTCAGTGTTTTGCTTGTTTATCCAGACAAATACAATTACTTGTCACTATATACAGTGAAGAAAATATGTATTTGAACACCCTGCTATTTTGGTATTTCTCCCACTTAGAAACCATGGAGGGGTCTGACATTGTCATCGTAGGTGCATGTCCACTGTGAGAGAGATAAACTAAAAACAAAAATCCAGAAATCACAATGCATGATTTTTTATCAATTTATTTGACACCTAAAAAAATGGATGTTAATATTTGGTACAGTAGCCTTTGTTTACTATTACAGAGGTCAGATGTTTCACCAGGTTTGTACAGACTGCAGGAGGGATCTTGGCCCACTCCTCCACACAGATCTTTCTAGATCATACTTATTTGCAGCTGGATTACACAAATAAATTGTTCAAAAATCTTGCATTGTGATTTCTGGATTTTGCTTTTTTGTTTAGCTCTCTCACAATGGACATGCACCTACGATGAAAATTTCAGACCCCACCATAATTTCTAAGTGGGAGAAATAGCCAAATAGCAAGGTGTTCAAATACTTATTTTCCCCACTGTATAGTATATACTTTTAATTCATAAGATTTTAACTTTTCTCCCCGCAGCAATCACAGATGCAGTCAAGTGCGAGCACGAGCGGGCCATCCACCTTTTCATCGACTCGCTGCTGAACGAGCGAGATGCGGCCAAAGCCTACAGCTGCAGTAGCAGCGACCGCTTTGACCGCGGCATGTGTCTTAGCTGTCACAAAAGCCGCTGCAACACGGTGGGCTACGATATCAGCAAGGTCCGCAAAGTGCGCAATGCCCAGATGTACACTAAGACGAGAGCCATCATGCCCTTTAGAGGTTAGTGCTTTCTCAACTAGTTGCACTGCAGTAGATTAGGAATTAAGTACGAATTAATTTAAATGAAACACCATTGATTCAAATTACGAGCAAAAAAAAAATAGTACTATTTTTTCAAAAACCCATTCCTTTTGGAATGTGTAATTTTAATACACAACCTTCTTCCATCTTATTACTACATAGGAAACTTTTGCGAAGGTTGCATGTCCTGGTGGTGATTTGGGCACAAAGTCCCATAATTCAGCCCACTGTTTCCTTCTCTAGCCATGCATGTAAGCTATTTGGCTGAATGAAATGAAATGATCTGGATTTATATAGAGCTTTTCAAGTCAAGACTTCCCAAAGCGCTTTACAGTGTGCTTCACATTTCCCAATAGCGGCCGTGCAGCCATGTAAGGCGCTAACCTGCTCATTGGGGACATTAGGGGTTCAGTGTCTTACCCAAGGACACTTCGACATGTAACACGGAGGAGCCAGGATTCGAACTGCGATCTCTTGATCCCAAGACGAACGCTCTACCTCCTGAGCCACTGCCACCCCTAAGAAGACGGCCCACTTAGCCGCCAGACAACATGCCTGATGCAAAATACACAAACTGACATAACAGTTGTCAACTTAACTGGAGTGTGTCTGTGTTTGGTCATTTTTTATTCCTCACAAAATGGCTACATGCTTTTATTCTGTACTGACTGTTTATATGATAGACAATGTTGTCCTTTGTTCCTATCCCTCTGACATCTTTATTTATCTCATTTTATTAGTAGAAAAGGCTGCACGCCTGCCAAGCGTATGTGAATGCACACATTGCAACGTCTCGCTTTGGTGAGTTCAGTCGGAACGGCAAAGCCGATCGCAGCTCTACTGTTGCCCCTCTAATACGCCAATTAGCCAGGAATGCAGTGTGAAAATGGCCTGGGGCTCTTTGGCCAAGTATTCTATGGTGGCATTCCGGGGTACTTTTCTGCTCATTTTACTGCTCCTTGGGTTTTAACTTTAGAAACAAATGAGCAAGCTGTGACTTCATTAGCCCAAATGACCAAACAGTAGAGTGTATGGAAGAGATCATGGATGTCAAATGGTTCTAATTAGATTTTCTTTTCCCGTTCTAGTTTACCACTACCAGCTGAAGATCCACTTCTCAAGTAAAGTGAACCTCTCAGAGATGGAGCCCTCGTTGACCGTCTCGCTTTTTGGCACTCAAGCGGAGGCAGACGACCTGCAACTTAAGCTGTGAGTCTGCCAAAATATCAAGCTTCTGTTTAAGAGAATTTCAATGCATAAAAAAGTACTAAAATGTACATTACATGATGGTAAAGCCCCAGTGTGTGTTCTATAGCGACCCAGGTGGTGTAAAATGATTTTAGGTTTAGAAATTTGTAATGATATTACACTACTTGAGACGCCCCTTAAAGAAGCTTACATGTTTGCCCTCCATCTTACTACTACGTAAGCGAGAAGGACCATTTTGCAAAAGTAGCCAGCCCTGGTGGTGCTTTTAACACTTACCGGCCAATTAATTTCCACAGCTAAGCCCTTTGGTGGTCGCAGAGTTCTGGGTTTCAGACATTTTTTACTTTTTTTTACCCACCCACCGTTTCCTTCTTTAGCCACTAGATTTTGCACCACGGCTGCGGGCTATGGCGCACCGGTAGCCACTATTGTTATCTTTAGCTGCTCCTGCTTCATCACTTTGTGCTAATTACAAGCCGCTACCCAAATCAAGATAAAAAATAACTTTTCCATTATTTGAAAGACAGGATGCAGTTTTCACGAGAGGTGGAGTATTCTCTATTCACCTTTTAGTGTCACTGTTTAGCTACTCAATTTAGTAATTTGGCTGCAGGGTATGGCCTCCGACTAGCCGCTAAAGTTACTGTTAGCTGCTCCATGTTAATAAGACTTGCTTCGTCTTTTATTGTCACTTGCCTTCCTAAGCTGGTGATGCAAGCGAACGTCATTAAGTTCTGTGATTTGAGGTACCGGTGCTTGTCAAATTCAATCCTCTAGCTCTACTGGCCTTTTTAGTAGCTTTTCCCACAAGCCTCCAAAGTTAGCCACTGCCACTTCCACTGACGAACTCCAGCTATTTGCTCTTTTCAACAGGTGTATCCAGGTCACTTCCCTCGGGTTTTCTTAGTGTTTTTCCTTCGAATGCACATGCTTCAGTTTCATGCTTAGCTACAACAACCTCTAGTGGTAAATTATTATACACTGTCACTTTCACTAAAATTTCTGATAGGACACTCTGATAACCGTTGACATTTGAACCCAAACGTATCGATCGACATTTCAAGGCCTCACCCGGCCAGAATTTTGTCTCAGGCCTTAGGATTAAGATCTTACCTCTATTTAACATTAACCTCACCTGACGATTGTGTCTGCCAGGAAGGAGAAAATCTCAGCAAATAGGACACATTCCTTCCTGCTCGTGACCGAAAAGGACATCGGCGAGCTGCTGATGTTAAAGTTCAAGTGGGAGGAGTCAAACGGCTGGTCGGCCTCCAACATGTTGAAAATGGTTTCTTCCTGGTGGTCCGGCGATAGTGCCGCCGCCAACATGGAGGTGCACAAAATTCGTATTCGGGCGGGGGAGACGCAGCAAAAGTAAGTCAACCGATATGAACAAAAATTCAATTATGATAGTGAATTAAAGCAAACAATAAAAACGAACAATAACCTGTTTCTCAGGGTGGTGTTTTGTCTAAAAGATCCCGACTCTTCCAACTTAATGCACGAGCTTACCTTTGTCAAATGTAAGGACGTGTGGCGAACCGATCCAAAACATGCTTCTAAAAGGTAAATAACCTTCTTCCATCTGCGTTGATATATCTGCAAAATAATCCCTTTTTCAAGGTTTTGCAAATAAAAAATGTCTTTATCTGTAGAATAACCTTGGAGGCTCATTGACCCTGCGGAGAGAACAACCTTCAGCAGCCTTGTCTTTTTCAGCACTTGACTGATAATGTATCTAATGTCTCACATTACACAAAATAGCCAGCACTGACTTGTATATATCCACAGGTTTTAATTTAAAACACCATTTATCACAATACTGTTGGTTTATAAGTATTTAATTGATGTGTCATTATCTTATATAGATGTATAATTTTTTTCGAGGTACCAATATCCTATTTTAAAAGTATTTATAAGTACAGTAGACCCCGACATTAATCTATTCTGAGGTGGAGAGCGCAAAGTCAAATGGCCGTATAAAAACCTTCGGTAATTCGCTTGTCCTCCGAACCCCCGGTATCCCGGATAAAACATTGAAAAAATAGTATATAATAAGTAATTCATATGTGTAATTTACATGCAAATGATTAGATAACATACATACATATACTGTAGATTCAAAGGAAAGAAATATCTTGTTTACCTTTGGAGTGACGTTACTTGAGCTGGTGTAGTGGAGTCCTGGGTGGATGCACCGGGTAGGAGGAGATGGCGTAATCAAATTAAACTTTTCAAAAGTGTCCTTGGGCAAGACACTGAATCCCTAATGCCCTCATTGTGTGTGTGTGAATGGGTAAGTGTGAAGCTCATTGTAAAGAGCTTTAAGAGATCTTCATTGACTTGAAAAGCGCGATATAAATGCAGACCATTTACCATTTATCAAAAGTTGCGAGGGTTGGCATGCCCTAAGAAGTTTCTTTGCTTTAATCACCTCCTTATTTTTAATAGAAGTCCTGATTGTGGATTGGTTATGGCCATGCAACTCAATGATGGTAGCGATTTGTTTGCCCTCTTTGCATTTCCTGATTATCGCAAGCTTTGTTCTCATGGTTATCATGTTTTTGCTTCACCCTTTAGCATCACAGCAAGCCTTGGATGCTTAGCTAATAAATACCATACAAAAATACAGTACTTTATTGTATTTGGTAAGTCTTTACGGAGCACACAATAGCATATCCATATTTTCATTTTTTTAGTAACGCAAACCAATAGCAGACCAGATTTTTATGTGAACTCAATTAATAGTAGACAGGCATACGCTCAAACACCGCAAAGTTCGTATTATAAAAGTTTATGACGTATAGTGGGGAAAATGTTGTAAAGAGTGTTTTTTTTAAAAAAAACATCCTATTCCACACCTTAAAGTGAACACGTCATAAGGCGAGGTACGCCGTATCCCAGGGCGTCTACTATACCACTTTCATACTCAATGGCTGCTTGTATATGGTTACAAGTGACCCTGGGGCTCAATGTTGAAGCATATATGTACTGTTTCAAAGAGACATTTTTTTTTGTGCAAACGTGTATTTATATACTGTATCATGTATGTAAGCCAACAAAGCATTCACCACTGTGGCCCCAAGCATTGCATGTGACTGCGGGACCCAATCAGTGTGCCTTAAGCTCGACAAGCGCTTAGTTCCTATGTGTGTGTTTCCTGGGCTCTTTTATTGTTGTTATGGCAACAAACGAAAATTACTACTGTATTGCTAATCTTTGCTGTTCTGGTACTTTTTTTTCTCCGTAATGCGGTACAGTCATATTTCATTGTTAACAATTGCCATTATTCTTGCATTATGTGTGCATTAAAAATGATATTTTTTTTATTGTTGCGTGCAACACTCCTCAAGAGATCGGTACTGTAATCATTGTGACTTATTTTTCTCCTCGAAAACACGTGCACATACGTGTTTCTTTTTTTTTTTTTTTGCACTGACTGCAGGGTTGAGCATTCTAAAACTGCACAGACAGGATTTATTGTACATAAAAATGGGCAGTTTTGGTTTTTTTATTGGTAAATGTCATCTGTTTTTGTAAATAAATGTAAATATGAGGTTTGGTTTAATGTGTTTATTTAATAAACAACACATGAGAGGTCACCTTGTCTTGTTTTTTCCCCTTTTGATAAGTGGAAATTGTTGATTTACTTTATAATAATCTGATTGTCCTTGTAAAAGCGACAAATTGTCAAGATGACTGAGTTTACTTCATGAAGATTAACAAAGACTGTTTTGGATTTCATAAACGATTTAAGGATTTAAAACCATGACCAGCTTTGTATCTCAATTGAAGTGATTTATTTTTGTGTTAACTTCGAGGTTGAAATGACTAAAAACCTTCATAATTTGGTTTATGTTAAAATTAATAAAGATATTATTCCACTACTGACTAAGGTAACCAGGCCAAAAGCAAATCTAGTTTTATAGACCGTTATACAGCGGGGGAAAAAAATGGTCCGTTCCTTTAAAAGCGGAGCGTTTCTTCTCACCCACTTCCGGGTAGGCGGTCTCTTTTTATTTGGAAAATCACGCATGCGCCTCAGAAACATACAATGACGCTGCACATGAACTTTCCGTTGTGTACAATAAAAAGAAAAAACCCAAAACGTTTGTGTGTTTTAATTAAACTATGTGTGTGTATTTTAATGATTACTCATATGTTTAAAATAGAAAACGGAAAGAGGAAAAAACAGGTTAACTTCATCAGGATTATTTGTAACATAGGTGACAGAGAAATACACAAATCTCATCTCATCTCATTAGCCGTACCGCTTATCCTCATTAGGGTCGCGGGGGGGCTGGAGCCCATCCCAGCCATCTTCGGGCAGTGGGCAGGGGACACCCTGAACTGGTTGCCAGCCAATCGCAGGGCACACGGGGACAGACAACTCATTCGCTCATTCACACCTAGGGACAATTTGGACCGGCCAATTCACCTGAAATGCATGTTTTTGGAATGTGGGAGGAAACCGGAGTGCCCGGAGGAAACCCACGCAAGCACGGGGAGAACATACAAACTCCGCACAGAAAGTCTGGAGCTGGATTTGAACCCACGACAGGTTCCCATGACATGAACTGTGCCGCACACGCGCTAACCACTGCGCCGCCGTGCTGCCCCAAAATAACTAAATGTAATTTACTTTACAGTTTATCAAGTAGAGCAAGAAATACTGCCTTTGTTGGTATTCTGATTATTATGAAATATGGATTATTAGATAGCAATGTCCTCTTTTTCTATTTAACAATCATCAGGTGGTGGGCATTTTGGTACTGGCACCCAAAAATTGCAAAAAAATGTTGGGGTTAAGATTGCCTTTAATGATTTTAGTGTCACTTGATTTATATGACAGACATAAAAACCGTACAGAAAGTCATTAACACACCCCAGAAAATCATCTGCTGTTCTTAGCCCAGTCTGGTGGACATTGCCCGCTTGTAATACTGCAGCGGAGCCAGTCTACAAGAATTACTTGCAAATTTTGCCTATCCTAATATTATGTTTTTTTTCCTGTTTTGTATTTTGTGTTTTATTTTTTCATGTTTTTCCTGGAGTGCCACGACTAATTTTGTTGTAGACAATGTTCACCGTGTTGTTATCAATGACAACAAATACAATTGTAATTCTATTTCTAATGTTCTAGGTTTCATTGTACAGGTTGTGGATTATTCAACTTTTGGACTTTACCCAAAAAAGCTTAAATTTGAGAATGAATTCTCATTAGCTCTTCACACCAATTTTAGCCCAAGTTAAATACCAGGCCTAAATCTCATCAATTTATCGCCATCTAGTTTTCATCCTTCACATGCATCTTTAACTGATTATTTTGAACATTTCTCAAAGATACCCGTTTTTTTATATTTGTAAAATTACAAAATATTTAGCATTACATATGTTTACAAGGTGTGTTTGTGCTCTTGTGTAATATTTGGAGCAAGAGTCGCACCAGTATAACCTCAATAAGATGGAAACCTGGACACCTATCACAGGGTGCATTAGCACTCATACTCAAAGATGGCAAGGACGCGGTGACGGAATGGAGGGAAAGTTCCCCTGGCACTCTAAATTACATTCTGCATCTGTTAGGTATGGAAGGCCCGTGCATTCCCGCTTGGTTGCAATTGACAGCAACAGTGGCTTTTTTTTCCATGACACACGCTGTAACATGAGCAGGCGGATTTATTGTGCAGAAAATGTCATGTGATGCCATAACGAAGACATGAAAAAGAATCCAGAAGACATAAATGTAACACAGACATGCTCCTTTGTCATGAATTTGCGTGCGTTTTTTGGCAATAAATAATTTCTCTGACAAATATGTGTGATAAATTCAATTTTCTTTAGACATTTTTCTTTTTGCTTATTCTGATGTGTTAATTATCTGCGAGATTTCGATAGATAACCTGTCTCTGGTAATGTTTTCTGCAATTAATTGCTTTGGGCTCCACTTACAGACTCACTCGGTGTGATTTCTTTTTTTTAATTTTAGGTAAGTTCCTATTTTAGTTTTAAATAATTTAATGTTCTTTAAGACTTAATTTTCAGAAAACACTCATTTTTATCTGTGGATTATGGACACGTTTTAGGTGCGTAATTTGTAAAAAAATAAATGATTCACTAATACTTTGGAGATGCTAATTTAGTCGCTAAGCTAACGTTGGATTGGTTACCAGGTTGTGGTGACAAAATTTATTTAATAACATTTAATGAACCGTTTCTTTAAGTCACAGCAAAAAAGACATTTTTCTTTTGTATCAGGATATTTTTTGAACGGGATAATTTTGTCAATACTAATTCTTGTTCTGTTTGGAGAGGCTAATACCTACCCACTAAAAATGGGTCGAAAAGATGTTACAGTATACTCCATAGACGCCTAAATTCCGTCCAAAAGCGTCTTTTCATGGACATGTTTAGAAGCTATAGTTAGATAGCTATCTAAACATGACAATTAGTACTTTTGGACTAAATGTGTTCCAAGTTGGAAGGTTTAAATACAAGACAATTTTAGATGTTTACTGTATTTTCCTGCTAAATCACCTCTGAAACGAATCTGACACTTTCCCCAAAATCCAGCTTCCAAAAGACAACCAAAATATAAGTTGCTTGGTGGGAATCTTGTGCCTTTAATTAAATTGCAGATAAAAAATCTTGGTAAACTGTGAAACACTTTGATCCATCCATCCATCCACCCACCTGCTGCACCACTTATCTTCAGTAGGGTCGCAGGGGTGCTGGAGCCCATCCCAGCTATGTTTGGCAGTGGGCTGGGGACACCCCTGTTTTGGTTACAGGGCACACATAGACAGACAAGATACTTGCTCATTCACAACTAGGTACAATTTGGAACGACCAATTAACCTGACATTTTTGTTTTTAGAATGTGGGAGGAAACTGGTGTGCCCTGAGGAAATCCATACAAGCACGGGGATAAAATGCAAACTCAGCACAGGAAAACTGGTAGCTGAAATTGAACCCATGACCTTAGAACTGCGCCGCGGACGCACTAACCACCCAGCTGCCGTGCTGCCCCATTTTCATACACACTATTATGATTGAATATTTCATTAAGCAGCTTTTCCAAGACAAGTTACCGGAAAGTGTAAAAACACCAAGATAAATTAGATAGATAGAGATAGATAGATAGATAGATAGATAGATAGATAGATAGATAGATAGATAGATAGATAGATAGATAGATAGATAGATAGATACTTTATTCATCCCCGAAGGGAAATTCACATTTCCAGCAGCATCCCTGAGCTGAGAACAATACAATAATATAGAATAACTAAATAGTGCTACACAGAATACATATTGCAATAAGATTCGGTAATATGCAATGCCCACTGTAGCGTGTTATATAGAATAACTAAATAGTGCTACACAGAATACATATTGCAATAAGATTCGGTAATATGCAATGTAGGTGGTGTTAAACAATTAATATTGTTTGAAACATCTTCAAGGTCATGAAGTCACTCCAGGTTTTTGGTATCCAGAGTTTGGCCAAAGACGCAGACAGTGCAGCCCATGAGTGCTGACAATATCAGGATAGCCAACAAGATGGCCCACCAGTGAGCCTGTGGACAAAAAATAATTAAGAACAGGTATGAGTATTTTACCACCTTTGGTTCATATTTGAACACCAGTGTTTCCATATAACTTTGTGAGAACCCCGGTGGGTAGACTAGGGCAGTTGTCTGGAATCTTTTTAACCATTATAGCAAAAAAAGATTCATTTTTTTGGGGAGACTGAGCCACACCATATATACTAAGACAACATTTAACAAAATTGCCTACCTCTCTCTTCAGACAAAAGCTTATTTTTGCGCACATTTTATTTCACCGTGTGACGTAAAATTATTTGATAAAATGTATAAAATAATAATAATGCCAGATTAGACCCTGTTGCCCTTATTAACAAATATACCACTTTAAACTTGTCTTTTTCCCGGAGTAACTTGAGATCGTTAAAGCTCATTTTTACCTTCATTTTCTCATAAATAATTGTTTCAGAACAAGGTGCAAGCAGTTACTTTGTAAAAATGTCCCAAAAATACTGCAAATGAAAAGTCTCTGGCTTTACAGTATTTTCCTTCAGCGCAGTGGGCAGGTGCGAGAGAGAAGGAAGTTTGTTGTGTGTGCAGAGACCCGCCCACCCTACCACTCACCAAATCAAAACTGTCCATTCCTACTACCCACCCAATTAAATCGATCTGTCTACTTAGCTGAAGTTTCGGGAAGTTTACTTTGTTCCGTGGATGATCATCATAAAGTGTCTAAACAGTGAACATACGTTATTTAATAACTTTCCATATTCAGGATTTTTTAGCAATGTGCAGCCAAAACGGGGTCCGTTGGTGTGACACTTTGATAGTTCACTGGAGTAAAAACAGTGCCCTTAATTTACTAAATCAAACTTTATATTTTCAGCGTCACATTGGCTTCACATGTGCCTGACTTTGGTAGCCGACCTGTAGGCAATGGCCGGTGTTGTGCCGAGAAATGCATCCCTGCCGAGACTTGCATCCCCTAACTACTATAAGCACTTTTACCTCGTTTTATCTCACTTTTATATCACTTTTCGGGAATGTAAGGGCGAGCCAATAACCAAAACCACCTTGTCATGCATTTGTTGGGAATGTAATACAACTTAGACCATTCTGTCTTTGTATTTGTTGGGAATGTAATCGAACAGTAATGCACACCGAATATAAATCACTTTTGAGAACTGTTATGCACTCTACCATAAAGCTTATTATGCTTAAATAAGCTTTATGGTAGAGTGCATAACAGTTTTAATACGAGCGATTTGATTCGAAAAAGGCAAAATAAACATGTTACCTGCTCAAAAGTGGTTTATATACTGTGTGCATTACCGTTCGATTACATTCACAACGCATACAAAGACAGAGTGGTTTGAATTGTATTACATTCCCAACAAATGCAAGACAAAGTGGTTTTGGTAATATGTTCGCCATTACATTCCCGAAAAGTGATATAAAAGTGAGATAAAACCAGGTAAAAGTGCTTATAATAGCCAGGGGATGCAAATCTCGGAGGGGATGCATTTCTCGGCATTACACCGGCCACCCAGGAAAATTCCCGGACTTGCCTGCGGGGGAGGTCCCTGAAGCACAGTACGTGCTTTACGGGGTGAGTCGGTCGAAAAGGTCACAGAACGACTTTGTCAAGGACTGGCTCACTCTCGCCGCCATCAAAGACCTCCAGAAACCTGCTGGTAAGGAGGTGCAGGCAGATCCCCCCGTGGCTGTGCTCCGAAAGGCTGCAGATACCATACAATCTGCGAGCGGCAAGCCTAGGACGCAGCCATAAAGAAGAATCGTCTGCACCCACCCGGAGGAGGGAACCGGAGCTCCACTGTGGGGTTCCCGGCAGCAACGACTTGGTTATTCGGGTGGTTGTGGAAGGTAAAAGTAAGAAGGGAGAGGGCCCATCTAGGCATCCCTGGCAGAAGACTGGAGGATGCTGCTTGGGAGGGTGGGATGGAATCCCACTTGAGAAGACAGAGCTATGCCCTTGCACAATAGTATTGCCCTTTACACACTGCTGTTAAAAATGTCGATAAAAATTGTTCAAACCTCATATTGTTAGAATATGATATCATGAAATTGTGAATGTATTTAATTGCTGTTAAAAGTGTCGATAAAAACGCATATTGTTGGGATATGATATAATGAAATTGTGTGTTTAATTGCTGTTAAAAATGTCGGAAAAAATTGTTAAAACGTCATGTTGTCAGATGTAACGAAATTGTGAACATGCTTAATTGCTGTTAAGATTGTCGAGAAAAAATGTTCTAACCTCACATTGTTTATTTGCTGTTAATAGTGTCAATAAAATTGTTCAAACCAAAAAAATTGGAATTGAAACAATGCTGATGAAATTTGCATGTGATAACTTATCTCTGAGCCAAATGTACTCATGTCAAGAACCATGTTGGCTCGTGAGCAATCTGTTTCCGATCCCTGGTGTAGGGGGGTCAAGGGGCGCTTCCAGGGAGCATGTCATAAACAGATCAAATCACAGAAATACATTTTAAATAAATTTTAAAAGTGACAACATGGCGGCGCATGGATACATGCTTGCGGCTCGTTGCTAATCTTCTATTTATTTATCTATATTCTATTTATTGCCGTTCTCTTGTCTTTTTTGCTTTCACTTTTGGACACATGTGTGGCCAAAAATACTTACAGTAGGGACGAACTTATTCGGTTGGGTGGGCGTCTAAATTTCGACTTTTCGGGCACTTTTTATACCGCCTATGATATACCGAGCGAACTTCAAAGAGACCCGGCATCCTTGTGGACGGCTATTCCGCTTAATAAACGACGACAACGGCGCCGTAAGGACAGAAAACAGAAGCGTGGTTGCCGTGCAGGCAGATGTGTGAAGCGTGCGAAGTCTAAGCAGCAAGATGGACGCGAGGAAGGACGCGAGGATGTAACTAATTCCACCATTCATCCCTCGCCGGACAACCCACACGAAAAGCCACAAGAGCGGCAGCTTTTGAAGATTTCGACAAAGACTACAAAGAGTTCAGCTAAGTCAAATGATTCAGCAAAGCTGAAATTTGGTCTGTTAAATATTAGATCGCTTGCTCCAAAAGCTTTACTTGTTGATAACATTATTCGTGATTATAAACTTAACTGTATGGGTCTGTGTGAAACTTGGTTACGCCCGGATGAGTACTTAGCGCTAAATTATGCTTCTCCCCCAGACTACGAGAGTAGCCATATAGCACGCACGTTGAAAAGGGGTGGTGGTGTTGCGCTAATTTCTGAAAAATCGCTCAGATTTAATCCACGTACCTCTAATAATTACAAGGCGTTTGAGGCTCTTGTGATGCGGTCCTCTCTATTGTCAATTTATGTAATAACAATCTATCGTGCACCTGGGCCATACACAACTTTCCTAGACGAATTTGCAGAACTTTTGTCTGAACTAGTAACCTATGCAGACAAAATTATAATTATGGGAGACTTTAACATTGATATGAACTCCCCACTCAATTCACTTACTATTGCGTTTAGGTCTCTAATTGATGCATTTGGCTTTAATCAACTGGTTGATTTGCCAACCCATAAAAATGGGAACACGCTAGACTTGATTCTGACTCGAGGAGTTTTAACCTCAAACATTATGGTGTTACCGTGTACTACCGTTATCTCGGATCATTATTTAGTTACATTTGAGGTGCTAGCTAAGTATAGTGTTAAAAAAGCTGAAGTATTTAGCGGACGCAATATAAGCACTGGCACAGTTTCTGAGCTCTTTGAACTCCTTCCTGGAGCAGTTGCGTCCTTTCCTACATACAATGGCTCGATTGACTCACTCATGAATGAGTTCAATACCACCCTGACTAGTGTGCTGGATTCAATAGCGCCCATAAAACTAAAATCACGTCCTAAAAGACGCACGCCTTGGTTTACTGATGAAACTAGAACCCTTAAACAAGAATGCAGGAAATTGGAAAGAAAATGGCGCGCTACCAAGCTTGAGGTTTTCCATCAAATCTGGTGTGACAGCTTGTTAAAGTATAAAGCGGCCCTTGCCTCTGCAAAATCGGCCTACCTTTCGAAGGTGATTGCGTCTCAAAAGAACAACCCCAAAGCCCTTTTTGACACTGTAGCATCGCTTACAAGGCAACAGACTATCGCAGATAGTTCGACACACTCTGCTCAGGACTTAATGGTCTTCTTTACTAAGAAGATTCAATGCATACAGGAAGAAATTGCTAAAGAAATTATTAATACCACACATATTAAAGGACTGAAATTTACAGATGCACGACAGGGTGGCTGCCTTGGGAAAATGGCCGGTTTTAGTGAACTGTCACTTGATGATCTCAAACAGGTGGTAAATGCGGCCAAACCGACAACTTGCCAGTTCGACCCGCTCCCAGGTTCACTTATTAAAAGTCTTTTTGGCATCCTTGGACCTTCAGTTCTAAATATTATAAACATATCACTCTCCTCAGGTGTAGTTCCAGCAGCTTTTAAGTCCGCCGTTATTAAACCCACACTGAAACGACCCAACCTTGATCCAGAAATATTAAGTAATTACAGACCTGTGTCAAACCTACCTTTCCTCTCTAAAGTACTCGAAAAAGTAGTGGCACAGCAGCTGAATGCTTTCATATCCGAGAATAACCTTTTTGAATCCATGCAATCAGGATTCAGGGCTAACCACTCTACTGAGACAGTTCTGATCAAGGTAACAAATGATCTCCTAATGTCAATGGATTCTGGCGCTTCATCACTTTTGCTGCTGCTGGATCTTAGTGCTGCTTTTGACACAGTGCACCACAATATCCTACTAGAACGGTTGGAAAAATGGATTGGTCTCTCAGGAACCGTCCTCTCGTGGTTCAGATCCTACCTCTCAGATAGGACGCACTGTGTTAAATATGGTGAAATGACATCTGAGCCCTTTAATGTTACCTGCGGTGTTCCGCAGGGTTCAGTGCTTGGCCCCCTTCTTTTCAACATTTACATGCTTCCATTAGGTGACATTATTCGCAAGTACAATATCAGCTTCCACTGCTACGCAGACGACACTCAACTCTATCTTCCGTTGGAGGAATCTTCCACACTAAACTGTGGAAATTTGGAGGCCTGCCTCACTGAGATAAAAGAGTGGATGTCACTCAATTTCTTGCGTCTTAACTCTGAAAAGACCGAAATGTTAGTCATTGGTCCATCCAAATGCCGTGACTTATTCTCAAAAACTGCTGTGAACATTGACAAATGTCACATCACACAGAGTGACTCAGTTAAAAATTTAGGTGTCATATTTGACCCTGATCTAACCTTTGAGATGCATGTAAAGAAAATTACTAGAACCGCTTTCTTCCATCTTCGTAACATTGCCAAAATCCGTTCAATACTGTCTCAGTCTGATGCGGAAACTATAATTCATGCATTTGTTACCTCCCGATTACTGTAATGCACTACTCTCCGGTCTCCCGATGTCCAGAATCAAGTCTCTTCAGCTAGTACAAAATGCCGCAGCGAGGCTTTTAACTAGGACAAAAAAGTACGATCACATAACACCGATTTTGGCTAACTTGCACTGGCTCCCAGTTAGCCAAAGATGTGACTTCAAGGTTCTCTTAGTATTGTACAAAATCATACATGGACTTGCTCCCTCTTATCTTTCAGATCTGATCTGCCCCTATGTCCCGGTCCGAAGCCTACGATCTGAGAGTGCCGGTCTTCTGGTGATCCCGAGAGCTAAGAAGTGTTGTGCTGGTTCGAGAGCGTTCTCCATCCGGGCACCGGTGCTGTGGAATGCTCTTCCCCCTGAGATCCGATCTGCAACCTCAGTGGAAATGTTTAAATCTATACTTAAAACTCACTTCTACTCCATTGCATATGAATAATAACCTACTCTTCTTGTCGGCTGAAAAATAGTCTGTGTAACATAGTGTACTAATCTGTGAAGCCCTTAGAGACTTATTGTGATTAAGGGCTATACAAATAAAAATGACTTGACTTGACTTGACTTGATCAACTTCAATACTCATATTAGTGATTTAGTAAATTACAGTATTAAAGATCAGTACCGCTGCTTTTGTGATTGCTGCTATGACAGGATGCCGGTTCCTCTTTGATGCTTTACAGGTTATTTCGTACCTGTCAACTTCAACCTATTGCTCCCCCTATAAATGTTTGCAATTCCCCTATTCAGTGATAATAAAAAAAAAAAAAAAACATAAAAATTTGTCATACAGCGTACACAATTTGAAATGATGAAATAACGTAAAAAATATCGGAAAAACGTATAAGTTGACAGGTATGTTATTCCCGGCTCCTCTGTGTTATATGTCGAAGTGTCCTTGGGCAAGACACTGAATCCCTAATGCCCCCAGTAAGCAGGTAGGCCCCTTGCATTGCTGACTCCCTATTGGTGTGTGAGTGCGTATGTGAATGGGTAAGTGTGAAGCAGATTGTAAAGCGCTTTTGAAGGTCTTTATTGATTTGAAAAGCGCTATATAAATGCGGACAATTTACTATTTAAAGCGCAACCTATTAGGTTCTGGTTCTTTTTAGAGAAATAAGGAACATTTTTCCTGCTTTGACCCGTTTTTTTTAATCATTTAGTTTTTGTCCTCCGTATTGCAATCCTTCTTGAACCATGCCTGTGCGAAATGAGTCACGCTGAAGACTCCCTCCTCTACTCAGCGAACAAATACACTCAACCAATTAACCAAGAGGATGTGAGAGGACAATTCGTTTCGTTTTTTGATTCAAGTTTGAGACCCTGGCGGGGACCAATTTCACCCTGGTGGCCTGGTGCAGTTCTTATATGGTATAGGAAACACTCAACACTGTGTTCCCTTTCGTTTTTAATTTCATTAAAAACAAAGAAAAGCAAAATGGCGAAGCAACACTATGAGTAACGTACTACCTTCATCCATTCTCCCAGGTCTTCATATTCATCGATGTTGAGAAATGAATTCTTCAATCTGGCGATGGGGCCATCTGCGTCCAGCAAGCGGCAAGCATGAAACCTGTCACAGTACCCTCGGTTGCCCATGCACGGTGCCCCACTTACTAGGGGTAAAGGTTTTTTTTGGAATATACGGGACAACACGGAGGAGGTGGTGCTGGCACATGTCTCAGGTTCACCTGAATAAACATAAAGGTAAAACACATTAACCTTGTATCACTGACTGTAAACAGATTTTATTGTGCCGGGAGCTTACCAGGCTCTTGACAGCACACATGACATTTCTGCTTCTTAGAATCACCTGGACAGTCGCACTGCTCCAGGTTGTGTTTCACGCATATAGACTCGGCACAGACCTGCAGGCCCACCCCCACAAACAAAAAAAGGGATTGAATTTTACAGTAAAGCTATAGATACGGGCAACCCCACCTTATGAGCCTTTTTTTTACAATACGTGTGGAAGTAGATGATATTTCAGCTCCTCATTACGGCATTTTCCCTACTATACGACATCAACAACCAATTGTTTAAAACTTTAAGGTATTTGTGTATAAGTAGAATTATGTCTCTAAGATGTTTGTCTTGTCATGATGACTGATTAGTTTCACCTGTGCCCGCTCGTTTGGCGCCAGCCGCTGCGGGCTTCCTGATTGATTCCCCGTCCTACCTAAACTTAGTCCTTTCACTCCCCTGTTGTCAGTCCGTCAGCAAACCTCTGTTTCTGCAAGGCAAGCACTTTGACTCTGACTCCCGCCGGTTCACTTTTTTCAACCGTTTTTCCACCTGTCCGTTCCTGATTTCCCCGTTTGTCTCCGGCCACGACCTGTTTTTAGACCCCGACCACATTTTGCTCTCCTGTCACGGGTTACGACTCGTTTTTGATCCCGGCCATGTTTTGCTCTCCTGTCCCGGCTATCGACCTGTTTTTTCCGTCTTCGATACTATGATCTCCAGCTCTGGAAGATCCACTTCTGCATTCGGAACACGTTCCGATTCTGTGAGAAGCTTGCTTCCTGCGTCCAGCGAGCACTGGATCGCGGGCGCTGCCTTTCCTCTTTTTCTAACTAAACTTGTGGTTAACATTACGCATCTGGGTCCGGATTCCGTTCTGGTCGTGACATGTCTGCTATTGGTCGACATAAAATGCTGGGCTGCTCTTGGTTTTTATCACCGGATCTTGAAATTGCAGAGTCACAGATACATTTCTGTATTTTGTACCGTATTTAACGGCTATAGGTCCCAATACTTGCAGTGACGCTAAAGTGAGAAGCAAAAAACATGCTTACCATTAAAACAAAGCTTGTGATTATCAAAGATACAAAAATGGCACACGAATCGCTACCCTTGCTAAGTTGCGGTGTCGTAACCAATCAACGATCGGAATTATTCTTCTTCTTTCTAAGGGCATGACAATCCTTACGAAATCAGTTCATTTAATGCGCCAGTTTAATCTGCATATTTGCATTACCATAGGTTTTTATCCCCCGCTATACTGCAATTTAACTTTGCTTTCCCTACCTCAAAACGAAATAATGCCCTGTCCCAGGGATTTAGTGAATTCGATTTTTGCCTTACCCCATTCAAGCAGACTCGGGTCCCTTGACTGCAGACAGTGAGGTTTTCTTTAGGTTGTGGTTCCGGACACGTAGCCGAAATACCCGAACAAAGGCTTTCTTTCTGACAGTCGGTTTCTTCGTCACAGATGTGATCCTCTGTCAAAAAGTTGCAGTCCTGACCGCAGCAAAGGCCTTGACTAGGACTGCAGAACATAAGTCACATATTAGGTAACGAATTAAGTCGTTTTTTTTAATGCATAGTAAAAGTTTTTTTTTTACAAATTACTCATTTAAAAATCTGTTCAAAAACTTAGTAATTCGAA
Organism: Urocampus carinirostris; assembly: GCF_059441175.1. Lineage (NCBI taxonomy): Eukaryota > Metazoa > Chordata > Actinopteri > Syngnathiformes > Syngnathidae > Urocampus > Urocampus carinirostris. The sequence continues at coordinate 5,039,255 of NC_142360.1, forward strand.
TAAATACTATGAAATTTTATTACATCTTTTTTCGACTGCATGCAATAAGTATGCTTCGGCTCTCAAAAGGTAAAACCTAGTCTAGTTAGCCGCTGGTATTCTTTCATTTATTTTTATTTATTTCATATGTTAAACTTGATCATTTACACTACGTAATAATCAAATGAGTTTCAAAGTAAATAGAATAAGGTTAGAAATAATTATTTTTATTTAAAAAACAAAATGTTAATCCTTCAAACGTTGCAAACTTCAAATAAGTAAAATTTCTAAGCGACCCCAAACTTTTGAACAGTAGTGTAGGTATTTATCAATGAATACATTTAGAGATTTGTATTATTACATTTATATGTAGTAATTTTAATGTCATGTTATAAATTTAGAATATATTCTTTCTTATTTTTTATGGTGTGCCATAAGGTTTATTGTATACTAAAAGTGCCTCATAAAAGGTGGAACCGCATCTACAGCTATTGGGTGCTGGAATTTGTTTTTAGAATAATCTAAACTGCCTAAATTATCCGAGCAGGTAATACAGGCAAATAGTTTTGGTGTCTATTTAATTTTGTTTGAAGCGAATGTTATAAAATAAGTCTCCTGTTTATTAATATTTTGAATATAAGCTACAATGCCTGTCTTGACAACTTGAATATAAATGCGTTTTTTTATTTAGACATCCGTATGAATACATTTCAATGTACTCATTTTGATTTGATAGATAAATATAAATATTTGGCATCATGCTCTATAACACAGTTTGTTGGGGTTTCTTCAATAAAAAACGTGTGCCTTGGCTCAAAAGAGGTTGAGAAAAAAATTTTGATGAGAGGAAGTTGTCGGGTACAACTAATATTTTTCTGGGGGCACGCCTGCCTCGGTTTCTGGAGCGCAGGCAATGATGTGTTTTACCTGCATATTTTACCAGGCTTGAGGCGACACTGTACCCCGACACGCTCTTTAGCGCTGTAGCAGCAGAGGTCAGTGTTGTTGTGGCCCACATCGCACTCCTCACCCTCCTCCACTATTTGGTTACCACATATAGGAAGATCGCTGACTGACCACAGAAAGCACGCGTGTAAATAGGCTGACAATCCAGCGATAATATTTAAAGTGACGTACGCAAACACGTGCTCACCGACAAAGCAGTCGTCCTTCTTGAGGCGGAGCACATCGCTGATGTGTTTAATACTGCAGGGGGACAGTTTGTCGTTGTTTTCTCGCACCTCATCTGTGGCTTGGGGAAACATCAGGTATCGACCTTTTCTAGTAGGGGAGCCCAGGTCGCCACAGTTAGAGCCTTCATCGTGCTAAAAAATAGAGTAAAAAAAAAACCCTGGATGACCAGCGAACATAGATAACAAAGTTCTTTTTTGCATTCATGGCCTATTCCATCATCAAAACAATCATGAATTATATATCTACTTTATTATCTCTCTCTATTTGAGTTTTTTACAGTAATCTACAATATTAAAATGATTATAGAGTTGCTTCACATTCAGTTTATTCGCAATTAATCCAAAATGTATAACATTTTTTAAAATTGCATTACAGAAAATAAGTCACAATATTCTAATTTTCCTAGACAGTCCTGTGAATGAATCTTGCAAATACACTCAACCAATTAACCAACCACGCGGTGCCATTGAGTACCACAGAGAAGTTTTGTTTATCTTTGTTGTATCTTGTTGGCAGCTGAGAATGTGGTGACTCTGGAAAAGTGGAGGAATGAAATTTTCTGACAAGCGAGGATGGACAGTAAACCCCTCTAGTTTTGTTCTAATCTTTAGAAAACATTTTATGAAAAAAAGGCCAAACTAACTTAAAAAGAGTCCAGATAAATTGGAAGAAACAAATCTGTTTAGCTACCAACGGAAGTAGAAGACCCATGTTATACGATGTCTATGTTTTTACTTTACGGTGTGGAATGTTTATTAAGCTCCTCTTTGCAGCATTTCCTTACTATATGACATAAACAACAAATTATATTGTGTGACCAAAAATCTTAAGACTAAAATTTTGAGGTGTTTGTGTGTATGATGAGTTAGGTCTCTATGATGCCTGTTTACTATTCATTATCTAAAATACTGGTCAGCTATTGGTGTGTTTTGCGGCATCAATAAAATACTGATATGCTATTGTTTGAACTACCTCCCACAATGCCTTTCTGTCTCTTTATTCAGTTAAAAATCTCGGTGCTTTGTAAAATCTTGATGAGTTAGTGCAATACTATACCATACTATACTATACTATACTATACTATACTATACTATACTATACTATACTATACTATACTATACTATACTATACTATACTATACTATACTATACGATACTATGCAATGCTATGCTATGCTATGCTATACTATACTACACTAGAAAGGGTGGGGGTTGTGCCCACGATCCGGGGATTGCTGGACATAGGAAGCAGGTCGCTCTGAACGCGGAAGTGGCACTTGCGTGGCGAGTGATGGCGGTGTTGGGAATGGAAAAACCAGGTCAGTAGCCCGGATAGAAGAGCAAAAACGTGGTCGGGATCGGAAACAAGTCGAAAGCCAGGAGAGGAGAGTAGACGTGGTCGAGATCAAAAACGGATGGTTATTTGGACGGGAGAACAGACGTGGTCGAGATCAAAACAGGTCGTAATTCAGGACGGGAGAGCAGACGTGGTCGAGATCAAAATGGATCGTAGCGGGGGACAAACAGGAGCAAAAAAACAAGACAGGCAAAAAAGAGCTTGCCCTGTAAAAACAGAGATTCGCAGACGGACCAACAACCGGGGATTGACAAGACAGGATTTAGTGAGGAAGCCAATCTGTCTCCAAGCTGCAGCTGTCGCCACACGGGCAGGGCCAATTGGGCGCCCTGGCAACTGTGACACCATACTATAGTATACTATACTATACTATACTATACAGTACTATACTATACTATGTTTTTGTACTGTATTTAGTCGCAATGGGTCCCAAGGCCTGCAGTGATGCTAAAGGGAGATGCAAAAACAGGATAACCGTGGAAACAAAGCTTGTGATTATCAAGAGTAACCAATGGGCGACAAGACAATTACTTAACATAAGGAGGCAATTAAAGCAAAGAAATTTATCAGAGTGGATATTTTTGACTCAGTCTAAGTCATTGTTTTACATTTCAAAAAGCAATTTTTAAGCAGGGTGTGTTCAACTTCTATATCCATTGTAATTATGCATCACGGAAGAGGCCAATTTAGGACGGAAACTGTGCTATAATCAACTCGTAACTGCACTTCCTTTGAGTTCAAATTGTGCTTCATTAGAAATTTCTTTACAAAATGGAGCTTTTTCTAGATCATATTCATCTCCTCTATTGTGTATATTTGTAGACAGGAAGATAGGTGCTTGGTAATTATGGTTGTTTTTTTGGTTTGAACAATTTTATTGACACTGTTAACAGCAAATAAACAATGTGAGGTTTGAACAATTTTTTCTCGACAATCTTAACAGCAATTCAGCATATTCAGAATTTTGTTGTGGTTGTATGGTTTAAAGCACAGTTCACACAACAGCTAAATAAGCAAAGGAAATTGGCGAATTAGATATAAACAAGGTAATAGCTGTTTGGATTCCGGTGATGGTGACTCATAGATCCTCAAAAGGATTGACGTAGTCAACTAATCAGCTCTGGGGCACCTCAACGAGATTCTTTTTGCTCCATGGATTTGTGTTAAAGGGAGGCCCCGGTGAAAAGACACATTTGGCACATTGAAAAGGGCTGTGGGAGTTTCTAGTTATAGCACACATAAAGGTGTATGTATGCTCTTAGTGTGTGCGCATAGATAGTGTTTTGTTATGGTGATTTCTCGGTGCCGGAAGCGCTGAAAAGGGATTTGGAAAGCCGCATAGTAGTACAACACAAAGACAAGTTTCGAAAAAAAAAAACTGCTTTTTTGTGAAGATAAGAAAAAGGGGCACCTGACAGGGGTCTCTTTTTCTATTGTTTTGGTCTTTGGCTCCATGTAGCGGACAAGAATAGACTCGCACTTGATAAGACGGGACAAGGAGATGGCAGGAAGGCGACTAACCGGTGATCCGAGGCTGTGTCCCAGTTCGTGAGCCAGGGTCAACTGGACATGTCGAGGAGGCAGGAACTGTCCGTAGTTCTGAATCGTGACCAGCCCCGTGTTGAGGGTGGAATGGCGGCCATTGCGGAGGGTGGTGTACTGGGAACAGATTCCTCCCCAGTTACCTGAATAAAAGACAAGGGGAACGACCGTAAACGTTTGGGTTATATATTTTTTTCTAGTTGTTTTCAAAAGTGTCTGATGGTTTTGAGGTCAAGGTCAAGTTTTAACATCTTTTATACCCAATTTTAATCGTTCATTAGAACCCGGGATATGACATTAACTATTCTGAAATTGTTATTGCAAAGGGAAATTGCCCTATAGCAAGGGATACAAACCTATGGTAATTTGTAGCTTATGTGTTCAGAACCCCAGTACCCAAGAAAAAATAATTAAAATAAGAAATTGTATACAGTAAGAATGTGTTATATATGGGTATACGATTAAATAGAATTGGAAATAAATATAAATGTGTTTCCCATTAGGCAATCATTTTTCTTTAACAAATAATTTAATGTGTTTAAAATCCGGTACAGGGCTAAAATGTGTTGTAATTTTATTAAGAATTGTTTTAGATAAATATCCAGGTTTATTTGAGCTTCAAGTTAAAAAATATTCCGTAATAGTACTACCTCAGGGTTCCCCTGCTACTTCCGGTTCTGGGTCCCTCACATTAAACAAGACTCACACTATGGCTGAATTGACAGTTGCGTGTCAAATCTGTCTCCATCCACGTTGAAGGATTAACAAGGCAATGCCGCAAGTTGCTAAAAGTATTTATTTGATGTTTAAACAACTATATTTTGTATTAGCTGGGAGGGATACAAAGTTAATGCACTATATCTTTGCGGGCGTATTGGCACATGTTCTCAATGCCCTGTATTGTATTGCTCCAATTTTCACCATCCAAAGAGGGAAATTAGAGCTTTCCTTGCGGTCTTGGTCCTTCTTTAAGTAATCTGGTTTGCCCTTGGTGTTATGTGACCTGTGCTGTTTGAGTGCAGTAGCAGTTAGATGCAGGGGGAAGACTACGATGGCGAAATAAAAATTAAACTGACTTTGAAGCACACATTTACGAGCATTATTATATCATTAAAATACATTGTTAGGGCAGCACGGCAGCGCAGTGGTTAGCGCATGTGCGGCACAGTTCATGTCTTGGGAACCTCCTGCGTGGGTTCAAATCCAGCTCCAGACTTCCTGTGCGGAGTTTGTATGTTCTCCCCGTGCTTGCGTGGGTTTCCTCCCACATTCCAAAAACATGCATTCAGGTGAATTGGCCGGTCCAAATTGTCCCTAGGTATGAATGAGCGAGTGAGTTGTCTGTCCCCGTGTGCCCTGCGATTGGCTGGCAACCAGTTCAGGGTGTCCCCTGCCCACTGCCCGATGATTGCTGGGATGGGCACCCTACTGAGGATAAGCGGTGTAGCTAATGAGTTGAGAAGACATTGTTACTTTAATCTTGTCTTAATGAACAAATAGCAACAATATGGCAATGTCAGATTTTGATAGTAAATCAACTACTTTTAGTTAACTGGACCATCAAAGTGTTCCTACATACATTTGACCCGATTACATAAGTGACCTTGCGCTACTGGAAATGCTTTAAACCAACAAGGTAATGCCTGCTGAAGTTATCAACCTCTTAAGAGGCCCACAGACAACCGGGAACATGTAGCTCTCTGACCGCTAGCCTACCCTTAGCCCAATGGCGGGTTTATGTAACAGTCCTAATATGGGTTACCATGTGTTTACCAACAGGTGGTCATCCTGCAACCAGGGTTTTTGATGTCATTCAAAGGACTGGGTGTACAGAATGCAATTGGTTAAAGGGGAACCTGTGAGAGAGCCAGTGATCACGGCCGAGTCGATGTGACACGGTGACGTTTGAAGGTTTTTGCAGGCGGCACGTGTTTGAAAACAATGCCACGCTGATCGGTGGAGTTATCTGGTTTCCTGGATCGGAGTGTCCCTGATTATACGACTTTCCCACAATCTGTGCAGCTGCGACCGACATTTTATGTGCTTCTTTTGTGTTAGCATCCACCAAACTTTAAAAAAAAGGTAGAAGTGCCTTAAATTATTTTGTATTTGATTAATCCAAGCATTTCTTAGCCAATCTATCAGCTAATCACATAAACTACAGTATGTCACAAATGTAAGTACAGTGGGACCTCGATTATCGCAGTTAATGGGGACCAAAACCACCCGCGAATAGTGAAAATCCGCAAAGTAGTGGCGCCCCTTGAAAAAAAAAAAAAAAAAAAAAAAAAAAAAAATATATATATATATATATATATATATATATATATATATATATATATAATTATATTTTTAGATAGTAGCGATGCCCCTTCAAAAATACTTAAAAATATATATATATATTTTTTTTTTAATTATTTTATTTTATTATTATTATTTTTTAGACCTGCGAAGCTCTGAACCCGCAAAAGTGGAACCACGAAGTAGCGACGCCTCTTCAAAAATGCTTAAAAAAGAATAAAAATTTTTAAAAAATAATAATAAAAAAGATATTATTTTACTTTATTATTATTATTTTTTAGGCCTGCGAAGCTCTGAACCCGCAAACGTCGAACCGCAAAGTAGTGAGGTCCCACTGTACATCACTCACATTTCTGCAGAGATTTCATCATTATGTTTAATTGAACAACACGAAAAAAACATCACTTTGAGACAATAAAAGTTAGTCTGTGTAAAGATTATATAGCAGTGTAAATGTATCACCCCCCACAAAAACTCAAACTATAGCCATTAGAAGCTAAACCCTTGGTATCAAAAGTGAGTACATCCTCAAGTAAAAGTTCCTGAGGTTCAATATTTTTTGTGGCCACCATGATTTTGCAGAACCATTTCAATCCGCTTGGCCATGGATTTCACTAGAGCCTCAACAATTGCCACTGGAGTGCTTTTCCACTCCTCCATGACAACATGACTTAGCTGGGGGTAATTCAAGATCTTGTGCTTCTCCACTTTCCACTTGAGGATGCCCCAAAGATGTTCTCTTGGATATATATCTAGAGACATCCTTGGCGAGTACATCCCCTTTACCCGTTTCCCCTTTAGAAAAGCCTTGTTCATCTTAGAAGTGTATTGGTGGTCATTGTCAGGCTGGAACATTGCCCTGTGACCCAGTTTCTGGAAGGAACAAATCATTCTCTGCTTCAGTATTTCACAGCACATCACTGAGTTTTTGTTTCCCTTAATGAAATGCAGCTCCCCAATTCCACTTGCACTCATGGAGCCCGAAACCATGACATTCCCATCACCATGCTTAACATTGAAACAATACAAACATGTTTGTACTCCTGGTTGCTGCCACACACGCTTCACACAATCTCAGCCCCCCAAAAAATATTTTTTCTCATCAGATCAGAAGATATCTTTCCAGTAAGCTATGGCCTTTGTTTAAATACAGTACTTCTTCTTGTCAAAGCATTTATTCAGTGATGTTTTATTGAACGTTATAATGAAATCTCGAATCGTGAGTTGTGTATTCACCATTGTGACATACTGTAAACTGTTTGGATTTTGCTCTCTGTAATTTACGTCTCGTTAGAATTTTAAAGACTATACATTTATATTAGTTTGGTTACTAGATTGGCCTATGACCTGCCAGAAAATAGGTGTCAACTATGTTTATTAATTTAACTATTCAAAATAAAACATGTTTTCAAAATTGGTATGTGTAAGAAATCACTGGCGTGGGGCAGACTTCTATCTGCAATAACCTGTAACGATGATTTAAGATCATTTTAAGATACGATAATTTAGTAAAAGGTCACTATTGCATTTTCATATGTTAGTCCAAAGATCACCAATGTGGTGCCTGTGGACACCAGGTAGCCCCTGAAGAACAGCTGAAAGGACAGCTGCTGGCTCTAAAAATAGCTCACAAGGAATGAATCATTGTGATTTTCTGGGAAATTTTATTTATAATTGTCATAGTGCTTTAGTGATTAATTGAGACCATTTTAACCCTAATTCATTCAACATTTACCACGTGGTAATAACATAACAGTAATAACGTGATACATTATTTTAAAAATGTATATAAAACCTGTATCCCTTTGCACTTATCAGTAACCAAAAAGTAGCTCTCAGCTTCAAAAAGGTTTGTGAACCCTACCATAAAAATGTGTTCTAAAAGTGTTTTGTTTTGATCACAAACAAAAACAATCAGCCCTATACCATGCAGGACATTTATAATGGGAATCGATTTACCTGAGGAGTTGACATTCATAGGATATTCTTTACATCAGGTATCTAAATTATTGATTCTAAAAATAGACGGTGATTTCTTTTTATTTTGATTGATTACCTCCATATGCAGGGAAGCAGGCAATGAGGCTGAAAATAAAAGCGTTGTGACAAAGTTTGCTAGTGTAACTGCATAACACTGCAATTTTTTAAGTATTTATACTTCCAGTTTGTTATTTGAGTGATGGAGTGTTTGGCCAACAAGAATTCTCACATTTTAGGGTTTAACAGCGCCGGCCATTTAGAAGCAGTTTTTAATGGCACCATCCAAAAAATATGAGGCAAAGTTTTCAAGACGTATGTTCCAACTGGCTACCAAAACAATTACGACAGCTCGTAACTTTAAAGGCCCACTACATTGAAAATGAACTGTTCGACTAAATGGGAGGAAAGTCAGAAGAGCACAAGTCAAGTCAAGCCATTTTTATTTGTATAGCCCTTCATCACAAAGAGTCTCAAAGGGCAAGAAAAGCTGATCACCAGCGGGTGCCGCCTGGATTTTTATCGCGTCCGGGAATTGACTGAGGCGGCGTCAGAAAGGAAAGCTAACATATAGGCTAACAACGTTTAAGCCACCACTGACAAACGTGGCTATTTAGCTGTTGTGTGAACTGTGTTTTAAACCATACAACCATAATTACCAATTTCTCTATATCAACACGTTACATTGGGTATTTATGTATTATATTCCTTTTACTTTTTTATTGTTTTATTTTCAACACAAGGATACTGCTGGATGTGTGAATTTCCCTATGGGAATGAATAAAGTATCTATCTATCTATCTAATCACCAACGCCAGATCCATTACCAATGAAACGGGTGACTTGGAGCTACTACTTGTGGAAAACCTCTAGATTAGTGACTCTTCAATATCATTAAGCCCTTGTACAAGTCCCGGTTACCCATCACTAGCGTTTACCTAGCCATCCGCTCGCTAAATCGCTTTCTTACACTGCAAGAAGTAGTCCTCCAATTTCGTTGAATTTTTGTATAATGACAATAAAGACCATTTATTCAACTGCAATTCTATACAGTTGTCCTGTACTCTCAGTCTCCAAGAAGGTCATCTCGATGTAAGTTTGCAAGTTACTATGTTTACGTAATTAAAACATACCAAGCACAGAAATGCACTCTTCTTTTAAAATGGAAAATAACATCGCAATTGCAATACAGGTCTGAAAAATCAACATTAGGTTATTTCCTAAATCGTGCAGCCCTATTTGACCGTAAACTGTTCTGGCTTGCTAGATTGCTGCACCATACTTTTTGCTAGACTCTAAAATGTGCACTGAGCACCCCTAAAGGTCAGCTACTGTAATTGCCCATGGGTGCCACTTCGATCTGTTGCCAACTCCTGCTATGTGTGTTTAAGCTTCGTCACACTTTTTTTTTACGTAATACATCTTGCGTAATGTGACCTGTGGAATCCCCATTTGGGAGGAAGGGAAGTGTGCTCGCCTGTTAAAGATATCCCCACTTCACAGAAATGCGAGCTTACCAGGTGCCATTTAGAAGTGTGGGAACCAGCTGTGTGGGCTTCTGTATCTCCCATCAGCTTGTTTTTTTGGGTGCCATTGTGATTTTTTGTGACGACAACAAAAGTGTCTCAAACTCCATTGAAGAGACAAGGCGTCAAAAAAGGAAGATACTCTTGTTTTGCTTTAATCAATGGTTTATAATTTGCCAGGCCACTAGTGCTTGAGGAAAACAACTCATTCGAAATTCTACTTGTACAAACTACTTTTCAGCCCCCAAGCTCTGTCCCAAACCCTCGCTAAAAGGCTCATTCAAGGAGCCGAACTTCCTAGAAAGAGTTCTGAAAAGCCTCGGTTGTGGATTTTGGCAGGCTGCGGGCAGAAGACCTGCCCTTTTTTTCCTTTCCTCCTCATCTTGGCCTGAGAAAGGGTGCCCCTAAAGGATTATTATTAGCCGCTTGGAAAAACACATCCGAAAACAATCTCTTTAGATCCCTTACACAACAACAACACGTGTACGAAGGGACAGGAGCCAACTTCAGGAAATATTGGCTAATAAAATACTATTCTCCCAGGGCGTTTTCATATTGTTCAAAACAAATAAGGTAACAAAAGTCCAGGGACTTATTTCCTTCAAAGTTCAATGACCCTCATCCACTCTATCATATTATCATTGTAAAGTAAAAGCAATGTTTTCCCCTTCTTTTTGACATCCCATACTGTATCAGGATTAGGCAAAAAAGCACACACGTTTCAATGTCAAGGCTGTGCAGATGATTCTTTTTCAAGACTGTATTTGGGCTTTCAGGAGAAGTCACACAAATAGGAGACTTAAAAGATAGAAGCCTTCTTCATAGTGTTTGAGTTGGATTGCAGATGTAGATTTCTGAATGGGACACCTGTGCTTGCCAATTGTTACTTTATTCTTTGAGCCTTAAAATAACTTAAATGATTCTTATTTTGATGCAAAATTAAAAATCACTATATCCGTTGTATATAACATTAATTCTGTCTTGTTGCTGGGAAAAAAGTACAATGTTTGCATATATTAGCACTAGCTAAGCATGAAATATTTAGGTATTCAAGTATGCAATTCCATCTAAACAGTAGCTGTAGACGCCATTTTATGGCATTCCTACCCTACGATGTTTTTGGGTTAAGGCGTGGAATAAGATGTCTTTTCTGCCTCATTATGGCAATTTCAGAAACCATTTCTTTTGTGTGCCAAAAAACTTTTTAAAAATTCAAACTTTGTGGTTTTTGTGCATATGGTGAGTTATGTCTCTTAGATGCCTGTCCACTATTGGTTTGGTCGACCATGTAAGATTCTGTTTTTTTATTGATTTGAGTCACTGCGTCATAAAGATGCTGATATGCTATTGGCTGCACTTTCCGCTATAATTTATTTTTCTCTCTTTTTCCAGTTAAGAAACTTGTGTGCTTTGTAAAGACTTAGCAAGCAATTAAATACCGTATTTTTTTACAGTATTGATTAGTTACGGGTCCCAAGACTTGAGATGATGATAAAGGGAGGAGTAAAACATGATAACAATGGAAACTAAGCAATGAATACGAGGAAGGCAGAAATATTATCACACTCGATAAAGAATTTGGCCATAATAAATCGATGATCTGGACATTTATTTAGAATAATTAAAAGTTTATGTCAACAAAGTCTTCTAATGGCAACATTTTCACCTTGTGATCCCTGACTCAGAGTAGATTAATGTTTTATATGGGGGGTGTATAATAAGAGGCTAATTGTGTGTTTTTCAATTTTTAAGTAGATGTAATTACACAGCAACATTGCAGGTGTTGAGTAACACTAGAAAAAGCGTGTTAGTTAAACACTTTTTAAAGTGTTACTTTTTCAAAAAGCAATACACTCAAGTTACAACAGTTTAAAACAACTGTCTTTGTGTATAAACAGATCAACACAAACTACGTTTTAAGGTAATTAGGTCAGTAAAACCGAAGCAAACAATAGTAAAACATTGTTTAAAGCAAAGATGGAACTTTCTTGTGGTCTAGTGCGTTGAGGCTGCCAATTACACTCCCACCTCCTATCTTCATTGATATAAGACACCCAAGTTGAGAAAGAATCTTGTGAGATTAATGGGGGTGTTGCATATGCGTGTTGTTGCAAGGACACAGGGTGGGGGGGATCTCACTCTCAGACTCATATTAGCCAGCCACGGCAATGAACCGATAGAATTAGGTTTGATAGACTCGGTCATTTGAGGTCAAATGTGATTAGAAACGCATTGACCAGTCACATGGTGGGGGTCAACAATCCCATTGGCAACAAATCGGCCCTCCTCACGTGAGACATCCCCATGGCGATCGTTCCATGGAATGCAGCCTTTAAGACGTCTGGGGGTGGCGTCAAAAGCGGTGGTGTGTTCGGGTGCCAAAGGTTCGTTGGTGCCTAATCACATGTCATTGAGGCAGTCTGCTTTCACGCCTCCCTTGGTTAGCCAATCATAGACTATGTACGGCAAACAAAGCAGGAAGAATGCTTTTATATCGGCCCAATTCCCAGCTGCATAACAATTACAATCACGCATGTAATGTACAGGATACAAATCTTAAAGCAAATTTCTTAAAACAACAGTTAATGTCTTTTGAGGTTTCATTTTGGTCCCTAAAGGAATTAAGGATTCTGGCACCTCTGTGACCTTTTGTTCTAGGAAAACCTGAATGGAAATATTTTTCACATATAGAAAGTACATATAAAACTGTATCGATTCCGAGATGGCTGGGATGGGCTCCAGCCCCCCCGCGACCCTAATGAGGATAAGCGGTACGGCTAATGAGATGAGATGAGAGATGAGACTTCAGCTTTCTAGTCACTCTTCAAGACCAGGGAGGTCCAACAAGTCATATGGGCAATAAACCTCAGTGCACCATGTGGATATTCAAACACGGACAGTGGGATGCAGAGCAGACTAATATTTTCTCACCTTTCAAGTCAAAGAACTTTGTGAGAGAGTGGACTGGACACACAAATATCTTTGCTCTTTGTTATATGTGAAAGACTGGAATTTTCCTATTGTTTTGTATTTTAGTTTGAAGCAATTTTTCAAGGGGAAACATGTGAAAGTATTTTTGGCAAAGATTTAGTAGAATTAATTGGTTTGCATTTGCGCTACCAGCCATTATGTGCAGAGTTTGCATGTTCACCCTGTGCTTGCGTGGCTTTCCTACGGGCAATCCGGTTTCCTCCCAGATTCCCAAAACATGCATTTCAGGTTAATTTGCCGGTCCAAATTGTCCCTAGGAGTGAATGAGCAAGTGAGTTGTCTGTCTCTGTGTGCCCTGCGACTGTCTGGCAACCAGTTCAGGGTGTCCTCTGCCCACTGCCCGAAGATAGCTGAGGCGGGCTCTGGCACCCCCGCGACCCTACTGAGAACAAGCGGTGCAGATAATGGATGAATTGGTTTGCAGAATATGAATGACATGCATACAATTATAATGATAAATATACCCAATGGGTAAGCATTAAATTGCAAGGAATGCACGTAATATATAATTTTAACAATGCAGCTATAGAACAGGCCACTGTACTGATTGTTTGATTATCATTTAAAATTTCGCTCAATGTTTTTTTTCAAGAGTTACTTAAAGAGTACCGTTAATGATTTTTGAACCTGTCAATATTAAATGTATCTTTTTTCATGTCAAAAAGATCTCCAAATTTTATTTTTGACCAATAACAGTGATTTTTTTTTTACCTTTTAAAAATCACTATTGGGAGATAGTTTTCCATAAGACAATGACGATATGGTGTCCTTTCTGTTTGGATCTCAGATGTTAACCTTCACAATGAGCAAATTAAAAATACCTAAAAAGAAACAGTAAATGTCATGTGATTTAAAAAAATATATTATTTATCAGGAATTATTTTGTACATTTCTCTTATTTCACACAGAGGCCAGATCATGCCTAAAAAAATCTAGACCCTGGCCCGCGGGTATTAAATCCCGACCCAGCCTTAGGCCACCCAATAAACTTGATTTTCAGGTCAGAGCCCGAAGAAAACCTGAAATTTCATATTTTATTTGCGAGGACTCAGACAGAGGAGAGGTTATTTATGATATTATAGCCTGTCTTTTCTAATGGAAGTTAAACAAGACTGTATAAAATAACAATTACATCTTTCATATTTCTGTGTCTGCAGAAGTTACATTAACCGACAATTTGTAAAGAGACAGTATAAAGAGACAGTTTTAAAGAGTTCAATGTGAAGCGACATTACCAAACGAAACATGCTGACGCATATGACAAGATCACAGGTAATGAACGCAGCGAAAAACTGAAACATCTTTAAGCTAGCTTAATGTCACAGCAGGAATATTTTACAAAAGCTCAAGAGTCAAACGAAAATGCTACAAAGGTAGCAGCGCTGATTGCAAAGCATTGGAAACCTTTCACCGAGGGTAAATTAATCAAAGACTGTGTGATGACAATGGTAAAAAATATCTGTCCTGAGAAGCAGCAAGAGTTTGCCAAAGTCTGCCTGGCACGTAACACTGTGGCGCGCAGGATTGAGGAGGTGTCATCGGACATCAAAAAACAATTGGGAGTCAGAGGAAAGGAGTTTGACTTTTTTTCACTAGCTTGCGACAAAAGCACAGACGCCTCTGACACTGCTCAGTTACTTATTTTTTGGAGAGGAGTGGACAACGAAATGAATATTACTGAAGAACTACTTGACCTACAGAGCCTGAAAAACTAAACAAGAGGAACAGATTTATTCTCTTCTGATTGCGCTGCCGTGGATAACATGAAAATCCTGTGGAATAAAATTTCTGGGATAATTACGGATGGCACGCCATTGATGACTGGCAAACAAAGCGGATTAGCAACAGTAATAAGTAACAAAGTAAGTGAAGAAGGAGGGAAAGCTGCAAAACTCCATTGCATCATTCATCAGCAAGTTCTGTGTGCTAAACTTCTCCGATACGAACATGTTATGGGACCAGTGATGAAGTAAATTAACTACATCCGCTCCAGAACGCTATGCCACCGTCAGTTCCAACAGTTTCTCAGCGAGATTCATGAGGAATATGGAGATCTTGTCTATCACAATGACGTAAGATGGCTCAGTTGGGGTTCTGCACTGTCACGCTTCTACTCACTTAGGCAAGAAATCTGTGAGTTTTTAGCTGAAAAAGGACAACCTATGGGAGAACTAAGTGACCCTATTTGGCTAGCTGATTTGGGGTTTCGAGTTGACATTACAAAGCATCTTAATGTCCTCAACACCAGTCTCCAAGGACCAGATTCAGTCATAAGCCAACTATATTCACATGTCAAGGCCTTTGGAATCAAGCTGCAACTATCGTCGACCCAGCCCAGCACTGCACACTTTCCAGCGCTGCAAGAAATCATGGCCAGATTCCGAAAGAGCGATGTCATTGTGCAAACAAGGAGGTACGCGTCAGATATTTCATCTCTGGCCGAAGAGTTTAAACAACGCTTTCAGGACTTTGCAGCAATCGAGAAGGAGATCACTCTTTTTTCTTCACCTTTCTCTGTGGACACAGATGATGTTCCAGACCATTTGCAACTGGAGGCCATTGAGCTGCAGTGTGACGCAGAGATCCGCGGTCAGCACCTGCAGCTTACTCTCGCCAACTTTTACAGACAGCTGAATAAGAACAGGTTTCCAGAGATTAGAGCATTTGGTAAGAAAATGCTAAGCTTGTTTGGGTCGATGTATTTGTGTGAGAAGACATTCTCGGTTATGAACTTAAATAAGAGCCATGTGAGGACACGGCTATTGGACTCTCACTTACAAGACATCTTGCGCATCAATACTACTGCCATTGAGCCAGACCTTGTCATGGCCAGCATGGTCGCTGTGGCGACCGGCTGGCCCCGCCCCCTGGGCACCAGCTGAAGGAGATCAGCCAATTGCGTGTGTGCTACTTAAGGGTGGGTTGTGGGTTTTGCGGGTGCTGGCTCATTGCATTTTCTGATTTGCATTTTCTGTCTGCATCTCCCGTTCTGTTTTGCCATGTCCTGTTTTGTTTGAGTCGGAAGAAACCTGTGTTTGCACGTTTTTAGTTAAAGCCTGTTTGTTCTGTCTTGTCCCTTAGTTTTGGACGACTTTTATTTTACTAAATAAAAGTTTTGATCGTCTACGCAATTGAGTTCTCCCTTCCTGCCTCCTGCCTCCGTTCTGGTCCGGTCCACCTCGTGACAGACCTGGCCTTTGTCCCTCACTCCAGATCTGTTTCACCCATCACACTAATGCGGACAAGTCATCACTTTTCATTGAGGTGGGTTATGTTTGATTATTTTTCTGGAGTGAAAGCCTGCAGGGTTGGACTGCAAGGTACGCACAAAGCACGCTACACCGCTAGTGCGCACATCACCACCGCACGTCCTGTCCCGGGTCGCCAAGCGAGAGGGAGAGAGAGGTGTACCAATCAACATTTATAGTTACTGTCATATTTTTCAATGAGTCCTGCACTTGTTGATATGACAATTTCTCTGTTATTGTGTTTAAAAATTCTGTAAATATTAAACTGCCATGGTGATTTTTGGTATGCATGTTTCAAATCAACCAAAACATATGCTTAAGATAGCTGAAACACAGAACGGCTCGCTGAAATGTATTTAAAGACTGTCCGCCAAGGTTGGCCCCCCTACATTTTTAACACACAAAAACTGGCCCCTTTGCAAAAAGTTTGGACACCCCTGGGTTGAGGGATCCAACCAACCAACCATTAATTTTCATAAACACATTTTCTTAAAAGGTCAGCGAGAGAGAAGCCCGATTTGACCCTAACGTAATGATTGACATTTATGGCCCGACCAGGACCGAAATTCGGATCGGGTCGAACTCGGTCGGGATTGGGCTTAAGAATTTAATGGGAAAAAATGACATTGGTGGTAAATTTTTGAGACTGTATTATCATGAAGTGTTGCAACTCACCGGCTTTTCCTTCCCAGGCCAATCCAAGCACTCCACTGTAGTCTCGGTTGGTCAGCAGGTACGATAGGCAGAAGTTTCCCCAGTTGTGTTCCGAGTAAAGACTCAACAGCCTCTCTGGGCCAATATAGAGAGGATTGAGGGGGTCTGTATTGTTCTCCTCTGTCATGACCTGACCATGAGAGCAAATACTTTGGATGAATGTAAACATTTTCTTCCTCCATCCATTGCTGTTGGTGTTCATTATCTTCTTACAGTGAGGGATTTGACTTTGAAGTTAATCAGCTTGATTCCATCGAATTCCACTTTATCAAATATGTCATTAACTGCTCGCATGTAGGAGGCAACCTGGGAAAGGTTTTAGGTAGAAAACATTAAGGCATGTAATGTAGGTCATAAATGTTGTCATAAGTTGTAATTGAGAACAAAAATCTATACAGTAGACACAGGGATACAGCGACGACATTTTTGCGTTATGGTGTTGAACAGGAGTCTCGAAACTTTTTTAGTCGTGGGCCACTTTGGTTCAAAAAAATCTGCACAGGTGCTGGGCCAGAGGGAATTAAAATAGCTGATGTATTTAATTTTTGGTATATGCGGCCAGAGTCTTAAATGCGATACGTCGGCAATACATTAGGAAAATAGGTAATATAAGAAAAAAAACGTTTCTTTTTCACGTTTGCTTTTACCTGCAGAAGTTACGTCTTATTGCATGAAATATAACATGTTGATGACTAAAATTAAAATTAAAAATAGTTTGTTAGCCTATTTGAATGATGGCCGTGAGCTTAATGAAATATGTATTTTTTATGGTAGTACACAGGGACACAGGGTAACAAATCCAGGTGAGTGCAATGGTATTGCTTTGAATAAATACTTTTAAATAAAATCACATCTGAATGGGCGTTTGTACAAATGCCTCTGTTTGAGAAGTAATCGTCAGCATAGAGCTACAATGGGTAGAATGGCACAAGGCTTTGGCGACATCCAGTGGACATTAAAATCTGCAGGTCATTTATTGACTAGAAGAGGCTTTTTTTTCTCATGCTTCTCTCAGCATCGTCTCGTGGGCCGGATTACATCCCATAGCCTGATGTGGCCCATGGGCCATAGTTTGGTCACCCCTGGTGTGGAATAAGGTATTTTTCGACCCCCCATTATGACATTTTCCCCACTATACAACATCAACAACAAATTTTATGTGTCCAAACACTTCTAAAATTCAGACTTTGCGATGATTTTGTGTACACCCAGTTACATCTTTCAAGATGTCTGTCTGCTATTGGTCGACATCATATAAAATGCTTATCTGCTATACTTTTGTGTTTTGGCATCATCAAAATCCAGAGATGCTATTAACTGAAATACCTCCCACAATGCCTTTCTCTTCATTCAGTTCAGAGTCTCCTGAGCTTTATGAAGACTTTGGGAAACAGCCATGCGATGCCGTGATTGTTTGCACTGTATTCTATTTTATTTTTTTTTGCGAATATGTGTCCCAAGGCTTGCAGTGATGCTAAAGGGAGAAGATAAAACATGATGATAGTGGGAGCGAAACATGCAGTTATCAACAAATTATAAGAGGGCACAAGAAACACTATCCTCGCTAAGTTGTATCTCCATAACCAATTCATAATTGGGACTATTAAAATTAAGGAGGCGATTAAAGCAAGGAAATATTTTAAGGATATTACTATCCTAGCAAGTGGGAAGTTTAAAATCAGTTTCATTTTTAATTGGTCATTGCTGTCTCATCCCCTTCTGCATCCACTCGCTACGCCACTAGACCACCTCCAGTCATGTCACACCAAAGGTAGATGAAAGGTAATTTTTCATTAGCATGTAAATGTATTTTAAATGTATCTATAAAGCTTTTGATCATACTCACACAGTGTTCATTTTACCTCTGAAAAGGGATGAGTCCCGGGGACTCGCATGCTCAAAAATCTATGGGTCCCAACCAATGTTCCCTCTAATTTTCCACGGGTCTGAGCATTCACACAAAGTCGGTGAGCAACACTTGAAACAACAGTGAGCAACAGCAATCCCAAGTGTGGCAACTAAATCATTATCAAACATGTCCAAAACTTGACATCAAGTTACATTTTGCTGAGGTTCTGGCAATGCAAAATTATTTTTCTCTTTCAAATGAATTGACTCATGTACTATATTGTACAACCTACAAACATCATTTGTTTTTACAACAATTCTTTCACAAGATTTCCATTTCTTTTTTTTCCTGGTATATTTTGTCGCATAATACTAACATTTTTGGGGGCTTATTTCGTCGGTTGCACGATACACAACTGTATTTAGTCAAAAAATTTAGTGTAAGTACAATGTTGGCAACAAGATTGACTTGGTATAATTGGAAATTAAATGCAACACAAACATTTTCTTCTTTTTCCGTTTTTTTCTATTTTTTTTTTAATTCCTTTAAAAAAGATCTCATTGTGTTTATTTTTTCCTAACTGTTACTTTTTTTGTTTTGTTCTCTATTTACTTTTTTTTTTTTACTTTGTTTCCTTTTTTCTGGCATTTTCTGAATTTTTCCTTCTATTTTCTCTTCATTTTGTTTCTTTTTTTTCTCAGCTTTTCACTACTTTTTCATTTTGATATTTTTTCTCTTTTGTTCTATTAGAATAGAATAGAATTTACTTTTATTGTCTTTCTTTGTAACCATGCACACAGAACGAAATGTCGATACACCTGGCCCGTACTTTGACTGTACGGGTCGATGCAGCCGCAGCTAAACAGGGCGTAGCCATTTAAGTCATTAGGTGACCAAACCCCCCAATTCCAACCCTTAAATGCCGAGCGCCAAGCAGGGAGGCAATGAGTAACAATGTTGTAAGTCTTAGGTATGACTCGGCCGAGGCTTGAACCAGCGACCTCCCAGTCTCGGAGCGGGCGCCCTGCCATCTAGGCTACCGAGCTGCTATTACCCCTTCCTTTAAGTCATTTTGTGCAAAATTTTACATAATTTTTGGTCATATAGGGATGAAAGAAGCAAAAACAACCCTAAGAGCCGTTTAGGACCCGAAAGAGACGATTCCTTTTAGTGAGCCGAGCCGAAGAAGCCGGTTCTCGAAAAACTCTACTGACTTTACTCAACTTCGTTCTACTTCGACCTTGACTTTAAAAGACTGCTTTTAGAACACAACGTCAGGGGAACCCGTGTATTTTTACCTTAATGCACTGTAACTTTGACTTAATTCGCTTCTTAATTAGCAATTTCGAACCCTGAATTTTGTGAGCTGGCTAGATTTTCTTGTGGGCAAAAGAGCTCTGGGCAGTGCGCAGTTGCGCACACACGCAGTTTAGAGGGAACATTGCGCCAGATAGATTTTCTTGTGCGCTGATATTGTGCGGGCAGTGCACGATTGCGCACGCGCGCAGCTTAGAGGGAACATTGGTCCCAACAGAGATCTATGGGTCCCCAAAATTTAATGTTGTCGAGGTTGAAATTGTAAATCGGTGACAAATATATAATAAAAATCTATATATTCATTCAGTTTTAATCATCAAATTATTCATTCATTTTCTGCATCAAATTATTGTTGGTAATATACCGATTAAAGGGATAACCACAAACCTGTCTTTTTTTTCATTTTCTCCTTTTATACTTCCTTTTTTTCTTAACTTCTTTATACAACATAATAATTCGTAATATAATGCATCAAAGCAAGTGAGCCGTTTGAGAGCCGGCTCTCTTGAACGAGTTAAGCCGAAAAAGCCGGTTCTCTAAAAAGAGACGGACTTTTCACCACACAACTCGAGATCGGCGTGCAGACGAAAACTCGAACCGCGAGACCAAAACAACATCTGCCGGATCTGCCTGACGAAAGGTTTGCAGTGCGGTAAATCTTTGTTTAAAAAAATGTAATCGGGTAATAATGACAATTTTGTGTCAAAAAAGTTGCGTCCCGGGGACGCACGTTGATTATAGACTATGCGTCCCCAGCAAAAATGATGCGTCTAGGACGCAGGGACGCAGGCAAACGAGAACACTGCTCACATATATCACACATAAATAGAATTTACTAGATACTATTTTGTTTTTTATGTTTAAGGGATACAGGGAGTTTCAAACACTCAGAACGGATTACCATCCTACCCCGGGGATCTACTGCATAATGCACGTGAAATATGCTCACGTGTGACCGTTAATGAGTGTATATTATACGGTGAGAGTTGAACCAGCAGGGAAACTTTCCTTGATCGTAAATATTGACACCATGGATACGGGGAGGAGACGGTGAAAGGAAGCCAGAAGTGATGGACAACAACATTCTGTCTATTTACACCTACGTATCAAATCACGGGTTCAATTACACTGTATTTTCAAAGCCCACCTTGCATGTGTCTGGCTGCAGGCCAGGGACAACACGTCTGTTTGCGAGCTTGTGGTGGAAAGAATGCAAAGAAGGTTCGTAGAGGTGACCCAAGGGCAGACAACAGTGAGCGGAGGAGGGTATGGCGTCTTAAGAACAAGAGGACAAATATTTCTTACAGGGTCCGTACGGGTGATTGAAATCCTTGAAAATGCTTGAATTTCATTGTTTTGTTTTCAAGGGTTGAAAAGTGGTTGTTATTGCTTGAAATCGTTGCCATGTCTATTTAAAATGGCACTGCTATCTGGTAGTTTTGTTTTGACATTGCATTTCTTCCCTCGTGATTAACTGCAGCTGGCATTAGTCTGTACGGCATTGTCCTATGAAACGTCTTTGGCCCCTATGGGTCGCCCCCTACAGGGCACTATGAAATGTGTTTTAGTGCAAGGACTATGTATCAATTATGGACATTTATTGTGGGCCATGCAAGAGATTAAGTTGGCGTTTCCCAGTGGTAAATCGTAATGGGAAGAACTTCATGCAATTAAACATGTAAGCTACATATTAGTGTAATTTCTACCAAACACCTATATGTGCAGATATTTGTCTCAAAAACAATTATATTTGTTATTTACTCAAAATCTAAAAAGAATTTGTCTTGATTAATAAATGCTCAGGCAAGATTAAAAATTGCATATGTAAATTGCTCATACTGTTTATTTGTGGCTCTGCAAAATAAAAGATTCACACCGGAATTCCTCTTTTAATGGTACTGGAGAAATTTGAAAATTGGCTTTGAAAATCCTCATAAGTGCTTGAATTTGGCCATGAAAAGGTGTTCTCATCACTATGTAGCATGTTGTGTTCATTATTGTATTTAGCTAAGTTGAGCAAGTAAAGCGTTTCGAGTGTTTGAATATATTCATATTCATAATATACACGTTTTATATGCAGTCTCCTGTAAACCCGCTACTTCAGTCATGTTTTTGTTTTGTACTTGGAAAAAATATTTGCTGAGTACATTTATAAAAAAAAGTTGAAACAAGTCTTAAAATAAATACCAAAACTCTAAGTTGGGCTCTATTTGTTCTGTAATTCCAGGTGAAAGAAAATATTGTGGAAAAGGCAAATGTTTAAAATGAAAACAAGATCAAATCATGTTTTATGAGGTGGCGAAGCTCAAGAGGTAAAGCGCTCGTCTTGGGATCAAGTTGTCGATTCCCGGCTCCCAATAAGCAGGTAGTTGCCTTGCATGGCTGACGCTGCTATCGCTGTGGGAGTGTGTGTGTGTAAATGGGTAAGTGTGAAGCACATTATAAAGCGCTTTTGGAGGTCTTCGTTGACTTGAAAAGCACTGTATAAATGCAGACCATTTAAATTTACATAGGTATAAAAAAGAAATAATTGTCATGCCTGGCGCGGAGATTTCTGCAAGTTCTGTTTAATTCTGAGAAATACCTAGTCTGTAAATCTGCCCACGTTTGATCCTTTTTTGTTTTTGGTCTGATCCATTTTGTACAACTTTTCTTTTGTTTGGATTTCTAATCCACTCCGCGACCATCAATCCCCGGATCGAGTGTGTGCACCCTCCTCCTCTTCTCCCAATAAATTGTGAGTTTGTCCACGCGAATGGGTCCTTTCCTGTTCCCCGCTCCGCTTCGTGACAATAATACTGAATTAAGAGGTACGACAGACGAAAGGGAGAAAAAGGCTAATTTCAGGCATAATTTATTTACTAAAAACAAAAGTATTGAATTTCAAAATGAGAAAATATATCTAAAATGAGCAAAAGTATATTTCAAGACACCAAGAAATTGTGAAGTTATTATTTTACTTATTTTATTCATTGTTCTCTTAATGTTCAAACCACGCTTTTTCTAGATGGCAGCAGTAAATCTAAATAAATAAATTTGATCACATTTATATTCACCGTAATTTATTTAGAATAAAAAAAAAATTGGATTATGCAAGAGGTAAATGTATTTAAAAATATGCAAAATTATCTGCAGGCAGACAAAGAAGTTATGACATTAGATAAAGGATGACTTTCCTTATTTTTGGAAAAAATACTTTTCCTAATTTGGCTGCTGAAAGATTAAATAAATCGGTTTTAAAATTAAATTTGATTAGCCATAGTTTTTTTTTACCATAAGCAAAAATATGGCATTTTGAAATAGGAACATACATTGAAAAGCACTAACATTTTCTTACAACGGACCTGAGAAATTGTGACATTGATTTGACTTTTTTAATTACTTTTTTTAAAAATAGTACTTTTTTCACGTTTGGATGCAGTACAACTAAATAAGCACATGGACACCTATTGATCAAACGGTTGGTCTATAATGGTGCAGTTTTTAATTTTAACTAGCTTTTTTGTTTTTTACACAAGCACAAAGCAGTTCCAAATCATGGTGAAGGCGGCGTAAAGTGATTTTGATGGATATGATCAAAACAAAGGCAGACAAAATCTGAGTTGCACGAAGCTAAAATAAAGCCTATTCGATTGGCTGGCTTTCTCTACTGCGTCGGAGCTAAGACTCTTTCAATCTGTACTAGCCTAGCTAAATTCCTCCCATAAGAGTCATTGACTACAAAAGAATGAATGTTCACAAAATAAATCACAAAGTTGTCCACAATCACAATGCTAAAAACTGCAATGCTGCATTATAATTGAGTACTGATTACCTCATGTGCGGTTCCTTCTCAAGGTTTCTTCATTTTCCTCATGTTGAGGTTTTTGAGTTTTCCCCTGCCCTCATGTAGGTTTTAGATCAGGGGACGGTGTATTAATAGTCTGTAGTTTGTAATAATCTGTGGTCTGTGCAACCCTTTGAGACTCCATGTTATTAAGGGCATCACAAATAAACATGACTTGACATGACTTAAACTGATGTATGATTAAATCTGGCATCATTAGCAAATCACATTAGTCTAATGTATATGAATGTCAAATATTTTCCTTTGCTTAAAACAAAGCAGGCCTAAATTATAGTTCAGGTGGCCTAATGTTATTTTGATATATAAGTTGAAAAGACAGGCAAATTCAGAGTTGCACAAAAATAAGACGAAGACACCTAGACTGGCTGGCTGGCGCTAAGACTCGCCTTGAGCTGTGCTAGGCTAGCTAAACTCCACTTATAATGTTCGCCCGACACAAAATCAGGGAACATAATGTTCTCAAAAGAAATCACAAAGTTATCCACTCTAGCACAGCTAAACTCTGCAGTATAATTGAGTAGTGTTAATTAAGCTGATTTATGATTAAATCTGGCTGAATTAGCGAATTAGATTAGTCTAACGATTCTGCATGTGAAGCATTTGACTTTGTTTGTAGATAAGCTTGGCAAAAAGTATGTGAAGGTCACCTGAGCCACAACAGCCTCCACAGACTTAAACTTCTTGAAGTAGCGATGGTCAGCAGTGAGATGCAGCAAGCAGCTCGTTTTGGCGTCATCCACCGTTCTCCTCGCACGGCTCGTTGCCACCCCCTTTAGGACGCAGAAAGGAAAGGTCACCAAAATAATGCGCGGCTACAGGAACATAACGTTTGCAAAAACATCTGTTCAGGCCATTCCAACACGTCCAGTGCCTGGAAATGATCTGTACTCTCGGGTATGTTGTTAAAAATGGATGCATGTTCAGGAAGCCATTGTTGAGTAAGGACACCTGGGACACCCCACTAGTTGACAAACAATGCCATAGTTACCCTCAGGGAATGTTAATTAGTAGATCATGTTATTTCCACTGACAGTTTTACAACACATTAAGTAGAGTAGACCCTAGGGATCAACATGAATCTGTTTGGAGGTGGGGATCGCAGAGTGAAATTGCTGTATAGCGGTGGATAGAAACCTGTGGTAATTAGATATTGCCTAAAATAGTATATACTGTACTAAGGAGGTGCAGGGGGAAGGTGTGGCAACTGATTAAAGATACAGCCAACCTTCTAGTCGCATCCTTATTTTTTAATTGTAGCCAATTGGTTACAGACATGCAGATGGTAACAATTAGTGTGCCTTCTTCATATTTATTGGTAATCACAAGCTTTATTTCCATGGTTATCATGTTTTTGCTTTTCCCTTTAGCTTCGCTACAAGCCTTGGGACACATACAGTACAAAAATACAGTATTGTATCGCACTAACTCAAACACATTATGAAGCACAAACGATTTTGAACTGAATGAAGATAAAGGCATTGTGGGATCTAGTTAGGCCTACAGCATATGTGTATTTTCATAATGCTGCTACGCAAACCATTACTAGGCTAGCATCTTACATGACGTCGACCAACAAGTATTTTAAAGACGTAACACTACAAATGCACAGACGAAGTAAAAAAAATCATAGGATGAATTGAACAATTTTTTTATTTGTTTTACCTGACCATCAGGTTTCAGGCTTTGGACAAGTCCCTGTAGATACTTTGAACTACAAAATCCAGAATTCCATCCATTTCCTCGTCCTGGTAAAACTAAAAAGAAACAAGGACATGTCACTAGATCCAAAGAGTTTGAATGGTCAGATAAACAGTGGCATTAAAAAGTCTGTGAATGTTAGATGGTAAAGAACTTAAACAAGATATGTTTTCCCAAGATTTTAGATATCCTAATATTCTTTAACGTCTTATTTTTTCATTTAAGTTATTGTATTACATGTTTATCCTAGACTGCCACATCTAACTATTGTAAACGATGTTCACTTCATCTTTTTCATTGAAAACAAAGACAATTCTAATTCTAATGCTAAATCATTTAGCAGCTAATGCCAATTTTACTGACTTTAACTGCTACTGCTTGATTGTGGGTACAGCAGCCAGCTGCTAATGTTAGAGTCTTTATTATGAATGCCTAATGCTAAACCCTGCAATTGTTGATTAAAGCTTGCCTTATTTAAACCTTACTTTGTCCAGAAAGTAGATAAACATTCTAAAAGGTCTATTGTTATTATTGTTATTATTTTCTGGGTAAAACGTGATAAGAAAAGGGTCTGAAAGGTGTTAATTAGTTGCCCCAGAATAATTTAAGAATGGTGATATGATATTTTTGCAATATCGCCCACCACAGTTGAACTACCAGTTTTTGTGATACAAAAGCTGAGAATAGGATGAAAAAACTTTCCCTCACTTAAATGGAACCTATAACCTGAAAAATCAACGGTTGTAATGTTATTGAAAAAGTGGACTGTATTCCATTATATTTGGTTTGAACACTTGGAAAATGTGAAATTATTTCTGTTTGGTCTTGTTTTTCTGTCACTTAAATGGACAAAGCTTTGTGATGTTTTTTAGGCACTGTATACACGCATATAGTAAGTTAACTCCTCAATATTCCTTTAAAATTAGCCTGAAATCCAAATCTAAGACGTACCCAAAGTAAATTAAATGCTGTTGTTGGACCTGATGTTGGATCTGGAGAATATGGACGGTTTTGGTCTCTTTTGAAAGGAAACACTCTCAAGTTGTTTCCCCAACTGTAATAATTTCTGCATGTGCTACTACTATTGAATAATCTGAATTGTAACACACAGAAATAGGTTTTTATTCCCACTTTATTATTATTTTTGCAATCTAATGCTTGCATAAGAGTGTAGCATCTTAGCTTGAACCCTCACCTGGTATCTTGTCAAAACCATGTTTTCAGAAAATCATCTCATTAGCTGACTACCAAGGGACGTTATTGGTGAGCTTTATAGTTTTTTCGTATCTTGTTTCACACTGATGGTGAAGTGTCTGCGATGAGTACATAATGAAACATTTATGACATTTTGAATCCCCAGATGATATGTGGCATGACCTATTTCAGTGACACCGCCGGGGGGCACTCGGAACGTTAAGAGGTTAACACCCCCTGTAAAAGCAAACACCGAATGTAGGAATTCATTGAAGCAAACAGGACATGACAACGTAAAACAAAACCTTTTTTATGCTAGCCAAGGATACCATAATGCAGTGTACCGATTGATTAATTTAACTGCTCCAGCATCCTGGAGTCATAAAAGTTGTCTCCGTTTTGTCCAGGTGCAGTCAAGAATTGCCGGAAAAGGCCTGCTTTACGTAGTATGGGCGACAACAAATTATCTCTTTATCTTTGCTGGAAATGAACACGGGGACTAACTTCTTCCTACCTATTCGATGCTGAAACAACTGGCTATTAAAAATACAGGAAGTTTAGGGTTAATGCTGTTCTTAGCGATAATGATTTCCTTGATTCTGGGAAAAGATGTCTGTGGGAATGTTTTATCCGCTTGCCTAATCAAATTCCAATCCCAAATATTCAAAATGCGGGTCATGGGTCTCTTGGCAGGTTTTTCCTCATATATATCCAGATAGGTATACAGCAGAGCAGTATTTCTCAACTTTTTTTGAGCCCTGTCAAACTTACTCATTAAAAAATCCCAAGGTATATGTTTAAAAATGTTTAAAAGTTATTTCCCGGCACTTGTTCCATGTATTTTCTTTTTCAAAGCTTACATTATCATGTTGCCTGAATGTCATGATGATTTATTTGGATCACCTGTGCCCGCTCGTTGGCGCCAGCCGCTGCGGGCTACTTGACTGGTTCCCTGTCCTTTTTAAGCCCAGTCCTTTGACTCGCCTGTTGTCAGTCTGTCAGCAAACCTCTGTTTCTACAAGGCAAGCATTTTGACTCTGACTCCCGCCTGTCCCACTTTTTAAACCTGTTTTTCCACCCGTCCGTTTCTGATCTCCCCGTTTGTCTCTGGCTTCAACCCGTTTTTGATCCCGACCACGTTTTTGCTCTTCTGTCCCGGCTATCGACCGTTTTTTTCCGTCCTTGACACCGCCATCTCCCGCTCAGGAAGATCCACTTCCGTATTCTGATCACGATCCAATTGTGTGAGCGGCTTGCTTCCTGTGAGTGGCTTGCTTCCCGCGTCCAGCGAGCACCGGATCGCGGGCGCTGCCCTTCCTCTTTCTATCAAAAACCTTTAAAGCTACGCATTTAGGTCCTGATTATGTTCTGGTCGTGACATAAATTGGCGGGATAAAGTTTTTAACATTTGTGGTCACTGTGGTTTAAGATGGAATGCAAGTTATTTGTTTTGGTTAAGAATAATATGATTTTAACCTGATTTTACAGTGTTACTAATGTTTTTTTTTCTATAACAAAACAATTGAAATGAGCAAAAAATGATATACCAGTGGAACAAGTTCTATTTTATCAGCAATTTTGTTCTTACACTAAAAATCTTACAAATCAACTGAATTGTGTGCCTGAAGGACATGGACTCCCCTGGGATCTGCAACGCTTCATTTGATTTATTAAATTTTTTTGACGTGCAATCTGTAATTTTGGATTTTTAATATTTCATTTTGAAGTTTCACTACATTGGTTCTTGATTTTTGAGAAAGATAACAAAAATAATACTTAAAATGATCATTGATTACATCATTGTACAACTCTGGTATGAGTATGACTGTTAAAAAGTTTTAACGATCAAGTTTTTTGAAAAATTTAACATTTTGATAACAGAAATGAGTTTTCATAAAAAATGAGCATTTACTAATTTGCTGTAAACTGGCCTAATTAACTGTGTGAGATTCGTATTTGATAGCTCTCTATTTATTTGTATTCATTATCGTGCCCCAACGAGGATGTTACATGTACAGTTACATTCTTAATTAGGTACGTTTTGGTCTTTTTGACTCATATTTTGTAAAGTGACTTTTTCCCGCTCAAACACTAAGCTGGAGCTTTTATATTTGTTATCATGTACAGTATGAAGAGTTATTATTTCTATAATATCCCCACAATAGCGTCATAATCATTGCACCGTAGCGTTCATATTGTATTTTGGGATTTCGTAACATCCATTCCTAATGGTGAGTCCAGACAAAGATTCAGCGACAATTGCTCTAAAGCACTTACAAAATCACTAAAGCAGGTAGTCTTCAATGTTCATAATTCAATGACAGATGCAATCAATTTCAAATTTTGGAGACAGGTTAGGAAATGTGCTTTCCCAGTGGGTTTTCTGTCTAATTTCACTGGTACAGATTTCTTCATCCATGTCTGCAGTTATTCTGGCTCACATGGAAGTTGTTGCATTGTTGTGCATTTCTAAATCGTGTTGCGCACGCTAGCAGAAAAGGGCAATCCGTCAACAAAAGTATAGTAAATTCTAGAGCTTGGGGATATGACCAAAAATATCTTTATTTATTTTTTATTGGTTTTGATTGAACACACATTTTTTTATTGATTAAAAAGTACATCCTGTGCAAAATGTTTAGATTAAACTACTGGTAACTGAATTTAAATCAGTTTTGAAGTGAAAGTGTGTAATAGTTTACTACTAAAGGTCGTTGTTGCTTAGAATAGAGTTCAAGCAAAAATTTAGAAGCCTATCGTACTTCCATTATTTCAGGCGAAGGAAAGGATGAATTTCAGCCAGCGACTGGAAATAAAAGCTAAAGTCGGCTGACGGAGCTGAATACAACCGGTGCAGCTAAAATAGGGATTACTTAAGGCGCTAAGATAAGCTTATAAAAGGGCTAGTAAAAGAGTTTTTAAGAATTTGCCAAGCATCGGGACCCTGAATGATCAACCTATTCGATGATCGCTTGCATAACCAGCTGTGGAAGGATGAAGCAGGAGTCGCTAACAATATCAATAGTGGTTAGCGGTGAGCCATAGCCTGCAGCCAAGTGCCTAACATGAGTGGCCAGAGAATGAAACAGTGGACAAAAATGTATCAGATGCCTGAATTACGGGACTCTACGACCATCACATGCAGGGCTCAGCTGTGAAAGACGAGTGTTTTTGTTTATTAATAAAAGCACCACTGGGATTGGCTACCTTTGCAAAACTGTCATCCAGAATTCGGTAGTATGGTGCCCAAATATGCATAAGAGTCTTTAAAAAAATAATGTCTATGAGATGGTACATGTGCATAAAATAAGTATTTAACACCACTAGGGGTTGCTATATAATACACATAAAAATTTAACGCTCATCTTGTCCCCCCAAAAAAGTATTGCATAGCCCTCCAAGTCATGGCAAAATGGTCTAAGAACCACCCATAACATTGCTCACAAGACCAACCATCCCATGCAGCATTAAGTGAAGACAAATAGCTGTAGATTCCCGCTCTTGAGTCACATGACCTGAAATCACTTTCACATGTTGTTTACAGTGGTACGAGAAAAAAAAATTGTCAGAAGAGCGGTGACCCATGAAAACTTCAAGGCAAGAGCCCACTCAGAGACAAAAGAGAGGAAGCGAGGCCATTCGATAACACCACTTGACAAAACTCTGACTTAACCAATCACGTGGCTGCAATTTAATTTCATACAGGACAAGAAGGTAATTCCACATTTGTTTGTTGTACTATTGGCTCCAAGACTACTTTAAAGAGTAAGATTTTTGGTCTCTTCCACTTTTGATTTACTGGAAGATGACTCCCTCTTTCAGGTTTAATTAAAACCCATTGCGCAAGCTGGTTCTCTTTAAGATTGTGCTTTCCAAGAATTTAACAACTGCAGCACATCTGCAAATCTTCAGGAAAAACCAACGATTTTGCAACTCTAACAGAGTTCAGCCATGTTTTAAAGTCATATTTTATGAATCAGTGGCTTGTCTTAAATGCCTGGGAAACATTTAGAAAATATCTAAAAACAATCTAATGGCTCGAGAGAATTAACGGAGCAGAATGTGATGCCAGAGGAATCAGAATACC
Source organism: Urocampus carinirostris (assembly GCF_059441175.1). Lineage (NCBI taxonomy): Eukaryota > Metazoa > Chordata > Actinopteri > Syngnathiformes > Syngnathidae > Urocampus > Urocampus carinirostris. The sequence continues at coordinate 5,070,072 of NC_142360.1, forward strand.
CTATGACAGAAATATTGCTGCAAGGTATTTAAGATATTGGGCCAAAGTTTGAAATTTATAAGTTTTTGGACAGGCATATTATTGTTGTTGTTGTTGTATAGTGGGTAAATTGCCATTAAATTGTCTCAAAATCATCTTATTTCACACCATAAAGGTCAAAATCAAGATTCAAACCTCAGGCTCTTGCTTTATCAATTGAATCTCTTGTGAGTTTATTTGGCGCAACAACCTGCAACCCGCCACCGTTTCTATATCTTTGGGTTTCATCATGACATCACCAATCTCAGGGGGGGCCCATGTCCTTCAGGCTTTCATTAACGTCGACCCAAAGTGGAAATTCTCCTTGTACCAGACGCACGGCGCGTCTCCCTCCCTCGCATCCAAATATAAACCGAGATTGAGACTGTCGATTGTTGCATCAAAACATCTCGCACCAGATTGTTTGGCCTTTCCTGTGGCGTGTCCATGAAAGCACAGGATGTCATTTTGCACGGTTTTGTCTATGACAAGGTTAAACAAGATCACACGTGCTCGCCATTCAAACCTGCTTGGAATTCGGAGTCAATTCTTGGAAAACAAAATCACACTGAAAAGAAACACCAAGTCACACACATGTACTTCCTCATATCAGGAATGTAACCATTATATAAAACTATCTCCTGATACTCGTTCCAATTTTTTTTTGTGAATTCCTTCTCACTCCCCTCCTCCTTTTAGCATCATTTTATCTCCCTTTTGCTTTTTGGCTGTGGTCACAGTGCTCCCTTCTGCCATTAATCTGATTTGCCGACCTCAAGTTAACTGGCCAACAGAGCGTTCTGTAGTTGAAGCTTAATGCCAAGATGGTTGTGGATCAAATTGTGAATGGGATCTACTGTAGCGTGGAATTTTAATAGCAGTCATGTTCATAGATTGTACAGGATTTCCTCGCCATTTTGCGGTTCGACTTTAGTGTCCTCATGCATGGCGGATTTTTCCCTTTTAACAGGTTCTATGGATAAATGCACACTTTGCAGAATACAGTGTCACTTAACAAGCATCTTTACACTCAAACCAATTAGAAAACTGTCTTCTGTTTGGACTAGTGACAAACAGATAACCCAGTATACATGCCTTTAGTGAGCAAACTGATGGGGGGGGGGGGGGGGGCAAGCACGAGCTAACACATTACAAAAATACACTTTGTTTCCACTTTGACATCAAATAAAGGATGATTACATTCATGTAACTCCCCAAAATGAACAGAGTACAGTGCTTGTTTGCTCCAAGTGTGCCCCATTGCTTCGTCCCGTCTGCTAACAAGTTGTGCTTGTATGTGGCTTGACAAAAGGATAAACATACACTATATGTAGATGGACACAAGTGTGGCGTCCACTGTGGCATTTTCGCAGTGGGAGCAGAAAATAAAATGGAAGTATCCCACAGAAATCAACCGATGCACATGAGGCATTTTTAGTGAGTAAGTCAGAGTTCATTTGTCAGTCTTTCGTCTCTGTAGCACAAGTCCCAGAGTGCTTTGTGGCATAAAAATATCCCGGATGAAGGAAACTCCACACACGAGTGAATTGATTCATTATGCTACTATGCTGTGCTGTACTATGCTATTTCCATTTTAGTTATTTTTGTTGTGTTTTAGTTGACAGTATCATCATCTGATTCATTTTCACAAGTACCATTTATTTCAAATATTTCTATACATATTTCTGTTAGCTAACAAAAAAAGCTGAGCATGAACTTCTAAACTAACAATTTAAAAATTAGAAATATAAAATAACACATGAATGAAATAAAAGTGAAATTAAAAATTTGTGTATAAGTATTTAAAATGACATACAATGTCTGTCCGTCTGTCTGCCTGCCTGTCTGTCTGTTTTATGGAAATGAAAAACAACTAATAATATGTGCTAGCAAAGTGAATGATGTACTAAAAAACAAAACTGTCACACTTAAGGTGTCATGATTATTGATTAGGGGCACCAGCAGCTTGCCCGGTGGCGCCAACAGCCCTGGTCGCTGATTGGCTCCTTGCCACTTTTTAAACCCCCCGGCTCCCTGTTACCGGCGTCCGATCGTTGCGAACCTTCAGCTCCCGTTAGGGCAACCCTTCCGACCCTGACCTGTTTTTTGGCTCTTGTACGTTTCCTGGCTTCGACCTGTTTCTGTTTGACCACGTCCCTGCTCCTGCGCCCCGACAACCCAACCTGTTTTCCCGTCTTTGACACCACTATCCCTCGCCAATGAAGTGCCACTTCCGCGTCCTGAGTAACCTGCTCCCCGCAACTGATGATCACTGGATCGTGGGTGCCAGCCTTCGTCTCCTTCTCAAATAAAACTAAGAAACAAACGCAATTGGGTTCTGTCTCCGTTTCTGGTGCCTGACATAAGGATTCTTTATCCTCTCCCAAAACTATTAGCACATGGTTTTACCCAAAATGTCTCCCATATTTTATGTACTGTTGTACAATGTTTATTAAGTTGAGGTATAAAATGTTTCAAAAACTCTTCATTTATACTTTATCACTTTTCTTCTTCTTTACTCTGAATGATCAAACTATTTTCTGCGCCGCTTGTCCTCACTAGGGTCGCGGGGGTGCTGGAGCCCATCCCAGCTATCTTCGGGCACTGGTTGCCAGCCAGTCGCAGGGCACATATAGACAAACAACTCACTCGCGCTTTCACACCTAGACAATTAAACAGATATGCGTGTTTTTGGAACGTGGGAGGAAACCAGATCGCCCGGTAGAAATCCACGCCGGGGAAAACAAGCAAACTCCACACGGGGAGGCTGCAGTAGCTGGAATTGAACCCTGGATTTCTGCACCGCTGACCACCCAGCCGCCGTGCCAATTACTCTAGATCATGTTCCTCAAAAATAAGAATACATTGCCTGTGCTTAATTTTCTCACCCATGTCATCCTCACGGTAGATGATGGAATGGTGATCGCTCACATCGTATCTGTTAGCCGCTTCTACGTGATAGGTGTCGTCACCTGTGTGAATGCTTCCTTCAAACCGGCCGTCCAACACAGAACCATGACAGGCCGAGTCGTTTTCACCTGTATTTCAAAGACATAGCTCTGTTCTAAAAAAAAAAAAAACCTTTGCACAAAAACTTACCCTCCAATGTCCCTGAATATAAGTGGGAGAGGTCAACGCTGTTGGCTCCATCCTCACTGACCACCTTGAAATCACTGGAAAACGATCCAGTGTCTCGTCTTAGGCGCAATCGGAAAGTTCTACAGGACAAATAGAAGAAGATAAACAATCGAGATTTAAAAATGGTTCCGAAAAGATTTAATACATTCAAATAGGAATATGTTTTTGGACTGAACCTGTGGAAAGCATTGAAGTCTAGATCTAGAATGTGTCGCTGAGGTTCCGCAGCTCGGCGGGCTCGCACGTGCTTCCTGTGGAGGTCCTCCCTGTCATATGAGAGCCTCTCGTAGTGTTTTATGAACGGACTGATGAAGCTCTTATGACCTAAAAAAATGGTGGGCGACTACTTGTAACAATTTTTTAACTTTTTGCATTAATGAGAAGACAAAAGTATTAACAGTTATTAGCATTAGAAGTTAAGGTCTGTGAAGTTGCTCCAGCATTTAGTATTTCCTGCTTAAATGATACTAGCAGCTAAAGCGAAGCTAGCTAGCAAAACGATACTTTTTGCTAATACTGTCAGTGGCTGCATTAGAAGAAATATGCACTAAATCCAGGCCAAGGACTTACAAAACAGTAAAAAAGGAAACAGGTACAATCTGCTGATCATTCGATTTATTTCGATCACCATTTTGTTTAGGTCCCGCTGTCTTAGAAGTTTCTGTGCTCAAAATAAGTACCGGTATTATCTTCTCAGTTTAACATTTTCTATTGCTGACATAGAAAAAATAATGAGCACCCTTTTTTTTTTGTACTTTTGGATAAAAGCATTACAACTCATGAGTTCTCTTGGGATTATATGCAATGTTTTACATTAGAGTTCATCAATCACAATTTTTCTGAATAATATATTCTTTTTCTCTTTGAATAATTGTTTTGCTCAATTTAAGTATTGTATTTCCTATTTACATTATTTTTTACTGATGACTTGGAAAACAAAACAAGCAATGTATCGTACCGTTGTTTCAATAAGGATAAAAAAAAAAGAATAACACCCACAAAACAAGATGTGTAGTCATTTCCCTCCCACATCCACTTCTGCCTTACTAAAATGGCACAAAACCTACATCCGTGTCTGAAACTCGTGGCAAAAAAGTTACCGGACACCAGGGCGGACAACTCTGAAAAGTCTGCCCAGCCATAAAGTTGCCTGCCCAATTTTTCACAACATTAAATGCAATAAGACGACTAATCGCAAAAAAAAAAAAAAAAAAAAAAAAAAAAACATTGTTAGAAAATATTAAGGGTTGATAATCAGAATATGTAACAGAACAACTATTTAAATTTAAGTTTATTATAAATCTCCTTATAACATTCATTGCATATATATGACATCGCTGTTGTCCATCTGCCATCAGTATGTACCTGTATTTACTCATCTTCATTCATGCAATGTTTGCGTTGCGTCATCTGCTACAAGCCACGTGAACTCTTTCCACGATGCTTTTTGTAGCGTCATAAATTTTGTTAGCTTCTTTTGAATATTTCCTCTGGGGCTGAGGTTTTGCCTTGATTCCTCAACACTTATCCATTTTTCTCATGTTCTCTGTCTACTTTGAAAAATGATATGCAAATGCACGACCTTATAACGCTCGGGAAAGTCCGGAAGCACGAAGTTATTCGATGCAGGCTTCTGAATGGCTGCCGAGTATGCTAATTGCCAAACGAACCAAATTTCCAAACCTGACGAAGATTTATAAATCGGAATAAAGCAAACGTTTTATTTGAAAAAAATAATCTTTCTGGGTTTTTTTTTTTTCACGAAAAAGTTGTCGGCCATCCGGGTGGAGACGTTTTGTAAGTTGTACGCCCGATGTAAAAGATGCACGCCCCGGGCGTCCGGGCAGACGTTATTTCAGACACTGCTTCATACATGTAATATCTATAAAGGGGAATATTTTCAAGGTCAATTGACATCCTTTCAATGAGTACTTTAACTTCCTCTACTCGATATAAAGAAAAAAAAATCCAGAGACTATTTAGATTCGGGGTCAGCAACCTTTTTAAAGCTTAGCAATACATTATTTGTCCCTGATTAGCGCATAGTCTTTTATGAGTTTCCAACGTAAGTTTATCATGTTATTACTATGTTGTTACTATATTGTTTCCAGGTTGTTATTATTTGAAGTCTAATTAAAATATGTCCGGTTGGCCACTTAAACTTCATGCCAGTTAGAAATCATATTTTCTAAAAAAACACATTGAGCCATCTTTGGTGAGCTATTTTCATCACCGGTCAATGAGCTATTTAGGTGCTCGCGGGCAGCAGATTGGTGACCCTTGCTGTACAATTTTATTAAAGATACAAAATAGAATAACACCCACAATGCAAGATGGATTTAAACATTTTTCTTCCCACGTTCACTTCTGCTTTACTAAAATTACACGAAAATTATGTATGTTACATCTTTAAACATCATGTTGAACTATGACTTCCTCTATTTGATATACAAAAAATCTTATTTAACCATGATCTTGTCACAGTATGAGTATGTATGAGTCACCAATGACTATGAGGTTATTGCACTGTGAAAAAGAAACGCAGCCGATGGCCTTTTGTCTATATTTTCTCTCCTACAGGGAAACAGGCCCACATAACTCCCTTGCTATGAAGGGCAAGTGTCACCATCACTTTGGGTATTGCGGGTTGTGGCATTGCCTAGAGGATCTGTTTGCACAAGCTAAAAGGAAAAAGAGGGCCACCACGCCATTTTACAAAGCAAAGTCATCAATATGTGACAAGATCGTTCTTTCCCACACATTAATCTACACATTCCTGCACTTCGCTACCTGTAATCCGCGCTTGACAGTCGAGAAACAAAACAAGCAGGCAGCAAAATCGAGCCCTCATGACTGCCTCATAGGAAAAGTTGTTTTCTTCCCTCGTTTCATTTAGCTTCTTGTGATTCTACCTCTTCTTCTTCATCCCATATGATCCAAGTGGAATGCGAGTTGTCGTGGAGTTGAACGGCGGTGAGGCATATTCAGACTTGTATTGCATGCATGAAGGAATACGAGTGCTACGCGCGTATTTCAAGGAACACGGAAAAAAATTCTTAGGTAAAAGTATTTATAGTCAAGTTGTGACCTGAAGCTAAACTCAGATGACTCATTGTATAATAAGAGTGTAATGATTCCCTTTTGTAAACATGTAAACGATTAATTAACACATAGTTGAATAGAATTGTCTTTATTGTCATTGATAACAACGTAGTGTACATAGTTTATGACCAGATTAGACAGGACTCTTAGAGACTTAACTCGGCCTACAAACAAACCATGCAAAGTTTAAAATGTTAAAGTTTTTGGCATGCAAAATAAATTGTCATTGATGTTGTATAGTGGAGAAAATGCGATTGGTCGAAAAACGTCTTATTCTGCATGGTAAGGTGAAAACATCATTAGGAGGGGTTGTTGTATCCCAGGGGTTCACTATATATTTAAATTAGTTATCTTTTATGCACCCTTTGCTGGACCTGTAACTTAAAGTGAGTAGCGTGTTCAGTCCGTTCTTAATCTTTCTTCATAATCGCAAGTTTCGTTTCCTTGGTTATCATGTTTTTGCTTCTCCATTTAACATCACTGCAAGACTTCAGACCAATTATAAATGAATCCAGTACCAAAAATACAGTTTTGTATCTCGCAAAGATTGTGATGAACTAAGAAAAGTGAAATGCATTGAGGGAGGCAGTTCAACCAAAAACAAATCAGCATTTTCATGACGCCATGACACAAATCAATAGCAGACCATTATTTTGAGACAATACTATACATGTAGTTGCTGCAAAGTTTGAATTTTATATGTTCTTTTGATAAGTTTATATATATATATATATATATATATATATATATATATATATATATATATATATATATATATATATATAAATTGTGAATATGCTTGATTGCTATTAAGATTTTCGAAAAGGGTTGTTCAAACCTCACATTGTGTTTGCTGTTAAACGTCATATTGAAATATAATATTGTGAATGTGCTTGATTGCTGTTGAGATTGTCAAGAGGGGTTATTCAGACCTCACACTGTTTGTTTTCTGTTATTAGTGTCAATAAATTTGTTCAAACCAAACCAAAAAAATACGTACTTGATGTTGTATAGTGGGAAGAATGCTGTAAAGCAGGGGCCGATAAGACATAAATGTATTCAAGGCCCTAAAGTGAAAACTTTGCAAGGTGAGGCCACTGTAATGTACTACCAAAAATAAGAATGCAACCTGTTCTTCTATTAAAAACTAATCGCGCCAGTGCTCCAAGTGAAAGTTTGCGTAAAATCCCACCAATTTTTTTCTGAAATTGTTAAAATTTGCTGATCAAGGACCCAAGGTCACTGCACTCAAAATCTGGTCAACTTCTTGACCTGATACTACACACATCATACTACACTACCACACACAGGCCTACTCCAATCAACATGTCAATGTTTCTCATGGTCTCATTTCCCTTTTAAAACAAAAGGAGGGAAAAGAAACCTACACCCAACCCCCAATCAATCATTGACTGAGCAACCCCCCTCCCCCAGAAACCTTTCAAACTCCCATTGGCCAGCACAAGATCACCCGGACCCGAGTTAATGAACACACCCACCAGTGCTCTCCACCCCTGATTCACCCTACCCCCAGCCCCATGCATCACAGGCAAAATCTCCCATATGGATTCTTGCAACTGTAACCATTCTCCCATAACTCCTAACATGCGATGAGTCATAGCAGAATAAACATGTCGAAACTAAATGCAAACTTTGAACTGCTTTATGTTTTACGCTAGACTTGTCATTAAAACCTGCACTTACCCCACATTTAGCGTTTATGCTGCCGCTTTGAAAAAGTCACGTGAGGACATTCACCTTTAGTGGCCATCAAACCATAGTGTCTTCAGTCTGTTATAAAAGATAGATAGCTTTAAATTCGATACAAGTAACCCAGAAAAAATATTGCTGCACTATGAACAGTAGATAAGTGCGCTATTTGTGCCAGACAAAGGATCACAGGAGTAATGACTACTTTCTTTGGCCTTCAGAGTTCATGGGCTATGGGAATGATCAAACCTCATCTCTTTATGCTGACTAGGCACACTTTGAACCCTTTTCCCCAAATTGACCCACTTTGCCCCTTCCTTTTCTGCACAAAATGTCTACCCTACACAATGAGCGCATTGTATTTTATCGTATTGACATAAATGCGAGCTGATGTGAGTGTTGGGATGAGATGCACTGCTCTACATTTAATCAACATTTATATACCCACTGTAAAGAGTTAAACTACAACAATCAACGGTTTGGATTGAGTGTGTATATTTTAAGTATTTTAAAGTACGTGCTGTTTAGAAATGCATGCATTACAGGAGTTCTATGACAGATTTTAAAGTAGCTTCTTTTAACATGGTTAAATGTCTCCCCCTGCAGGGGAAAAATGAACACGCAACATGCAGAAAGTGTAAACGAGAGGTCACCAAACTTTGAGAACGTTCTTCGATATGGATCAGTGGAAAGGGCTACCAATTTGATAGGCATTTGTGAAATACCTGTTATTATTGAATGCTATGTTATTATCAGTAGGAGTTTGGCTAAATATGCCTAGTCAACCAAATAAATATATAAAAGCCACATATTAGACAGGCTTCCTACAGGTGCTTTATTCCCTTAAACACTTGAATTTTAGGTTTGCGTTTTCAAGGTCAGGAAATGTCTTGAATATTGGGGTGACGTGCTTAAAATTGTTGCCATTACCATGTTTCTTGGCAGTCTGACTATAGACCACACAATAAATATAGGAAATTTTTACGCAAATGCATGGAAATGACTCCTACACGTCTGCTCTGGTGGCTTGTCATTATGGCGTCATGTCGGACAGCTCTATCTAGAAAACCGGCTCTTTTGACTCTACTCCCAAACAGTTCCTTAGATAGTTTTTTATTGATGTATTATTCATAACTTCTTTTTTCAAAGTTTGACATTTTTTTATTCCCAAGATCCCAACTTCTATCGTTTTTTTCTTCTTAACCTTATTTTTGTTAGGTTTTCCATTTTAAGTTTTCTATGTAGACGACCAGTAAAGAAAATTCCTTGAATCTGAGAGCGTGTCTTGATTAGAATATGTCAAACTTTTAAAAAAACTGAAAAGAATTCTTCCTTGCCCTCGTGTGGGTTTTAGATCAGGGGATGGTGTAATTAGTAGTCTGTGCAGCCCTTTGAGACTTCTTGTGATTAAGGGCTATATAAATAAACATGACTTGACAAAGACAAGTCTATTTTGAAAAAAGGGCACTGATTTATCACATTAATTCTAAACACATGTCCAGTAGACCCCCAAGACAAGATATTAATCTGTTCAGAGGTGTGGATCGCAAAGTGAAATTGCTGTATACAAACCTATGCTAATGCTCAGCTAATTCCTTCTGAACCCTCGTTATCAGAGAGAAAACCATTCAAATAATAAAATAGAATATAGTAAGTACAACTTAATTGCCTCATCTCATCAGCTGCACTGCTCATCCTCAGTAGGGTCGCGGGGATGCTGGAGCCCATCCCAGCAATCATCGGGCATTGGGCAGGGGACACCCTGAACTGGTTGCCAGCCAGTCGCAGGGCACACGGGGACAGACAACTCACTCGCTCAGTCACACCTAGGGACAATTTGGACCGGCCGATTCACCTGAAATGTATGTCTTTGGAATGTGGGAGGAAACCGGAGTGCCCGGAGGAAACCCACGCAAGCACGAGGAGAACATACAAACTCCGCACAGTAAGGCCGGGAGCTGGATTTGAACCCACGCAGGAGGTTCCCACGACCTCAGAACTGTGCCGCACACGCGTTAACCACTGCGCTGCCGTGCTCAACTTAATTGTAATATGCATAAATATGTTTAAATGACATTATAAATAAATATACATGTGAAGTAAAAAGGATTTTCTTTTACCTTTGGTCTGATGTGACTTGAGCTGGTACAGTGGAGTTAGTGGGTGGATGGAGAAGGTGGATTAAAAATGCAATTCATTTCAAAACTTCCACTTGTGAGGATTGTCATGCCCTACCATTATACAATAGTCTCACAACAAAGTCATGTCGGTGACCCCATGTCTAAATTGTAGTCTCTGGTCATAAAACCGCCCCAAAAAGTTTCGGAAAACAATACTTCGAAGTAAGGCCTGGTATTGCATAAATGATAGTTGCCATTTGTTCATACTGTAAATTTGAAGACAAAACATCTTAGTAGTTTCAGGGCTGTGATTTCAAAAGCAACCCCAAACAACCAGTTCCACAAGGTCATACTAATTTCTCCATGAAATGCTATCGGTCTGAGGAGGAACGTACTCTTCTCGTGATTTTGATTTGATATGAACCAGAAGCAGCCTTGACACTCAAGGAACTGAGGCACGGCATCTGAATCTTGTTGGAAAAACAAAAAATAATAATAATTCAGCTTTTTTATTGGTGCACTTTTATATTGCTATTCGCCCCTGACTGCCAGGCTTAGTAACTTTTCTGTAGGAAACCCCAATTATAAATAACTTATTTACTATATAAGGTAAATACTATTGAAATAAATCCTGTGCTATTTAAATTATGTCTGCAAAATTGAAGCTAATTAGAATTGAACATTAAAGTACAATTGTGTAAAGAAAGAGGGCACTAATCATGTTTGGAACTGGGCACAAGTGTGTCCAATCACAGCACACCTGTCCCTGATTATTCTGACCTTTTATAACAGGGGTCGGGAACCTATGGCTTGCGAGCAATATATGGCTCTTTCTATGAGTACCTGTGGCTCAGAGACAAATTTGATTGCATGCAAATTTTCTCCATCTTGTTCAAAATTTTAGCCATAAATCCTGTTCAGATACACGCAAAGCCAATCCAAGGCTGGCTCACAAAGCAGTACTTCGCAAAATATATAGGGCACGTTTTTCACTACAATTTACAGTCAAGGTGTCACACCAAAAAAAAAAAAAAAAAAAAAAAAAAAAAAAAAACTCGTTTTGGCTGTACAACGCTAAAGAATCCTTTATATAAAAGCTCACTATATAATCTGTGTTCAGTGTTTGGATACTTTTTTATGAATCCACAGAACAAATAAAATACGCCAAAACACCGGAAGAGAACTTAAAGTTATTTGATTGGGTGAGTGGGAGGGATGGGTGGAGCTATGCAAAAAGTGCAAGCACTCCCTCCCATCTCTCGCCCTACGCCATCTGCGCCAAAGGTAAGCACTTCAGGCTCCCTGTTTGCAGAATATTGTGACATTTTTACAAAATAACTGCTTGCATCTGGTTTTGAAACCAATATGTATGAAAAAAAGGGTCAAAATGAGTTAAACCGATCATGAGTAATTGCAAGAAAGAGACAAGTTTAAAGTGGTATGTTTGTTGATTTTGAGACACGGGCTCTGGCATTATTCTCTTTTCATAATTTTTATCAAATCATCCAAATAAAATGTGGTGAAGACTAAGCTTTTGTCTGGGGCGCAGGTTTAGCAATTTAGTAAATTTGTCTCATAATATATGGTGTGGCTCTTTCCCAAAATAAAATTAATATATTTTGCTTTTATGGCTCTTTGAGTCAAAAAGGTTCCTGACCCCTGTTTTATAAGGACATTTTAAAGAGCACACTTCGTCGGGTCATTTTCATTTCCACTATTAACGCAACATCATATCTGGTTTTTATTTTCTGTTTCCCGTTTTTGTTAGGACATTTTGATAATAGTTTGGTGCCCACTTGTTTGTTACTTTATTTGCATTTCAACTGCCACGCCTGTTTTTTTTTTTTTGTCTCCTGGTTTGGACAGCTTATTATGAGTTTTGTGACGCCTTTTTTGTTACTTCGTTCCTTGCATCTGCTTTTCAATTTCGGTCTTTGTTTCTGGTTTGGACATTGTCATGGTTGATTTTGTCTGGATATGTCATTTGTTTTGTGACACTTGTTTGTTACCTTTTTTCTGGTTTTGTTGTTAAAAAACATCCTTATTCTAAGCACCCCTGCCTCAGTTCCTGCTTTTCTATCATTTGGTCCACCTGAAAAGTGTTACAGAAAGAATTTGTTGATAAATTTTGTCCATAAAAAGAATATATATTTTAAACAAGATATATGTTTATCACAGTTTTGCGTTCTTGTTTGGGGTAGTAATAGCCCTGGGGAAGAAACTCTCTGTAGAGCTTGGTTGTCTTTGTTTTAGAGACAGTGATAGTGATAAACAAGAAAGAATTTGTAATCACAACCTTATTTTTTAACCATACTCTTATGGTAATTTCTGAAAATGCATCGTTGTGAATGATCAAATTGAAATTATGCATTATTCATTTTCCTCATGTTGAGGTTTTTGAGTTTTTCCATGCCCTCATGTAGGTTTTAGATCAGGGGATGGTGTCATAATAATGTGTAGTTTGCAATAGTCTGTGGTCTGTGCAGCCCTTTAAGACTCCTTGTGATTAAGGGCGTCACAAATAAACATTACTTGACTTGACTTAAACGTTCATGAAAAAGATTTGGAAGGGTGAGAGCTCCTTTTTTGTAAAAAAAAAAAAAAAAAAAAAAAACATTTTCAAATAACAACTTATCGTGTTGATATTTTTTCATTAACAGTTTGGGATTTTTAAAACTAAACTAGAGATTCACCTTGTATATGGGGACTAAGTGATTTACATCTATCAAAAATAATTTTGGAGGGATTGTTTATGTATGGGCACAGTGGCTGAGCGGTTAGCGTGTCCGCGGCACAGTTCTGAGGTCATGGGATCAAACCTTCCAGTGTGGAGTTTGCATGTACTCCCCGAGCTTGCATGGGTTTCCTCCGGGCATTCCGGTTTCCTCCCACATCCCCAAAACATGCATGTCAGGTTAAATGGCCGGTCCAAATTGTCCCTAGGTGTAAATGAGCTGGTGAATTGTCTGTATCTGTGTTCCCTGCGTATGGCTGGCAACCAGTTCATGGTGTCTACTGCCCACTGCCCAAAGATGACTGGGATGGGCTCCGGCAGTGCAGATAATGGATGGGTGGATGTTTATTTATTTAAAGACTCTCATGTCAATGATTTCTTATGCATATTAGAAATCAATTTTCCTTGACTTATCAGCGGTGAGTTATTTTCAGGAGCACCACCACGTTGATGACCTCTAATGTAAAATATTGCACAAACTCATAGGACAACGCTTCATGACTATTACAGTACTGCTATACCTTTAGCCCAAAAGAGGGCGCTATTAGCATGTTTAAATGAAGACTCAGTTACAGCTGGGGGAATTCTTGTAAGGGATATAATAAGAAAAACACAGCAAATCAGTTAAAATATCACAAAGACTTAATGAATGTGAGCTATTTTCTTTGTGGGATTTGAGTACCTTTTTGAGGGGAAGATTAAATTTAAGGCTTGAGTCAATGCAGATCATGCATTTGACTGGTAGTGGGGTTTCGATTGTAGCTCACCTCTCGCTGCCTATCAGTGATACAGATGACGTCATGCATTCTTCCTGCATGAGCTATTTTGGTGCAGAGGTGAGATAACCTCAGCATTGAGTAGTATGGCTTTGCTCAAGTGGCAGTCTGTCCACTTTTAACGTCGTAAAAATAGAATGGTACAACGGCAGTACTGTTCCCTGCCATGCTAAAATGTAAGGAAAAGCCGACAAGCACATCGGGACTTTATTTGGCCGCTAATTAAAAAAAGTAGTTGTCAATTGTTTTTTCTGCTGTATAATGTAAAGATTCGTTTGGATACTTTTTTAGTTAAAATACCGTACTATATTTGAATGAATGAAGGAATGAATGGCCTTTATTGTCAATAATACAAATATGAGGAAATTGGACGGCAAGTAAAGCAAAATGTGCCAAAGGATAAAAAAAATGTTAAAAACAACAATTTAATGATACGTAATAAATACGTGCAAATTCACAGTGGCAGTTGTACAGTACATTGTGCTCATGGATGCTGTAAATGTGAGTCCATTTTTGTGTATAGACATCTCATCTCATCTCATCTCATTAGCCATACCGCTTATCCTCATTATGGTCGCGGGCGGGGGGGTGTTTGGAGCCCATCCCAGCCATCTCCGGGCAGTGGGCAGGGGACACCCTGAACTGGTTGTCAGCCAATCGCAGGGCACACGAGGACAGACAACTCACTCGCTCATTCACACCTAGGAACAATTTGGACCGGCCAATTCACCTGAAATGCATGTTTTTGTAACGTGGGAGGAAACCGGAGTGCCCGGAGGAAACCCACGCAAGCACGGGGAGAACATGCAAACTCCGCACAGGAAGTCTGGAGCTGGATTTGAACCCACGCAGGAGGTTCCCAAGACATGAACTGTGCCGCCCATGCGCTAACCACTGTGCCGCCGTGCTGCCCGTGTATACACATATACACTATAATATATATATATATATATATATATATATATATATATATATATATATATATATATATATATATATATATATATATATATATATATATATATATATATATATATATATATATATATATATATATATATATATATAATTTCTATTAATATATTTTGTTTAATTTATTTTCAAGGTCTTCTTTCTAAAAAGCTTAAAACCTTACTATAATAATCAACAATCGTTTCCATTGTTCATCTAGAAAGTCTACATGTTTATATGTTTTATCAGTATTTAATTTTTATCAATGTTTCATTTTATTCATTTATTTTGTTTTATTTATTTGGTTAGTTTTTGCCTTGCCATAATTGTATGTATTGTATACATTTAAGTAATTTGTATTATTGTTATTTTATTTTATTTATTTTTCATTTTAACCATTGTGCATGTTTGTGTATTTGGTGTTCCAGGTGTTTGGGTGGGGGAAAAAACACGGACTATTATGACAACATCTCCTGATCTAAAACCTTCATGAGGGCAAGGAAAAACTCAAAACCTCAACATGAGGTAAATGAAGAAACCTTGAGAGAGGACCGCACACAGGGTTATCCCTCTTCCAGGATGACCAGGTTGCAATGGATGTTGCAATAGGTAGAGCGCTCGTCTTGGGATCAAAAGGTCGTAGGCCGATTCCCGGCTCCACCGTGTTATATGTCGAAGTGTCCTTGGGCAAGACACTGAATCCCAAATGCCCACAATAAGCAGGTAGGCACCCTTCATGGCTGACTCCCTATTGGTGTGTGAGTGTGTGTGAATGGGTAAGCGTGAAGCACATTGTAAAGCGGTTTGAGAGGTCTTCATTGACTTGAAAAGCGCTATATGAACGCAGACCATTTTTAAATAATACACAGATATTGTCAACATGAAATTTAGGTTATTCATATGTTATAGAATAGTAGTGTGTTTAAAGCCTAGATTTAAACAGTTCCACTGAGGTTGCAGATCGAATCTCAGGAGGAAGAGCATTCCACAGTACCGGGGCCTGAATGGAGAACACTCTCAAATCTGCGGATCTCTTCTTGGCTCTTGGGATAACTAGTAGACAAGCATTTTCAGGGCGAATATGCTAGTTTAAGGGTTTAAATAATTCTCAAAAAGAATAATTCTATTTTAATAATCAACTAACTGTTTGAATTAATTTTTACTTCGTCATGCTATATACATTGCACACACACACACACACACACACATATATATATATATATATATATATATATATATATATATATATATATATATATAATTTTCTCCCTACCTACATACCTATCTATAATACAATTTTAAATAAATGATTTATTTCATTTATGTATTTATATTTTTAACAGAAAGTTACAGGTGATATGACACAATACAGTGGCTAAAGGGTTTAAATAATTTTTCATGGCTTCTTTTATTAAAACAAAAAATAGGCTACATCCAGGGTGTATAGACTTTTTTAAACACCTTAGAGGGCAGAAATGTGAGTTCTGAATCTCACTTGAAAAATACCCCCCAACATTACATCTTAACTCATTTAATAAGCTATTGGTCTAATTGCTGTGTAATTTTACAGACATTCCCATTTCTGATTCAGCTTGCTTTCAAGAAGCCAGCAGCTGTTTACAGTCAACGCCGAAACAAAGGAAACTTTCCGAGGGGCTTCAGAAAAGTAAGTTGACGCTTGAAGCATTTGCTGATGGTGATGATGATTTAAAGAAAAGTTAACTCACTCTCATGGCTTCTGGCTGGGGCCCGTTTATACAGTCACACAATATCGTGTTTGTGAGCACACAGGCAGATACATTGTTCTCATGGTAATCAAGAAAATGTATTCATATTATTTATTGAGCTTTTATCATTGCTGCATTTGGCTCATGTTTAGACAATTCCCTAAACAAAATGGAAACACCCTCTGCAAGGTTTTGTTTACTTTTTAACCCTAAAAAATGATTTGGATTGGAGTGCTAGTTTCCTGTGGGAAGGCTTTCCTCTCTCGCTTGATTTTAGAGCTGCAGGCATTACTCTGACCACCTCACACACAGACACTTCCTTTTTAAGCTCCCAGTACAGTTATAAAATCTAGCTTGGTCCAGATGTAGATGTTATATTTTTTTTGTCTCTCCTCACCCCAACTTCCACGTGACTGGAGGTGAACGTGAGGTCATGCACGATTTATCAAAAATGTTCCCGAATGGAGAATAAGGAAACGAAGAAGAGATAAAAGGACTGCGAGGAAATAAAGATTGGGGATTGGAACTAAAAGAGGAAATGTGGCAAGAATTGTCATTCATTCACGAGATATTGGAAAATGTCAGATGTGTGGGGAGACAAAAGTATGTCAGACAAAATATTTACCCATCTTAAATGTTCCTGTTGAGTTTACACTTTAATAGACACTCAAAATAAGGCGAGAAGACACCAATAGCTTGATGGCTGATCGTGGCACGAAGAGGGGATAAAAGGAGGCAATTGGTGTGGCACGTCTAGGAATGAGTGGAGGTAATCAAAGAACGAAGTCATGGGAGGTAAAGCTTGTTGTTTTGGTGAGTGAAAATCTTCAGGAATCCAAATGGTTAAGCAAAATGAGGTGGGAGCCCAGGGTATTTATCGCAGAGGGGGCTGATTTTCAAATAGAAATCACCTGGGGAGAGGAAAAGTAAGAGAGACTGGAAGATGGGGTAAAGCTGCCAGGCACCATAGAGGAACTGCAGACACCAATACACAGACATGGGGACTTGAGACTTAGTGACTTGGACTCGAGTCGACTCGAGTCGCTGTTTTTATGACTTGTGACTTGACTTGGACTTGGCAATCTAAGACTCGGGACTTGACTTGTGACTTGACTTGCCCAAGAAAAAAATACTTGGGACTTACTTGGGACTTGAAGGTGAAGACTTGAGACTTACTTGAGACTTGCACATGTGTGACTTGGTCCCATGTCTGCCAATACATGACAAAGCATGTAGAACGTGGAGTTAAACAAGGTGTTTGTGTGAGAGCATGTCAGTCTGCTAGTAAACATTAACATCACCTCTTACATCATTGCAAGAAGGTGATCAAAGGTTATTTATGGGCATGACAGTTTGTAATCCTGGAATCCAGGTGTTACCTGGGTGACTCATGAAATATGGTCTTTCACCAGGCAGAAGAAGCTTACACAACCCTAGATGGACCAGTCATCACGCTAAGCAGACCTGCACATCTTAGTTCTATTGTATTCTCTCATTTTTTTGCGGTTATCCATTCCATAACCACCGTATTATGAATATAAATACATACATTGTTACACAGGTGTTTGACCACTGATTTGCTCAAGTACTGAACCTTTTTCCCACAAGAAATACTGGCATTTGTTTTACGTACTTGAACATTCCAAAATATCCAAAATATTTTTTAAAAAGTCTTAATGAAGATATTGAAGATCAAACTTAATAAAGATAAAAATATCAAACAATTCTTAACCCAACAATGTACTTTTGAGCTGCAGTAGGATGGCAGACGGTTGTAGACCATTCTTGTATTTTGCAATTAATTACTTCCTCAACTCGATCGTTGTTCTCACGTTTCCTCCCCCTTATCAATCACTTTCTTCCTTTTGACAAAAAAGGCAATAAAACACACAAAATACAAAGTAATTCTCAACACGTGTTGTCGAACTGACGATCGATCAAAATCATGCTATTCGACCACGATAGAGGATCCAAGATGGCCGCTCATTTCACTCCCAATTTTTCGTTCGAACACCGCAGCGAAAAAGATTCCGATTTTTGGGTAGAACAACCATTTGTTCGAGTGTAGAGTCATTCTACTTCAGAGGTACCACTGTATATACAACTTTCCAGTTCATGGCAAACACAATTATTCTGTTTGCTTGTACGAATTACTATACATGTGCAGGTTCCCCTTATCCGGGAAATTTTGATGACGCAAGGTATTGTGGAATTGTAGTACAGAGACGAAGGATACACGCAAACTCATGCTTAGTCACTAAAAAAGCTTCACATGTATTGGTTGATTTCTGTGGGACATTTCCTTTTTATTCTCTGCCCCCAGACTAAAAAATGTCACAGTTGTATCCATGTACTTACAGTGTCGGTCCATGCTTCTGGCAAATCACTATAGAGGAAGGGCGCAAATTTAGGAGTACAAAATGGCGGGAGAATACCGTATGATGACGTTTCACATGAGTCAAACTGAAGTAGCATACAAGATGATCGATAGACAATTCAAACGTCATGTGCCTAGCAGAGAAGAAATGTTAAAAGCTGAACCTTGCTGTGAGTTTTACTCTTGAACCCAATACTTTTTCTAGTCATTTTCACGAGGCTACAGCATGGAAAGAGGAGAGCGGTCCTCAAACTTGAAATGTGGTGGAAAGACTATTTCCTGTCCACCGTGCATGCCGGGGATCACCTGACTCTTAATTTTCCTCATGGGAATCTAGAAACCTATCCATCTCTTGCTCTGTGTTTCTATTGCTCTTATATTATGCTCTGCTCATTCATTTTCAGTTTTAGCATTTCACATAAGTTTTAGTTGACCATGGTTTTGCCTTTTTTCTTTCTGTTTTTGTCATGAACCAGAACAGGATCAGGACCCAAACGCATGACGTACTCAGACAAGCCTTTTATTTTACGGGAAATGGGGAGTCATGCACGTTAGGCAGTAGTCTGGCGTGAAACGATAGGGAGCCAGAGGCCGACGAGATCGATACCAATTGCCTGAGTTGATATCGGATGGGTTCGATACAGGACAGGACGGGACAGACAGGATAGATAATGAAACAGGATATCTAAAATGAACAGGACAAACTAGACGGGAACGAAAACTGGAGAGAATGATAAACAGGACAAAAATAGATGGAAACGAAACTGGAAACAGATATTAAACAGGACAAAAATAAACAGGAACAATAGGGCACAGGGAATGCCAACAGGGAACAGGACCGAGTCAAAACTCTCGTCTTGCGGGGCAGAAGTTCGTTGATGGACCGACAAAGGAAAAATGAGAGCACTGAGCCTAAAAAGACAGAAAGCTAACCTGTCAATTAGCCGCAGCTGGCGCCACACGGGCGGGCCCAACTGGGTGGCGTGGTAACCGTGACAGTTTTGGAAGATGTTGACATACGTACGTATTTTAACAATGCTATCCCAACCCCGACATTGAAAGAAAATATTGACAAATTAAAATGAAAAATTTGCTCATAAAATTGTTAAAAACATTTGTGAAATATAACATTATCACCAAATTAAGTATTGACACATTTTAAATGAATAAAAAATATATTTGATTTGGTTAAAACAAGTAAAATGTACTTGACAATTGTTTATTTCTGTAATTCTTCCATTTACCGTGGCCTCTATTATGCGACAATCTGTAATGACTCTTCCGCCCACGCATTTTTTTAGCATGCTTTTTGCCGACTACTGCTCACAGCAAAAGTCGACTGAGGATATTGGATTGCAGCCGCATCCATATCATTTTAGGTGGGCCAGAACAGCACGCTCCAGACTAAAGGGGCCCTCTGCCGGCACCCGCTCGCAGCAATATGAGATTGGAGATAATGGATTGCGGGCACATGAGTGCAGTTCATTTACAACCATAAATACAGTATTGACAAAATAAGAAACTCCCAGGGCCTGACGAAGTGTGCTCTGCCGGTCCCCACCCCCAGTAATATGTGATCAAGTCTATTTTATCGCAGCTGCACAAGTGCAGTTCACTTTTTGGTTGACAAAACGGCATGTTTAAGGGTTTCTATGGCAGTATTCCTGTTAATAAATAGATTCGTACGAGACACTACGTTTTTTTTTTCAATGGATTGTTTTTAAAGAAATGTTTAAACCAGGTGCCCCAAAGACAATGAATGGCATTATAGTTTCATCCGGATCGATAGATAATATTTGTCTTGTGACACACCCGGCTCCTAAAAACATTCTGCATTTTCCCCTTTGCCAATTCTATATGGAACCTGAGTCGGACAAGAAAATATCAATGTCTGCTGACTCCTGCCAAGCAAAATCCCCTCACTCACTCTTTAAAGGCTTTCCAGCTGCAGCAATTTTCCTTTCCCCCCTCGACGTGTCGAGCGACACCGCCGTTGCGGGCGTTCTTCCACTTCAGCATTGCTGACAGCTGTTGCAAGCATCAGCCACTTGCGACAGTTATTTGGGATTTTACATTTAGCAGCTTTTCTCCTCATAAAATGCAGTCTGATGTTTTACAGTGGCATTTCCATTTAACTGCAGCTTAGTCGATTACCGTAATTCCTTGCTACTTCTGGCTTCGTACTTCGCATCAGTGCATATTTAAGGGTTCGTACGGGGGCTTGAAATCCTTGATAATGCTTGAAATTGGTGTCTTTGCCATTTTTCTTGGCAGCCTGACTATAGATATCACAAAAAAATTAAGACAATTTTATGGAGATACGCCTGCTCTGGTGACTTGTCATTATGACGTCATGTAAAGCGTCACCGCCCCCTACTGCTCATACCCAAGAGGACAGCTCTATTTAGAATTCCGTCTCTTTTGGCTCTGCTCACTGAGAAGAGCTCTTTCGACTCTCCAAACAAGCCGATTGATTTCTTTTTTAATGATATATTATCAATAATGAGCAGCACGTGGTTAGCGCGTGTGCGGCACCGTTCTGAGGTCATGAGATCGAACCTCCTTTGTGGAGTTTGCATGTTCTCCTCGTCCTTGCTTGGGTTTCATCTGGGCACTGCGGTTTCCTCCTCCATTCTAAAAACATGCCTGTCAGGTTAATTGGCCTAACAAAAATTGTCCCTAGTTGTGAATGAACGTGTGAGTTGTCTGTCCCTGTGTGCCCTGCGACTGGCTGGCAACCAGTTCAGGGTGTCTCCTGCGCACCACCCGAAGATAGCTGGGATGGGCTCCAACACCCCCTGCGACCCTACTGAGGAAAAGCGGTGCAGATAATGGATGGATGGATTATCAATATTGACAAAACTATGCACAAAATTATTCAGTAATTTCATATGGCTTGCATACCTGAAAAACACATGAAATAGGAATTAAAATGTTATTAAATCTACCCAAAAAAGTTTAAAATACAAACATGTTTAGCTTTTTACACACTGAACAGATTTAAAGTCGAACAAATACATAAAATGCCTAAAAATGCAAAGCAATAAAATACAAATTAAAAATATTAACCTTTCAGTGCTATAAATAAAAGATAAAATGCAAAATAACTTATTGTTTACAATTCTATTTTCACCCATTTAGACACAGATCCTCTGAAAAACACACAAAAAAATATAAATTCAAATAATTAGTAAAACAAAAAGCAAAAGTTTAGCATTCGATTAAAAAATTGAATGCACTCTGCTTCGGCGCAATCAATATTATTACATTGAGTCCTCATTATCAACGATAAATGAGGAATTGCAGTATTTTACTAATTTTATGTATTGCTCTGGCGTAGCGAGGGTTCAAAGCTAATTACCACAGGTTTCTATCCCCACCTCAGGACGTATCCGTGTTGTATCCCAGGCGTCTACAGTGGGACATCAGTTATCGCGGTTAATGGGGACCAAAACCACCCGCGAAAAGTAAAAATCTGCGAAGTAGTTATTTTATTCTATTATTATTATTTTTTAGACCTGCGAAGCTCTGAACCTGCGAACGTGGAACCACGAAGTAGCGACGGCCCTTCAAAAATGCTTAAAAAAAAAATATATTTTTTTGGTTTTGTTTGTTTTTTTAATTATTTTATGGCTGGGATGGGCTCCAGCCCCCCCGCGGCCCTAATGAGGATAAGCGGTACGGCTAATGAGATGAGATGAGATTATTATTTATTAGACCTGCGAAGCTCTGAACCTGCGAACATGGAACCACGAAGTAGCGACGCCCCTTCAAAAATGCGTAATAAATAAATAAATAAATAAATAAATAAATAAATAAATAAATTTATTTTATTATTATTATTTTTTAGGCCCGCGACGCTCTGAATCCGTGAACGTCGAAGCGCGAAGTAGCGAGGTCCCACTGTACTGTACTTTTCTTAGTTGATTTAAAGCAGAGGTGGTTAACCATCGGGCTGCGGACCGGTACCGGGCCGTGGGTTGTTTTGTACCAGGCCGCACGGAAAGAAAAATAGTTGCATTTATTTGTGTACATACAAAATCTTTGTAATTTTAAACACCTCAAAGATTTTGAGGTTTTGTGATGGTAAATTGTTGTATTTGAGCGGTTGATCCATCGACAATTACCGCCGACCACTATTGCTCAACATTCGACGCAACGGGAATCAAACCCGGATTGCGGCAGTGAGAGCGCTGTTGATCACATTGGATAACATCTCATCCTCATACTATTTTTACTATGAATCGTAAATGGTCTGCATTGATATAGCCCTTTTCAAGTCAATGAAGACCTCCCAAAGCGCTTTACAATGTGCTTCACACTCACCCATTCACACAAACACTCACACACCAATAGGGAGTCAGCAATGCAAGGCTACCTGCTTAATATGGGCATTCATACATATAACATATAACACAGACGAGCGCTCTACCTCCTGAGCTAATGCCCCCCTATGAAACCACATTACAGTGGGACCTCGCTACTTCGCGCTTCGACGTTCGCGGATTCAGAGCTTCGCGGACTTAAAAAAATAATAATAAAATAAAATATATATCTATATATATCTATATATATCTCTCTCTCTCTCTCTCCATATATATATATATATATATATATATATATATATATATATATATATTTATTTATTTATTTTTAAAGCATTTTTAAAGGGGCGCCGCTAATTCGCAGATTTTCACTTTTCGCCGGTGGTTTTGGTCCCTATTAACCGGGTCTAAAAATAATAATAATAAAATGAAATAAAAAAAAATAAAAAAAATAAAAGATTTTTTTTTTTTTTAAGGTGTGCCGCTACTTCGCGGATTTTCACTTTTCGCCAGTGGTTTTGGTCCCCATTAACCGGGTCTAAAAAATAATAATAATATATAAATAAATAATATATAATATAAATAATATATATAATAAAATAAAAATGTGGGCAGCACAGCGGCGCAGTGGTTAGCGCTTGTGCGGCACAGTTCATGTCATGGGAACCTGTCGTGGGTTCAAATCCAGCTCCAGACTTCCTGTGCGGAGTTTGTATGTTCTCCCCGTGCTTGCGTGGGTTTCCTCCGGGCACTCCGGTTTCCTCCCACATTCCAAAGACATGCATTTCAGGTGAATCGGCCGGTCCAAATTGTCCCTAGGTGTGAATGGGCGAATGAGTCGTCTGTCCCCGTGTGCCCTGCGATTGGCTGGCAACCAGTTCAGGGTGTCCCCTGCCCACTGCCCGATGATTGCTGGGATGGGCTCCAGCATCCCCGCGACCCTAACGAGGATAAGCGGTACGGCTAATGAGATGAGATGAGAAAATAAAAATGTAAAAAAATATATATATTTTTTTTTTTAAGGTGCAGGTGTGCCGCTACTTCGCGGATTTTCACTTATCGCGGGTGGTTTTGGTCCCCATTAACCGCGATAACCGAGGTTCCACTGTATCTTGCCTTTTTTATCTTGAAGGCGGATATGATTGGTCAATCGTTGTAATACGTTGTTTAGGCTGAACTCGTTCTCGTAATGCTCCATTACTGTGCTGCAAACGTTGCACCATATTGGAGCACTATGGGAATGAGTTCAGCCTTAACAAAGTTTCACAATGGTTGACCAATCACGTCCACCTTTCAGATAAAAAAGGTGAGACAATATGGTACCGTAAAAATTGTGTGATGCCTTTTCTCATGTCATCAAGATTATTAGAGGTCTAGTAAAATACAGTGGATTTAAGCTTATTATTGACATTGTTATTGTTATCATTACTATTGTTATTAGTGGGCCTTGCCACGAGAATATTGTGAGACATTAAACCGGTCCCTGGTACAAAAAAAGTTCCCCAACACTGGTTTAGAGTGTCATGCTCTCTCTCTCTTCTGTAAAGCGGTTCCTTATGAAGCCCCAAATAAGGACATCATGCACGAGTGACGACCAAGAGAGCCGAGCAGACCACTCCTTACCAGAATGGCCTCGGGTGAGTGATATGATATGGTGAAGTGTGGCTGAGTGATAGTTGGGATTGATGGAATGGATTGCATGCCAAGGGGTGAGTGGAGAGGAGGGGATGGAGATGGATGAGAGGAGGAGGATAGGAGGACTCGTGGGCAGGTTCTGTTGCTCTTCACATCGCTCCCCATATAGAGCTTCAACTTTCATCAACGCACTGACAAGAACTCGAACAACGCCAGGAGTTCGGAAGAAACAGTTCATCATCCAACCGAGCCGGATCCAACCGAGCACGCGCCATGGAGGCCATCAAGAAGAAAATGCAGATGTTGAAGCTGGACAAGGAGAATGCCATCGACAGGGCGGAACAGGCGGAGACGGACAAGAAGGCAGCTGAGGAAAAATGTAAACAGGTGAGTTTGTTATTAAGTGTTATAACGGCATTCAATTTTATTGCAAATTGGATTTGTGAAACAAGTTAACACTGCAAAAAAAAGATTAGTTATGGGGATTCTTGCTGTATTTTAGAGATATTTTTCTTTTTTTACAGATTTTTTTAAAAATAAATCATAAATCAAAATACTAACATATATTTATATATAATATGGTATTGTATATGTCTGTTTTGGTTTCTAAAGTCTCTTTTCCCCCCAGAAAAACCTTTAAATATTTAGTAAAAGAAGAAAAAAAAAGTACTTTAAATGATCTAAATTATCTGTGTTTTGCTGTATCAGATCATTGTTTTTCTGTTCACATATTTTACCAAAAAAGGAAGTTAAAATGTAATTAAGAAAGGACAAAGTATAGTACCCGATATAGTATTAAATAGTCATAATATCTCACTATATTTTTAGCATAAATTGCTAAAATAATCCTAAAAAATTGCAAAATTATTTAATATGTAAGAAGGCAAATGTAGCTAATACTAAGCGAATCTTATTTCTCATTTTATGAAAACATTTATAAAATGAGATCATATGTAATAAGAAGATAATTAACTAATTCATCTACCTGTAGAAACATATAGAACGGAATACAGTACTATTTAGCAATATAGTGATATAACATGTCGCTATATTATTATCCTATATTTTCTAGTAAAATAAACATGTTTATATAAGATAATGCATTACATAAGTTAATATAAAATACAATTCAATATACAAAACAGTCATGGTGTTTGACGCTTGCTGATAGGCAAAGTTCCAGAGAATCATAAGGAATAAGTCAAAAAAGTGAATCAATAATAAGCAAAATGTTCAAAAAAATATATTTGAAAACATAATTTACTTTTGACACATTAATATCATGTCATTGTTGTCAAAAAGCACACATAGCCCAGAGGAGTCCTTCTGGAAGCACTTCTCTCATGTATTTACATTCCCTAGTGCTCATTTACTCTTCTCTATTCCATGTCCTGGCACGGGTCTAAAAGCGAATAGAAACCCTTCACTGCAGCCAACAAAAACAGAAGAGAACCCATGAAAGACTCTGTCTCACACACTTTCGCTCAATTTTTAGTATCCAGTACACTTTAAGGACCCGTTTGATGTAGGAACTGAATCTAACACACATAGAGCTGATTGTTCCTGGGTAACAGTATCATATTTACCACACACTCAGCTGATTGTGAAGAGTGTCTGCTCGCTGATAACAACGCTAATTTTGGCCGCTGAAGTGTGGACTGTTGTGTGCCTATCGTTGTGTGGGAGGTTTAGAAAGTTGACAGGACACTACTGTAATCCCTTGTGTATTGCAGTAAACGGGGACCAGAACCTACCACGATATGCGAAATATGAGAAGTATCCCAAACACCCATTTTTAACAAGCGTTCTACTGTGATAGTCGACCGGGGATAATGGATCGCGCCTGCACTGGTGTTGTTGATTTTAGGCGGAAAGAACCAAAAAAAGAGCCACAAGTTTGCTCTCAGTCCACACTCTCAGCAATATTCAAGCCTCTCGTAGACTGACTTGCAAAAAAGAGTCACAGGGCTAGACAAAAACTCTTTCTCCCAGCCCCTGTTCTCAGTGATAGTCGCGTTGGGAAAATGAATCGCAGCCACAACTATGTATTTAATTTCAGGCGAATCAGAACAGCATGCTTCCCGACAAAAGTGCCTTCTGTTGGTCCCTTCTTGAAACAATATGGGATATGAGATAATGGATCGCAGCCGCACGAGTGCAGTAGATGTTAGGCGGAAATAATGGCAAAAAAAGAGACGCCTTGCCCTACAAAAGTGTGCTTTGCCGGTCCTCGTTTTCAGCAGTGTGTGATGGGGGATAATAGGCTGCGACCACACAAGTGCAGTTCACTTTTTGGTGGACAGACAAGCCTCGAAAGAGACACCTGGCTTGGAAAAAGTGCGCTCTACCGGCCCCCACTGGCAGCAATATGCAATTGGGATAATGGATCACGGACGTTTTTTCAAACTGCAACGCACTGAGGCCTTGAAGCTCAAAGTAGCGAGGGATTACAGTAATTAAATGTACACTAAGTTTCTATTTGATGTTTACTGATAAAACTGGATGAAAAAAATGAAGCAAGCTTTCTATAAAACATAAACACAATGCAATCTGCTTATTTTTTATGTTAGCTGGAAGATGAACTGCTTGACCTCCAGAAGAAGATGAAGCAAACGGAGGATGAACTCGATAAGTTCTCAGAGGGCCTCAAGGAAGCTCAGGAAAAACTGGAACTCTCTGAGAAGACAGCTGCAGACGTAAGCGAGCACAAATTCACAAAGTGGGTCTCAAATAACTTTCTCATCAATCAACCGGACTCACTTTCCTTCTTGTTAATAACTTGCTCAATCCACACTTAGAAGAGCACTTTGGAGCCTCCCTTTCCACAGCTGGACTCAATGGGACAGAGATCCAGCTGTGGCTTCACTTTGATCCGAGTTGAAGGCTTTTTAGACAATTCGCATTCCTGCACAGAAGCTCCTGAAAGACGATAGCTCGTTCGACTGAGACTCAAAACACATAAACGTTTCCGTGTCATTTTCTTCTTGGTTTGAACATGAGAACCTAAGTCTTTCATGTGCTATTGCCTCAAGTCTTTGTTTAGGTGTTTATTTCCTCTCTTAATTCTGTTCCCGTAAGCTGGTATTGACCAGTTTTGATATGGATCAAACTTCAAAAGCTTTTTGTGAAGCGGGATTATAAGCTTCATGCTCTACTTGCGAGCATGTCGCCACCTGTAATACAAAGGAGGTTTAGTGAGGAATAAACCAGCACCTCGAAAAGGAATGTGATTATTGTCTCCTTAAAAAAAGATATAGAATCATTTGAAGCTTTGAACCCCTTAACAATCCTGTAAAATTTGCCTAAAAGACATACCCAAAGTAAATTGAATGCTGTTCTCGAACCGTTTGGAGATTATGGATGGTTATTGGTCTCTTTTGATAAGGTAAGACTCTGAATTTTTGTCCCAAACTAAAATCATCACTCCTAACATTGAGTAATCTAAGTAGGAACACACAGAAATAGACGCTTTTTATTTTTGCCCGAATTTTCTTTGCAGTCACATGTCTGTAGAAGAGTGTAGCAAGTGCATCTTAGCTAGAAAACAGCTGGGACAATAGCATGAAGCCTTCAAGGGTCAAATTTGATCACAAAACTTTTTCTAAAGGTATGTCAAAGCGTTTCCAAAAGTGGCCATTTGAGATGACCAGTTTACGGCTCTAAAACCTCTGCAACAGAGTACTTTACCTAGGCCAATTTTTAGAAATTGTGAAAGAGTTGTAAATGTTTGACTTCTCTTTCTAGAAGTCAATCCATGATTGTGTACTCTTGCGCATGATAATCGGACGTAAAAATGGATCCAGAGTTGCATTACGCCAATTATTCTCGGCTCTGACTTTAACACACATTGTAAATATGCATAAATGTTTTTTGGGGGTGAATCGGTCACTACTGGCTAAAGATCTTTGAAGCCTAAGTAGGTCGAGTCTGTATTTGGCAGGCTCAAAGACTGCAAAAAAAGTTTATAATTGGTCAAGTGTGGTGTCATAAGGTCAGAGGCTAATGGCCATATTGAAAATCATCTTACATGTCTGTTGACTTTAAAAGGGGAACTATGGGGCTAAACGAGCGGATTACAACAAGGATCGTCAAACGATGCAGGAATGCTTTTAGGCAGATTTTTTTTTATCTGTCTGCATTATCGTGTGTGTTAGAGTAAATATTTTACATGGTTGGAGTCACTGGACTGTTGTGTATTTACCTAGATCATGTCTGCGTTGAATCATGTAATCAGCTGACTATCACAGCATATTATTGGTTAGCTATACCGGTATTATAGATTTCGGGTATCTTGAATGTTAAGAGTTTAACTGTTTTACAAACATATTTTTCATCAAAGGTAAGATATAATCATATAATGCCTATGTATGTCAAAGAGCTTAAATCAAAGGATATGTGTCCTTTATTATTGCTTTGGATTCCTTGGAAGTTGCTCTGCCTTTATTTTTAAGTGTATTATATAGTCAATTCAAGTCATGTTTATTTGTATAGCCCTTAATCACAAATAGTCTGCACAGACCACCGATGATTGCAAACTACAGACTATTATTACACCATCCCCTGATCTAAAACCTACATGAGGGCAAGGAAAAACTCAAAAACCTCAGCGTAAGGAAAAAAGAAGAAATCTCGAGAAGGTGCCGTGCATGAGATATCCCCCTTTTCAGGATGACCAGGCTACACAGACATTGTCCACATGAAATATAGGTCATTCATAAACTATAGAATATAAGTGTGTTTTAAGCCTAGATTTAAACAGTTCCACTGAGGTTGCAAAAGACAAATTTCCTTTATAAGAAAATATAAAATATATAATATGCATATAAAAAACATTGAATAAAAGAAGCATCACAAACAGTAGCCTTCTATTTTTGGCAAAAGTGGGCTAAATTTACTACAAAGAAAAAAATAACAGCAATTTTCTATCATTTACTCAACCTAAATATTTGTATATCCACCCATCCATCCATTATCTGCACCGCTTATCCAAAGTAGGGTCGCGGAGGTGCTGGAGCCCATCCCAGCCATCCTCGGGCAGTGGGCAGGGGACACCCTGAACTGGTTGCCAGCCAGTCGCAGGGCACACAGGGACAGACAATTCGCTCGCTCATTCAAACCTAGGGACAATTTGACACCAGCTCGGTAGATGGTAGGGCGCCCGCTCTGAGACTTGGAGGTTCCTGGTTCAAGCCTCGGCCGAGTCATACCTAAGACTTACAACATTGGTACTCATTGCCTCCCTGCTTGGCGCTCAGCTTTAAGGGTTGGAATTGGGGGGTCTGGTCAACCTAATGACAAAAATGGCTGCCCCCTGTTTGGCTGCGGCTGCATTGGCTCGCTACAGTTTAACTGTACGGGTCAGGTGTATCGACATTTCGTTCTGTGTGCATTGTTACGAAGAATGACAATAAAAGTAAATTATATTCTATTCTATTCTAATTTGGACCGGCCAATTCACCTGACATGCATGTTTTTGAATGTGGGAGGAAACCGGAGTGCCCGGAGGAAACCCACGCAAGCACGGGGAAGGGGGGACATATAGAAAATGGAAGTGTGCCAGTTAGTCAGGATGGATTAAGCTCCCGCTCTGTTTAAATAAACTCAAAGAAAACTTGTAAGCGCTGTTAGCTCCAGTTCTGCTTTGAACAAGATCAAAAGCCTCATTAAAACCTGTCACTTATCAAAAACTGCAATCACGTAATTCCATATTACGCAGCTGAATTATGTCACTAAAAGAAATCTGCCTTTGAAAGGGTCAGAATGTTCTGTTTTAACTGTGGTTTCTATTTTGCAATTCATCATCCGGGCACAAGAAAGCAGTTGAGTGTAACAGCGTGTACTACGACCACAATAATAAACAGTCGCTTGAGTAAATAGATTTCTGAGAGGGTCAAGGCACGCATGCATATCCCCTGGGTGTTGAATTTGGTGCTGACTTGTTTTGGAGGAGCGTCTGATCCCGGTATCGGGAGCAACCAAAGCTCACTTCAGCTCATGATAACAGCCGTGAAAATAATGACTTCTTCAGGGCACCGTGGTAGGGGAAAAGGTGGAGGGGGGGGCTGCCCTGGAATGTCAGGAATGCAGCTAGGGAAAACAAAAAAAGCCAGCACTTCTGTCTTCAATGAAATTAACGCTTACGGCATTTCCGTTCCGACTCAGACAAAAAGTTTGGCGGTTGCTCTCATCATCAACAGGGTTCGATTCTATCTGTTCACTCTTATTCCTTATTTGTTTGGAGACACTTGGTGATTTTAGGCTCTCGTGGGGAACATAAAACGATGTGGCGGGGCACATTTGTCCCGCAGGCCATGAGTTTAACACATGTGCATCACTTATAAAAAAAACTCTGGTGCCAAACATAAAGTCACTCTTCACCCCCCTCCCTACATTCCTCCCCTCTTTCCTCCAACCTAATGTGTTCCGCGGCCGCAACAGCTTTGCTAAAAGTAACATAAAAGCAGATAGGCGCGGTGGATACAAAATTATAAGGGCTCTTTGAATCTAGCGGTAAACACATACTTGATTGAGAAAATGTACTTTCAACTTTGTTGGGACAGCTCAAACAACCCACCCTACTTTAAAACTAATGCTTACGCTTTTAAAAGGGATTTGGTCTTTGGTTTCAATGAGGGGCGATTCTAGGTTCAGAGATTTGGGGGTGCCTGGCACCAAGACTGTTAGGCTGTTTCTTTGTTGTTGTTTTTCTTCATTTATTTGTTTAGAAGTGATTTAAGATCATTCAACACTGTTCAGGAGTGTCACTTCCCAGTTGTGAACATCACATTACAATTTGTGGTTGGCAGAAATACTATTACTACGCTGTGCCCAGCTTTTACCCGTTTATTTTTTAAAAGAGTACACACACAGACATACACAAACATACAAAGTCATTCAACATATCCACTGTATAACATACTCTCGCCGTAATACACCCAAACCTCCACAGACTGCCAATATGCTGCAAGTGACACCAGCCGAGGGGAAGAGGAGCGGGGAGGGGGGTGAGAGCGATGGTAGGAATTAAATAGATGAACTATTTCAAGGCATTCAGGTATTTTAAGCCTTTTCGGTCCTATATCAAAGATAAGATGGTTTTAAAGATATCATAGTGTGGAAGTGCTTGAGAAACCCCTAAACGGGCTGGTTACGGCCATGGTTTCAGTTTTTTATAAAATATTTCATTGTAAAATACTTACCCCCACCCCAAAAAAAAAAACAAGATTTCGACCCGATGGATTTCACTTTTTGGAACGTAAAAAAAGAGCGATTACTGTACAATGCATCTGGGTATTTATTTTACAAAAAAGATCAGTCCAGGAGATGCATTTTAACGTGGACTTTAGGCCCCGCCCCCGATGACATCATCATCCAATCAGGTCTGTCCTCCGCTGCCTTCCACACCGCGACGCTCTCCTCCGCTCAGCTTTCGTTTACCCTTCCAAGTCTCTGGACCATCAAACTGCTACATTCCCTGAGACAATTTACCTTTGTTTTTCATTCATTCCTTGGCACCGTAACAATTTATACATGTATATATTTTGGGGGATTATTTAATATTTTACACTTCCGTTTTTTTTATCTTCCTTTTTTCACGTGTTGCCGAGACTTTGGACGGACCCCTTTTGTGTGGAGTTCATTCAAATTTTGTTTGTTTTCCCCTTGTTGGTAATATTTTTTTAAACATAGCCCCCTTCCCTATTGTAGCAGTCAGGTTTAGACGACATTTCTGGCCTCCTTTTCCGTCCACGTGTGATCAAATCAATCGACAATGGCAGGTTTGAACTCTCTGGATGCTGTCAAGAGAAAGATCCAATGTTTGCAGCAGCAGGCGGACGACGCCGAGGACCGGGCTCAGATTCTACAAAGAGAGTTGGACGGCGAACGAGAGCTCCGGGAGAAAGTGAGACAATCGAGATTTTGTCGACTTTTTATGTCGCGTGTTCACGTCGCAGTGAGTCTATTCTTAGCTGTTGGTGTATAACACGTCGTCACGGGATGTTCGGTGGAGGAGTTGGTTTTGTTATTCGACACTTGTGATTAAAAGTGCCATTCATTGGGTGCCGGTTGTGATTCTGCCATAATGTAAGGCGTTGGTCCTCTTGGAGGGGGGAGAAAAAGTTTGGATTCCTGTGGCTCGGCGCGCATGCGCATTCCACCCTTAAAACGCAATTTCGTCCCTTGCCCCTTTATTATTTCTAAAGGGACCGTGAGTATTATTTAGCGCCTACTAATGGTGAAATGACTGTGACGGAAAACAATTTGGATTTTAATCATGAGTAAAAATACATGAACTGTAGTATAGATGTTCATTTTTTACTTTTACTTTTGTTGTAATTTGTTTTTATTTGACATAAATTGGGGCTCAGCTAGAGGGAGCGGATATCTTTGTCAGACATCTTGTTTCTATAGGTGCCCCAAAAACGTATTATCTATCTTTTACTCTGGCTACTTTTCTTTATTTGATTTCTTTTCTTTCGTTTTCCTCTCTTTCTGTATTCTTTTCTTTAATCTTTCCTTCATCTTTCAATGATAGTCCTGTTCCTTGATTGGTTACAGCCATTTAACTTGGCAAGGACAGGGATTTGTGTGCCCCCTGACGTCGTTCTTGTTAATCGCAAGCTTGGTTTCCATGGTTAGCATATTTTTGCTTCTTTAAGCATCACTGCTAGCATTGAGACCCATAACGAATAAAACTGGGGATGTGGTTCAAGAAACTCAGATTTTTCAAATCTAACATTTATAATGGTAAATATACATTTCAGATTTTTACCTAGCAGACATTGAATCATTGGAACATTCTTGGATTTCCTGTGCGAGGTTTACTTCAACTTCCCCATTTTGAAAATGTGTCCCTTTAAATGTAGGCTCAAAGTTGGTATTTCTTGCAATAGCCTTGCAAATAGTTAAGGTCTTAACGAACCTGCTTTAATTTAGCATTTATAAGCTCTGAATTCTTAATTCAAGGTACCGTATGGTTCTGCTTTCTTAAATGGTTTCTTCTCCGTGCACTGTCATGGCTATGTCTCTCTCAATCAAGATGGCCTATTTTGCGTGTATTTTTTGTATTTTTGGTGTTTGACACGAGTCGGGCTCGTGGCTCTCGGGGCTTTTACAAGTTGAGACTGGACGAGTCAGGAAAACTGAAACGCTTAGCAAGCACACTTGAGTAAAGCAGTCTTGTTTCGTTTGACATTTCTCAGCGTAGGCGTGGAAGGTATTACGGTGAATATACGGGGATTCAGACGTATTCGATGAAAAGCCCTTCTTGGCCTTACACTCTTCTTGGATTGTAAGCCAAAGACGAATCGGTGGAGCGTCTGCCGTCATGCGGACCCTTTACCGGTCCGTCGTGGTGAGAAGGAGCTGAGCCGAAAGGCAAAGTTCTCAATTTACCGGTGGATCTACGTTCTTACCCTCACTTATGGTCATGAAATGACCAAAAGAACATGATCCCGGATAGAAGCGGTTTTCTCCGTAGGGTGGTTGGGCTCTCCTTCAGAGATAAGGTGAGAAGCTCAGTCATCCAGGAGGGATTTGGTGTAGAGCGGCTGCTCCAATGTATCGGCAGGAGGCACCAGGGACGCCCCAGGACGCTTAGTGTTTTCCAACATTTTTTGGGACAAGGCACTTGATTTAGTTTTCCTATAAAAGAGTCAAGGAACACAGTTGGTCGAAAATTCATTCCCGGGACCAGTTTCATGTTTTCAGTGTTTTTTTTTTTTTAAATCCCTGAATGAACATCCTGCCTAAATACAGTCTTTATCATCTGCGGTCACTGTGGCTCAGGTTTTTTAGTTTGGTGCATAATTTTGCTCTCATTTTGTATTTTACTATATTTTATCTTGTTTTTTTTTTGTCGGGAAATAACAATAATAATACTCGAGATGAGCAATATTTTGTGTAAAATTTTAAATTATCTTTGTTTTACTACTGGTATTTGAGTTATTTTGATATTATTTGGGATATAGACAAATATTTGGGGGGCGGCAGTAGCTCAGGAGGTAAAGCGCTCGTCTCGGGACCGAGAAGTCGCAGGTTTAATTCCTCAGAGTTAATTGCTGGTAGGAGCCTTGCACGGCTATGTATGAGTGTGTATGAATGGGTAAGTGTGAAGTACATTGTGAAGCGATTCGGGAGGTCTTCGGTCACTTGAAAAGCGCTGTATAAATGCAGATCATTTAAAGTGTGGCAATATTCGTAAGAGCACCAGAACAACAGTGCAATGAGAAATAGTGCAATGACATACGAGTCGTCGACGATTTTCTGGGCTGTGTTGATGACTGTGTAAGATTCTTTTGTCTGGTGCGGTGCACCCAGCATACCACACCGTGTTGCTAGTATGCCCTCCACCATGGCTCATTTGAAGGACACCAGCAGCTTCTATTCTAGTTTTTTAACTGAGCAATTTCAGGAAATTGAGTTCTTTGAAAGTGCTACTCTCCAGGATGTCTTAAATTTGGTTCGAATGCGTTTGAACTGTTCTAAGAGCTACTTTAAGCTCTGTCTAAGCGTTTGGCTATTTGTGAACCAAAACCACACTTCCTCTCTTTTCTCCATAAAGCTGCATTTTGTTTACTATAAACATGCATGCTTGAGAAACTGCCCTGCCCAGGATGTCGCCTGCCAAATCTGGCCTGCACTTCCTGTCACGGTGTGCCCAGTTTCACAGGAAGAAGTTTTTGCAATTTAATGAGGCCTCGTGCATTAAAAAGCCATTCATTAAAAGCCAAGCTCTTGCTCTCTGACTCCGATGCCGCAACTGGAAAGATTGTTTTGTTCCACACATTCATCTTCTTTTCAACACATGGCAACTACTTTATCCATAATCCACCTCGACTCCAGCGGTCATGCTTGAGTTGTGGCAGTAGTGACGAATACTGGCGGTGTCTTTTTCAAGCCTGTTAATGCTTCTAGTTAAGTGGGGTGAAGTCATGTCGAGCAGATTTTCTAAGTGTGGTCTCTTTTTAAAGGGTTTGATTTTTACTTTTGTGGCAGTGGCATGTTCAGATTACAAGGGTCTTCAAAGTGGAGCCCCCTCAGAGTAGCTGAATAGCCTGTGGACCCCGTTCTGAAAATAGTTTGAAAAGTATAATTCTAAATGCCAAATGTAACCTTTTACATAATTAATCAATGCCTTTAAAAAATAGGATTACTGTAGGGTGCACCTAAAAAACCTAGCTTTGCCAGAAATTGGAAAGTGCACTATATAACCTGCGTCACCATGCGAGCTTTTACAGTATACTACTGTATTTGTGCAATGATTGTGCAAAGATTTATCTGTCAATAAGTGTTGCTCATCAAGATCACAAAACACTAACTGGAGAATCGAACCCAAGTAGTGGCGGTGAGAGCGCTGATACTTATCCACTGGGTTTGGTGGTACAGGGGACAAACGATAAGGCATTAGCGCATATTCCATTATCACACTATTTCTTCAATGTCAAAAACACTGATTTGCATGTTACATTCTGATAGGTTAAACTGTCAAGTCACATTTATTTGTATAGCCCTCAATCTCAAAATGAATCAAAGGACTGCACAGGTTACAATGACACCATCCCCAGATCTTGAACCAATATGCGGGCAAGGACAAACTCAAAAACCTCACCATGAGGAAAATAAGAAACCTTGAAGGGGCCTCGCAAGTGGTGATCCCCATTCCAGGATGTCCAGGGTGCAATAGATTTTGCATTGGGTAACAATATACAAAACATAGTGACCATAGGTAAGATGGTAAGAATTTGTCCAGAAAGTAGATGACAGCAACAACACCACAAGCCTATAAAATTGTGCAAAAAGTCCATGACCACAACAACGCAGCTTCCCATCTCCCATCAAGCTTTAGGTCCAGGCGCTGGTCCGCGGACTCATCTCAAATCGTCCTTCTCCCTCATATCAGCTGTCGGAAAAAGACCGGGAAGGACAAAAATGAGATGGGTTTCAATTATAAGCTATAGAGTTGAAGTGAGTCTTAAGTCTAGATTTAAAAACTTCCATTGAGGTTGCAGATCTTATTCCAGGAGGCATAGCACTCCATAGCACAGGGGCCTGGATGGAGAACACTCTTGAGCCTGCAGACTTCTTCTTGGCTCTGAGTCACAAGTAGACCAGCGGAGGCTCCGTGCAGGATCATAGGGGGAAATCAAATCGGGGAGATAAGAGGGCACAAGTCCATGCAAACATTTGTATGTGAGTAATAGAACCTTAAAGTCACATATTCAGTGGACTGGGAGCCAGTGCAAGCTAGCTAATATAGGAGTGATATGGTCAAACTTTCTTGTTTTCGTCAATAGTCTCGCAGCCGTATTTTGAACCAGCTCCCAACGTTTGATGCTAGACTTCGGGAGATTAGTCTCTTGTATTCACCTATAAATGTTAGAGAATGGAGAAAACTGAGTCTTTCAACAAAATACTATAAAAGCTTTTTTACGTACGTTTATTTTTTAAACCGCAACATCATTGGTTCATTGGCGCACACGGTTGGTCTTACTGCAGTCTCAATGTCGGGCGCTTTATGTATGAAAAAATATATGACGGAAAAGAATATTTTGCCAGGGGGTGGGTGCCTTACAATCCAGTGCGCCTTAAAGTGCGGAAAATCGAGTACACCAGTTTATTGCCAATTATTTGATACGCATTTTCTGTAAAATGACAAAAATTGTAAAAAACAAGCCGTTTTCATTTTTGTTTTGACAATGTTGAATTTTACAAATACTTGGATCGTTACGAATGTGAAACTGTTATAGTTGTGAGAATTGTCTTTATAGTCACTCCAGGATAAACATGTAACAAAATATTTTTAAAAATCTAATTAACATAAAATATATATTATGCTAGCTGGTCAATGTTGACAAGGGAGTACTTTGAGAATAGCCTAATTGTTAAGTGCGTCAGAAAATAGTGCATCAGTTTTTGCTTCTCTCTTTAGCACCAGTCTTGGGACATATAGTGAATAAATACAGTGTAAATAAATCCAGTAATAAAGACATACAAGAAAAAATAATAAGATGCAAGAATGTCATACCAATTCTGTACAATAAAGTTATTAATGAGCCCTAATTCATTGTTTGCAGATTAATTTTTACGTTGTTTAAGAATCACTTTCATCCTGAAAATGGCACTCTTAAATGCTACTAGAGATTTTTGTTTCCAAGTATGAAAATTATCTTTATCCTTTCTGAAATACGATTTTCAATATTTGGCAGCCTTGCAGTTTTAAGCAATAATTACAATCTGATTATAGCATAATGATGACATAGTAGCAACACAGTATTTTGTAAATGCATCTCCAACTGGTAGCACTTTGTGCTAATCAGTAACAAAGAAGTAGTTGACCTCTGGACTAGATTGTCTTCAGAAGGGGTTAGTAGATATATATTTAAAGTTTTCATTTCCTTGCACTTTGTACTGGCAACTGCCTTAGTTTTATTGTCGGGCTGGCATTCGACTGTTGCATGAAAAAGTGCCAATGAAATCTCATCGGTTACGATTCAAGTTGAATTCCATGACATTGTAAGCAACTACTTCTTAGGCAGCCAGTGCCAATGTTCCACTTCAGGCAACAGATGAACTCACATACAAGACACCCATTACAAAAACTCAGTCAGGAAAGGGAACAAAGAAAACGGGAAGTAGCACGGAATCCTAAATAAAACCGGCGACTTAACAGAAGCAACATTTCTGCTAAGTCATCCACGAGCGTGAGCTAAATTGTTGAAACGCGTGCCGAGTTAATCCAGGCATAAGTGTTGAATTGAATTGTCTTTATTGCCATCGATATCATCGTTGTGAGACATTGTATGCAAATTTAAGACATGACACTCCAGGGTAAACATGTAATAAAGACTTTAAAGAGAAAACAAGATAAAGGACTTGCTGGAAAGAAATTTACAACAAAGTGCTTAGAGACTGGCCTAAATTTTAATCATAGTGCAATGTTTTTGAATGGAAAAGAATAGTGCATCGTAAATATTGGGCAATGGAAAGACCCCTAAAACCCCCCAGAACAAGTCACAAGTTGTATCTTTTCAGTTTCATGCAATAACATTTAGCAGCAACAAAAAGAAGAAACCCTAAATAGGTTTCAATATCTGTTTTTTTTTTTCAGTTTGGTGCGCTCATTTCTGGTGGTAATGGCCCTGGGGACTAAGCATATCGCTGAGCTAAAGCCTATAGCTCGATTCAAAACGTCAAATTTTCAGAGCATGGATTTGTTGATCAATTCTACTGCAATGACCTCATAGCACTCTTGCTCAGTATTATAAAAATCCCAGTTAGATAGATAGATAAATAGATACTTTATTCATCCCCGTAGGGAAATTCACACTTCCAGCAGTCTACCCTGTTGTTTATTAACAGATTAACATGATGCCCTACGGGTGCTTGTAGCGGAGTGGATGACGTCACACGCCAGTCCAAAAGTTCGACATCCCTGCGGCAGATGAAAATATTTTTCTTTGTGTCCAGGGATACACCACCTCGTGTTAGCGAGTCCATCTCCTCTCCGATTCCCGTAGGCTTTCGTGTCTCTGTATAGCGGCGCCGAAGCCGGATAGCTCCGGGTGGCTACACGTTAGTGTCCAGGGTGCTATAAATTCCAGACTATAAGCCGTTACTATTTTCCCAAACGTTCAACCCTGCGGCTTATTCAGTGATGCGGCCAATTTATGTAATTTTTCTAACGGCCGCCAGCGGCGCTCGAGTACAAAAGGTAAGATTTAGACCGCTGGAATATATGCGCCGAGGATTACTGCCACTCCTTAGCGTGTGCACAAATTAACTTAGCGTAAACTTACCCTCATCGTGCAAATTGCAAAAAGAAAGGCAAATGACGCAGCTTTCAGGCTAAAAGCAATCGAGCAATCCGATAAAGAAGGAAACAGAGCTATTGCACGTAAACTTTACTTTGCGAGCATGTTGCTAGCGTGTTTTGGAATAAGGGAGCGTGGGACGACGTCTATATGACAGTTTCTTTCCGATACTGAGGAAGACGACTTTGATGGCGTCAGTTATAAGGAGGAAGATGGATGGTTTACCGTGATTTTTACAAATACGGTATATTTTTTTAACAGACCCGTTTAATGATTTGCGAGCGTGTTGGTAGTAGCGTGTTGCTACCTGTCACAGTCACAGTTTGGGATGAAAGTTATATTATTATAATTAAAGCTTTGAAAACTCTCTTGGTGTACCGTCTTTCTTTGTAAATATGTGTAACCATGTATAATATGAATTTGCAACTGTATAAATGTATTTATTTGAGACACTTTTTCTGATATGTTTTGCACGGGCGAATAAAAAAGAAGGGGCGAAACAAACGCGGGGTGACGGGAACTGGGGACCGGTAAAGGTGAGTGTTTGTGGACGCGGCGGACAATAGTGGATATATATTTTTCCCACCCTTACCTTTGGAAATACAGTATATACTTTTTTCCTTGGATTACTTTCAACGAGACCCGGACTCTGCAGGTCTGCATCAAACCTTAAGTACCGGTATCATTTTCCATTCATTTTGCCGGATGTGATTTTTGGACTGTCTACTGTTATGAAGGATATTCAGTTTCAATCGCGGGACTTAGTCGGGTTTGGGTTAATTTTGTCTTTGTGTTACATTTTTTTAATGTGGGCGCATGCGGCTTATATACAGGTGCGGCTTGTGTAAGTACAAAATCGTTTTTTCTCTTAAAATGTGGTGGGTGCGGCTTATGATCAGGTGCGCTCTATAGTCTGGAATTTACGGTATTTGTGCCACGATCAATCATTAACGCCCAACAATATGCAGGAGTGGGTTGAAGGATGCCAGGCTTTTCTCACTGTTCGGCAAGTAGAAATCCAATCCGTCATCACGTCTGGAACCGTGGACTTCTCTCACGCCCAACAATCAGTGGAAAGACTGACTTCCTGGTTGCTGTGTTTCCCTTGGAATTTATCCCAAGGACCAGCTCAACTTTCCAAATATAACACGTATCGGTTGCGTATCGTCAGCGGCGGGCCTTCTGGTGAACACTCCCATGTCTTTTGCTTTGTGGCTGTGTGATAATTGCGCGATTACTCTGAGCGAGACCGTGTGATTTAGTTGAAATGATCCCTGCCAACAGAAGCCAGATTTACTCTTGAAACTTTTAGTGGGCTGTAGTGTAATACAGTACCCCGGGATGTGACATTAATCGTTCTGAGGTGGGCATGGCTGTATAGTCAGGGATGGAAACCTATAAAAATTAGCTAATGCCTTCCCAACCTCCTGTACCCAATATAAAATCATTAAAATAACATAATAGTATGTAGAAAGTACTACATTTGTGTGATATACAGATACCATATGTCACAAAAGTGAGTACACTCCTCACATTTCTGCAGAGATTTGATTATGTTTAATGGAACATGACTTAAGAAATATCACTGACACAATGAAAAGACAATGGAAATATATCATCTGGTCTGATGAGAAAAATATTTATTTTTTGCTTAGGTGGTGTGTAGCATGTGCAGGTGTGGAGTACAAACATGTTTGTGTCGGGCCTACAGTCGAGCATGGTGTTGAGAATGTCATGGTTTGGGTCTGCATGAGTGCAACTGGAATTGGGTAGTTGCATTTTGCTTTTTTGCCTCAAGCATGTACTTTTAAAAACTGGAGCAGAGAATGATACCCTCCCTATAAAATCTATTGGGCAACCTCAAACGGAAGGTGGAGAAGCTCAAAATCCAGAATATCCCCTAGCACCGTCATGTTGTCATGGAGGATTGGAAGAGCATTCCAGTGTCGATTTGTGAGGCTCTGGTAAAATCCATAGCCAGGAAGATTAAAGTGGTTCTACAAAATCACAATGGCCACACAAAATATTGAACTTCAGGGACTTTTATTTCAGGGTGTACTCACTTTTGTTACCAGGCAGGGGTCATCATTAATTGATTTTTGGAAAAAAAATTAATATTTAAGTGCGAAAAAATTAAAATTAATTTTTTTGCGGCAAGGCCAATTAATGGGTATTTATTGGATTTCTAGCCATTAATTGGTAATTTAATGGTATACTAGCCGTGTCAATATGGTCGAACAAACTGGTCCCTTTAATCTTTACTTTTAGTACAAAAAATATCTTCTGAGTTATTGGTGATCACATCAGCTACCGTCATGTTGGGGCTTGTTTTATAATTATAATTTGTCGATTCCTCCTAAGTTAATATGCGAATTGTCGGAACACTAACTGAGGTTAGATGAACAGTGAATGATAGAACATTCACGCCAACATTATCATGCGCAGTAAGACACCTTAGTAATAAGAGGTTTTGCTATTTATTACACATTCATTTATGAACAAAAATGTGTACAACATAGAAACATCGGAGATAGTGAAAATGTTAGAGATTTTCATTAGATGAAACGATGTGGGAAACAAATTCGCTGTCCCAGAAGCGGTTGTTAGAAAACAAAAAAAGTTGGGCTTCTAGGCAATTTGTTGACAAGTTGTACCGTTCATCCGCATAGGCACGTCCGGCAGCACTGAAAAAGCGTTCTACTATGTTGGAAGTTGGCAGTATAAATGTTGTATCGATAAATTGATCAAAGGTGGGCAGCATCATGTTCAGGCGGCGCCGTTTTATCAAATTTTTGCCGAAGGCCATATCCGATGACTCATCTATTGGACTTTCATCGACCGGTGCAGTTTCGGTGACTTTGAGAGCCTCCACTGCTTGACGCTCTTTTGCCGTAAGTTGACCATGTTTTTGGTTTTGAATTTTCACAATAGCCCTCTCAAACATAGGCGCTTGAACGATTTCGGCGTCGGGGCTGAGGTGATGGGCCATGGCAGGATGGGACGACATTGCAACATCAAAGAGGTACCTCGCCTCTGCGACTGTCAGATCTTCTTGCTGCAAAGTAAGCGTCAAAGAATCCAACTTGGCCAAATCACCGTTGAGTTGAGTGAGTTTATGAACATCCGCTGCGTTGAGAAGTAAATCCATCACCCTTGGGTCGGTGGTGAAAACTTCTTTTGCAAGAATTTTCTGCAGCTCGAAGAACCTTCGCACCATCTTTGCCGTGCTTGACCACCGTGTCTCATTTCTCGTCAACGGTCGAAGGTCTGTGTACTCATCCAGTAGTGCACTAAGCGTGCTGTATCTCAGGCGAGCCATCAAGGAGTTCAACTTACAGAGTACCTTAAAAAAGTAAAAGCAGGAAATAAGAAATATGCTAAATTTGAGCAGCTTAAAATCGCCTTGCGTAAAATTCCTTTGATAGAAGGCGTGGCCGCGTGGGGTATGTGAAAAAAATATTGTGGAACCGCTGTGACAGAGTGCACTCTGTCTTCAATATAGATATTGTGAGATATAAGTAAGCAGCATAGAAAAGAAGTTCACCTTTTCGTAGGGCTTCAAGAGTTCTTTGACAGCGAGGTTGAAGTGATGGGAGGCGCAGCCGACCAGAGGAACATTGCACTGCTTTGCAATGGCTTTGTTCACCTTGCAGTTGTCGCCACAAAGCGCCACCACGTTGGCCATAGACTTGCCGTACCTGCTAAGGATGTCTTCGATGAACACCAGGTGGTTTTCAGCCGTCTGTGCCTTGGGATCCAAAAGTGTTGAGAAGCCGAGGAGAGCACTTTCCCGACCGCGTGGGCTTATATACGAGGCGAAAACGCCAACGTAATAATCGGAAGAACAAGTCCATCCGTCGAATACCACCGCGAATCGGGATGGCAGATCGAAGGCGATTTTCTGTCGCACACCCTGTGTCACCAAGGCCAAATACTTCTTTAAGGTGTTTGTGCAGATTGGCTCCGTATTGCTGATGTCCCTGATGGTAGGCCGATCAACAACATTGAAAGGCTCCAGGTCGATACAAACCAACCGCAGCCACTTGAAGATTCGTATTCCTTTTCGGCAAACGGTTGAAGGTGACGACAGGAAATTTTCTATCGATCCAGGATTGGATGACTCCTGCTTCTTTGCATCACTTTCTTTCTGCAAGTGCTGACTTTTAATGTGGCTTTCCAAATTGCTCCAACCGGTGTTGCGCCGTTGGATGCGCTCGGCGCCACATGAGCAGCCCCATTTGCCGTTGACGACATCAATCTGTGTGAAGTACTCTCTAACCATTTTTTCCTTCGGTCCCATAACCGTGCGAAGATTACAATTAATACAGCGTAATAGTAGTGGTGTACAACATGTGCGTATGTGCATCCACGACGTACGTGCTTGAGGCAAAACGTGAGCTAATCAACAAGCCCGATTTTGTCCCGACCAATAAAAAGCTGCTTTGCAACCACACTATGTACGTACAGCTACCGTGTTTCCCCGAATATAAGGCCGGCCTTACTTCAAAATCATCGTCAAAAATTGAGGTTTTGAAATAAAAATATGTGCAAAAGTAATAAATTTTCGCTAAAAATTTCTTAGAAAAGCATTGCCGTTGTTAAATAACGTTGATATGTACGGTTTTCATAGGTAATATGAGCCTCTTATTTGCAGGAAGGTTGAATTTCATTTCTCATAAAAAGCTGGGCCTTATAATGGGGGAAACACGGTAGCTTACGCGTATGCTTGCACTGTCCCGATTGTGCGTGTATGTGCCCTTGACCGCATACGAAATGCTCGCGCGGCGAGAAAATTTGCACGTTTGTTGACGCAATCGACTAACAAAAAACCCGAATATTTTCGCAATTAATGGGTCGCAAACTCGCAATAATTGCTAATTATTTAAATTTTGCAATAAATGGATTTATGAATTTAAGCAACCATTCCATTAATTTTTCGCAATTAATGGCATTAATTTTTCACCAATCATTTATTGCTGACCCCTGTTACCAGGGGTTTAGCTACTAATGGCTATATTTAGAATTTTTGAGGGGAAAAATAAATTTACACTGCTATATAA
The DNA here is from genome assembly GCF_059441175.1 of Urocampus carinirostris. Classification (NCBI taxonomy): domain Eukaryota; kingdom Metazoa; phylum Chordata; class Actinopteri; order Syngnathiformes; family Syngnathidae; genus Urocampus; species Urocampus carinirostris. The sequence continues at coordinate 5,114,558 of NC_142360.1, forward strand.
TCTTTACACGGACTACCTTTTATTGTGTCAAAGCGATATTTCTTTTGTGTTCAATTAAACATTATGATAAAATCTCTGCAGGAATGTGAGGGGTGTACTCACTTTTGTGAGACACAGTGTATAATATTATAACATACAAACATATACAGAGATATCTCACTACTTTGCGGTTCAGTTATTGCTAGCTCACTGCTTTGCGGAGTTTCTTGGTGCATTGTGTTCTGCACTGTGTTATGATTGGCTTAACAGAAGAAGATGCTTTCTATCGCCAACAGAATTGGACCGCTCCACCCGCTAAACCTGCTCAGGGGCCGCATGCGCTTCCTAGTGGCGCATAATGACCATATGTTGGCGACAAAGAATCATGTAAAGTGAATTGGATTGGGTCCTCAAAACATTAAAATTATTTTTAAAATTAAAATTTGACCGTACATAAGTTGTTTGTAAAAAAGAAAACTTTTATAAAGTACAGTACTTTCATTTGTTGAACAAATACTTGAGCCTGTGAATTGGGTTTGCTCTTGTTTAATAATTAAATAATAAAGGATTCCACGTTTCGGATTTTTATCTTTCACGGGGGGTTCTTTTCCTCATTGACAGCTATAACTGAGGGATTACTGTACATATAAAGGAAAAATGAAATATTATTTACCTTTGGTGTGACCTAACTTTAGCTGATGCAGTGGAGTTGTAGGTGAATGCAGCAGAGAGAGGAGACAGCCATCTTGTCCTGCCCTTAGAGGTGATTTCCTTCCATTATTCTTTCACTTCGTTTTGATTATTTTTTTTAATATAATCGTTCAGATCGTCGATTGTTATGGCCATGACACTTAGCGAGATGAGCCATTTGTGTGCCTTATTTGTATTTCTTGATAATGGTTTCCATGAGGTTCTTGCTTCTCCCTTTAGCATCCATGCAAGCCTCTGGATCCATAGCGAATTCATACAGTCCTTGAGTTTTTGCTAAGTACATGAGATTCTGAACTGAATAATGCGACAGAAAGACACTATGGAAGGTAGTTCGGCCCATAGCATATCGGCATTTTCATGCACCTGTGACGCAAACCAATAGCAGACCACTATTTTATATGTCGCCAACCAATGGCAGACCCGCATCTCAGAGACTCATGAATACAGACGCTCCCCAACTTAACGACCATTCGACTTACGAAATCGGTAGATAGAAACCTTTTTTTCGGGATGTCGAAAAAAATCCGGACATTGCTGTAAGTTAGATTTTGCATTGTGTGCACATTGTGTACAGGACATTACTGTAGTGCTCCTTTCCACCGCTACCGGTGTGTGGCGCTGTGAGAGCTCACCCAGCATCCACCCGGAAGAAGAAATCCGGCTTCCTCTTCCTAGTTCGTGTGTAAACATTCTACACTGTATCTCCAGCGCGCCACGAACTTTGACATTTTTATTGCTTAATATTTTGTGCATCCATTCAATATGGTTGGTGTAAAGTGTAAAGAAGAGGTGAGCTGTTTCTTTTGAAATGAAAGTGGAATAAGGAAGTTTGATGCGGTTGAGAAAATGGTTGGATCGCTTTTTTTTGGCCACTTTCTACCTTTCTTGGAAGTCGCCTAACTCTTGAAGCCCATCTTCCAAAAGTAAGTTAAACTTCACTTTATCTCTACAGAGCATATTATTTTATGAAATGTTTATTTTTAGTACAAAACAATTCAGCTTACTTATACAAGCCTTAAACATTCTTCTATAAACCATAAACATACATTCCATACAAAATATAGCAACTTAGGAACAAATTCAACTTACGAACGATCGTTCGTAAGTAGGCCAGTGTCTGTATTTAGCCAAGTTCTAAAAGAGTCAAGTGAATTATTCTATGGCAGGGTTGTTAACTTGTCAAGGGGACAGTTGAAAACGATGACCTCTTTATATTGACAACGTTAAACCCTTCCTGCGATTCAACATGACTGATGTAGGTCTGAATTCATCTGCAAAATCAAAGTCCATTGTAGGAAATGGTTAAACATTGTGTTCTTCTGACTGAAATGAGAAACATTTCCTTTAGGTCGAGACTTGATCATTATTGAAAGGAGTCTGTTGCATTATGGAGATCTTTGGTGAATTTGGACTTTTGGTTTCCGCTGCATTCGCCTATATTCACGTATTGGGTAGGGAGCGTTAATGTCAAGAATAACTTCCTCGGCGTTGTGTCGTTCATTAGCCCACTACCCTGGAAACGGATCATAATTAGATTCTTGTCTTGCTTGTCCTGGATTTTCTTATTAAAGTGCCCGCAAAACTCCGTAAACTCTACATTTAGGGTCAAACTGGTTGGATCCAAAACATATGCAATGGACAAATTTGTTTAAGGACTTTATTGTGTGGACATGTTTTTTCTTGCTTTGTCATTGGAGTTAAAAGCAACAGTACGGGTGCTTGAAATCCTTAAAAATACTTGCATTTTAATGTGTTTTCAAGGTCTGGAAAATGTTTGAATTTTGGGTGAAGTACTTGAAAATGCTTGACATTGATGCCATTGGCTTGTTTCTTGGCAGTCTGACTCTATAGACCAAGCAATATTTTTTTTTAAAGGTGTGTGTGAAAATTATGCCGACATGCTATGCTATTGGCTGAACCCCCTTGCACAATACCTTTATCTCCATTCATGTTGTCCAGAATCGTAGTAATGTAGTATCACAGGGCTCTGCTGTGCTCTCGAAAACAGGGGTGTCAAACATGCGGCCTCGAGCAAGATCAGGCCCGCCAACACATTGACTCTGGCTCTGAGACACTGCTGAGAGACATTCAAGAGAAAAATGAGCTGCAGTTTTAAATATGTCCACTTGGTGTCGCAAAAGTCAAGCGCCACTAACGAAAACACTATAGCAGTATTTATTTCGCTGTCTATCTCTATTTCTCACTCTTTCTGTTTTTTCTCTGTCACTATTATGTTTTTTTTCTCTTTTCTCCCCTTTTCTCTCATTTCTTTCACTCTTTGTGTCTGTTTTTCTTCAGTCTTTGTCTCTCTTTTATCTTTTTCCTCCCCCCTTTTTTCTTCTCTTTCTCGCTTTGTCTGCCTTTGTATTTTCTCTCCTTTTCCCTTCCTTTCTCTTCCCCTCCGTCTGTCTTTATCTCCTTCTTTCTTTATTTCTTTATCTTTGATCTCTTTCTTTAGTTTTCTATTTATTTTCTGTCTTTTTCTCTCTCTCTCACCTCTCCTCTCTCTGTCCTTTCTTTCTTTATTTGTTTCTCACTGCACTCTTTGTTCCTCCTCCTCATTATGTATGTCTTTTTCTCTCCCTTTCTCTTTTTCTTTCTTTTCTCTCGCTCTATTTCTCACCGTCTCTTGTTCTTTTTCTTAGTTTTTTTTTCTACCATCTTTCTCTCCCCTCCAGCTCAAATGACTTTGACACCCCTGCTCTAAAACATGCTGACCTTGCACTCATAAAAATCAGCTGGAATACACTATACACATGTCCTCCGGTATGCAAATAAGTGTGGCCACTAACTGTAGGGAGGATATGAAAAAAACCCCACCAGATTCTAATTTTGTAGAAACTACTCAAATGAAACAGTAGGCCTTGACCACATAGCTACCTCATGTGCACTGCTTCATTTGGGAGTGTCGTAAATCTAACCCTGGGTCGTCACTGGGTCAGTCACTCCACAATTTAGTCAGCCTGGAATGTTTTTCACCCCAAACTTCTCTCTTGCTTTCTCGGCTTTTCATAGCCTGACTTGCCTGTTGTGACATTAGGCAGGAAACATCTACAGAATCAAAGCAAAGTGCGTTAAAACAGTCAGCGGCAGATAAGAACACCTAACCCGGCGAACGGTGAAGAACGGCCCTGAAACGGCTCAACAAATGTACTTCGAGCTGCGGCCTGAAATCTGTCGGCAGTGTGGAACCTGAAATAACAGAAATTACCCGCAACTTCCTGAATTGCGTGCTACGACGAACACTGGCGAGGTACAAACAGGCTTTTCACAAGCTTTAGGTCAACTAGCCAGGCGCACTTTCAATCGTACGTAACACAAACACTCATTCAAGTGAGTTAAATCCACCGTTAAACAGGCATACAGATGCTGCCCTACTTATGAACGTTTGTAGGTTGAATTTGTTTGTAAGTATTTTGTATGTTTAAGGCTTGTATCCGTAACCTGTATTGTTTTGTACTAAAAAAAATAAACGTTTTGCAAAATAATTTGCTCTTTAAAGATAAATTTGATTTTAACTTACTTTTGTAAGATGAGCTTCAAGAGCTTCCGAAAGAGTGGCAGAAAAAAAGCGATCCAACCATTTTCTCAACCGCATCGAGCTTTCTTATTCCACTTTCATTTCAAAAGAAACGGCTTGCCTCTTCTTTACACTTTACACCAGAGTTGTCCAAACTTTTTGCAAAGAGAGACAGATTTGGTATGTTAAAAATGTAGGAGGGGGGCGGGGGGGGCAACCTTGGCGGACGTTCTTCACATATAACAGCAATTAATTTAAATACATTTCAGCAAGCCGTTCTGTGTTTCTCTTTTTTATTTTAATTTCAGCTATCTTAAGCATATGTTTTGGTTCATACAGGGATCAGAATGGAGATTTTCATTTTCAGCTGAAATAGCCAGGGTCCAGGAATAAAGCAGGGCGGAGAGCGGCCAATTTTTCTAACGGCCGCCAGGGTGCGCCAGAGCAATAAAGGAAAGAGTGAGACAGTCGGATTTTGAATTTGTTTGCTACGCAAGAGAAAAAGTGAAAAAGTCGGAATGCCTTTGGGGTTCAAAAAAAGCGGAAATCCGCGGATCCGCGGAAAATTCTGATCCCTGTTCATATGAAACATGCATATCAAAATTCAATTGACTGTGAAAATTGAAATTAAATATACATTTAACTTCACTTTTTTAAACACTAACTTTTTTGTAACAGTTGAAGAGAAGTAATTGTACTCTTGAGTGCAAATTACATTTGATACATAAAAAAATATCTCACCATGGCAGTTTAATATTTACAGAATTTTTAAACACAATAACAGAGAAATTGTCATATCAACAAGTGCAGGGCTCATTTAAAATATGACAGTAACTATAAATGTTGATTGGCACACCTCTCTCTCCCTCTCGCTTGGCGATCCGGGGACAGGACGCGCACTAGCGGTGTAGCACGCTTTGTGCATACCTTACAGTCCAACCCTGCAGGCTTTCACTCCAGAATAATAAACCAAAATAACCCCCCTCAATGAAAAATGATGACCTGTCCGCATTAGTGTGATGGGTGAAACTGAGATCTGGAGTGCAGGACAAAGGCCAGGTCTGGCTCAATGGCAGTAGTATTGATGCGCAAGATGTCTTGTAAGCGAGAGTCCGATAGCCGTGTACTTATTTAAGTTCATAAGCGAGAATGTCTTCTCACACAAATACATCGACCCAAACAAGCTTAGCATTTTCTTACCAAATGCTCGTATCTCTGGAAACCTGTCCTTATGCAGCTGTCGGTAAAAGTTGGCGAGAGTAAGCTGCTGGTGCTGACCGCAGATCTCTGCGTCACACTGCAGCTCAATGACCTCCAGCTGCAAATGGTCTGGAACATCATCTGTGTCTACGGAGAAAGGTAAAGAAAAAAGAGTGATCTTGTTTGCACACCGACATCGCTCTGTGGGAATCTGGCCATGATTTCTTGCAGCGCTGGAAAGTGGGCAGTGCTGGGCTGGGTCAACGACAGCTGTCTTTTAAACAGTTGCAGCTTGATTCCAAAGGCCTTGACATGTGAATATAGTTGGCTTATGACTGCATCTGGTCCTTGGAGACTGGTGTTGAGGACATTAAGATGCTTTGTAATGTCAACTAGAAACCCCAAATCAGCCAGCCAAATAGGGTCACATAGTTCTCCCATAGGTTGTCCTTTTTCAGCCAAAAACTCACAGATTTCTTGCCTAAGTGAGTAGAAGCGTGACAGTGCAGAACCCCAACTGAGCCATCTTACGTCATTGTGATAGACAAGATCTCCATATTCCTCATGAATCTCGCTGAGAAACTGTTGGAACTGACGGTGGCATAGCGTTCTGGAGCTGATATAGTTAATTGACTTTATCACCGGTCCCATAACATGTTCGTATCGGAGATGTTTAGCACACAGAACTTGCTGATGAATGATGCAATGGAGTTTTACAGCTTTCCCTCCTTCTTCACTTACTTTGTTACTTATTAGTGTTGCTAATCCGCTTTGTTTGCCAGTCATCGATTTCGCGCCATCCGTTATTATCCCAGAAATTTTATTCCACGGAAGTTTCATGTTATCCACGGCAGCGCAAACAGAACAGAATAAATCTGTTCCTCTTGTTTGGTTTTTCAGGCTCTGTAAGTTAAGTAGTTCTTCAGTAATATTAATTTTGTTGTCCACTCCTCTCAAAAAAAAACAAGTAACTGAGCAGTGTCAGAGGTGTCTGTGCTTTCGTCGCAAGCTAGTGAAAAAAAGTCAAACTCCTTTCCTCTGATTCCCAATTGTCTTTTGATGTCCGATGACACCTCCTCAATCCTGCGCGCCACAGTGTTACGTGCCAGGCCGACTTTGGCAAACTCTTGCTGCTTCTCAGGACAGATATTTTTTACCATTGTCATCACACAGTCTTTGATAAATTCACCCTCGGTGAAAGGTTTGCAATGCTTTGCGATCAGCGCTGCTACCTCGTAACTAGCCTTTTAGCATTCTCGTTTGACCCTCGGGCTTTTGTAAAATATTGCTGCTGTGACATTAAGCTAGCTTCAAGATGTTTGTTTCTTGCTGCGTTCATTACCTATGATCTTGTCATATGTGTCAGCATGTTTTGTTTGGTAATGTCGCTTCACATTGAACTCCTTAAAAACAGCCACTGTCTTTTTACAAATGAGGCAGACACAGTTGTTACGTATTTCAGTGAAGAAATAATCAAATTTCAATCCATCCTTGATCCGTCGGCCCTCGCAGTCAACTTTTCTCCTTTTGTTAATTGCCGCCATTTTAGAAAATTGGGGGGCCTTACATACTAATTGGCTGTTCCTATTTGAACCTCTAGATGACAGCATTAGAACATGCAGGTAACAGCACTGCTGCTCAATGTATTACCGGTACATAATTCTACACGCGGGCCAGGCGTAATTTATTTTATGACGGAGGCTGCGGGCCACATGAAAATTGACCACGTGCCGCATTAGGCCCCGGGGCCGGACTTTGGACACGTCTGCTTTACACTAACCATATTGAATGGATGTACGAGATATTAAACAATAAAAATGTCAAATCTCCTATACAGTATAGTATGTTTACACATGAACTAAGAGGAAGCAGATTTTTTCTTCGGGGTGGATGCTGGGTGACCGCTCACAGCGCCACACGCCGGTAGTGGCGGCAAGAAGCACTGCAGTACTGTCCTGTTCAAAATCTAACTTATAGCAATGTCCGGATATTTTTCGACATCCCGGAAAAAATGTTCGTACATACCGTTTTTCGTAACTCGAACGGTCGTGAGTAGGGGAGCGTTTGTAATCGCTAGTGGGTCTCTGAGTGAGGTCTCAGTTGTCATGCTAAGATTTTAGAGTAATAGTTCACAGGGTTAAAAATTCAACTGCCTAAAATGGACACAAACGGAGAAAAAAAACTTTGTTCTATTTTTGGGAAAATCAAAGAAAACAAGTAAGCTTTCAATTGAAAAAGTTAGCTGTGTTTATTCAGACATAAACAAAAAGGATCTGACTTTTGACCTACCATGTCCTTTCCAGATGTTCAGGAAGTATGCCTCATTCTCTACCACTTGTACCGTAGATCACTGGGATACGGCATTCATCCATTCTCAGGTGGGGTTCTCAAAGTGAAATCGCCTTAAAGTGGGTGACGGAAACCTCGCTAGTGCGCGCTGAGCTCCTGGTACTCTAGATAAAAGCATTGAATTAGTATATTACAGTACTACTTTTATGTATTATAAGTGTATATGATTGACTAAATTGAAAAATACCGTAAATTCCGGACTATAGAGCGCACCTGACTATAAGCCGCACCCACCACATTTTTAGAGGATAACCGCTTTTGAACGTACACAAGCCGCACCTGTATATAAGCCGCATGCGCCCACATTAAAACATGTAACACAATCACAAAATTAACCCAAACCCGACTAATTCCCGCGATTGTAACTGAATATAAAGTACACAGTTCTAAAACCACAGCCGGCAAAATGAACGGAAAATGATAGTTACTTAAGGTTTGATGCAGACCTGCAGAGTCCGGGTCCCGTTGAAAGTAATCCAAGGAAAAAAAGTCTATTTCCAAAGGTAAGGGTGGGAAAAATATATATCCACTATTGTCCGCTGCGTCCAAAAACACGTCTCACCTTTACTCCACTTCCTGTCAGCCCCCGTTGTTTTCACCCCTTGTTTTTGATTCGCCCGTGGAAAACATATCAGAATAAGTCTCTAAAATAAATACATTACAAAAATATACAGTTGCAAATACATATTATACATGGTTATACATATTTATAAAGAAAGACGGTACACCGAGAGAGTTTTCAAAGCTTTAATAATAATATAACTTTCATCCCAAACCGTGACTGTGACAGGTAGCAACACGCTACTAGCAACACGCTCGCAAATCATTAAACGGGTCTGTTAAAAAAATATATCGTTTTTCTCTTACGCTTCTCTAAGTGTTGTCTCACGGGCCGGATTCAATCCCTTAGCTGGCCTGATCCGGCCCGCTGGTCGCCCGTTTGTCACCCCTGTACAAAAGAGAGAAGGGAAGTGTTTTGTGGAAGGGAGTTCAACCAATCGCACATCAGCATCTAACACTAACACTAACACAAACCAATATTGGACCAGATGTTAGGACCTAACACGCCACTGTCCTCCAGAGCCGCCTACAGGCGGACAGATTAGAGGACCCTACACTAGTTCTTCATCACCTGCACATGACACTAATCAGGAACCTAGGATTTAAGGACTGTGCCAACAGCAAAACCTGTCTGAGTGCTGTTTGGCTTTGATTTTTCTAATCTTCTGCCCGAGTATTCCTGTCATTAGTGGTTTCCAGACTGTGATTTGTGTTACTCTCACATTCATTTACGTGAACACCACAAAGACGGGCTTCTACTGTACATTGAAATTGAATGGAGACCATTATCTGTGCTGTGTACTGAACTCTCTGTGTTACTCTTCCTTCGCTTCCTTTAATTCCCCAACATGTCTAAATCAATGACCTGACCTCTACTGATCCACTGAAAATCATTTTGGCTCGCTGTAGCTCGTTTTCTGGATGTGCTTAATAAGTAACTGACCTACTAACTTCTGGCCCGCATCCCAACACAGAATCGTGTTTGTCTAAGAAAGGAGCTGCTGCTCTTTTTCTAGAGTCTGAAATACATTTTGAGTGCTTGAGGTTTTACTGAGTGGCAATTTCCTATGAGCAAATAAAAAGTTTCAAGGCTATTTGAATCCCTTTGTATGAGTAAAAGCCACAATGTGTATTATATGGCGACCACTAGTGATGGACAAATACTCCAGATTATAAGCAAAACCGCATGCGTCTCATAAACATGATTTCAGGTTTTTGAAACATGACAGAAACTCAGGTTTGGCCACCATTTCACTTCTCTGGAAGCCTGAATACCGATTTTGCAACGGTAGCTTGCACAACGCTTAGCCCTACATGTGATGGTCTGAGATTCCTGTAGTTAAGGCGTTTTCTAACTTTTATTTAACTGTTTTCTCCTCTAGCCACTCATATGAGCCACTTTCAGCTATTGATATTGTTAGCCACTTCTTGCGTGTCATTTTCCTCCGCCAGCTGCTCAGACAAGCGGCAGTCATTGAATTCCATGATTCAGGCATCTTTAACTTTTTTTCTACTCATAAATTCAACACTCATGTTAGCTATTAAGTTGCAAGCTATGGCTCGCTACTAGGTGCTATTGGTATTGCTAGCTGCTCCGTGTTCCTCTTTCCGTGTCACTCACCTTCCACAGCTGTTCATGCGAGTGAACTTCACTGAGTTCCGTGATTCAGAAATCGTCTACTTACTCGTTTCTAGCCATTCACATTGGCTGCAGGTTCTGGCTTGCCGCTTTTTGTTATCATTATACCCTTGTGTCGTCCTTCAAAGGCTAGACAACTCTGAAGAATTTCCTGTCTAGTAGCAGGGTAGGAGTATTTCAGTGATTCAGGCATGGAAGATTTTTACTATTATTTCTTTCTCCAGCCACTAATATTAGCCACTATGCTGCAGAATATGTCTCGCTGCTAAACACTATTGTTATTGTTAACTGATCATGGTTTGTCCTTAAGTGCCATTCGCCTTACACAGCTGCTCATGCAAATTGAGTTTCGAGATTCAGACATCTGCAACTTTTTCCATATTTTTAGATTGTTACGTTTGAAATTTAATAAATTCTATGTGTATACGTGCACAATATGGGGGCAACTTCAAATTTCATTGACACTTTGTTTAATGACAATAAAGGCATTCTACTTGACACTTGGCTGCAGGCTATGGCTAGCCGCTATTGTTATCTTTATAGCTCTATGTAAATAAAGCTCGAAGCTACAAAGTCCGGACAACTAAGAAGAAACTCCTGTGTAGTTTTCCGTTTACTGTCATGCTCCTCATGCCTTTGTTTATGCAGGGAAAATGAGGAACCATCCATTTTTCTTCAACTGACCCGATTAAACGGTACATGCAGTGTCAGCGAAAGTTGACTATCTCATTCGCCAAATCAAAAATCTTCAGATGAATCGAAATATTTTGCTTTTAGAAGATATTTATCTTTACACAGATGTCTTCTAACCCATGTGTCCTTATATAAAAGTACTTTATTGTTTTTGCTGGCATTTATCAAGCGGCGGAGTGTATTTAACCACTTTCTGTTTAATGTCGGGTGGAAGGATTAACCATCTTGGATGAGTTAAGTTGAAGGAATGAACGGCTAAATGTATCTTCCCCCTCTCTCCTGCGCTCTTTCAGGCGGAGGGTGATGTCGCTGCTCTGAACCGTCGCATCCAGCTGGTGGAGGAGGAGTTGGACCGGGCCCAGGAGAGGCTGGCCACCGCTCTGCAGAAACTAGAAGAGGCGGAAAAGGCTGCGGACGAGAGCGAGAGGTTAGATAGATGCTTTTTCCATGATGAGACGGGTGATGCTTCAGGTTTCCTGTTACGATCATGTCCTCAGATACTATTATCCCCCTAAGTTTGCACAAACTCCTGGCTGGTGGATATTCGTAAAATAGACCCCCGGGATACACCAAAAATTGTTCTGAGAGGGGGATCATTAGGTGAAACTGTCTTATTCCCAGGGATAAAACCCCATAGAACTTGGCTAACAGCTTCCAAACATTCAGTACCCCGGGTCAAAATATTAAAATTGTATATATTTGATTAAAATAATTGTAATAAAATGGTATATTCTAAGTACTACTTATATGCTATATATACATTTATACGATTTGATAACACAAATAACCATACATGTAAAGAAAAAATAGCATTTTATTTACCTGGGGCGACACATGACTTGAACTGGTACAATGGAGTAGTGGGTGGATGCAAAAAGGGGAAGAAACGGTGGATTTTCCCTCAGTCAGAGCATTGAAGATGGGTCGTGGCTGAGTCTTCCAACACGATAAAGACCCGAAGCACACGGCCAGGAAAACCAAGGAGTGGCACCATAAGAAGCATATCAAGGTTCTAGCATGGCCCAGCCTGTCTTCAGACCTGAACCCAATCGAAAATCTTTGGATGGAGCTCAAACTCAGTGTTTCTCAGCGACAGCCCAGAAACCTGATTGATCTAGAGAACATCTGTGTGGAGGAGTGGGCCAAGATCCCTCCTGCAGTGTGTGCAAACCTGGTGACAGACTACAGGAATCGTTTGGCCTCTGTAATAGCAAACAAATGCTACCGTACCAAATATTAACATTCATTTCATTCTCAGGTGTTAAAATGTTTATTTGCAGAATTATCCCACAAATAAATTGTTAAAAAAATCATGCATTGTGATTTCTGGATTTTTCTTTTTAGTTTATCTCTCTCACAGTGGACATGCACCTACAATGAAAATTTCAGACCCCTCCATGATTTCTAAGTGGGAGAAATAACAAAATAGCAGGGTGTTCAAATACTTATTTTCTTCATTGTATGTGCAACACACTCACTACCTTGACACGGTTTCTCAATCCGCTTCAGAGGAATGAAGGTGATCGAAACCCGAGCGATGAAGGACGAGGAGAAGATGGAGATTCAGGAGATGCAACTGAAGGAAGCCAAGCACATCGCAGAGGAGGCCGACCGCAAATATGAAGAGGTGAGAGATCAGCTTCCAGGTTAGAAAAGAAAAGACAAAGACCTTCATTGTTCTCACAGGTGGCCCGCAAGCTAGTGATTCTGGAGTTGGATCTGGAGCGGGCCGAGGAGAGGGCGGAGCTATCAGAAGGGTAAAACTTGTGCATTTTTCCAAAGTGACATTCAATTTTGGAATAAAATGTTTTAACAAGCCTCATTTATCTGGAACGCTTCCACAGAAAAGCCGGCGACCTGGAAGAAGAACTTAAAAATGTGACCAACAACTTAAAGTCCTTAGAAGCTCAGTCAGAGAAGGTGAGAGAGTGTTCTGTCTGTAAGCTAAAATATTTGAGTATTACTGTAATCCAAGGGTCTCCAACGTGGTGCCCCCTAAGGACAGTTGAGGTGCCCTCAGACCTGTTAAAAAAACAGCTCACTAGTGCTGAGTATTTGTGAATTTCTAGTAAAATGATTTTCTATTGGTTGACTGAATCTATATAACCCCATTTCTAATCATTAACCTGGTAATAACATAGTAACAACAAAGTATTAACATCAGAAGTTGTTTTATTAATTTAAATACATTCCAGTTAGTGGGCTTAATAGACAAAAATATATATTCAAGGATTGATAATTGATTTTAAGCAATTAATGAAGAGAGTGCAATGAGAATCTATTTGTGTATTAAACATGTGTACTCATCTTTTTTTTGATTAATTTGACAAGCAATACAACAAAATAAATTCCAATTCACAGTTTTTTTTTAGCTAGCTATTTGGCTAGCTTTTTAGCTTTGTAGTATCTTCCTACCTTTTTAGTTTAGCAAGCTATCTAGCTAGCATTTGTCATTTTTTGCATGGTATCTAGCTAACATTTGGACCTTTTTTGTAAGTTATAAAGGTAAATTGTTGCCTTCTTTCTAGCTAGCTATCAAACTTTGTTTTTAGTTTTCTATTTGGCTATTTAAATGGCTTTTTACTCTTATAGCTTTCTAGCTCCCTTTTAGTTTTTTACCTGTTCACTGTTCTAGCTAACTATAAAGCTACCTTTTTACCTATATAGCAAGCCATCTAGCCAAGTTGCTATTTTAGAAATGCATATCAAACTGGATGCCCTTTTTGCTAATTGGTAGCAAAAAGTAGCTCAACGTTTGAAAAAGGTTGGAGAACCCTGCTTTAATCCTTCTCTTCTTCCTACTTTGTGGCATCAGCGGATCGCGGGTTGAAAGGTATTCTGTGGCCTATTATTCCCGATTGCGTATTGCTGCGAGCAGGGGAAAACACATTTTTGTCAGGCCCGGCAACTATTTTTTGCCGTTCTGTCTCCCAAAAAGTGAATGGCACTCATGTGGCCACAATCCATTATCCCCGATCGCATATTGCTTTGAGTACGCAAAAAAAAACGCACATTTTTGTTGGACATGGCAGCGTCTTTTTTTACAGTTATATCTTCCTAAAATGAACTGCACTCATGTGGCCACGATCCATTATCCACAATCTTGTATTTCTGCAAGCAGGGAGTTTTGTCAGAAGGCATATGTCCTGGCTCGATTAAGATTAAATGCTGTTTTGGGCGCTATCCATTCTCATCGGTCGATTATTGTTGAGAGCAGGGGCCGACAGAGTAGATTTTTTGTCTGGCGTTGTGTGTGTTTTTTTTGCCATTTTGTGCACCAAAAGTGAAATGCAATTGTGCGGCTGTAATTCATTATATTGATCAAAAAAGAATTTCGGGCCGGGCGGCTCTTTTGACGTTATTTTTGTATTCCCTGTGGAGCCCGTGTTACTCAATTTGTTTTGTTCATACGATTATAAATCTAATTAATGTGGTCACATTTTTAAGACTTTCGAAAATTGGATTCAAGACATTTTAATGTCAACTAAGGCCTTGATTTGAAAACTTTTCAAGGATCTGCGGGAACCTTGATATAGTAAAATCCAAAGTTCCACTTAAATTATAACCATAAGGCGCGCCATTATGGCTAGCCTAAAACGAACTGCCTTGTTTGAACCACAATCCATTATCCGCAGTTGACTATTACTGGGAGTAGGGGTTGAGAGCAAATTTGTGTCATGCATGCTGGCTTTTTTTTTACTGTTCTTTTTGCCAAAAATAAACGGCACCTGTTGGGCCTTGTTCCGTTATCCTTGGTCGACTATTGTTGTTAGTGGGCTGGGGACAGAGGCATATCTGATAATGGTTTTCATTAACCTTGATAGACATGCAATTACAATATTAACCTGAAATTACAGTGGAAATAATCATTGTGTTATTTTGTTCTGTCGGTCTACAGTACTCAGAAAAGGAGGACAAGTATGAGGAGGAGATCAAAGTTCTCACTGACAAACTGAAGGAGGTGCGTAAAGGTTTTTGTATTTCAGAGGTATTTGTGTCATACAGCGACCATTACATACTTAATCCCTTTTAAATCAAACACTATTTAATCTGATAAAAAGCAAAAACATGTACTATATCATATTCTTAAATCCAATTTGTTTTTGCTAAAATATCTAGTACTTCATTGATCATTAGCGACTCGAGGGTATTGGTAGTGATCAGTACAGAACCGCCAGTGACACCTTTGGATTCTAGTCAGTAATTGTAACTTTTATTACTCCTAGTAATAGAAATCAATCTTAAGGTTGTCGGGAAATGTAATCTGTTGACCATTTTTACAAATACTGTTCTCATGGTTTTGAAAATTGTCAGTGATCGGTCGTTGTGATTTTCTGGGAAATTTGATGACTAACTTGCATGATATTTTAGTGGTTGACTGAGCGTATTTTCACTCTATAGTTTATGATCAAAACCTGGCAATCACATAATAATATCATAGTGATAGTAACAACATGATGAGTTGTCATTTGAGTAATGCATGTAAAGCTGGTAACCTTTGACGCTAAATTACAAAAAAAGTATCTCTTAGCCTTAAAAAGATTGTTAATCCCAGATTGACAATGACAGCGTCTTTTATTGATTTTTTTCTAACAATCAGGATATTTGGTAAGTCATAACTTACAATAAGGACCATATTCACTGCCTTTAGTATTCGGAGTTTGTCGTTTGTTTTCCCATCAGGCTGAAACTCGTGCGGAGTTTGCAGAGAGGACAGTGGCCAAATTGGAAAAGTCCATTGATGACTTGGAAGGTAAGAGTAAAAACCAGGAAAGTACAAAAGAAAACAAGAATAAACCCCTGGGATATGATCTAAATCTGTTCTGAGGCAGAAACAAAAAAATGAAATAGTCATGAAGCAGGGGATGGAAACTTGTGGTAATTAGCGAAGTCATGTTTATTATCATGTTTATTTGTGACGCCCTTAATCACAAGGAATCTTAAAGGGCTGCACAGACTATTGCAAACTACAGACTATTATGACACCATCCCCTGATCTAGAACCTACACGACGGCAAGGAAAAACTCAAAAACCTCAACATGAGGAAAATGGAGAAACCTTGAGAAGTAATGCGTTTCAAACCTCTGGACCCCAGATAAAAATATTGAAATAACAAATTGGTATTTAGTAAGTACTACCTATGAATAATATACATGTATATGATTGAATTAGAGGTGGACCGATTATCGGGCGGGCCGTTTTTCGCCACCGATATTTGGGAATGTGACGGCTATCGGTATCAGAATATTTAGTTATTCCACAAGCCGATTCCAGCTGAGGCACTCTCACCCTTGCTCCTACTCCTCTCTTCCTCTGTCCTCACTCCCCAACCTGTGCCTTCTGATTGGATAAGCGACCGGGGGCTGAGCCACAAAACCAGGAACGATAAAAGAAAGCGGCAGCTCAGCTAACTCATCCCAAAATGCCTGCCTGTATCCATGGTACAAAAAGCATGTGTGATTACTATATAGTGTAAAAGGTGCAGTTAACTTGTTTAAGAGAGGAATGTTTGGGTGGAGGCTGATATATTAGTTCTTATTATAAAATTTGTCAGGTGTGTCTATTTGTGATTAAGAGAGAACATAAAGTGAAAGTAATGAGCTCTTATCATAACATTAGTTCGTCAATCTGGCTCTAAAACATGATTGCCCACATTTTTCAATTTGCCAGTCCAGTTTACAATTCTATGCACTTTTTGGTTGAAGTTAATTAATGATGGTTGTATTGACATTTTTATTTATTTATTGTTAAAAAAAAAAAAAAATCAGGGAGCTATTTAAGTTTTTATTTACCTTTTATACAAGTTGCTTCTAAGCATAATTTCATTATCTGCACGAAGAGTTTTTGGTCTAAGTGAAAGATTAGTCATGTAAGTTGTGTTGAAATTCTAAATTATTTACTTGTAAAAGGTTTCCAAGACCTATTTAAGTTTAATTCAAATTCATAAAAATATTCTTTTTTTTCATTTAGCACTATAAAAAATTTCCTACGCCAATTTTTAGGCTCTTACGGAAAATGAATATCTGCTCCAAATATCGGTTATCGGCCTCTTCCTTATGCGGTAATCGTTATCGGCCCTGAAAAACCCATATCGGTCGAATCCTAGATCGAGTAACATAAATAAATATTTATGTAAAGGAATAAAAATGATCTAAGTTTGCTGTGACGTGACTTCAGCTGGTGCAGTGGAGTTAGCGGGCGAATGCAGAAGGGGGATGAGACACAGGATTTATATCAAAATGTGAAATAACGTGTTGCTGATGTTGTAAGGTGAGGAAAATACCTTAGAGGGTCCAAAAAACCCTCTTATTCTACATCGTAAAGGGAAAACGTCGTAAGGCGGGGACAGTGTATCCCGGGGGTGTACTTATTGTGTATACCGTAAATTCCAGACTATAGAGCTCACCTGATTATAAGCCGCACCCACCACATTTTAAGAGGAAAACCTGTATATAAGCCGCATGCGCCCACATTTAAACATGTAACACAAACACAAAATTAACCCAAACCCGACTTCAAGTCCCGCGATTGAAACGAAATGTCCTTCATTTAAGTCCACAGTCCAAAAATCACAGCCGGCAAAATGAACGGAAAATTATACCGGTACTTAAAGTTTGATGCAGACCTGCAGAGTCCGGGTCCCGTTAAAAGTAATCCAAGGAAAAAAGTGTATATTTCCAAAGGTAAGGGTGGGAAAAATATATCAGATGAACAGATTTACTCACGCAACTCCTTTTTCTTTAACCAACTTTTTACCCCCTCTTCTTTTCTTGTTTGTCCCTCACCTTTAGCGGTCCCCACTTAAACTCGGCACCCCGTTTTTGTTCCCCCCCCTCATTTTTCGTTCACCCGTGCAAAACATATCAGAATAAGTAATAAAAATAGATAAATACATTACAAAAATATACAGTTACAAATACATATTATACATGGGTTACACATATTTACAAAGAAAAACGGTACACCGAGAGAGTTTTCAAAGCTTTAATAATAATAATATAGCTTTCATCCCAAACAGTGGCTGTGACAGGGCAAGTTAATGGTAGCAACACTCGAGCGCCGCTGGCGGCCGTTAGAAAAATTACATAAATTGGCCGCATCACTGAATAAGCCGCAGGGTTGAAAGTTAGGGAAAAAAGTAGCAGCTTATAGTCCTGAATTTACGGTACTATGTCAAAGGCAGAGTGAGGGCAAATGTCAGTCATTCCATCTTTCATGCTTTTTTTCTGACTTTTTTGGTATTTTTGTTTTCCCTCTTCTGCCTCTGTTACCTCTCGCTTTGCTTTTGGTCTTCGCTTTCCTCCTTGACGTCCAGATGAGCTCTACGCTCAGAAGCTGAAGTACAAGGCCATCAGCGAGGAGCTGGATCATGCCCTCAATGACATGACGTCTCTGTAGACGCGCTTGGCTCTTTTTCCCTCGCTCCAATCCATCGTGCCTACCGTCCAGCTCTTCCGATGACCAATAAAAAATGTCTTTTTCCCATTCATGTTTTCATCCTCATTCATGCTCGCGTGTCTGTATAGAACAGCATTGGTGGTGTGTTGTGCCTTGCGCTGTTTTGGAGGTGAGATTTTGTATGATTGTAGTTTACCCTTTCACTAGATAAGTTTCAGGGATTTCTGTTTTTGTTGTTGTTTTGTTCTGGGATTTTTGTTTATTTTTTTTGTTATTCTTTATTTTATTTATTTTTTTTATTTTTTGGGGGGGGTTTGTTTTTTAGAAAGTTTTACTTGTTTTGGGTTTTTGTTTTGCGCTGGTTGTTTTTTTTTTGTCAGGAGGTGGGTCTCTGGGTCTTATTATTTTGGGGGGGTTGTTTTAATGGTTTTGTGGTTTTGTATTTTGTTAAGGAGTCTTGAGGGCTTTGGGGGGTTGTTTTTTTAGGGGGGGGGGCTATTTACAGAGTTTTGAAGTTTTTTTTGTTTTGGGTGTTTGCATTTATTGATTTATTCTCTCTGGTAGGGTTTTTTGTTTTACCTATTTTTATCGTTTTCTGGGGGGGTCTTGTTTTTTTTTTGGGGGGGGGGCGTTTGTCTTTTGTTGTTTTTTTTTTCTCTGTGTTTTTATTTTGTTTTGTGTAGTTTTGGGGCTTGGTTTTTTTGTTCTGGAGGTTTTTGGGTTATTTTTTCTTTATGTAAGACACTGTTGTTGGGGGGTTGTTTTTTACTTTTCTCTTTTAGGGAGGTGGGGACGTTTTGTGTTTTTGTTTTGTTTGTCTAACGGTGAGCAGTCACAACAGCACACTATTGTATTTTTTTTATATGTAGAACAGGGGTCACCAACCTACTTTTGGTTACTGATTTGCATAATGGGCTATCAATTTGACATGCATTTTTAAATTGACATCTTATCCTTATATTATTATGTTGTTTTTCTGTTTTTATAAGGTTATAATTATTCGAAGTTGAGTTAAAGTAGGCTCTGCCAACCCTTAAAAGATCATACCAGTTAGGAATGAAATTTCCTGCAAAACGGCTCATCACTGGTGAGCTATTTTCAGAACCTGTCCGTGGGCTACTCTGGTGTTCCTAGGTGGCTACCTGGTCCCCGCGGGCCCCGTTTTGGAGACCCTTGGTATTGCATGTAGTATTTGAAAATAAATAAAACCATTTTAAAGATATATTTATATAATTTGCAGTATAGCAACTGTCATGTAATATACATTACTATGATGAAAAAAACACTATTTCAACAAAAAGGAATTACATTTTGATTTCTTGGGGTAAGGTTTGGGATCAAACTGATACAACGTACCTGGTATTGGGCAATCTGAATTTTAAAATTTGCGATTATTTTTTTTTCTTACAAATTATTGATCTTATTTACTTTGTAAATGATACAGTATTTAAAGTTGTGGCTGGTCACCTGAAAAACTAATAAAAACGACTTTTCCCCTCCTTGTTGCATGACAGGCACATCGTGGCGGTTTGGATTTTCTGCACGTTGCACAACATAACTAAAAACAGTATACTATTGTGAAATTAATCATTACACTCGACTACTTGCTTGTGTTTCCCACATTTTTTAAAGTCTCTCTCTCTTGCTGTTCTTTTGTCTTTGCAGATAAATTGTCGCATGCCAAAGAAGAAAATATGGGCATGCACCAAGTCCTGGATCAGACCCTGCAGGAACTAAACAGTTTATAAACGCAGTTCGTAAATGTTCAACTCCATTCCACCGCATTCCACGAGTAAGAGGGATTAACTCGAACGTCCCTTAATGTTCTTTTTATTGTTTTCTTTTTCTGAAGATTCAATTTTAAGACGTGAAATTAAATATGCATTGTCCTCGTAAACGTCACAGATCGCTTCCCAAATGTTCATTGAAACCCGTTTAAATAAAAACTCGTTCTTTTCCTCGCAGCCCAAGAAAATTCACTTTTTTCCTACTTTTTGGAATGGCAGTGTGACTCTAAAGCGCCATCCGGTGGTGAAACGCAGCTAGTGTCGACAATGGGCATGTTTGTTTGTATAATACAGTTCAATGCGTTAATTCTGACGTTTCTACGTGTGTAAAACTACAAAAACAAACAATATTGTGATGATAAACAACCCCTCCCACCCACTGCAAGCGATGTCTAAAAAATTGATCCGTATTGTACATAATAGAATTGTTAAGCGTAGTCCTGCCTTTTTAATCCATTTTTGATACCAGGGAATTTTTTCAAGACCAAAGAAAACTCACAATAAATAACATTACTATTTCTTTTACGGCATCTCGTGTGGGTGTATTTCATGCAGGAGAGGAAAATATGTTTTACCCAATTGACAGAAAAAAATGCTTGTTTAAAAGTCAGGTCATGTTTATTTGTGACGCCTTTTATCACAAGGAATCCCAAAGGGCTGCGCAGACTATTGCAAACTACATACCATTATTACACCATCCCCTGATCTAAAACTGACGTGAAGGCAAGGAAACACTCAAAAACATGTCAAGTCATGTATATTTGTGATGCCTTTAATCACAAGTAGTCTTCAAAGGCTGCAGAGACAACAGCTTATTGCAAACTATAGACTATTATGACACCATCCCCTGATCTAAAACCTTCATGAGGGCAAGGAAACATTCAAAAACATGTCAAGCCATGTTTATTTGTGACACTCTAAATCACAAAGAGTCTCAAAGGGCCACAGACTATTGCAAACCACAGCCTATTATTAAACCGTCCCCTGATCTAAAGCCAACATGAAGGCAAGGAAAAACTAAAAAACATCAACATTAAGAAAATGAAGAAACATTGTGAGAGGACCAGACTGCAATGGAGGTTGCATTAACAAACAATAACATGAAAACATATATATATATATAAATATTCAAAGTATAATATAAAATAAAATCAAAAGCATGACCGACAACAAACACTGCTTTGGTTCGTTTGGTAAATATGATCTTGTATTACGATATTTTATTTTGGAGGTTTTTTTTTTTTTAAATAAGAAAAACATACTTAAAATAAGGTAATTGTCTTATCCAGCAGATGGTAGAGTATTATTTTTTAAATAAATATTTTCTATTATGATTAGAAAAAATGCATAAAATTACTAATGTGCTGGATAAAACAATTTAAGTTTTTTTTTTTAAATTGAAACGCATGCTAAGTCATAAACCTAAATAACAATTTTAGGTTTAGAAATTTTCAATGACACAACTTTAGATGCTACTAGAAGAAGCTGATATTCTTGGCCGCTATTTAATTATTATGTGATGATAATTTTGCCATGGTAGCTTGTCCTAGTGGAGCTATTAGCACATGACAGCCATTTACCTTCCACAGCTTAGCATGTGATGGTCGCCGAGCCCTGTGATTCAGGCTCCCCCCGCCCCCCGCTTTTTTCCACTGTTTCCTTTTCTAGCCACTCAACTCACGACTGGCCAATATTGTTGGCAAGGTGATAATTTTCGGGCTTCTGTAGTGTGTCTTTTTCGAGTGCACGCACTTCAATTCCATTCTAAGCTACCACAAGCTCTAGTGAATTATTACACACTGTGCCTTTAAAATGTGCTACTTTTCTGTCAAAGGGGTACAATTTTTTTATTTTTTATTTTTTGCTGCATTGTAAACCCCTTTTATCACGATTGAATCAATTCTAAGGTCTCAAATTGCCAAATCTCGTTCATGTTGCTTAATAAATGTTTTACAGAAACTTGTTTGATTTTTCGGGAGAATGCATTTACGATTTAAACGGCAGCGAGTTTATAATCTGGAAGTAATGAAAGCATGTGTTGAGTTTTTGCATCGAGCTTTATGATTCAACGAGCAAGAAAAGAAAATAGAAGTTGTCGGCGGGTGTAGCCGTTGAAGAGCTCCTGTTTACTGCCATTTTGGTTTAGTGATATTTCCTTCGGAAGGTGCCGTCGTGCGAGATGAACAAGCCAGACAAGCAGGAGAAAAGATGGCGAGCCATTGATCAGCTCCTCTTCTTATATGGACCAGGGACATTTGACCAGATCATGCCTCTGGGTGTAGTCTCAGATATCTGATACCACAAGGATCGGATGACGGTGTTTGAAGTTGCTAAACTTATTAGAAAGCCAAATAAGTAAGAAATTTGCATAATGTTACTTGAGAATGCCCCTCCAATTGACATACTTACGTACGGTAAGAACATTATTTTTATCAATACATAGCCCTGGATGTTTTAATTACATTCAAACTTCATTTTATCAGATTTCATTATGGTACACTGTGAATTGGTACGTTCAGGAACTGTTCAAAAGGGGATGCTGTCGTACCATCCATTCCAAAGCTAGCCACCCAAAACAAAGAAGTCAATTTTGTGCTGGGCTTATTTGCTCTACACAGTGAATGCAACAAGATTAGACATGGAACTCTATGGTAAGTAAACGTGTAATAAAGACGTTGAAGTGAAAAATAATACTTAAAAAAAAACTAAATAAATGGGTTAAATATTTACAAGTTAGTACCTGGAGACTGAACCAAGTAATTGTGAGGGAAAATTTAGTTTGATTATAGTTTGAATGTGTATGATGTTATCCTCAAAAGTACCTTAACGAAGCCAAACAATTGTATCCTCTTGGGGCCCGCTATCTTTTAACCAAGAAGGCCTTCACTTTGGTGCTGGGAAGTGACGGGAAGCCTGCTCAAGAAGTGGCCTCCATTTCCACATTCCTTTCACAGTGACTCATTGTACCTTTTGTATTAAAGTTTCATTATCCTTATTGCTCATTTATTATACTCGCACGCCATCTAGCAACCAGCATTATTCACTTCATTTAAACATGTATTTTCTGTCTAGACCAATCAGAAACGTTTCCTGTATTCACGTGATCTCGCTTAAACCAATTAGATGTGTTGTTTCAAGTCTGTGTTCCTAAATAAATTAGTCTCTAGCCATCAGGGAAGCGTGATTCCTTCCTGAGCCGATCTTGGAAGCAAACCTTGAAAGCATGCACCTCTGATGGAAGGGCTAAAAAACCTAATTTCTGACTCAGAGGGTCTTCTTTTCTTTATACTAATACAATCTCAAGTTTTAACTTGATAGTTATAATAGTGCAATGAAAAATGAGTGCATTGTAACAGTTTTGCAATCAAATGTAGTGCAATATAATGACATTACTGGGTGAAACACATTTTTACCTGGATGTATATTGTAATGCTCCTCGATATGATCGAGGAGGCACTCAGTTGCTGATAAGTCTTATCGCCAATTTAATAACAAAATGATATGCGGGATAAACATTCACACAAGAGCAACTGTTAGTCGAACTCACACCGTTCGCCTCCCCCCTCCCTCGTGACACGTCTTTTCTTAAAGGGACCCTGCGTACCACCAGCAACAGCAACAAAAGTTCCGAACAATACAGTATTTTCAAAACGGAGGGATAGATTCTCTTTGATTGCAATGAAACTAAAATCATAAATATGTTTCAACAAACGATCCGTTTCAAAACATATGAAATGTCTCCTCAGGAAACAAATACTTAAATCCTTTAGAAATCTGTGCTTTTTACTCCACACATACAAAAGAAAATAAGTGACAGTGTACACGTAGAAAGAAAGTAACAACACGATAAATACATCGTGATAAATAAAATGTACAGTGGGACCTCGCTACTTCGCGGTTCGACGTTCGCGGCTTCAGAGCTTCGCGATCTGTAATCGTTAAAAAAAATTTAAAAAAATGTTTTTTGAAGGGGCGTCGCTGCTTCGCAGATTTTCACTTTTAGCGGGTGGTTTTGGTCCCCATTAACCGTGTGTAAAAAAATAATAATTAAAAAAAAAAATTTGGTAAGGTGCGCCGCTACTTCGCGGATTTTCACTTATCACGGGTGGTTTTGGTCCCCATTAACCACTATAACCAAGGTCTTGTTGTAATTGATATTTTACATTGAAGATAAAGACAATCTCTTGAATCTTGTAGTACTACTATGTTGTCATAAAGTTATTACCGGGTTGTTGGCCTGGCGGGGGATTGGCGCCACCAGGCTGTATTTTCCCAAGACACATCTCAGGAAATGGTGCCCCTATGACCCTATCGGTTAAGGGATCCAACCAACCAACCAATTATTAGAAGTAGGGTTGAAATAGGTTCCAGGAGGAAATCTTTCTAGAAAATTATAATAACTCGTCAGGGGTGAGCTATTTTCAGAACATTTTCAGGCTACTCGGGTGTTCTCAGGGAGCTACAAAAAGTAGAAGAATATATATATATATATATATATATATATATATATATATATATATATATATATATATATATATATATATATATATATAGCTATGCTATTTTATTTATATATTTTACTTTTTCCCTTGCTTTTCTTACTGTAGTATATCGATTTTTAAAATATGCAATAAAAAGTAAAATATTAAATACGCCCAACAAGGATTTCCGGAGCCACGAAGCCACCTGATAACAGACAGCTCATCGGTCCAATCGAATCCCAGTTGGTAAGTAGTGACGTCAAAGTAGGCGGGACATCCGCAGCGGTAAAGCTCTAAGCTAATAACATGGCGAAGACTTACGACTACTTGTTCAAGCTACTTTTAATTGGCGACTCCGGCGTGGGGAAGACGTGCGTGTTATTTAGGTTTTCAGAGGACGCCTTTAACTCCACTTTCATCTCCACCATAGGTGAGTCCGTGTCGAGTGTCTCCGACAAAATGAGCCCGAGGAGCTGCCCATCCCGTCAATGCTAATTTTTGGCTAACTTTTTGGGGAGACCGGAAGTGACTTGCCTGAATAACATTTTCACGTCTTCCTAATCCAAACCCTGACTTTGAAATATCCCAGAACTCAAAATCGCGAAATAGCCCTCAACAAAAATATTATATCAAGTATACTGAACTGAATAATCTTGTAAAGGCGAGGGAAAGCTAAAAACTAGCTAGGTTAGCTGTATCATTTTCCACAGCGACCGGAAGTTGTACGTGAAGCATTAATAAAATAGTCCCACTTATCTGATGAGATTTACAAACTATTTCTTTTGTCCCAGGTATTGACTTCAAGATCAGGACAATAGAATTAGACGGCAAAAAGATCAAACTACAGATATGGTAAGATGTGTCACACTCTCTATCACATGCTAAGAATGCAAGCTCAGCCTTTCAGCATCCGGACTGTCATTTCATATTTTTGTCGCTGGCTTTTTTTGCTGATCATTGATATGCTTTGCCTATGTTTGCTACATTGCTCGTGCAAGTCAGGGTTCATAAAGGTGCGTGAAATCTTTAAAAATGCTTGTGTATTCAAGCTTTAAAAGGGTGAAGTGCTTGTAAATGCTGGAAATTGTTGCCATGTTTCTCAGCAGTCTGACTCAATACACCAAGCATTAAATGAAGAATACTAAAACAAGTCTGCTTGAAACGCCTTCACGTTTCTGTAAGATTTGTCTGAAATCTCAATCCCAGACTTACTCAGAGTAAATTGAATGCTCTTCTTGAACTGTTTAGGGAACATGGACAGTTTTGGTCTCTTTTGACCTAATTTGAAATGATCACTACAAGGGCTGCTAACCTTGAGTAATCCGAGTTGAATAACACGGTAAGGTTTTATCCTTGCCCATTGTTTTTTTTTTTTTTAATCAAATGCCTGGAGGAGAGGAGTGTAGCGTGAGAATCTCAGCTGGATAACAGGCAAGAAAACAGCTTAAATGCCTTACCTTGTCCCTTGTTAAATTTGATCACAAGCTGTGAAACTAAACATTGTATTTTTCACATTTTTCTAAGGGTTCACTAGCGGTGTTCCTAAAGTGGCCATTTGGAGATGACCAGTTTACAGCTTTAAAACCTTTGCAACTGCATATTTTACTTTGGCCATTTTTAAGACATTTTCAAAGAGTTGTAAATGTTTGACTTCTCTTTCCAGAAGTTAATCAATGATTAGGCACACTTGTGCTTAATAATGGTGCGTTGAAATGAATCAAGACTGGTGTTACGCACGTTTATTTTGGGGTCTAACTTGAATACACTGTGTACACCTGCGCATCGTTTTTTCAGAATTTCATTGGCTAACCAATATGTCAATCATCATTTGAATCGGTTACTACTGGCTAAAGATATCCCGAGCTGCTGGCCGTGACAAAAGCCTGCTATTGGCCGAGAGTGGTGTCAATCAAAGTTCAGAGGCTAGCAGCCATTTGGGAATAATTTTACGAGTCTGTTTATTTGTAAACGGAAATTATGTGGCGAAACGGATGGAATGCAATCAGTAACGTCCAATGATGCACAAAATGCATGTAGGTAAAAAAATAAATAATCTGTCAACATTACTGTGTGTTTTGGAGTAAATATTTTACCCAGTTACATTCACTGGACTGTCCTGGATGTAACGACCCCATGTTTGCAAAGAATGATCTCATGAGCTGAATACCATGGGACTGATTGGTGAGCTATCTGGCTTGATAGTTTTTGAATATCATGTTTCAGACTGATGATGATGTTTCTGTGGTGAGTTTATTTTGAAATGGTCATCATCATATATTGAATCCCAGGAATTTAAGCTTTCTAATGATATGTGGCATGACATATTTCATTAACTGCTGACATAGTGAAAACACAGCTTTGCTTCTCAACAGTTAGGTTAACAGGAATGTTAAGGGGTTAATATCTTCTGCTAGCCGCTAAAGATAGCCACTTACACCGGCTCTGACCAACTCCAGCTATTTGTTCTTTTCAACCACTTCAGGTGTATCCTGCACGGCTTGTCTTTAGTTGTTACTCCCAGGGATAAGTTACAACAACTTCTTGTGGTGAATCATTACACACTTTCACTTTAAGTGGATATTTAGCATTGGGAAATTATTGATAACTTTATTGAATGGGAAGTTTGTAAGAGATGAAGATGTTACTCGGTTTAGAGGATCTTCAGCAAATGCATTACGTGAAAGAGCCACAGAATGGTGAAGATGTGGACATCTTTGTGAATTCATTCACATGTTTTGAATGTATGCTCTGTTTTAGACTCTGTATCGTTTGGTTTTCAACACAGGCTACTTTAGTGAAGAAACGATCAAGCAATCCCAAGCTTGCCTTTTAATGCTTCTTCTATACTGTGTTTTTTTTTTGCCATGCAGGGATACAGCAGGCCAGGAGAGATTCAGGACTATCACAACAGCCTACTACAGAGGAGCTATGGTAGGAACATGCGCTTACCCTCCTTTTGGGTTTTGCAACTTCAGGTGTCTTAGTCGAAATGTTTGTTGATCTGCAGGGCATCATGTTAGTATACGACATCACAAACGAAAAATCATTTGACAACATCAAGAACTGGATACGAAACATAGAGGAGGTAAATGTCAAGAACCCCCATTCTGCAATTTCTAATACAACACTTGGCTTTGGAAAGTATGTTGCTCAAATTCTGAGTTTCTGGTGTCCCCAGCACGCCTCTGCGGACGTGGAGAGGATGGTCCTTGGCAATAAATGTGACGTCAACGACAAGCGACAGGTTTCAAAAGAAAGGGGAGAGAAGGTTTGTTTGGCCATTTATTTACTTACTGGTGTTATCAATTAATAGAAGATATAGCTTTTTCATATATGGTTGTCAGTGGGAATAAATATGCTGATATATTTCTTAAAACAGTGAAGTAGTTTTACACTAATCAAATTTGGCACGGATAAACATTGCAAAAATAATGTCCAATAATGTAGTTTGAAAATGATGAGCTCATTTGTATACAGAACTTTTCTTTTTAGATTTATTATAGATTGATGTAATTAATTGAGGCCAATAATTGCTCTACATCAGGGGTTGGCAACCTAACATGTTAAAAGAGCCATATTAAACCAAAAAGCATGTATTTGAGATGCAAATAAATTAAATGTTATACATTTCCGTAGTGCAGTTGTTAGCGTATTCGCCTAAC
This sequence comes from Urocampus carinirostris, assembly GCF_059441175.1. Lineage (NCBI taxonomy): Eukaryota > Metazoa > Chordata > Actinopteri > Syngnathiformes > Syngnathidae > Urocampus > Urocampus carinirostris. Next base: position 5,142,539 of record NC_142360.1, read on the forward strand.
ACGCGTTATGTCCCGGGTTCGAGACCGAGTGGAAACATATGTTAGCCTGGAGAGGGATGTGGGCCACCAGGCTGTTCTTGCCCACGGAAACCATATCATTTTCCATTCTCAAACGTTTTTGAAAAAGCACCACGGAGTCACAGGGGAGCGCCAGAGAACCACATACGGCCGCAACAGCTGCTATAAGTGTTCCCCATTTGAGAGCCGGATATAAATTTCCAATCCATCTCTTCTGGATTAACTTAATAATAATTTGCCACATAAAATTGTCATTAGGAGCCTAAAAGAAATGATGAAATTGTCTCTCGGATTTATTATCAACTTGTTTTAATAAGTATCCCCTGCCAGTGTTGGGCACGTTATTTAAACACATTAGTTATAGTTACTCCTTCTTCCAAAAAGTAACTATTACTTTATAGTACCTGGGAAATTAACTATTTCCGTTACTTTAATAAGAAATTGTTGTACGTCAAAGAATTTGAAATTTTCTGTGCAGCATTCATGTCAGTTGAATAGAGAACAAGCGACATACCTTGTCATATTAATAACGCCTCACCGACAACAGATTTATCCCTCTCTATCTATGATGGCTGGCAATACTTTTCTCAGTGAGGTGGGAGCAGCAGTTTTAGAAAAAATAGTATTTAAAGAAGCACGGATTACTGAGAAAGAATCCTACACTAGTTTCCCCCAAGTGAAATTTAAAGTATTGTAAATTATATAGGGCTCTTACTCGTGATATTTCGGTGAGACATTTTCCAATGTGTGATGTCATCACGCACTGCATTGTTTTGTGTTATTGTAGATCAGTGGTCTCCAACACTAAACGCTTAGTTTGCGGCCCCCATCTTGTAAAAACGATCATTTTTAAAAAGTGGGTTTGAGTCGTTCCGGGCGTCTTTTGTCTTTTGGGGCGTATTGTTAATTTTGGGTCAATTTTTATTTTAAGCGTTTTTTTAAACCTTTTTCAGTTCATTATTCTACTTTTGAGTAATCGTTTTATACTACTTTTCAGCACTTTTTCTTGCTATTTAGTTATTTTTTTTAGTTGTGTTTCAGTCGTTTTCTCACTCATGACTATCTTTAGCACTTTTTCAGTTATTTTCCATACTTCCATACATTCTCCAAATTTGTATGGTAAGTTCATTCTTCCATTTATGTTTAGAAAGTTACAAGTTAAAGAACTCTTAATGCAATTGAGTTGAATAAAAATCAGCGGGTTTTTTTTGTCAGAAACTATGTGGTTTCTTCAGTCGTTTATGTCTCCTGTATGATTATAATTTTATTTTCCCGATTGATCAATTTCGCTGTTCATTTTTAAAATGTTTATTTTTTCATCTTATTTTGTGTTAAAAAAAAAATCATATTTGAGGACATTGGAATAGTTTAATTAAAGCTTTTTTGTGTGAAAACCTGATGCAGCCCAGGTTCAACCGGATTGCTCCCCCACACCCACACACACACACACACACACTATAATTGAGTTTGAGACCCCTGTTTGGAGATAGTTGTCGTGTTGGGTTGGATGAAAGCCATGTTGATGTTTGCGTATTGTTGGTGAATAATTGTGCCGAAAGGCTGACCGAGGATTCCCTGCTTGTCTTCCTTACACACAATAAGACTGCACACTCTGACATAGCCTAAACACGAGACAACATGCTGATTTGTACAAGACAAAGTAACACACAGCTTTTGACAGTTAGTAACGGTAACGGCTGAATAAATATTTAGATTACCCCGTTTATAAAAAAATTACGTTCTCAACACTGTTTCCTACATGCAATAGTGCCTAAGGTGAGGTAGACCAAGCCCAATATAATTAATGAAATCCCCATTTTTTTATATTGATTATTTAACCAATTTAAACGGGTCTCTAGATTTGAAATAATTTATTTTAATCATTGTGACACTAATATTTGTTATGTTTATATAGAAACAGTGAATAATTGAATTAATGTATTTATTGTGATTGATCTGTTTTAGTATTTTGATAAAGCAGTACTTTTAGAAAAATCTATGACCTTTCTCCTAGTTTCAAAGCATCAACATACAGCAAGATGGCGCTAACTCTTTTTTTTGTGTGCACAAAAGCTAAGCCGGTGAATTTTCATTAATTTAGTAACGGAATATATGAGTCAGCAAGGAATCCCAAAAGGAACACGATCCCTATATAACTTGATGAACTGGTTTTTCTTTTGCATTTTTTCTAGCTGGCCCTGGAGTATGGCATCAAATTCATGGAGACCAGCGCCAAGGCTAACATCAATGTGGAGAATGTACGTTTACACTTTTATTTCATTGAGTAATCCCCCGGTATAATGCGGGCCATCGTTCATGGTTTTGCTGCTTCACGTACATGTATTTTCATCATGCATTGTATTCTGCATTCTGATTGGCTGAACGGTCTCTAAGAGATAAGGTTTTGACAAAGAATAAGTTTCAGGTACAGTGTTCTGTACTTTTGTTTGTCAAACAGATGCTTGTCCCTGAAAAAAGGTTTGTTGGAGTGAAGTAGACTCCCAGTATAGGAGATTTATATGCTCTTAGGTGGGGTTGCAAAGTGGAATTTACATATAGTGGGGTATAGAAACCTTGGGTATCAGTTCCAAACCCCATACTCCTGATAAAAAAGTCTCATAACAAAAACGGTGTCTGGTAAAAACCACTTTGGTCTAAAATCCATGTATATGACATTTATAAATACCCATGTAAAGGAAAATGGAAATGTGTTTACCTTGACTGTGACGTGACTTTAGCTCATGCAGTAGAGTCAGTGGGTAAATGCAGATGGAAAAGGAGATGGTGGAATAAAACTAGACTTATAAAACGTTCACTCTCAAGGAATTTAATGCCCTTAAAAGAGTTCCTTGCTTTAATTGTCTTTTAATTTGACATTTCCTTTTTCATAATATTCCTGATCAATGTTTTGTCTAAGCTGCACACATGCCCACTGGCCACACCCTTTCAGCGGCACAAGAAATTCTATCCTGCGCTTAAAAATTTAGGGCTCGTCATTGCGAAATTATTTCACATGCATATTCGGCCAGAATTACAGTGCATGCAGGCAAAAACAACACGGTTTCCCTCTGCAGTGTTATGAGTCAGTGTCAGCACACGATTGAGTAAATCAAAGTAAGCGTACATGTGAGCTCAAGATATTGCGAGAGAGAGAGGTGGCGGGTGGGGGGGGGGGATCGGCCCTTGGTGGATAAGTTTGCTTTTTTAAAAAAAACATTATTTAGTTTATCACAAATAACATCAAAGACAACTGTGGTTTACTTTAATTATTGCCTGCACCGGCAGAGTCCATAGCTACGGGACCCTTCTTACATACGTGTCTTAATCAATGTTGCAGTGCAAAGTTCCGTCTCTTTACATAGAAGCGGCTCTTTCGGCTCGACTCACTAAAAAGAGTCAGGTTTTTTCGGCTCTCAAACAGCTCGGTAAATTGTTTTTTTTTTGCTTCATGTAACGTTAGTCACAAAATGACGTAAAAGGTGGGGAAAAAAGGAAAAAAAATAAATTGACAGGAATGAAAAAGGAAACAAAAAAAAAATTAGAAAAAAAAATAATGGCAGAAAAAATAATTAAAAAGCTTGGAAAAAGAGAAAATGAAGTAACAAATAAAATAAAGGAAGAAAATTGATTAGTAAAAAGTTAGAGCCCATCCCAACCATCTCCGGGCAGTGGGCAGGGGACACCCTGAACTATTTGCCAGCCAATCGCAGGGCACACGGGGACAGACAACTCACTCGCTCAGTCACACCTAGGGACAATTTGGAACAGCCAATTCACCTGAAATGCATGTCTTTGGAATGTGAGAGGAAACCGGAGTGCTCGGAGGAAACCCACGCAAGCACGGGGAGAACATACAAACTCCACACAGTAAGGCCGGTAGCTGGATTTGAACCCACGCAGGAGGTTCCCACGACCTCAGAACTGTGCCGCACACGCGCTAACCACTGCGCCGCCATACATATATATATATATATGTATATATATATATATATAACAGGATAACAACACTTTTGGGGGTCTCTTTGACCGTTACCGTAACATTCAATTGATATGCAAATATATTAAGTCAAAGTACGATTTCAATATTATACTTAATCTAAAAGTGTAATTCAATACAGTTATATATTGTGAAACCAACTCAATAAATCCACAAAATGTTCATATTAGGTAACAAAATTGTTCTCAGCTCAGGGATGCTGCTGGAAATGTGTATTTCCCTTCGGGGATGAATAAAGTCTCTCTCTCTCTCACTCTCACTCTCACTCTCACTCTCACACACAAATATAATAGTTGTAAAAACAACTGACATATTTGGGCCGTGCGAGCTTTCCAATTCATTAAAAAACTAAGTCGTGTTGCTGGAAACTCAGCAAAATGTAACATGATTTGATGTTGTTCCAAGCAATGTTCACAGGCTCTGTGGAAGTTTAGAGTGAACATTGGTCTGGAATGTTGATTGGTTACGGCCATACAACTTTGAAAGGGTCGCAATTTGTGTTACTTCTTTGCATTTCTTGATAATCACAAGCCTTGTTTGAATGGTTATCATGTTTTTGTTTCCTTATTTAGCATCACTGCAAGTTTTGATACCATAGTAAATAATTACACCACAGAAAAAGCAGTTTTGCACGGCTGACCATCAAAGACACAGCACACAAGAATCTGAACTTGACAAAGAGAGAAAAAAGCATTGTGGGAGTTAAGCCAAGAGTATATCTATATTTTTTATGATGTCGTGACTCAAACCAATCGCAGACGAGCATTTTATATGACAATGGCCAATAGCAGACAAGCATCTGAAAGACATATGTCACATTGCCAAACCCATGAAAGCTGCAAAGTTGTATAGTGAAAGTGCCTTAGGGCAGGGATGCTGTGGTTCTGGAATTGTGTACTATCTATGAAGTTACAATGGAACGGTGCATTCGCACTGATTGCTCCTTGGCTCTGTGGCTAGGACCTTGACTCAGCCTCTTGGCTGAGAGCAAGTGTCTCGGCCCCTTGGCTTTGAAGCTTATTATGATTTGACTGATAACAGATAATGGTTAATTGATAAAGAATATAGAACAATAAACCTTACAAAAATCCACCCCCCGCACCCCCTTTGTATCCCTGGTGTGTACTGTATTTATATTTATCATGATTAAGAAAATGAAAGGTTTCTTGTTCACGGATTCAGCCTATCGTGTGTTCTTTTTGGAACTTTACCCCTGCAATAAATTAGATCAATGTATTGCTAACTAAATAAAATGTTAATTAGCAATATTACTTGCAGGCCTTCTTATCCCTCGCCCGAGATATCAAAGCAAAGATGGACAAGAAGCTGGTGAGTAACCATGCACGCAAGAGGTAATAACCATGTTATTATCCGTAGCTAAGCATCCTTTGTCCATGTTTCAGGAGGGCAACAACCCGCAAGGCAGCAACCAAGGAGTGAAGATCACAGAACAACCGAAGAAAAGCAGTTTCTTCCGCTGCTCGCTCCTGTGAGCAATTGTCGGCATCCACCGTCGATCGCCTTAATGTTTGCCCTTCTCCCAATGGACTAAACTGGACAGAACCAGGCCGGATCTCTCCTTTATAAGGTCTTAACCCGTCTTCCTTTTCACTGGGCTGGCTTCTCCACCTCCGTACCGACCCGTCGATTCATCTATCGTGGCCTGTTACATACGTGCTGAAGCCAATCTTTTGTACCAGTGCTACCTAACGTATTTTAACGATCATATGGTGTGATAAAAGTCTCCGTTTTTCTTCAACTTGTGCCCTATCGAGCATTGCGCTATGTGCAGGATGTAAATTGGTGGACGTAACTGAGGACACGATGAGGTTGCAAGGGTGGGGTGTGGGTGTGTATATAAGGCTAGGTTCCCACTGCAGAGCTGAATGCTCAATTTCAATTTGGGAGTACATTCACATTTATTTGCACAGGCCATAATTACTAAATCCCCTGATCTGAAACCAACACGCGGGCAAGAAAAAAACTCAAAACCTCATTGCACTGGGTACCACTACACAAAATGTAGTGAACATCAATTAAAAGACTACGGTAATATGTAATATTGTTCATGACAGCAACTTCCCATCTTAGTCGGACTGTCGATGCAGATGATGATGCTGGTCCGCTGATTTAGCCCAATACGTCCTCCTTCCTCATTTCACCACCAACCAGGCAGCCGAAAAGAACAGTATGAGGTCGACGTCAAGCATTAGCTATAAAATAGTGTGTCTTAGGTCTTGGCTCATGGAGTCACAAGTAGATCAGCATTTTTCGAGCGGCGGCTCCGTGCAGGAACATAACGGGAAATTAAATTCGAGAGCTTAAAGGGGGCAATTCCATGCAAACATTTGTATATTGGTAATAAAACCTTGAAGTCACATTTGAAGTGCACAGAGAGCTATTGCAAGTTCGATAATATTGGAGAGATATGGTCAAACCTTCATGTCTTTGTCAAAAGTCTCGCTGCCGCATTTTGAACCAGCTACAAACTTTTGTTGCTAGACATCAGGAGACAAGAACGCAAAAGATTTAAGTAATCAAGCCGAAAAGTAATAAATGCATTAATTATGATCTCAGCATTTGATTTCGACAGCTTCGGGCAAATCTTGGCAATATTATGAGGGTGCAAGATAGCGATTATTGGAATATTTTTTTTTTACATGTAACTGAAACGACCAATGAGGATCAAATATAAAGCCTAGATTTTTGACCAAGCCACTTTGGGTGATATAACATTTTCAAAGTTCAGAACAGAGTTTGAGAACAAATCACAACAATGAGCTGGACCAACAATCAACATCTGTTTTTCTAGGTTGAGGTGCAAACAATTATGTGACAACCATCTTTGTATCTCCGCAAGCCAGGGCTCCGAATTTCTACAATTTAACGGAGCGGGTGTCTCCAGTGTCAACTAATATTATAATTTTGTATAATTTCACCACACGTAAGCATATAAATACTAAAAAGAAGTGTGCCAAAAAATGCCCTGTAATACACCAAAGGTGACATCAAAAAGTTTGAGAGATTCTTCACATGTCTAACTAAATTGGACTTGTATGCGACTTCCTGTGACTTCTACGCATCTCCTTTGTGAACGCCACAATGTCCGGCATGCGCCAAAGAGTGCACGTGACATCACACGTAATGTGTCCATTTTTTGCGGAAGTACTCGTGGATGCTAACAATCTATCTGAAAGTTTTTGTGCTACTGGAGGCTGAACAGAGCTGCCTTTCCAGATATGAATTCATACCAAAACCTCACTTTACCTCCATTGAATGCTTTCTGTGTTTTTTTTCCGCCATGGAATTTTGATATCAACGCAAAAGGACACGGAAACCGGGCAGCTGCCGCCAGAGAATTGAAGATATACTAATCAATGGTTTGCAAGTGGAGGAAACCTTATGTTTTTATCTGTGTGTGTTGCTTTATAAGCAATATTGGAGTAAACCACAACCAAACTCAATTTTGCTCTGGATGTGTTTTTAAAAACGCACACTTGTATGCTATTTGGTTGTAAGGCGGCTGCAGCAGAGGGCACCCGCGCCCTATCGTGTATGTGTTATATACAGAAATTGAAGCAGCTACGGAGACTGTGTTTTTTTTAACACTGTGCACCCTATGGTCGTGGAAATATGGTACAGATTTTACTGACTTTTAAAGCCCCGCCTCCCAAAAAACATAATTATTTTTTACTGTTTTTTTCTCAGTTTTCCTATTTTTTTCAAGCCAACTATGTTTTCTGCATTCAAAATTGGCCATTTGAATGTATTATATTTGCATAACAATCTCCTACCCGGTATGGTGGTCCTCATATATAAGGAGGATTTGTCCTTATTAATTCTGTGGCTTATATCTATGTCCTATCTGCCTTTTGTCCTCAAACTGAGATTTTTCTTTTTTTGATGTTCAATGTGATGTCGTTGAAGGCCAGTCGGGCTTAACGATGCTTATATTCATGGCACAAAAACGACCACCGCTTCAGTGTATGCACTTCCTCCAACTCCCCAAGAGGAAACGTTTCACAGCAGCACAAAAGAGATCGCAGCGACATTTAATTTTTATGTTTTTTTTCTTCCTCCAGTTGCCGTTTTCCAAAAGGGGGGGTCGCTTTCACGACCGTTTTGAGGGCCTTACATACAGGGATGTGCTGCAGCAGTATTTATGGAGCGAGAAAATTACAAAAGTGCCCTTTTATGTCCTTATCATGCACTTTTCCCCTCCTCCTCACGTGTTCTTTGTAAAAAAAAAAAATGCTTATCGCTTTCGGATCTTATTTCCCTTCACGTTTGTTGACTGTTGTTTGTCGCAAGTCTTATCTGAAAGCGAACCTGTTCATGCACAAAACAAAACAAAAAACACCCGAGCACTGAAATGCGTTTTACGAATATGAAGACGGCGGCGGAAGCAGGGAGGTGAATCCTAGCACAGCCGTCTGAACTATGCATTCCGGGCGCCATCGGACTTTGAGAGCTTTATTTGAGAAAGTATATTAGCTGTTTTATTGTCTCGCGATCACTCCAAAATTCACTTGACATAAAATAGATTACTACCTGTGGATTTCAATCTTAAATTTGCCTAAAATTAGGAAAAAATTAAATTTTGGCAAACCAAATTGACATTTCATTGTGTGAGGAAAATTTGTAAATAAGATCTGCAATGATTGTACTGTAGTTTCTTAAAATCGGATCGGTCTACACAGCTTCTGTAGATACATGTGTACTTTGGATGATTTATTAAAAATTGGGATTGAAAGTATTAGTTTTGTGTCAGGCCTCTTTTATTGTTTTCAATTTTTTTTGTCATTGTGTCACACGTCTCCACCCAAAGTGTGGTACAATAATGTAATTATAGGTGTGTCCTTGTAGGGTAAAAATGACAAGACTCTTGTGACTAATAAACTCATTTGAATATGCATCACTTGATTTACAAAGCTGTGTCAGAAAATAATATTTTGAGTTATCCTTTGCAATGCAGTTTGAAGAATTTCATACATTTGTCTATAAGGGATTTTGTACGATCAAATACAAATTACATTTATCGAGTGCAGTGAAGATTTTCACTGAGTGAGCTTCAGGTCACGCCGTTCTGAATGCGAATATTTTGTTTAGTTCTGTTGATAACGACTCTGACGCAGAAAGCCAGACGCACAAGGACAGACATCGAGGCGTGGGGGCGTTTCCCGGCAAGCCCTTGGGAGGAGCTGGCACACGAGCTAGCGGGAGAAACGTGGGCCGAGGGAACTTCAGAAGATCGAGGGAGATTGAGAGAAAAGGCTCGAGCTAAGATTCAGCTAATTCGATGGAGTTCACTCAGTTAAATACTTTAAGAAAATAAATCTGCCCCTGTGTGAAAATGTCTGCTATTCTTGTCCATCTTTTCCCAAAAAGAAATGAGCATGCATTGTTAAGTGAATGAAGGTTATGTTTGGTTAATGGAGTCAGATAACTAACTCTAACAATTTGGTAAACTATACATTTGAATATTTAATTCCTAACAAGTTAAATGTCATAATTATGAATCACCGCAAATCGACTGAAATGTTTGCAAAACTTAAAGAGAACTATTTTCATTTAGCTAATTATGCTTTACGGCTTAGTAGTATACATTCTCATGATACAATAGTCTATTATTTTGAGGTGTGGTATCTTGAGTTTTAGTGAGTGTGGATGTTAAGGGAGGACTGTATGAGAGTGTGATTGTGCCGACTGTGTTGTATGGTGCAGAGACTAGGTTCCTGAACGCAGGTTTGAAAAGGAAATTAAATGTTTTTGAGATGAATTGTTTCAGGAGTATGTTAGGAGTGACAAGATTGGATAGATTGAGAAATGAAATTGTGAGAGCCAGAACTGGAGTAGTAGTGGAACTGAGCAAGTGTGTGGATAAGAGAGTACTCTGTTGGTTTGGACACATGGAGTGTATGGATGACGAGCGAATGTTGAAGATCTACAGAGCAGAAGTAAATGGAAGGCGACCAAGAGGAAGGCCGTGATTGACGTGGATGGTGTAATGAGTGCACTGCAGGAAAGAGGTCTAAATCTAGTGGAAGCTAGAGCTCTTGTTAGTGATACGAATGAGTGGAGAGGTGTTGTGAAAGGATACTGGAATGTTTGGACGCGTTCTATGATGTGGCGTGGGTAAACCAGTGAAAGCTGTCGGGCGCTGCTGTTGAACAGAGGAGTGTGTTGTGTCACCCTTACCCGAGTGACATGGCCGCTTACTCGTGTCCTGTTTCATCTGGAGGGACGAAAGCATGACCAACTTGGGTGCCTAGGTACTTAACTTGTTTGGGCATTTGGGTTGGCCATGGTCCACAAAAGTTTGTGTGTGTTTTTCGTTACTTTTTGCCTTTTTTCTTTTCTTTGTTTTTGTGTGCGCGTTTGTCTTTGTTGTCGGTCAAGGGATATGACCAGTGTAGATAGATAGATAGATAGATATAGATAGTATCTGAGTTTTCAGCAATATTCAAATAATAAGACTTTCAATATTCCAGTTGATTTGTAAGGAAACCATACACTTGGTCATTTTAATTGCATGACAGAAAATGAAGAACTTTATCTGAGTATTCTCATTTTCCGAACCAGTCCTGTTAAAGAAACATGAATATCAGATAAAACTATCTAAATAAATATAGAGATATTTAGTCCATGATTTAAGATATAGAACTGATAAATGTATTATGTAATAATACAATTGGATAAAACTTGTTTCCAATAGCCACTTTAAAATGAAGCTACTGCTTGAAAAATGTTATATTGTATTGGTAATTTACATAACATGTCTTATTTAAATATCCCTCAATTTACCTTGCTGTACACTATTCCAGTTTTACAACCACATAGGTTCATCAGCGACCTTTGCACACGCTGAATTATTTGGTCATCATTTTTTGAAAAATAATTTGTATTAAAATTTCTGTAAAATATTAGACATTATCACTGCTTTTATATGTATATATTATTTGTATATATTACACCACCTGATGACATCTTCTCCTGGTTGAAAGCTACAGTCACTTTTTTGGGGGGTGACTGTTAAGAGTAGCACAATTTTGTGTGTGTTACAATTTGGATTATATATATTATTTTCATCTATCATCTTATATTTGAGTTTTCCTTCCTATTTTCTTAAATTCCCAAGATTTTGTTTTTGAAGTAGTTTTCGTAAATCAAGTACTAATGGTATCAGCACTAAGTGGAGATGCGGGTCCAAAAATCGTTAACACAAAATAAGATTTTCTAAAATAATTTATTTACAGAAAAGTTCTTGGAAAGTATACAGAGACACCATAACAAAGTACAGTAATCCCTCGGTTGTCGCGGTTAATGGGGACCAAAACCACCCGCGAAAAGTGAAAATCCGCGAAGTAGCGCTGCCCCTTCAAAAATGCTTGAAAAAAAAATAAATTAAAAAAAAAATATATATATATATATTTTATTTTTTTTAATTATTCTATTTTATTATTATTTTTTTAGACCCAGTTAATGGGGACCAAAACCACCCGCGAAAAGTGAAAATCCACGAAGTAGCGATGCCCCTTCAAAAATGCTTAAAAAAAGAAAATATTATTTTATTTTATTATTATTATTTTTTAGACCCGCGAAGCTCTGAACCCGCGAACGTGGAACTGCGAAGTAGCGAGGTCCCACTGTACTGGGATCTATAGACTTCAAGGACATCCAACCCCACCTCACACAGGTTTCACTACCCATCTTTGCTTCATAAGTTTGAAAAACTAGATCTAAACTCACAAAACATGAAAGGCAGATAACTCAGGATATGTTCCAACAATAATCAGCCCTCACTGAACCCAACATGAAAGGCAACACAGGATATGTTGGAACACCAACATGTTCTAACTGGACACAAAATGAAAGAACTCAGAAAAACTCAGAATTAAAGTGTTAAAGTATATGTATATAAGTACTGAGACAACATTGGTACCCATTGCCTCCCTGCTTGGCACTGGGGATTAGGGGTTGCAATTGGGGGGTTTGTTCACCTAATAACTCCCAACGACAGGTGTTGCGATGCATCGGTTGGGTTGAGCAAGGGGCCAGGGAACCCCCTCCTCTTCATCAATCTCCCGGAAAGAGTCAAGAATGCAATAATTTGAGTTCTTTACTCTCGCCATTTCCCACTACAGGGATATGGCGAGAGTAAAAAGTGTTGTTCTGCATTCGTGGTTAATGGGGACCGTTGGATGCGGAGATTATAATTCAAGCGTTCATTACTTCCCGTCTCGATAACTGTAATACACTACTCTCCGGTCTCCCGAAGACCAAAATCAAGAGCCTTCAGCTGGTACAAAATGCTGCAGCGAGGCTTTTAACTAATGACAAGAAAGTTTGATCACATTACCCCGATTTTAGCTAACCTGCATTGGCTCCCTATTAGCTTAAGATCTGATTTTAAGGTTCTCTTGGTATGATACAAAATCATGCATGGACTTGCTCCCTCAAATCTTTCAGATTTAATTTCCCCCTATGTTCTGGTCCGGAGCCTTCGCTCTGAAAACGCTGGTCTACTAGTGATCCCAAGAGCCAAGAAGAGATCCGCAGGTTCGAGAGCGTTCTTCTCCATTCGGGCCCCGGTGCTGTGGAATGCTCTTCCCCCTGAGATCCGATCTGCAACCTCAGTGGATATGTTTAAATCTAAGCTTAAAACATACTTCTACTCTATAGCATATGAATAACCTATATTTTATGTTGATAATATGTGTATTGTTTGCCCTCATGTAGGTTTTAGATGAGGGGATGGTGTCATAATAGTCTGTAATAATAGTTAGCAATAGTCTTTGGTCCGTGCAGCCCTTTGAGACTCTTTGTGATTAAGGGCTATACAAATAAACATGACTTGACATGACGTAAGTATGTTGATAAATAAAATAATTGATTAAAAAAAGTTTTTAAATCCAGAAAATGCCAATACAAACAACATTATTTTAATGTCCACAACCCTATGTTTTAAGTACACTGTATATATTCTTAAGGAGGAGAAGGCCACAAAGGGACATTGGAGACAAGAGTGGAAACAGAACATTTTCTTATTTATAATAGAATAGATTTGAATTATCTTTAATGGCATTGATTACCGAATTGTGCACAATCCACAAAGCACCCGCTGGTGATCTCATTTTCGTTGCGGTTTCTGACTTTCCTCAGAGTCCGATTTAATTGATGAATTTATTTTCAAGGTAATGAGCCGCTAAAAGCTAGCAATTCAAAATCCTCAAAGATGTAAACTAGCGATAACCGAAGCACTAAGTATCGAGGGGTTCCTGTACACTAATAAATGCACCACTTTTTTTTTTTTTTTTTTTTTACAAAACTTTTTGATCAGCGGCCTGCAGTTTGATACATACTGTACTGTATTTTCTACATGTATGTACAGTATTTTGGGGAACAATATACTTTTTATGTCCGAGTTCTTGGTGTGTTAACAATTTAACGGCGGTTCGAGTTCAAGAAATTCCTTCGTCTTCTGATCACAAGGAAATTGAGGCGGACAGGATCCTCTTAGCTTTGAAAACCAGTTGAATGTTTGCGGTCTTCGCACACCTCAGATTGGTTATCAACATATTTCTGTTTTTAGACACACTGACTGAAGTGGAAGGGTTGTGAGATTCAAAAATATAACGCAGTCCCAAAAATAACACGCCGATCAACAAAAGCAAGCAGAACAGGGGAATTTCGTAACAGGTTGTCAACATTCAAACCTTTCCGACTGGTTTTTGCGTCGGAAAAAGAAAGACAATATACGTATTCAGTTACCTGTCACGTGTGGGAAACGACACGCAGTTATATTGCGCGCCTCTGAAAATACCAATTACATGAATCAGATAGATTTGTTAATTCCAAAATTGAGTAATTCTGTTTTGATGTTATAATCCAGAGGTTGGCAACTATTTGAAGTTGGGGGGCAGAGTTAAAAGATCTCCTGGAGACCTTTTTTCCATATCATTCATTAAAGCAAAATAACATATTAGGTTCCTGTTTAAAGCACAACATTTCAATATTTAATTTTAAAGTATTACTGTAGTTGTTTTTTTAGTATTTTTATAGTATTCTTTATATTATTGTGAATTTCCTTACGAGGATGAATAAAGTATCTATCTATCTATCTATCTATCTATCTATCTATCTATCTATCTATCTATCTATCTATCTATCTATCTATCTATCTATCTATCTATCTATCTATCTATCTATCTATCTATCTATGTATCTATCTATCTATCTATCTATCTATCTATCTATCTATCTATCTATCTATCTATCTATCTATCTATCCATCTATCTTATCACTGTGGTTAGGTATTTCTGTAGTGTTTCAATAGATGTTTTTTTATAGTATTTTGCAGGGCTTCTGTAGTATTTCCATATTATAATTTTCCAGTACATCTATAGTATTTTTGTAGTATTACTGTAGTTGTATTTTGTAGTATTTCTGTTGTAATAATTCTGTAGTAGTATTTTTGTGGTGGTATTCGTCTTGCATTCCCATATAATTTTTATAGTATATCTATTATTTTTGTCGTAATATGCCTGTATTAGTATGTTTGTAGTACTTCTGTTGTTTTATTTCCATAGTAATGTTTTTATTTTTATTGTAGTGGTATTTCTGTAGTATTTCTCTTGTAATATATCTGTAGTCGTATTTTTGTGTTATAGTATTACTGTAGTGGTATTTCTTTGGATTTCTGCAGTGGTATTTTTTTAGTATTTTGTCATATTTCTCAAGTAATATTTTTGTATAATAGCATTACTGTAGTGGTGTTTTGCAGTATTGTATTCCCATAGTAGAATTTCTGTCATGAATCTGGAGTATTTTTGAAAATGTATTTCTGTCATAATAATTCTGTTGTAATACTTCTATAGTACTATCCTTGTATTTTCGTATTACTGTAATGGTATTTCTTAGGATTTCTGTACTATCTTTATAGTATTTTGTCACATTTCTGAAATAGTATTTTTGTATTATAGCATTACTGTAGTGGTATTTTAGCAGTATTGTATTCCCATAGTAGAATTTCTGTCGTGAATTTGTATTATTTTTGAAAATGTATTTCTGTCATAATAATTCTGTAGTAGTAAGTCTGTAGTATACCACGTGATGTGGTAGTGTAATGTATTACTCTAGTGGTTTTTGTATTTCTGTCATCATATTTCTGTTGTAATACTTCTATAGTACTATCCTTGTATTTTTGTGTTACTGTAATGGTATTTCTTAAGATTTCTGCACTATTTTTATAGTATTTTGTCACATTTCTGAAACAGTATTTTTGTATTATAGCATTACTTTAGTGGTATTTTAGCAGAACTGTATTCCCATGGTAGAATTTATGTAGTGTATCCGTAGTATTTTTGTAATAGTATTTCTGTCATAATAGTTCTGTTGTAGTAAGTCTGTAGAATCTCTATCGTGATACTACGAGATGTAGTAGTGTTTTTTATTAATGTATTACTCTAGCAGTTGTTGTAGTATTTCCATAGTAGGTTTTTTTGTAGTATTCCCTTAGAAGGATTTTGGTGTACTTCTGTCATCATATTTCTGTTGTTATACTTCTACAGTACTATCTTTGTATTTTAGTAATACTGATTTTATAATAGTATCTTTTCAGTATTTCTCTAGTAGTTTTATGATATTACTGAAACTGTATTATTGTAGTTTTTCCGGTATAATATTCTGGTAATAGTATTTTTGTATTATAGTATGACTGTAGCAGTATTTTGGTCATATTGCTATAGTATTTTTTTCTTTCCATAATAAAAGCAAAATAACATATTAGGTCGGTGTTTCGAAGCAGTTAATTTGACCATAATATAACTTCTATGGGTAGTTTTCAAACAATGCTTTTAGGGTATAGTTTACTTTATAAAATTGTCTCGATTGCCATGGTGCCCAATTGGCCCCGATCGTGTAGCGCCAGCTGCGGCTCATCAACAGATTGGCTTTTCGTCTTTTTAGGCAAAGTGTGCTCTATCTTACTTTGTCAGTCCGTCAACAAACTTCCGCCACGCAAGACGTGGGTTTCGACGCGGTCCTGTCCCTGTTGGTATTTCCTGTCCGGTATTGTTCCCATTTATTTTGTCTTGTTTAATATCGGTTTTAAGTTTAGTTTCTGTCTATCTATGTCCTGTTTATTATTTTCTCCAGTTTTCGTTTTTGTCTAGTTTGTCCTGTTTAGTTTCAATATTCTGATTCATTATCTATCCTGTCTGTCCCGTCCTGTCCGGTATCAACCCCATTTGTCCGATATCAACTCGGGCAATTGGAATCAATCTCGTCGGTCCCTGGCTTCCTATCTTTCCACGCCAGACCGCTGCCTTACGTGCATGACTCCCCATTTCCCATTAAAGGCCTGTGTGAGAACGTCACGCGTTTGGGTCCTGATCCTGTTCTGGTTCATGACAAAAATATGAATATAAAACTAAAGAAAAACATTTTATGAAGTGTATTTAAAATCGGGTGGAACCAGTTGTTAGCCTGGAGAGCGATGGGCGCCACCAGGTTGTACCTGCCCAAAACACACCACAGGAAATGGATTCTCTACGACCCTAGTGGTTAATGGAGATGATAAAAACAACATTACAGCATCCATTAAGCGTTTCTCTCACAAGTTGTTGACAATCTACAACATGCCAGCGATTTTATGACTTTGTGATGTCACATGAAGCAGTCCCTCCCCGCCCACACCTGGACTGGTTTGTTCACTCGAGTTCTCTTGACATTTTCCATACTGGGATTCGACTCATAAGGGTCGCTTTCTTCGACTTGGTCTCATCTGCAAATCTCTACATTTGTAAGTCAGATTTTTAAAACTTTATGTAGATGGAATCATGATAGAATTCTTTTTACAGAGTATATACATGAATCTGAAATATTCTCGTATTAAGTGAATGTTAAATATGGATTTATACCTGATTTCTCCACAGATACATTCAGTTCTTCAAGACAAAAATGACTGAGCTGAGTTCGCCGTACAGACCATTAATCAATAATAATAACAATCATTGGTTTGTGGCTTCGCAACCTGCTTGGATTCAAAACGGAATTGTCCCCGAATGGTTCTACTGGAGAATTAGCAGGAAGTAAGTCACTGCCCGAGCTTTAACATAAACCTTTTTTTGGTTTGAACAAATTTATTGACACTAAAAACAGAAAACAATCATGACAATCTCAACAGCAATTCACAATATTATATTCCAATATTACGTTTTTAACAGCAAACACAAAGTGAGGTTTGAACAAACCTTCTCGAAAATCAAACATATTCACAATTTCATTATATAACATCTTTGTTGGTGTCAATAGATCCGTCCAGGCCAAAGTCGATTGTCCTCGGTCTGAACAAATCCACTGACACCAACAGCAGCAAAACACAGCCATCAAGCATGTGTTTCTTAACTGCTAGAACTCAGTGGTTCACCGGCTTTTGCCCTGGCAAATTTATGCCGATTTAAGCAAATACAGGATAGTATTGATTAGGGGTGAATTTTAGTTAAGAGTTTTGGGGTGCTGAGCGCCCACAGTGTCTGGCTGGTTTAATTTCTCCTAAGGGACAGTGTGTAATATTTAGTGCCAATAATCAGTGGTCTGTGCAGCCATTTGAGACTCCTTGTGATTAAGGGCGTAAACATGACTAAAAAAATAGGGGGAAAAAAAAAAGAGTCATTTAAACTCCTTAACTATAGGGGTCTATAATACCCTGCAAAAGCGATTTGACACTTGCTATTTCACACCGCAGAAAAACACAGTTTGTATACACATGATGAGCACGGGCAAAAGAAAAAGAATAAAAACTATGGAGGCTCAAAAGTGACTAAAAAACAGTCTTTCCTAGGTTTTTTCCAGGTACCCTTAGTAGCAAGATGGCTGACAATTACGGTGCAGCTCATTTTAGTTCAAATAAATGCAAAGTTCTTAAACCACAAATATTAAAAAAAAATCATGTTTATATGTATTGCATGTATATTTATACTATATATTATAGTATTTTTTTAGTATTTTTTTATATAGATTTTTTTTCTTTTTTTTTTTTACAATATGTGTTTTTTTTTTTTTTTTTTTAAATAAATAAAGTTTTTCCCCTAGGAGTCACTAAATAATACACTCTGTCTCTTTAATGGAAATATGATTACCATTACTTGAAATTATCTAGGTTTTTCTGGTTGTTTCGTTGAAAAATAAAAATAAAATGAAATTCTATCTCTGGTTTAAACTGCAAATCCATTCATTAAATACATTTGTAATTAGACTTGTTTTTGCCAAACTTTTTATAGCAAATGCACAATTTTTTTTTATTAAGGAAACAAAAAAATTCCGCACCCCGCTCGTCAAAAACGTTTAAAAATGCGTTCAGGACCCCAGTTTTGTGTTGTTTTTCAATCTTAAATTAAATCTTTAATTATCATGCTGTTTTTCCTCTTAATTTTTGATCATCTTGGGACGTAATACAGGTTGTTTTACTTCGGTTAATAAAGCATATATGCATATATACATATATTTAGTTCTGTTTTACTACACTTAATCTCTCTTTGAGGAAAAACAACCCCCCAAAATGTATATTTGATTTTTGTGAACAAAAAAATAAATATTAAAATCGATTAATTTTCAGATTTTTACTTCATTTGAATCATATCTCGCAATGCAATCCTTAACTCATTTTATTTGATGAAGCTTTTTAATCAATTACTACCTCGTGAGCTGATGATCACCGTATTTTCTGGATTATAAACCGCACCTGATTATAAGGCACATTCTCAAAATATTCCTCTGAGCTATTTATTCCCTATAAAAGGCGCACCAAACAATAAGGTGCCTGAAATTTGAACCTGATTAATAACATAACATTGAAAAAAACGGTTACTTTATTTATTTATTCTATGTATTTTTTATAAAATTCTGTATTATTTTGTTATCCATTTGTCACGGTTGCCATAGCGCCCAATTGGCCCTGCCCGTGTGGCACCAGCTGCGGCTCGTTGACAGATTGGCTTTCCGTCTAGTTTAGCTCAGTGGTCTCATGCTTCCTTTGTCAGTCCGTCAACGAACCTCTGCCCCGCAAGACGTGGGTTTGGACTCGGTCCTGTTTTCCTGTTGGTATTTCCTGTCCGGTATCGTTCCCGTTTATTGTGTCCTGTTTAATATCGGTTTCCTGTTTCGTTCCCGTCTATTTTTGTCCTGTTTAATTTCGATATCCTGTTTGAATATCAATCCTGTCTGTCCGGTCCTGGCCGGTATCGACCCCATCTGTCCGATATCTGCTCAGGCAATTGTATCGGTCTCGTCGGTCTCTCCTGTCTTTCCACGCCAGACCGCTGCATGACTCCCCATTTCCCGTAAAATAAAAGCTTGTGTGAGAAACGTCACGCATTTGGGTCCTGATCCTGTTCCTGACACCATTTTGTTTTCACCTTTTTTTTGGGGAGTTTTGGGTCCTTCATACGCTGGTGTCTTTTCATAAAATTTTCTAAATTTAATTTGAATTTTTAACTGCTCTCACTTGTTATCCAAATAATTGTGTGATGATATATGATATATTTATTTTGCCTTATGATAAGTCTAGTGAATCTGTTTTACTGTCCCAACATGTTCTATTTTGTAAAACAACATGGAATATAACTTATGTTATAAAGTCTTTGTTTTTACGTGCAGGTCTGCAGAGGATCTTTTGAACTGCAAACCTCCGGGATCTTTCCTCATCAGGGTCAGCGAAAGCCGGGCTGGCTACACGCTTTCGTATCGGTGAGTTTTTGCTTTAAAAAAATGAATTAAAAAAGAAAATTAATTGTTGTGATGCAATTTTTTTATTGGAGCAATAACAGCCAAGTCTGATGTCACAGTTGTCAGCCCAATAGAAAAAAAGACCTGATAATTAAGTCACTTGATGCCACACTATATTATTCAATGAGCCGAAATTACTTATTCGAAGGATTGAAAGTTTTTATGCTCCTCATTTTTATATCTCCTCGATGCCTCTTTGATTTGTTTGGGGGGCACTGGAGAACTTGTCCATCAACCGTCAACCAACGCTATTTGTTAGAAAAGTTCTAAGAATTGATGTTCCATATTACAATACATTTTGAGTTCCTATATAAGACAACTTGTGTGTCTCTTCTCTACCTCTTCATAATGTGAGCGAGATACAGGAGAGTTAGCCCATAATCTCACCCATAATTCTAACCACTGAACCACCAGTGATACAGATATCATACGAGAAGGCATCAAATGGTGCCATCCGCCCCTAATACTGAGTAAAAATAGTGACATGATGAAATAAAACCTGAGGCCTTTTTATGTGTCATATACATTACTGGTGATAGAGTGGTTAGGAGTCGGCGCGCTCACCGCCGTGACCTCGGTTCGAATCCCATTGCATCCAGCCACAAAGTTTAAGCTGAGAAAAAGTGAAATTAAATTTTATACTGATTTTTAATCAAAAATCCAAGAAAGAGTGAAATATTTTTCTTAGCCAAAGCATGTGTGACATTAAGCATAGAATACATATCAGCTATAATTATATGCACTTTCTGCAACGTGTCTGTCAGTGTTATAGTGTTCATAGCAATATATTGTTGTTATATTTATGTATTGTTATTTTTGTGTGTTTTTTCTTTGCCGCTTCAGCTCCGACGGCCGCGTCCGCCATTTTATGATCGAAGCCAAAGACAACGGTTCTTGCGCAATTGTTGGCGAGAAATTGCGCCACCCCAGTTTGCAGCAACTGGTAGATTTTCATCGAAAAGTGCCCATTGCCGCCCACAATGAGGTCCTGACACTCTCCTGTGGCCAGGTGAGGACTCTTAACCCTTTAACGTTCCTGTAAAATTGGCCTAAAATCCTAATCCAAGACGTACCCAAAGTAAATTGAATGCTGTTGGACAGTTTTGGTCTCTTTTGAAAGGTAACACTCTCAAGTTGTGTTCCAAATTGAAATAATCACTGCAAGTGCTAATAACATCTAGTAACCAAAACCACAGAAATAGAACGTTTCTTATTTTCGCTAATAAATAGTTTCAATCACATGCCTTCATGTGTAGCATGGGCATCTAAACTTGAAAACATCCGGAACAGTAGCATGAAGCCTTACCTGGTCCCAGATGATCACAATCTGAAAAACTAAACATTGTATATTACAGATTTCTCTAAAGGTATGTCAAAGCGTTTCCAAAAGTAGCCATTTGGAAACCACCAGTTTACAGCCTTATAACCTCTATAACTGTGTATTTTACTTTGGCCATTTTGAGACATTGTGAAAGAGTTGTAAATGTTTGACTTCTTGTTATAGAAGTCGATCACTGATATACACACTTGCGTGTGATAATCGAAATTGGAATTGATCCTGGGTTGCATTTACGCACGTTTATTTTGTGATTTGAATACACCCTGGGAAAATGACATACATTTATGTTGGGAATATCTGAGGCTGCAGATTTTTTTAACCCAAAGTAGTTCATATCCATTTTCTCAATACAGGCATTCATAGGCTATGGCAGGCTGAGAACTGTGAAAAAAGCTTGTAATTGGATAAGAGTGGTGTCAATCAAAAGGTCATCATATTTTGAATCCCATGAGTTTAAGCTTTCCAAGGATATGTGACACGAATATGTTTATCAACATTCTTGAACAGTAAGAGTTTTTAAAGGGACAGTGTGAAATATTTGGTGCCTCCTAGTGGTACAAAAAACTTCAGTTCAGTTAAAAAAAACATTGATTTGAATACTACACAAAAATAGATGAACTATCATACTGGTGTTATTTTTTTATGAAAAAAGTCAAGAAATTTGTATTTATTTAACATAGTGCAATCCCTGCCTAAGGATACTGACATGTCTGTCTCGCATCTTGTTGCTACGCTGTACTCTTGGCACTTGTTTTTGTTCACATTAGACAATACAGTACCATCTACTGGTCAAATATTACACACTGGGGCTTCAAGACAAGGATAATTACAATTCAAAAGATCTTTGCTATGACGAGTGTTATTATGTTCATGATTTACTTTTCCTGTTTTATTGGCCCCACTTGTGGATGAGAGGGTTTTCTTTTTCTTGCTGGGGCTTTAAAACCCCATCATGTATGATATAGTGATTTCTAGTGGTATAAAAATACGTCTTTTGTGGGAATAAAACACTTGATTTAAATAATAAGCAAAAACACACATCTTAAACAATTTTAAAGACTCGTAAGTCTGAACATTTGTAACTATATTACACAACTAGAGTGCCCTTTTCCTCTATTTTTCCACTAGTTCCTTCTCTAGACACTTATGTCAGTCACTTGGCTGCAGGCAATGATTTGCCGCTAGACACTATTGTCATTGTTGGCTTGTCCTGCTTGGTCCTTTGGTGTCACCCACCTTCCACAGCTAGTCATGCAAGCGAACATTACTCAGTTCCGTAATTCAGGCACCTTTGACTTTTTTCCTTTTTTTCCTTCTCTAGTTAATTATGTTTCCCACTTGGCTGCAGGCTCTGGGTCGCTGCTAGCTGCTATTATTGTTATTCTTAGCTGCGCCTGCTTTGTCCTTTAGTTTCATTCACTTTCCACAGCTGGTCATTAAAGCCAACACCACCGGGTTCTGTGATTCAGGCATCTTCCACCTTCTTAGCCACTGTTTCCTTTTCCAATCACTAATGTTACTCACTTGGCTGCAGGCTATGGCTCGCCACTAGCCATTATTGTTAGCTTCTCCTACTTCCGTCTTTCAGTGTCACTCGCTTTCCGCAGCAGTCATGCAAACGAACGTTACTGAGTTCCGTGATTCGTTCCGTGATTCAGGCATCTTTGACTTTTTTCCATTGTTTACTTCTCTAGCCACTTATGTTACCCACTTGGCTGCAGTCTGTGGGTCGCTGCTAGCTGCGGTAACCATTATTGTCTTTGTTAGCTGCTCCTGCTTCATCCTTTAGTTTCATTCACTTTCCACAGCTAGTCATGCAAGTGAACATTACAGAGTCCTATCATTTGGACATTCTTGACATTTTTAACATTGTTTCTTTCTCTGGCCACTCATTTTAGCCACTTGGCCGCTAGCTACGGCTTGCCGCTAGCCTCTAATGTCATTGTTAGCTGCTCATTGTAAAAAAGCATGCCTATGAGATTGTTTAGTGCCCTTTTAGTAGCCTCTCCCGCTAGCCGCTAAAGTTAGCTGCTTACAGCATCTCTTACCAACTCCAGAATTTCGCTATTTTCAGCCAACTTGGGTGCGAAATCAAATAAACCTCCAAATTCAATCAATTTAAAGAATATTAGATTTTCCCAAAAGTTGAGATCCAACAATTTGAACCCACTTTTTGTAGAAATACTCCAAGGTTCAAGACTCAACAAACACAAATATCGTTTTCGCTCCGGCGACAATATACAGCAATCAAGTATGTGCTACTTTTGGAAGCTAACGCTAATCCGTGAGGCATGGAGCATCCTAATTGTCTTATGTTTGCTGTCAAAGCTTATTTTCACATCTACTGTCTCCATTTGCACACCAGGCCCCAATCGTCGAGATGAAAAAAAGCGAGAGGAGTTCTACCAACTCTGAGGAAAGTCACATCACCCCAAAAGAACCCTGTGATAACAAAAATGGCGACGAGCATCCCTGCCAAGCGCTTCCTACCGTAGTAAGAAAACAATTAGCACTGTTATTTATAGTTATCTCTCGTTTTTTACGGGGCTGTGGTCCAAAAAGTCCTGCGATAGACAAAACCTGTGAAGTACAAACCTTTATTTATTTCTTAGATAATCTATATACACTATAGACATTAAAGCCATAGAATAAACCCTATTTACCAGCACAAGCATTTTTTTAAACTAATAAAAGTACTGTACTTTATACTTTATTTATACTTTATACTGTTTATTTATAATTAGGTATATCAATTTGGTTTTAAGTACTAAATTTTATATTTAGTTTTGTACTCTTATTCTAGTTTTTTTTGTATTTTTGTAGTATTTCTGTAGTATTTATTTAGTGTTACTATAGTTTTGTTTTACTCTGCAGTACATTTTTGTAGTATTTCCGCAGTATTTATGTAGTAGAATTTTCGTGTTATATGAGTAGCATTTTTGCTGTGTTATTGTAGTTGTATTTTTGTAGTATTTCTGCAGTATTTCTTTGGTGTTACTCTAGTTTTGTTTTGTTTTATTCTGCAATCCATTTTTTGTAGTATGTCCGCAGTATTTATGTAGTAGAATATTCGTGTTATATGAGTAGTATTTTTGCAGTTTTACTGTAGTTGTATTTTTGTAGTATTTCTTTAGTGTTATTAGTTTTGTTTTGTTGTATTCTGCAGTAAAATATTTGTAGTATTTCCGCAGTATTTATGTTGTAGAATTTTCGTGTTATATGAGTAGTATTTTTGCAGCGTTACTGTAGTTGAATTCTTGTTGTATTTCTGTAATATTTCTTTAGTGTTACTGTAGTTTTGTTGTATTCGGCAGTAGAAGTTTTTGTAGTATTTCCGCAGTATTTACGTAGTAAACTTTTCGTGTTTTATGGGTAGTATTTTTGCAGTGTTACTGTAGTTGTATTTTTTGTAGTATTTCTGTAGTATTTCTTTAGTGTTATTAGTTTTGTTTTGTTGTATTCTGCAGTAAAATATTTGTAGTATTTCCGCAGTATTTATGTTGAAGAATTTTCGTGTTATATGAGTAGTATTTTTGCAGCGTTACTGTAGTTGAATTCTTGTTGTATTTCGGTAATATTTCTTTAGTGTTACTGTAGTTTTGTTGTATTAGGCAGTAGAAGTTTTTGTAGTATTTCCGCAGTATTTACGTAGTAGACTTTTCGTGTTTTATGGGTAGTATTTTTGCAGTGTTACTGTAGTTGTATTTTTGCAGTATTTCTGTCGTCATATCACTATAGTAGTATTTTTGTAGTATTTCTGTCGTAACATTTCCGTAGTATAATTTTTTTATTGTAGTGGTATTTTTGTTGTTTTTCCGTAGTGTTTTTGTAGCATTACTGTGGTGGTATTTTTGTAGTATTACTTTAGTTTTTTTTGTAGAATTTACATATTATTATTTTGTAATATTTTCATAGTAGAATCTTTGCAGTATTTCGGTAGTATTTCTTTAGTGTTACTTTTTAGTTTTGTTTTGTTGTATATCCGTAGTAGAATTGTTGTAGTATTTCTGCCGTATTTAGGTAGTAGAATTTTTGTGTCGTATGGGTAGTTTTTTTGCAGTGTTACTGTAGTTGTACTGTATTTTTTTTAGTATTTCTGTCGTCATATCACTGTAGTAGTATTTTTTTTTTTGTAGTGGTATTTTTGTTGTATTACCGTAGTGTTTTTGTAGTATTACTGTAGTAGTATTTTTGTAGCATTACTTTAGTATTTTTTGAAGAATTTACATAGTACTATATTGTATATGTCCATAGTAGAATTTTTGTAGTACATATTTAGTATTTTTGTAGTATTTCCATCTTCATATTTTTGTCGTATTTCCGTACTATTTCCATGTTATTTTTTGTAGTATATTTGTATTATATTTGGAGTATTTCTCTTGTAATATTTCTTTAGAAGTATTTTTGTATTACAGTTATACAAAAGTGGCGACTGTTTAGCCAATCAGAATGCAAAAAACAATGCTCCGATGAAAATCTGCAAAGCATCGAAAACTGCGATACAGCGAGGGATTACTGTTCGTTCTCTATCTGCATCCCAAAAAATATTCTTTTTTTGTTTCTAATTCAAAGCCCATCCCAAAGACCAGAAAGCGTTACACCACCGACATCTCCCGAGAAAAACCCACCGACATCTCCCGAGTCAAACTTCCCGAGACTCCGGCCCCAGAAGTGGCCCCCGCAGCTCAGGTTGCGCACCAGGAAGAGACGGACTCTAAGGAAAACGGCATAAGCGAGGAGATGCAGGATTTGAGCTGGGAACAATTTTTTGATGCCGCGCTTTCCACTTACAACGACGAAGGCGAAATGTTACCACCCGAATATTTGCCGCCACCTCCTTTTGCTCCAGGTTACCAGGCAGAAAAATCCTGAAAAAACAACAGAATTCAGATATGAAGGAGGAACCTGACTAATGTGAATGCAGGCTACATCCATGCATCCATTTTGTAAATGTAATAGATATTATATAAGTATGAGATGAATGTTTTAGTGCCTTCTAACGGCACGTGAACGAATCAGCACCAAAATGTAATTTGAATTTTCTATTAAATGGATTTATTCTTTATGGCCTATTTTTCTTATTTAAGTACAGTTATATGTGAATTGCATGCAATAGTTTATTTGAATAATTAGTTTCCACAATGTTTTCAATAATGTTAGACTACTTTTTCAACTAAAGTTGTTTTGGTTTTGATTTTGTTACTATTATCATTTGTATTTAGTGCAAGATTCTGTTTTAATGAAGAAAAACGCCGTTAAGAAACAGAACTACATTAACCACAATGCATCTGACCAGTTGGACTTCGGAACATGCAATAGCATTAAATACTGGACTGTCTCAGAAAATTAGAATATTGTGATAAAGTTCTTTATTTTCTGTAATGCAATTAAAAAAACAAAAATGTCATACATTCTGGATTCATTACACATCAACTGAACTATTTCAAGCCTTTTATTATTTGAATATTGCTGATTTTGGCTTACAGCTGAAAAAAACTCAAAAATCCTATCTCAAAATATTAGAATACTTCCTCAGACCAAGTAAAAAAATAATTTTATAACAGCAAAACTAAATCAAACATTTGAAAATGTCCATTGATGCACTCAGTACTTGGTTGGGAATCCTTTTGCACGGATTACTGCATCAATCCGGCGTGGCATGGAGGCAATCAGCCTGTGGCATTGCTGAGGTGTTATTGATGCCCAGGATGCTTCGATAGCGGCCTTCAGCTCATTTGCATTTGTAGGTCTGGTGTCTTTCATCTTCTTCTTAACTATACCCCACAAATTCTCGATGGGGTTCAGGTCAGGGGAATTAGCAGGCCAATCAAGGACAGTGATGCCATGGTCAGTGCACCAGTTACTGGTGGTTTTGGCACTGTGGGCAGGTGCCAGATCATGCTGGAAAATAAAATCCTCATCTCCATAGAGCTTTTCAGCTGATGGAAGCATGTAGTGCTCTAAAATCTCTTGGTACACAGTTGCATTTACTCTGGACTTGATGAAACACAGTGGACCAACACCAGCAGCTGACATGGCTCCCCAAACCATTGCTGACTGTGGGAACTTCACACTGGATTTCAAGCAACTTGGATTTTGCTTCTCTCCAGCCTTTCTCCAGACTCTGGCGCCTTGACTCCCAAATGAAATTCAAAACTTGCTTTCGTCTGAAAAGAGGACTTTGGACCACTCTGCAACTGTCCAGTGCTTCTTCTCCATAGCCCAAGTCAGACGCTTCTTCCGTTGTCTTGAGTTCAGAAGTGGCTTGACCATGGGAATACGGCTATTGTAGCCCATTTCCCGGACACGTCTGTGAACTGTGGCTTTTGATACCTGGACTCCAGCTTCAGCCCACTGTCTTTGAAGCTCCCCCAAATTCTGGAAGCGGCTCTTCGTCACAATTTTGTTAAGGCTGCGGTCATCTCTCTTGGTTGTGCAGCGTTTCCGGCCACATTTTTCCCTTCCAACAGACTTTTTGTGGATATGCTGATGGAGGGTATCAATGATGGTCCTCTGGACAGCAGTCTTCCCCATACTTGTGATTTAGTTTACTGAACCAAGCTGAGTGTTTTTAAGGCTCAGGAAACCCTCGCAAGGTGTTTCGAGTTAATTAGATGATTCAGGTGATTAGTTGAATAGCCTACTTGTATACTTTTTCATGATATTCTAATATTTTGAGATAGGATTTTTGAGTTTTCTTAAGCTGTAAGCCAAATTCAGCAATATTAAAATAATAAAAGGCTTGAAATAGTTCAGTTGATGTGTAATGAATCCAGAATGTATGACATTTTTGTTTTTTTAATTGCATTACAGAAAATAAAGAACTTTATCACAATATTCTAATTTTCTGAGACAGTCCAGTATACTTTTTGAATTAAAGTGTTGTCTTGGTTTTAATGTGTAATTATTAGTGTATTAAGGCTTTTTTCATTGAAGTATTTTCCCAATCGAAAAAGAAAAAGAATACGAAGAAAAACATTCAAACGGCAACTTTAGGAATGACAACTACGTTAACAACAATGGACCTGACCAGTTGATTTTATTTCGAATGCATGGATATCAATTGTACTTTTTAAATTAAAGCTATTGTCCTGCTTTTGATTTGTTAATATTAATTGTTTGTCTAAAATTGTACGAGTTTGTTTTAACTGTTGAAGAACATTCAGAAGACGAAATGATTCAAAAGGCTGCTCTAAGAAAAATAAAATACATTACCCACAAGCTTCTGACCTACTAGATTTTGGAACGTGCAATACTGTACAGTACTATTAGATAGATTTTTGAATTAAAGTTGTTGTATTGGTTTCTATTTGTATCTATAATTGTACTGTTTTTTAATTGTAATATTTTCCCTTATTGTACAAAAATAAAAAAGACGACAAAAATATTCAAATGGGAACTTTAGAATACATAGCTACATTAACAGCAATGCACGTGACCAGTTGATTTTAAAATGCAACACTTTACAAAACCACAGGGCCCTTATTGCTATTGTGCAAGGGCGAGCTACAGTAAGCCCTGTGCGGGGGCTTGCGTTTGGCGAATCCACAACGGTTTGGAGCAACGTCAATCATCCTGCCCTCCCAAACAGACTACGAGACTTGTCATGGATGGTGGCTCATGAAGTTCTCCCAGTCAGAGCCGTAATGCACCACCGAGGAATGTCAGCGACTTCGACGTGCCCTCGACCTGACTGTGGCGCCCAGGGGTCGGTGAGGCACCTTTTTTGTGAGTGCAGCGCTGCCCAGATCTTGTGGACAATGGCCAAACAACTAGGAAAGTTCCCGGACTTGCCACAGTACGTGCTTTACGGGGTGAGTCGGTCGAGGAGGCCTCGGAACGACTTTGCCAGGGACTGGCTCACTCTCGCTGCCATCAAGGACGCCATCTGGACCTCCAGAAACCTGCTGGTATGGAGGTGCAGGCAGATCCCCCCTGTGGCTGTGCTCCAAATGGCTGCAGATACCATACAATCTGCGAGCGGCGGGCCTAGGACGCAGCCATAAAGAAGAATCGTCTGCACCCACCCGGAGGGGGGAGCCGGAGCTACACTGTGGGAGTCCCGGCAGCAACGGCCTGGGTTGTGGAACCCAGAAGGGAGAGGACCCACGCAGAAGGGAGAGGACCCACACAGAGGACTGGAAGAATGCTGCTTGGGAGGGTGGGATGTCAGAGCTATGCCCTTGCACAATAGTATTGCCTTTTACACGCTGGTTAACTACTGTTAAAAGAAAATAACTCTGAAATTGTTTAATTGATGTTGAAAATGTCAGGAAAAAATGTTAAAACGTCATATCGTCACGTCATATTGTCAGATATAAAAAAAATTGTGAATATGCTTGATGGCTGTGTTTTGCTGCTGTTGGTGTCGGTGGATTTGTTCAGACCGAGGACAATCGACTTTGGCCTGGACGGATCTACTGACACTAACAAAGATGTTATATAATGAAATTGTGAATATGTTTGATTGCTAATAAGATTTTCGAGAAGGTTTGTTCAAACCTCACTTTGTGTTTGCTGTTAAAAACATAATATTGGAATATAATATTGTGAATGTGCTTAATTGCTGTTGAGATTGTCATGATTGTTTTCTGTTTTTAGTGTCAATAAATTTGTTCAAACCAAAAAAAAAAAATAATAATGTGGTTCTGGATTTGTGCTCCATCTGTTCTGGATTTGTGCTCCATCAATAAAGATGGAATAAGAGCTTGCTCTGTCCACTCCACACATCGGCCCGGTATTGCAGTACCTCCGGGAACAGTGCATTCGCACTGATCGCTGCTTGGCTCTGTGGTTAGCTAGGACCTTGACTCAGCCTCTTGGCTGAGAGCAAGTGTCTCGGCCCCTTTGCTTTGTAGCGTATTATGATTTGACCGATAACGGATAATGGATAATTGATAAAGAATATAGAACAATAAACCTTACAAAATCCCTCCTGCAATAATGTAAAATCTACTTTTTGAAATAAGTTTGTCTTGGTTGTGATTTGTCACTAACAGTGTACTAAAACTTTTTTCTTAACTGTCATAGAATAAGGAGACCAAGAAAACATTATAATGTCAACTTAAAGAAACACAACTATACTGTAGTAAACAAAATGCACCTGGCAGTTGGATTTGGAATTCGTGCAATAATATTAAATAATCTTACTTTTGATGTTAAAGCGTGTTTCTTGGTTATTTTTTGTCACAATTTGTGTTCTAGGGTTTATTTTTTATTTTTTGTTTATTGTAGGATCATTAAATCGTATAATATTTTTTTAAAAAGATGAAGGAACAAATTACAATGGTAACCGTAAGAAACACTACTACATTACCCAAAATGCACCTGACCAGCTGGATTTTCAAAACCACGCCTTTTCTATTATTATTTTTTTTTTTTTTTTTTTGCTAGGGATCAACCCCGCTGAAACTCATGTAGTCACCCAGAAGTTGCCCCACTTTGGATTTTATCCCGTTCTCTACTAATTTCATTTAAATCATAGTCCAGTCGTTGTTATTATTCGTTTGAAGGCGCATTCCGTCGAAAGAAATGTCTTATATTCCAGGACAGCCGCTGACCGCTGTTGTGGTAAGTTGAAGTTTTGGAGAGGAACTGGGACGCTCAATTATTTTTTCTACTGTTCGTTTGGACACAAATTTATTCGTATTCCTCATTCTGTTAACCCATGACTGGATTACTACTCTTAAATAACTAATTATATACTTCTTGTTACATATTTAGCCTGTTGTTCTCTAGCTAGCTATGTTAAATATGTTTCGCTTTGTTTGGCACTAGAACGCATTGCTACTGGCGCTGACGCAAAAGCATTCTTTCCCCCCTGCGACCAAAATTTATATAAATCATTTTAAGTATTCAATTTAACTCATAGAAAAATTTAAATTCATCTTTTACATTTGCCATATGGTTGTCGAAAGTGCAATGGGCTTCAACGTCAATGACGTGATTTTCAAGCCATAATACAACTGTGGTGCTTTCAAGTGCTATGGGAAATAATATATTCCTGATCACGACCAGATACTTCAAATAAGGAAGTGCTGTACTCTTTGACCTTTTCGGTGAAATTCCTTTATTAAATTGCTCTTAATTGATTTTCATTTAATTTTCTGAACATATTTCTTCACCAATCCCATAAATTACATATTTAAATGATACTAGCCACTACAGTAGACCCCTGGGATACGAAACCATTTTGAGGTGGGCATCGTTAAATGAATATTGCTGTATAGCGGGGGATAGAAACTTATGGTAATTAGCGTGCTGAAACCCTGGTATCTCAAAAAGACATTGAAATAAAAAAATGTATATAGTAAGTACCACTTATATGCAATTTACCTGTGCTGTATATGATTAATTTACATTATAAATAAATATACATGTAGAGGAAAATTTACATTCTATTTACCTATGATGTAACGTGACTTGAGCTGGTACAGTGGAGTTAGTGGGTGAATGTAAAAGGAGGGAGGAGACGACGGATTGAAATAAAAAAAGATTTTAAAATTTGCAAGGATTTATTTGCGCTTAAAAGATCCTCACTTAAATCGCCCAAACTATTTTCGTTTGGGTGTGGCCATATTTCTTAAAGAAGGTAGCGACGCGTGTACCTACTTTGTATTTCTTGATAATCGCAAGCTTTGTTTCCATGGTTTTCATGTTTTTTTTTGCTTCTCCCTTTAGGATCACTGCAAGCCTTTGGACCGATAGAGAATGAACACAGTGCAAAAATACAGTATTAAGTTGCCAACTTGCTAAATACACAAAGCACACAAGATTTATAATGCAAGAAATGATAGAAATACATTGTGGGAAGTAGTTCAGCCAATAGTATATCAGCATATTTGTGATGATTTGGCACAAACCAATAGCAGACAAGCATCTTAGACATATGCGGCATGCGACAGGCAAAGTTTTTGGGCATGCATTTTAATTTAAGAGTTTATGTTTTATAGTCAGGGAAATGCTGCAACACATTGTTAATCATCTTAAGTTGGGGGCCCAACATGGTGTGCATATTTTCACATTTCTGAGGGTTTTGTTGCAACTTGTGTGTGTTTGAGGCTATTCAGTGTCACTTAACCAAAACTATTTCCACTTTGCTCAATTGATAGTGTACTTTCCACACTTTGCAGACTTCTTCTAACAATGCGAGGATCTTAAAAGAGTGTAGGCACACTTCACTGACTGAATGACTTCCCTGCAGGCCTCTTTAGCCCTTATTGTGTCAGCTACGCTGCTGACGAAATGTCTACATTCCCACACGCACACAGGAAGTGTTTGTGTTGATGAGCGAACCCTCAATCACTGTCGTCTACTCTGCAGCTGCTTTCTACTATCACCCATGTTTGACCACCTGTTTTTTTTTCTCTACAGCAAAGGATCGAGATCCAGAAATTGCGACAGGGGGACAATCTCATCTTGGGTTTCAGTATCGGGGGAGGGATCGACCAGGATCCTGGGCAGAACCCCTTCTCGGAGGATAAGAGTGACAAAGTGAGTGCCCTTGATTGCTATATTTTGAAAGACAAATACTCCTCTCCCATACAGTATTTGTGTCATTTAATGAGCTTGATTTTCAGGCGGAAGTATGCACAAAATAGCATTGAGCAGCACTTAACATTTGAGCACTTGTTGAAACAAAAATAATGTGCCGAGATTTTATAAGAAACATGTTTGATCACATCTCTGAGAGCTTCAGATGACTAACCAGGATGATGTCATCGGATGACAGACAATGGCCATAGGGTTTTTTTCCTTTTTTTGAAAGCCTAGAGCGTATCTCAAGGAAGTGGTTTATGCTTCATTTGTTTAAATAATGCACTATTGATTCAAATAATGAGCAAAAACACATGAACAATCTCTTGAACTGGATTTTTTTTATCTTTAAGACTCATAAATTTAGAAATTTGTAATTATTGGTGCCCCTACAACCCAGACAGTTAAGGGATCTGTGAATCGAATTATATTACTCAAGTTAAAGAAACTGGCAAGTTTGTCCGCCATCTTACTACTACAGAAGCACCACCGGGTAGCTTTACACGGTGGTGCTTTTAGCACCTGAGGACCACTTGCTGCACACAACTGAGCCCTGCATGTGGTGGTGGCTGAGATTGAGGCATCTTCCACTGTTTCCTTCTCTAGCCTACTCATGTTAGGCACTAAGCCGCAGACAGTGGTCGCTACCTGCTATTAGTATTGTTAGCTGCTCCACTTAAATAAGGTGTCTACAGCTTGTCAAGCAAGTAAATTTTTTTCGTGCCGAGGTCTCCAACCTTTGCCAATCCTCAAGCAGAAAGGACTAACAGTTTGATAGGCATTTCTTAAATAACTAAAATAAAATGTTTTTACTATATTGTTACTACAGTATTACCAGGTTTTTGGGATGTCGGCTTAAATAGACTCAAGGCAACCACTGAAAAAATCCTTTTACTAGAAAATCACAATGACCTATTATTGTTTAACTATTTTCCAAACAGGTCCACGCGCTTCTCAGCTGTTCTTAGAGTGCTATGTTGGGCCCGTGGGAACCCCTGGTTTAGTGATTCAGGATTGATAGGCTTCACAAATTTATGTAATCTTTTACTGGATTTTCAGTAGCATCTCCCAGTAGCCATCAAAGTAGGCCACTTGCACCAGCTCTATTTTAACTTTTCAGCTGCTCCAGGTGTTTCAAGCTCACTCTTGCTTTTGTTGTTGCTCATTAACAGAAACTTTCACGTCCTGTCGCTGGCTGAAATTGATTCTTTCTCAAGCAAGAAAATATGGAATAGGCTTGGGAATTTTGCCAAGTGGTATTCTTTAGCCTTCCGTCTTGAGTCTTTTTCAAATGCACACAATAAAGATCCATTCTATGCAACAACAGATTATTACACAATGCCACTTTAAGGCATGTATTAATTTAAGCACCATTGTGTTGCATATTTTGCAAGTATAACCTGTTGGTGTTGTTGCTTAAGAGTACACAATATTTTGTTTTGATCCTTTCTATTGTGTATCCTCACAATGGTTTTTTTGCATCTATTGCGCTTGTTTAAAGAGACTAAAATAGAAAAAAAACAAGTTTGATACAATTTTAAACGGATCAAACATTATAAATGTTACTGTAATAAAAATGGCAATAATGTGCTATTGGTGTTTTGTTTTTTCCCCTCCTTTAGATTTTTAAATGCAATTGCTTGATGACCATTATTACTAATGTTCTAATTGATGTTATCATATAGGAAAATTATTTTCTAGCAAATTCAAATAGCTGAAGGTTAGACTCCGCTGGGAAATGGCACACCAAAAATACACCAAATCCTACATGCAAATCATTCTGTTTCACTGTCTTTATTTGATCACTAAGACTAAACAAATATTATGTTTTATTTAAAAAATAAACTGTCTGATAAGCTAACTTAACTTTTCTGTTTTTTCTAAAAAGACCCAAGACTTTTCAACTCCGACGCTAATATCCATTTGGCTAACTATTTTTCATTTTTTCTTTGGCTGTTTTTGTGCCCATCATCCAAAAGAAGTGAGCAGTAACACACACTGGAGAAATTACCAAGTCAAGAGACTTTCACTGCGAAAGAAAGTTGTGTGGTTCACTTCTTTTTTGCTGTTTTATGAAAGTTATGACTAACAAATTGAGTCATAAGTAAAACTCGAGTACTTTACCTCAGATATGATTAAATAATAATTGTTAAAAGTTATAGTTCTTTTTTTTTTATAGTTCTTTATTGTTATGGTCCCTTGATTTAGCTTTACAGATTCGATTAGTCTTTTGTTGTCTATATAATTCACTTTAAAAGTACTTTTAATGTTAAGTAATAAATTAATAATTTTTCATGTGTTCTTTTTTGTTTTGTTTTTCAGGGAATCTATGTGACCAGGATAACTCCAAACGGACCAGCAGAAATGGCCGGCCTAATGATGGGAGACAAAATCATGCAGGTGCTTCAAACAGCCACCAGATGACGCTGTGTAAACGCGGGTGTCTCACAGGAGTAGAATAGTCTTTATTGTCATAGATATCAACGTAGTATGCAATCGCAATCTTTTCAACGCGTACCTGTCGACCTCAGGCAATTAGTCCCTTTATTAATTGTTGCAATTCCCCTTATTAAGCGATAATAAACCCTACAAACACAACGTAGCACCAATATACTCACAGACTATGTAGAATTAAAAAACAAAAACAAGTTCTATTTTATTTGAATTAATTAGATAGAAATAAATAACACGAACAATTCTTTCAGCATCTTTTTCAGGTATTTCCCCACTTGGAGTAAAATTTGTGTTGTTTATACAGTGTAGGATTTTGCAAACTTACTGTTCTACAGATGCTCAACAATTTAGTTAATTCTTAACAAAAATGTCAGCGCATCAGTTCCCACTGTCTTCCTATACTCTCTGTATGTACTACTTTCTTCACATGTTTGAAAACTCTCACTGTTTGCACTAGAGTGAGGAAGGCAGAGTACATTTTTTCAAATCTTTTTGTATGGAAAGCGATCTTGCCTAAATAAATTTTCAAATTAAATTATTCGTAGCAAAAACACTAGATTAATACAGCTACAATGGTAAAAATCTACGATGACGTTGTACCCTGCTACCAGATTAGAGCCGAAATGGGCAAGATGAGATTGGTTGAAAAAAAAAGTATCATACTAAAAAAAAATACAGCGTACAAAATTTGAAATGATCAAAAGCGTAATACATACTGGAAAAACATAGAATTGAGAGGTAGAGGTGGGACAATTTGCTTTGGTCACGATTCGATTGTATCGCGATACTAAGGTGCCAGTTCTATCTATATTCTTTATAATTGCGATTCTACAAGTATTGCGAATTGATATGATTGCGATTTAATTTTCTCTCCTAAGAAAACAAGCAACTTGATGTTCAAATGATAAAAAGTGAGGGTTTTTTTTTGTTTCAAATTTGTCTCTACTGTCCCTATGCGTGTCTACCACAAAATGTTTTGACACAGATACTACAAAAATACTACCAAATTACACAATACTAAATATCACATTTAGTGCTTAAATACAGGGACCTAATATATTATTTTACTTTCAATCTGAAAATTAAAAAATACTATCGAAATAACACAAAAATACTACTACATCCATCCTTCCATTATCAGGCACCGCTTATCCTCAGTAGGGTTGCGGGAATACCATGACAGTAGTGCAGAATACAAAATTATTACAACCAAAATACTACACCTGAAACACTACAGAAATACAACTACAGTAATACAACAAAAATACTACTGAAATTCTAAAATAGTGTTTCTCTGGAAATGCTACAAAAATAATACTGAAATACTAAAATAATACTACTATGGAAATTCAACCAAAAATACTTATACAGAAATACAAACTAAAATACCACTACCAAAATTATATTATGGAGAAATACTAATACAAAAATATTACAAAACAAAAACTACTAAATACAGCTACAGTAGTATTATAAACCTAAAGCGCAAAAGAGGTGCGGTCGCGTTCTTGGTGTTACCGCAGTGGAATAAAGGTTCTGCGGCAAAGTTTTCAGACAGTTTTGGTCGTGTCTAGCTCAGTCTTCCCGCAAATTGTGTAAAAACCAAAATGTGTCCATACTTTGGATTTAAACTTTATGAGCACCGGCTTTTGTTCTCGTTGCTCACTTTCTTCCTCCATTTTCCACTTTTTTCTCACATTTTTATGTACCGAATATGTTTGGTTGGTTAGATTCCTTTACCACTATGGTCGTAGGGGCACCATTTCCTGTGGTGTGTCTTGGGCAAGTACAACCCGGTGGCGCCCATCCTTCTTCAGACCAACATATGTTTCCACCTGGTCTCGAACCGGGGACCTTTCGCGTGTTAGGCAAATGTGCTTGAGGTCACAAAATTCGATTTGAAAAAAAATAAAAATAAAATCATGATATATATACCGTATTTTCCGCACTATAAGGCGCACCTAAAAGTCTTAATTTTTTTCAAAAGCTGACCATGCGCCTTATAATACAGTGCGCCTTATATGTGGATCAATATTAAGTCGCAAAGTCTTGCAACTAATGCAAAGCAGCCGCCGACTAGATTTTCCCCCGAACGCGAAGTAGTCCGCGGTGTATGCTGGGATTTATATACCGGCGTTTCATTGGCTAACCAATGTGTCAATCATCATTTGAATGATCACTATTGGGTAAAGTTATTCGGAGGTAAAGGGGGCGGATCCTTTTTATTATTTACAGGCTCGCATAGGCTAAAGGGGCAAAACAAACCCTGCAATTGGCCGAAAAAGATGTGTCAATCATCAGTTGAATCGATCACTATTGGCTAAAGTTATTCGGAGGTAAAGAGGGCGGATCCTTTTTTATCATTTACAGGCTCGCATAGGCTAAAGAGGCAAAACAAAGCCTGCAATTGGCCGAAAAAGATGAATGTGAATAGTATGTTGGGTTGACGGCATAGAGAAAACAGTATTTTACTATTCTGTACTGTATTTGTAAATATTTTACTCTCCTGGATTTACTACACTCACGGATATAAGAGGACCATGGTTGCACATTTTTATTGAACACAACGACTTCGGTGAGCTACTCCGGCTAAATATTTTCCCAGTATCTTGTTTCAGAGTGATATCGATGTTTCTGTGATGGGTCCTTTTTTAAATTAAACTCAATTCCAAGTGTTTATTGTCATATGCACAGTAAAGACGCGAGCGAAAAAGAAAATAGAAACTAAGGAATGGTTGGCATTTCTTGAATCCCAAGACTTTAACCATCCGAATGATATTTGGAACGATGCATTTGAGTGACATTGTACGGACTCCGCATCCGCACGTGTCTACGACACGTATTTGCTTCTTTGCAAGCTTTTGGAATGTTAAGGGGGTAATAAGTTTGACTGAACTATCTGACTGTTTTGTCGACGTTCCCATTGTAGCGCCTTATAATCCGGTGCGCCTTATGTATGGAAGATATAGGACCAAAAACTATTTTTGGGGGGTGCGCCCTATAACCCGGTGCGCCCTATAGTGCGGAAAATACGGTACATTAATCAAAATTTATTTTCTTTTGTTACGCCCCCTATTAGCAGGTATGCAATGCTATTAGACTGCGCATCACAAGATAAAGACTTAAACGAAAAAAATGAGATAGAAAAGATTATTAGGCAAAGCTAAGGTTCGTTTCTGCAGGTGAACGGCTGGGATATGACCATGGTGACCCACGACCAGGCCCGCAAAAGACTGACCAAGAAGAAGGAAGACGTGGTGCGGCTTTTGGTAACCAGAAAATCCCTGGAGGAGGCGGTAAAAAATTCCATGGGGGGCCATCCCCACCGAACGCAGCACTGACCGCCACCAGGGTACCCCTGGACTTGATTTCTGAGATTTTTGAGTCCCTTCATTCCATTTGGTCACTGGACATAATGAAAGACGTGATCTCTTTTTAACCTAAACCAAGTACAAAAAAACAACAACTACACTGGTAGTGTCTTTGTTATATTTTAGTAGAGATGCGGGTTTTAGTATGCCAACTTTGAACAAAACCTCTAGCTTCCTACCATTAATCGGTACCTACACGTGTGATTTTTTTTAGTCTCGTTTAGGGATTTGGATTTGAGTATTCGTCATTTAAATAAACATGACTTGACTGCACCGCTGCAATAATCTTGATGTTATAATCAAAACGTTTGTTGTATTAAGTCATCTATAATGTAACGAAAAATGACCTGGGAAAACCTGAAATTTGAAGAAAATCTACAAAGAAATTCTAAATAAATGAGTAAAACTTTTTTTCTAGCATAAAGCTTGTAACTATGACGATAGATCACGACAAAATATGACTCTAATAATCAAGTTTTTTTTGCTGTGTATATAATCTTCCAAAATGTGAAGAAAAACTGTTAAAAGCCTAATTACCCAAAACAAAACAACCACAAGAGTAAATTCCAAAATAAAAGCCAAAATAGATGTTTCCAAGCGTAGAGCTTGATAACACGGCAATAAAACAAGAAAAATACTTCTCTGACTATTTCAGTTTTTTGGGAGTGTTTAATCATTCATCATGACGACAAAAAAATATCTGTTAAAATCTTTATTTCTATTCTATCTATCATATCCCTCAAGAGGGGTGGCCGACAGCAAGACAAACACATTTGTTTCTACAAAAGCAATTAATGGATCCTACAGAGCAGGCTAAGCCACGCCCACCATTGATGTGATATCCATGTATCATACGCGGACCAAATAGAGTGGCCGAAACAGCGAGCAACTTTTTAGTCGCTATTCCTGATAGCATAGCCGTATAATTTCTTCCTTATGATGCAAACTTGTCTCAAAATACAGTAGAACAGGGTCTCAATTATTATAGACAGAGTTATTATCACGGCAAGGGTGGATGCAAAATGTTGGCGATCTATGAGGAAGTAAAAAGCTCCGTACCAACTACACATAGAAATGGATTCAGATTTGTGAGAGATAACAGTATATAGAGGATATACAAATGAGCGACCCAGAAAATGCAATTCGCGAAACGAGTGGCGCTAACTCCAGCCGTTCCGAGTCTCCAGCAAGGAACATATAGAAACTAGATCACAAGCCTCACAAACCCGTTACCCCAGATCACGAACTCCACATCCTATTTATCCCATAATATACAAGTTTGACTTTAATTAAAATATGCCACCTTGGCTTGTATTTGTTTTCGTCACATGCTAATGCGGTATGCGCAGTGATGTACTCAAAGAAAGTGCAAAAGGCCGGAGTAACTTACAAGCCGGAGTAACTTACAAACTTCTCTCACTGAAAACTAACCGATCCAACAACAGCGTACTAAAACAAAATAATACTTTGTTTCAGTTCCAATCGTTCCTATGTGCGGTAAAACGGTGTAGCGGCTAGTATGCCATGCATTGTGTGTGATACAAAAAGGGGCAGGGCTATCGTCTGCCTCGCGTTCTGATTGGCTGAAAACGGCTCCGTCTGATTTGTAAATTGTCAAAATAGATTATAGACATTCCCAAGCATAGAGCTTGTCACCATATTGTAGAAGCACAACAAATATATGACGCTTGTCAATATTTTTTGCTGTGTATATAATCATCCATATCGTAAAGAATATCTGTTCAAATCTAAAATAAGATAAAAGTTAGTAACTTCAACAAAAGCAATTGGCAAAGTAAAATATAAACATTTTCCAAGCGTAGGGCTTGTTACCATGGCGATAAACCACAGCAAAAGTATAACTTTTATAGTATTTTTGGTTGTTGTATTTAATCAGAATGTCAACAATGTCATCTGTTAAAACCTAAAATAAAATAATTGCCACAAAAGAAAGCCCCTCCCAATAGAAAAGGACATTAGTTTTTATAGAGCTTGTTACCGTGGTGATAATGGTGACGGCACACATTTTCCTGGATTGTACAGGTCTGGTGTATTTTAAATATTTTCTTTAAATCTGTGCCTTATTTTTAACAGCTGATTAGCCTGTGGACCGTCTCTGAAAATAGCCAACCAGTGATAGGTCATTGCAAAAATCTAGGAAATCAAATTTCTAACTGGCATGAGAAATCAACGAGATGATCACTGTCTTTGAATACAGTTTCTCGAAAATGTTAGGGAAATTCTGTGACCTTTTACCTTTTTGTGGTTGATTAAAGCCTATTTTAACCCATTCTTCTAATAATTACCACCTGGTAACATAATAACAACATAATTTGTTTCCGTTAATCGGTCACAAAAAGTAGCTCTCAGCTTCAAAAGGGTTAATGACCCCATTTTAAACTTTTCTGGTAAATTTCCTAAAACTTTCCATGGAAACTTAAAAGAAGAATTTCGAAAATCTTTCGGGATGCGTGGCCCTTCGTTGTAATCATGTGAATATTTCTGCAAATTAATTTCATCCATTTCCAATGCAGATTTCACAATTTTCAGTTATACTGACATGTTTTTTATCCTGTTTCAATGTGCAGTTTCCAAAATTTGTGTAGGTGGGCTTTATTATGCTCGACAAGGACCCCAACACCGGCTTGCATTCTAATACAGACGCTACCCTACTTACGAACGATTGTTCATAAGTTAAATTTGTTTGTAAGTTACTTCAGTGCTATATTGTATGGAATGTATGTTTATGGTTTATATAGGTATGTTTAAGGCTTGTATAAGTAACCTGTATTGTTTTGTACTAAACGATAAACATTTCATAAAGTAGTATGCTCTATAAAGATAAAGTTAATTTTAACTTACTTTTGGAAGATGAGCTTTTAGAGGTCCTCCTCCGTGGTAGAGTGTGTTCGAAAAAAAGCGATCCAACCATTTTCTCAACCGCATCAAGCTTTCTTATTCCACTCTCGTTTCCACAGAAACAGCTTGTTTCTTCTTTACACTTTACACCAACCATACTGAATGGATGCACCAGATATTAAACAATAAAAATGTCAAAGTTCTTAGCATGCTGGAGCTAGTATATACAGTATAGAATGTTTACACACGAACTAGGAAGAGAAAGGCGGATTTCTTCTTCGGGGTGGATGCTGGGTGACCACTCACAGCGCCACACTCCGATAGCGGCGGAAAGAAGCACTACAGTACTGTCCTGTACTCTGAAAAAGGTGCACAATACAAAATCTAACACACAGCAATGTCCAAGTATTTTTCGACACCCCGAAAAAACGTTCAAATCTACCATTTTACATAACTCGAATGTCCGTAAGTAGGGGGGGGGCGTCTGTAATAACAAACAGTGATAAGGTATTCTGTATCTTTGAATATTGTTGTTCACTCCACTGGCAACCTATTACTTCGTAATGTTAATTCTCGTTGTCTGCTTTTGATTTTTTT
This sequence comes from Urocampus carinirostris, assembly GCF_059441175.1. NCBI lineage: Eukaryota > Metazoa > Chordata > Actinopteri > Syngnathiformes > Syngnathidae > Urocampus > Urocampus carinirostris. Next base: position 5,184,496 of record NC_142360.1, read on the forward strand.
TTTTTAATAATATCGCTTCCCAGGCCAAATGTTTGGGTAATGATTGTGTAATGCAGATGTTTTGGATAACAATGAAAAGACACAATGAATGAATTCTGGCTCAGTACTTTATTGTTGTTGGATGGCCTTTTCTTGACGTTATATCTGGTTCTCAGTTGCTATAGTTTTTAAGAAAAAGTGTACTTGTCAATTACTTGCCAATGGAAAAAGATTTATTTTGTTCCAAGTGGTTTTTACTTTACAAACATGCTTTTTTACTTTCATTTTTACTCAATGTTACCTTTTTCTCAGAAAAGAGAAGATACATACTACATATATATATATATATATATATATATATAAATTAGAAAAAGAGATTAAGCATTTTAATGTGTGAAAATATCAGTGGCACAAGATCATGAGGATTGACCAAGATAATTCCCCAGGGCAGTGTCTAAGGGGGCAGAAGAAGAACTGGGCCCACAACATTAAGGAATGGACTGGTGTCAACTTTGCCACAACCCAAGAACAGGCCAGGGACTGTCAACAGTGGGGAAAGTTGTCGAGAATTGCGTCCTGATTGGTGCCTCAACGACCTATGCGGTTAAGGGATTTGTGAACCGTGAATTATAATATAATTTTACTCATCTATAAAGGTTACGTATCTTTTTTAAATTGTGTTTTTTAAGAATTATATTTAAATTACTCCAAAAATCATATCTAAAAATGAGAAGATAAAAAACCTTTTTCATTTTTTTGCAAATTATATTCAGGAATTTTATAAATTTCTGCAAACTTATTTTTACACTATAATTATAAAAGGAAACATTCCAAAAGCATCCAAACTATCATATATATATATATATATATATATATATATATATACATACAGTGAAGAAAATAAGTATTTGAACACCCTGCTATTTTGCTATTTCTTCCAATTAGAAATCATGAGGGGTCTGACATTTTTATCGTAGGTGCACGTCCACTGTGAGAGAGATAAACTAAAAAGATACAGAAATCACAATGCCCGTTTTTTTCTAACATTCTTTTGTGTGATACAGCTGCAAATAAGTATTTGAACACTTGTGTATTATCTAAAATTCTGACCCTGGAAAAACCGTTAGTCTGCCCATTAGAAGTTCACCTGCAATACATGTATCATCCTGACCCAGATACACCTGTTTGAGGTCGTTACCTGCATAAAGACACCTGTCCACCCCGTACAATCAGTAAGACTTGAACTTGTCACATGGCGAAGACCAAAGAGCTGTCCAAAGACACCAGAGACCATATTGTACACCTCCACAAAGCTGGAAAGGGCTACGGACCAATTGCCAAGCAGCGTGGTGAAAAAAGGTCCACTGTCGGAGCAATTATCTGAAAATCGAAGAAGTTTAACATGACGGTCAATCTCATTCGCAGTGGAGCCCCATGCAAGATATCACCTCAATGGGTCTCAATGATTTTAAGAAAGGCAAGGAATCGGCCCGGAACTACGCGACAGGAGTTGGTTGATTACCTGAAAAGAGCTGGGACCACCATTTCCAAGGTTACTGTAGGTAATACACTTAAGACGTCGTGGTTTGAAATCATGCATGGCATGAAAGGTTCCCCTGCTCAAAGCAGCACATGTCAAGGCCCGTTTGCATGTGACCATTTGGATAATGCAGAGGAGTCCTGGGAGAATGTTTTGTGGTCAGATGAGACCAAAATAGAACTTTTTGGTCATAATTCCACTGAGCGTGTTTGGAGGAAGAAGTACAATGCGAAGAACAACATCCCTACTGTGAAGCATGTGCTTTGGGGGTGTTTTCTTGCAGAGGATGAGTGGGGCCGTGTATTGTGAGATTTTGGGGAACAATCTTCTTCCCTCAGAGCATTGAAGATGGGTTGTGGCTGAGTCTTCCAACACGACAACGACCCAAAGGAGTGGCCCCGTAAGAAGCATATCAAGGTTCTAGCATGGCCCGGCCAGTCTCCAGATCTGAACCCAAGCGAAAATCTTTGGAGGGAGCTCAAATTCTGTTTCCCAGTGACAGCCCAGAAACCTGACTGATCTAGAAAGATCTGTGTGGAGGAGTGGGCCAGGATCCCTCTTGCAGTGTGTGCAAACCTGGTAAAAACTCCCTCTGTAATAGCAAACAAAGGCTACTGTACCAAATATTAACATTCATTTTCTCAGGTGTTCAAATACCTATTTGCAGCCATATCACACAAATAAATCGTTAAAAAATAGTGCATTGTAATTTTTGGATTTTTGTTTTTAGTTTATCTCTCTCACAGTGTACATAATAATAATAATAATAATAATAATTTCCTTGTATTGTCATTCTGTGTAACAATGTACACAGAACGAAATGTCGATTGCACCTGACCCGTTGTAGCGAGCCGATGCAGCCGCAGCCAACAGAGGGCGCCGCCGACCACTTTTTAAGTCTTAGGAATGACTCGGCCGGGGCGCGAACCACCGACCTCCCAGTCTCAAAGCGGGTGCCTTACCATCTAGGCTACTGAGCTGGTAACCACCGACCTCCCAGTCTCAAAGCGGGCGCCTTACCATTTAGGCTACTGAGCTGGTATGCACCTACGATGAAAATTTCAGATCCTTCCATGATTTCGAAGTGGAACAAATAGCAAAATAGGGTGTTCAAATACTTTTCTTCGCCGTATATATTTTTTTATTTTACAAAGGTTGATTTGCCTGATGTCTATTTTGCTGCTTCATCTTCTGTGCTTTAGTAAACATCTGTTCTATGTCATGACCTGGCACTGGGTCGAATTAGGACATTGCTCATTCCTTTTGAGAAATAATCAATAAGCTGTATGTGTGTTTGTGAGACGGGCCCCCTACGAAGACGAAAGGAAGCACGCTTGATTCCACTTGCCTTGGCATCCTCAAACTATTACTCAACGTGATGATACAATAAAGAGGCTGCACACACAAGGACTCGGATCTCCAACGTCTGAGTTTGTCATCGCTAATAGCTCAACATGATCACGCCGCTGTTGCCAAGCAACTAATGGAAGCCATTCGAGTCACTTCATTACATTTCGAGTGTTTAAAGTTATTTTGTTACTAAGATAATTCTGTAAAGTGACAGTGTGTAATAAGCAGTGTCTGGAATAATGCCGTTTTAAATAACCGGTGTTGCGTAACGGCGTTCTTTTTTCAGTAAAAGGCTAATCTAACTAACTTTTTCCTGCTGTTACCGTTACTGACAGTCAAAAGCGGTGCATTACTTTGGCTGCAGAATGCCAAAAGGGGTGTCCCCTCGCCAACCTGACGCCATGTAAATGGCCCCGGTTTTCCACTATCTTTAAATTGTTTACGTCACCTCTTTCTGAGCAGCACGGCGGAGCAGTAGCTAGCGCGTGTGCGGCACAGTTTCGAGGTCATGAGATCGAACATTCCTGTGTGGAGTTTGCATGTTCTCCCCGTGCTTGCGTGGGTTTCATCCCGGCACTCTGGTTTCCTCCCACATTCCAAAAACATGCATGTCAGGTTAATTGGCCGGTCCAAATTGTCCCTAGGTGTGAGCGAGTGAATTGTCCGTCTCTGTGTGCCCTGCGACTGGCTGGCAACCAGTTCAGGGTGTCCCCTGCCCACTGCCCGAACATAGCTGCAATGGGCTCCAGCACCCCCGCGACCCAACTGAGGATAAGCGGTGCAGATAATGGATGGATATCTTTTTGAATCATGTAACCATTCAAAATAGCGACTACCTCATAGTTAGATATCGATTATGAATACAGTATTTACTAATGCATCGAAAGAAAAGGTGAATGAGGGCTGAATATTGACAGCACCTCTATGAGCCAGCTCTTGGAAGTGAACGAAAGGAGCTGGCCCTCCATCAATGAAGAGATGGTTCCCTTCGAGCCTTCCTTATGATTTGTCAATATGCAATTTTGGAAGATTCTGTGTTGTTGACTTTAAATTTGTTAAGTGTAAAAAGATTATGATTGTTTTGTATTTTATGCTTTTTGTGGATTGATAAACATATTAATTATATTTCCTTTGTTCTTCAGTGTTAATGTCTTTATCTCATCTCATCAGCCGTACCGCTTATCCTCATCAGGGTCGCGGGGGGGCTGGAGCCCATCCCAGCCATCTCCGGGCAGTGGGCAGGGGACACCCTGAACTGGTTGCCAGCCAATCGCAGGGCACACAGGGACAGACAACTCATTCGCTCAGTGTATTCTTTTTTCTTCTTTTATCTCTCCCTGTTTAATTTTTTTTTATTTTGGAAGCCGAACTGAAAAAGACGGTTCTCTAAAATAGTCGGAATTCCCATTTCGTCAAGTAATATGGGTGTTTTGTCCAAATATTTCAAATTCTTTGACATACAATAACTTATTTTTAAAGCAACAAAAATAGCTACTTTACCTGGTAACCCTTTACTTTGACTATAGAGTAATTCAGTAACTAAATCAGGTACTCTTTGCAAAAAGTAGTGAGTAACTATAAATAAATACTTGACACTGTTAATAATTCACCAATAAGCGTCGCTGTAGCTTGGAATGGACTATGAGCATGTGTATTCAAAGAAGACATACTATGGAAACTTTACTCAATCTTCTTTCATATTTTCATGCAAGAAAAATAATTAATTTTAGCCAACCGGACATGAAAGCTGCTATTAATCGACGCAGGGACAACAAAAGACATGTTGAATGGTTACATGAAAAAGAATACACTATTTATTTTTATATAAAGACATTAACACTGAAGAACAAAGGAAATATAATTAATATGTTTATCAATCCACAAAAAGGATAAAATACAAAACAATCGTAATCTTTTTACACTTAACAAATTTAAAGTCAACAACACATGTTCGGAGAAACTGAAAAGAGCGAATAGCTGGAGTTGGACAGAAATGGTGAAGTTACTAATAAGGCTGGTAAATAGATTACCATACTCTGCAACTTTAAATCTGAAAGGCGAGTGAAACTGAAAGACAAAGCAAGATTTATTCACATTAAAATACCATGCAGCTAAGTGGCTAACAAAAGTGGCCAGAAAAGGAACCGGTTAAAAAAAGTCTACAATACTTTAAACATTGAACTCAAGGTTAGCTATGGAAGGCGAGTGACATTGAGGGACATAGCAAGCTTTGTTTTCATGGAGCAGCTGAAAATAACAATAGCGCATAGCATCAAGCCACAGCCTGCAGCCAAGTGGCTAACATGAGTGGCTAGAGAAGAAACCATGAAAATTTTTTTAGATGTCTGAATCGAGGAAAGCGTCAACAATAGATGTGGAATAGGACTGACACTGATGGACAAAGTTTGCTTTATGAAAATGAAATGATCTGCATTTTATATAGCGCTTTTCAAGTCAATGACTTCCCAAAGCGCTTTACATTGTGCTTCACATTTCCCAATAGCGGCCGTGATCTGTGCAGCCATGTAAGGCGCTAACCTGCTTATTGGGGGTAATTGGGGGTTCAATGTCTTACCCAATGACACTTCGACATGTAACACGGACAAGCCGGGATTCGAAACTGGGATCCCTTAATCCTAAAACGATCGCTCTACCTCCTGAGCTACTGCCGCCCCAATCTATGCGGATCAGCTAACAATAACAATAGTGGCCAATGACAGCCAAGTGGCTCACATAAGTAACTAGAGAAGAAAACCGTACAAAAAAGGACAAAGATGCCGGAATCGTGGAACTCAGGAACATTCACTTACTTAACCAGCTGTTGAAGATGCGTGACACAGCAGAACCAACACAGAGTAACCTGTAGCAGCGAGCCATATCCTGCAGCTAAGTTCCTGACATGAGTGGCTTGAGGAAGAAACAGTGGTCAATAAATCCAAGATGCCTGAATCACGGAACCCAGTGATGTTTACTTGCATGACCAGCCGTAGAAGGCGAGTGACACTGAAGGTCGAAGCAGGAACAGCCTATGATATCAATAGAGGCTCACAGTGTACCATAGGCTGCAGCCAACTGGCTATCATGAGTGACTAGAGGAGGAAACTGTGAAAAAAGTGGTAGACTCCTAAATTACTGTATGTGTCGACCATTACATACAGGGCTTAGCTGTGGAAGGTAAGTAGCTCTCAAGTGCTAACAGATCTACCTAGATAAGCTAGCTTTGAAAAATGGTAATTCGGACTTCCGTAGCACTAAGATGGCGGCCAAACATGCGTGTAATATTATCAAACATTTTAAAACGTTTGAATCAGTTCTATGAGAATATTACTTGTCTTTGCTTCCATTTGAATCAACAGTATTTGATTTATACCAATTAAGTATTTCTACACCAATGTGGGTCATTATATGATACACTTAAACAAATATGATAATTTTATTACTCGTGTAATTAAAATGCGCCTAAATATGCTTGGGGAAAAAACATAGAAAGGAAAAATGTAAATATGTGAATAATTGCATATAACCCAGCAGCGTTCCTCCCACGTTATGTGGCTGGATAATTGTGTTGCTATGGTGATGCAATCTGTTCCTATCACTTTGGTCCTACACGTGCAAAGAACTAAAAGAGAGACCATTGTTTTTCTAGATCTACATAGAAATTTATATGCTAAGCCCGCTAGAACAATCAATAAGTTTACAAATAGCTAACATAGCAAATACCAGAATTTAAATTTCCACAGCTAGCAAAAAATATTCTTCAAATCCAAACTATTTTTTCCTTAACAAAAATGATTCAGATACTAAAAAAGCAGTACAAGTTGAAACACCCCAAAATAAGGTTTCCTGCGCTACTTCTCCGTCATATTTTTTATGTCAACCAGTGCTTCTATTTTTTTTGTCAATCCCCCCTCCCCCCTCGCATTTTGGCACATATTTGCAGAATAAAAAACGAGAGTCGTATCAGCGTGATTGGGTTGTAATGTCTTTACGTGACAGCTTGATTTATTTGGCTACGTGCTGTCCGCTGCCAACATTCTTACCATAGCAAACACACTGGTCTTCTCTCCTCTCCCTCTGTGCTAGCAGTGTAGTATGACGTACGCTCCGTCTCACTTCCTAGTCTTGTCGTGAAACTTTTGTTTGTCTCTTTATCCGGTCTCTCTTCACCTGTCTCAGCATCCGTGTTAAATATTTCATGGGGTCACGTGAGGGTCTTCTACATTTAGTGTCTACACTTCATACTAAATGTTATACTCTGTGCCTAATGTGCTGTGTAGAGGCTAAATGAAAATTTAAAAAGCCAATGAGAACGCCACTGCGCCCTAGTGCAGTGGAGGTGCAATTGCACTTTATTCTATGAAAGTTAAAAATACAAATTCCCTGAAATCAAACAGCCACGCCCTCCCCTTGACGGGGCCCCGCCCAATATCTGAGAACCACAGATGTAATTCAATGTTAGTTTTAGCAGTTATGATCGTTACCATGACCCATTTTAACACAGTAATTATAACACAATATGTAATTTGTTCCAAAAACGTTTGTTTTAAATGTTCAAATGAGTCCATCATGTTTGAAAATATAATAACACCCATTCAGCTTCAAAGATAATTGCATAGCTGGTAGCTAACACAATTAACTACGGCTTATCTAGCACAAATAGCTACGGTGGTTATGTCTGTTAGCATTACTTATTTAAAATACATCCACTATAGCAAGTCATGCTTTTATTTTAAATGTTCAAAATAGTCTATTAGTCTATAGAATAATGAGAACACACATGCGGCTTCAACAATATAGCCTAGCTATTAGCTGGCAAGACTAGATTCGGCTGTTAGCGTTGCTTGTTTTCAACACATGTACTATAACACATGAAAGGATTTGTTCCAAAGTCATACATATTTATGTTAATTGTTAATAATGTTAGTTTTAATGCTATAACTCATCTAGTGTTAGGAATTACCGTATTTTCCGCACTTTAAGGCGCACCCCCAAAAAATAGTTTTTGGTCCCATATTTGCCATACATAAGGCGCACCGGATTATAAGGCGCTACAATGGGAACGTCGACAAAACAGTCAGATAGTTCAGTCAAACTTGTTACCCACTTAACATTCCGAAAGCTTGCAAAGAAGCAAATACGTGTCTCAGACATGTACGGAAACAGTGTCTGTACGATGTCACCAATCACTCAAATGCATCTTTCCAAATATCATTCGGAAGGTTAAAGTCTTGAGATGCAAGAAATGTCAAACATTGCTTAGTTTCTATTTTATTTTTTGCTGGCAACTGTGTGGACAGCAAAGTAAGAATTTTATTGTGCAGGGAAACCGGGTTCTTTACTGTGCATATGACAATAAACACTTTGAATTGAATTTAGTTTAAAAATAGACTCATCACAGAAACATAAAAGATCGTTCTAAAACAAGATACCGGGAAAATATAAAGCCGCATAGCTCACCTAAGTTCTCTTGCAGCCATCACGTTCAATAATGATACGTAACCATGGTCTTCTTACAACCGTGAGTGTAGTAAATCCAGGAGAGTAAAATATTTACAAATACAGAATAGTAAAAAAATGTTTTCTCTATGCCGTAGTGCAACCCAATGTGTGATTCACATTCATCTTTTTCAGCCAATTGCAGGCTTTGTTTTGCCCCTTTAGCCCATGCGAGCCTGTAAATGATAAAAAGGATCCGCCCCCTTTACCTCCAAATAACTTTAGCCAATAGTTACTGATTCAAATGATGATTGACACATTGGTTAGGAAATGAAATGCTGGTATATAAATCCCAGCATACACCGTGGACTACTTTGCCTTCGGGGGAAATTCAGTCGGCGGCTGCTTGCTTTAGTTGCAAGTCTTTGCGACTTAATGTTGATCCATATATAAGGCGCACTGTATTATAATATAAAATAATACTGTATTTTAGGTGCGCCCTATAGTGTGGAAAATATGGTTAATATTACAAATCGTATCGTTTACCAATTTACTCGAATTAGTTATCCGACTCAATTAACCAAACACAACTTACATTCGGCTAACAATGCATGCTCGTTTCTTTATGGAAAAATGAACAAGAGACCGGCATTTCCACACAGGGGCAGATTTATTCTCCTAAAGTATCTAACTAAGGAATTCCATCGAATTAGCCGATTTAGTGTCGCTCTTCGTCGAGCCTCTCTCTCGATTGTCCCTCTCGATCTATCTTCTGAAGTTCCTCTGTCCACGTCTTTTCACAAGCTGGCCTGCCGGCTCCTCCTCCCATGGGCGTGCTGACTCCTCCTATGGGCGTGCCGACTCCTCCCATGGGCGCGCCAGGTGCCAGCTTCACCACCTCCTCGCTGAAGGGCGTCGCGATGTTTGTCCTTGTGCGTCTGGCCTTCTCCCGTCAGCACTCACAGGAATTCTGTTATCAAAATACATCTGATGCATTCCAGACAGCTAACCTTCTAATGTACCTTGAAGAAAAACAGTCAGTGAATCTCTCTACTGCATCACACTGAGTACATGTACTTACTTTGTAGTTAATTTTATAATATCCTTTATAAAATGTATAAAATCCTTCACTAGTTATGTGGACAAATAATCCGAGGACACAAATTCAGCTTTATCAATACAGCTATCACGTTAGCTATCAAGACTAGCCATAGCAGTTACGATTGTTAGCATACATGTGTATTCGGAGAACAAACATTCTTCTACAACAATATGACATGACTGTTAGCCTGTGAGACTAAGCTAGCATTAACTGTAAACAAACTTGTTACTGCCCAAATGGGTCGGTTTAGTCAATTAAGTAGCGCTATAAGTTACCAGGTAACACAGCTATTAGCTAGCACGTAGCACATTAGCTGCAAACAAGCCTGCTACCCTCTTCTATATGGGACTGTTTAGGCAAATAAATCAAGTGACATAGCTATTAGCTAGCAAGACTAAGCTAGCGTAAACAAACCTTTCTGTGCCCTCCTAAGGGACAGTTAAGGGAGTAAAATAACACTAATAAAGTTATATAGTTATATATAAATACGCAGTTTTTAAATAATACATTGATATGAGTTAATTTAGAGCACTAAATGTGACGTAAATTAGATAAGAAGGCTTTTTGAACCGATTGTTGAGTTTGTCCTGGTAATTCTTTGTTCTTCTTCCTCAATGAAGGATGCTTCAGCTCTCCTCCTCCCCTGCTCCGACCGACGGTGCTCGGGTTGGGGGTCTTAATGCGTGGGCTAGCCTCAGTTCATTTTCGGTGCGCAAAGAAGGAGAGAGGAGCGTCTTTCCTTCCAGGTGCGTGCAACTTTTCTGGATGGCTTGTTTGGGCAAGAAGGTTTTTATTATCTTTGTTTTGCAGCTTCTTCAAGGGAGGGTCTTGCTGACGACTTGATGACAGTCAGACTCATGACTTCCAGGAAGGTATCGATCTGCTCATCTCATTTTTTTTCTTTGTAATCACACGACAGCCAAATTGATGTCCGTTTTTTCAAATCTATTTCTATTGATAGAAAGTATTTTAGTTTGTATGTCCATCATCTGTTCTTCCTTATGACTATCTGTCCTTCTATTCATTCAACTTTCTGTCAGTTATATCAACTATCTTTTCATCCATTCATTTATCTGACACTCTTGATTGTCTTGATTAAGTCTCTATCTATCTATCTATCTATCTATCTATCTATCTATCTATCTATCTATCTATCTATCTATCTATCTATCTATCTATCTATCTATCTATCTATCTATCTATCTATCTATCTATCTATCTATCTATCTATCTGTCTGTCTGTCTGTCTGTCTGTCTGTCTGTCTGTCTGTCTGTCCGTCCGTCCGTCCGTCCGTCCGTCCGTCCGTCCGTCCGTCCGTCCGTCCGTCCGTCCGTCCGTCCGTCCGTCCGTCCACTTTTTAAACACTTTTGATTATTCATTTGTCCATCCCTTCATTCTGTCCCACCATCCATCCATCCTTCTATCCATCCATCAAATTTGACTATCGGTCCATCCATCCTTCAATCAACCCATCCATCCATCTATCCATCTATCCATCCATCCATCCATCCATCCATCCATCCATCCATCCATCCATCCAACTCCCACAATCAGTTGTTTCATCATTTTGAAGTTTGATAGTCAAAGTTAAATCCAGTAGATCTTTTTGACACATCAAGGACTAGTTGAGAACAGAACATCAAGGATAGCTGGCCTTTTGTCCACTGGCGCTCGCACTCTAATCGTTGTGTGCTCAGTGAGTTGACGTGCAGGTATAAAAAGGTCAGAACATGTGAGAGGCTTTTTATGTCTGTGGGCTGTTGGGGGCAGAAGAGCATATCACATCGTTGGTAGTGTCACCTCTGGCCACTAACACATTGCAGTAAGTCTCATGCCTAGATTGGACTACAGTATTTCAACCCCTTAAATCATGAGCGGTGAGTTTTGATTTTGGAGTCTATTTTAAATTGTTTTTCATTAGTGAAAGGATTGAATGAGAAAATGTGATAAGTTAAGATAAGTGATCAAGCCACCGGAGCTTGGCGTAATATTTTGACAAGGTGGTCCAAAGTGATTTTCTCTTATGGTGCAAAATGCTGCACGAGCTTCTTCTCGCAGTAGAAGCGACAATATTGAGTTTTAAATGAAGACTTTGCTATGATTCCGTTTTAGCAATTATTCTATTTTACGAATTTCATTTGTTTATATATACATAGAATTAGAGAAGAAATATTGCAACTTAAAAAAAGGGGCACATTTTAATGAATACCAGATACACAATATATGACCCTTTAGTTCATTTACTTTATTGTTTGAAAGAGGGATGCACGGTAACTGTTATAGAAAGTACAAATAAATTCTCATGAGTAACAAAAATATTTAGAATCTTTACAAGTGGAAGTGGCATCGAACCGCGAGATGACGAACTGCTGCGCTAAAATTCTGACGAAGACATGGTTAATCTTATCTATCCCGGCTGACGTTCAAAGAACCTGTGCGGGTCAGATGTATCGACATTTCGTTCTGTATACACGTGTACACGAATGACAATAAAGTAAATCTGAATCTGAATCTGAATCTGAAGTAGTATTGACTGACTGTTGATGGGCAACATCTCTGGTTCCTTGTGCTCATTATGAAGAGGTACAGAGAAGACATGATCAACTTGAGCTACTAATTCTATAGAAAATTAAAATACATTCTAATGAGGAACACAAATGCTTAGAATTTTCAAACAAGTGGTGTCTGATGACTGGTGACGGGGCTTTCAGGACAAGAATGGAGACAGGACCCACTTGCTTTTACGTTTCTCTCAGTTTTATTGGGAAGAAAGGAAAGGATTGCACACATGTGATCGCTTGTCGCGGGAAGCAGGTTGCTCTGAGCGCGGAAGTAGCACTTCCGTGGCGAGCCATGGCGGTGTCGGGAACGGAAAAAACAGGTCAGTAGCCGGGACAGGAGAGCAAAAAAACATGGTCGGGATCAGCAACGAGTCGTAAGCCAGGAGAGGGGAGTAGACGTGGTCAAGATCAAAAAACGGGTCGGAGCCGGGAAACAGACAGGACCAAAAACAGGAGTGAGTCAGGGTCGAAAAGCTTGCAGAGAGTAAACTGAGGTTCGCAGACAGACTGACAATAGGTGACAGATAGATGTGGGTTTAAAAAGGGACAGGGAACCAATCAGAGTACTAGGCAGTTGGCGCCAAAGGAGCGGACACAGGTGCATCACATCGGTAATCATGACAGGGGCAGATCTCCAGTGCCTTGCACAAATCAGAGAGAGGTAGAGAGGAGACAAAACCAAGTTGTGCTGCTACTACCGCCATAGAAAATCCAAATACTGTATATTCTTACGAGAAACACAAATGTTTAGAATCTTTAGTGTCGGCTGACTGTTGATGGGCAACCTCTCTCGTTCCTTGTGCTCATTTTGAAAAGGTAAAGGCACACGATAAAGGCTCTATAGCAGTTGGCAAATAACGGAGTTCAATGGTTAATTGGTTGGTCGGATTCCTTAAGCACACGAGTGGTAGGGGCACCATTTCCTGTGGTGTGTCTTGGCCAAGTACAGCCTGTTGGCGCCCATCCCTTTCCAAGCCAATACATTCTAATGAATCTTATAAAAATACTTCATTTTTTCCTAACACGTGGTGTAGGCTGATTTAATATTTTTGCATGGCATCAAATGACTAATTTTAGGGTCTTTCCTTTTGTATTTTCGGGCCATATTTGTGACATCGTATTTAGCCGTTTTCCCTTTGGATCATTAATTATCGTGTATTCCTAATTTTAAACAAATTTAGTTAAAGTTGGTCGCCATAATCATAGTTATTCTGCTTCCCAAAAAAGCCACAAAAATGACGGAATCTTTACACCAAAATGCAACTATTATCGTAACAACAATATGATATGTAATAAATAACGTCGTAATAAAAGCTGATAATGACTCCGCCCATTATTTGCTCTAACCGTTTCACGTATAAATCGATGCGTTTGAGGCCTGTGTCAGAAAAACATTAGAACCCATTTGAATAAGAACGTCGCCGCGACGCATTTCCTACCACTTTTTATGTTTCGCTCCACAAGTCCTTAAACGGTAAGTAAATTGGATTTATGTCAAGTCCCTAAATATTATTATTGTTTTTACTTTCAACTACTTTTTCAAATTACTGTTAAAGCAGAGAGTGTCCTTATATTTTTTAATGTAAATTAGCTTCTCGGTTTAGCTTGTACGCACGTGTCTAATGAATTAAAATTATTGCGCTCAATCTGTGCGTGTATTTTTGTAAGCGCATTTATCTCGATATATGTTTATTCTATTTAACAGTGTTGGTAGGAAATTAGGTAAAATTATTTAATACGGTGTTCTTAACTGAGAGCTGCATAAACATTGGCAGATTATTTATTACAATATAATGATGTGCTTTTATGCCATTTCCGACCTTTTTCTCTTATTATGTGCTCAAGAAAAAAAAACACGTTTTCTCGTCGTTTTTTTCTTTTAAATGTAGCACCTCTTCAAACACTTTATAAACGACTGTAGCTCAATTTTGGTTTTATTGCTCAAATTGTCTTACCTTACTTCATTCTATTTACATTGAACATGTTTTCTTATTCCAGCGCAGTGGTTAGCACGTGTGCTGCACAGTTCTGAGGTCATGAGAACGAACCTTCCTGTATGGAGTTTGCATGTTCTCCCTGTGCTTGCATGTTTTTTCTTCATGCACTCCGGTTTCCTAACACATTCCAAAGACATGCATTTCAGGTTAATTGGCTGGTCCAAATTGTCCCTAGTGTGTGTGCCCTGCGACTGGCTGGCAAGCAGTTGAGGGTGTCCCCTGACCACTGCCTGAAGATAGCTGGGATGGGCTCCAGCACCCCCGTGACCCTACTGAGAAATAAGCGGTGCAGATGATGGATGGCTTTTCTTATTCCCATTTATGCGTGCACTTGTGGTGGAGCTCAAATTTCATTATACTTGATTAATGACAATAAATGCACTCAGAATAAGACGTGACAGTTTTAAATCAATTTTCTTTTTAAATATTTTTGTACACTGGCACAAAATAAGTTTACCTAGTTGTGTAAAAGTACTTAATTTGTTTGACTAAAATCTGTTGATTGAAATACAAGCAATCACATACATTTGATTTAAGGTTTAGAAATATGCAATCATATTACACAGCTTAAATAAGCTGACATGTTTTTTTTGCCATCTTGCTACTGTGAAAGCCCAAATGACCAATTTTTGAAGCTATCTTGTCCCTCTGGTTTTTAAAGAACTTCACAGCTACGTGCCCTCCCATGGCTGAGGCCTGTATGTGAGGTTAGCTGAGTCCCATAATTTAGGCATCCTTTTAATTTCACTTTTTCATTCTTTCTTTGTAGCCCCTTGGTTGCAGACTATTGCTCACAGCCATTTGCTATTGTTATTGTTAGCTGCTTCTGCTATTTCTTTCCGTGTCATTCGCTTTGCACAGATGGTAATACAGACGCTGGCCTACTTACGAACGAGATCAGATCGTTCGTAACCTGAATTTTTTCGTAAGTTGCTTCAGTGTTATATTTTGTATGGAATGTATGTTCAAGGTTTTATAAGTATGTTTAAGGTTTGTATAAGTAACCTGATTTGTACTAAAAAAATAAACATTTCATAAAATAATATGCTCTATAAAGATAATTAAAGTTTTTCATAATTTTTATCAAATCATCAAAAATAAATGTGCTGAAGACTAAGCTTTTTTCTGGGGTGCGGGTTTAGCAATTTAGTAAATATGTCTCATAATATATGGTGTAGCTCTTTCCCAAAATAAAATTAATATATTTTGCTTTTATGGCTCTTTGAGTCAAAAAGGTTCCCGACCCCTGCTATATACTATATATATTCTATACCCTTTTCGCCGCCCTGAAAACACAATTCTGCAAAGAACTACACAGTGTCTGGAGAGCAAAATCTTTTGGGATATTTTTTTTTCATATATACATTGACATAGGAGCAAAGGAATTTGAATGTTATTTTAATGTTAAGTTGTTTAAGTTAAGTTCTAAGTTGTATAATTTAACAAGCTATTTTTATTTAGAGGAAAATTATAAATACTGTATAAGTGATTTAAGGTTTAAATTTAATATTTTGTTTTATGCTTTAGTTTTCTATAAGTCCAAAACTTCAATATTTGAATAAAAAGGAGGAAATTAGAAATATCTTTAAGAAATCCGATTAATCGAAAAAATCGACTGATTCTTCAGTTATGAAATTAATCGTTAGTTGCAGCCCTAGTATTATTATTGTTAGCTGCCCTTCAATGCTATGCGCTTTTCACAGCTGCTCATGCAAGTGAACGTGGCTGAGTTTCACGATTCAGACAACTTCTGCTTTGGCCTTGCAAACTTTTTCTAGCCTTTCTAGAAGCCTCCTCTTAGCCACTAGCTCTGACCAACTTCAGCTACGCTATTGGATCTTTTTGTTGTTGTCAAGTCATGTATAGCCCTTCCTCACAAGAAATGACTCAAAGGGTGGTACAGATAAAACACAAACATCATCAACATGAAATATAGGTAATAACCGAATAGTTGACAGCTTTCTGAGTTCAACATAATTTGTAGGCTATTGAATACAAGTGTGTTTTAAGCCTAGATTCAAACACTCCCACAAAGATGCATTCCACATCACTGGGGCCCGAATGGAGAATGCTCTCAAACCTAGAATTTATCTTTGCTTGCGAAAGGAAATATCGAATGGAAGTAGGCGTTAGAATTTTGCCAAGTGGTATCCTTCTTCCGTAGTGCGTCTTCTTTGAATGTACTCGCCTGAGCTACATTCTAGGCTACAGCGACCTCTAGTGCTTGTTGATTACACTATCTTTTTAAGATGGAAAAGAGAAAAAGGATGTGTATACATTTCTTTAACCCTTGTATTTCAATTCTTATCCAACTTTCCTCCCTTTTGTCCAGTTTCCCACGAGACCTGCCTCCTGGACCAGGTTCTAGAGCTGATGATGAGCGAGAAGCCCCCGGCTAGCCTCACCAACCTTTTTCTGAACATAGACAGTGACACAGCTGCTACGGAGTCCGAGACCACCCACTTGAGGAGGCGAATTTGTGCCGTCATGGAGAGGAAAGCGAGCGATATGAAGGAGAAAATGGGCTCCGTCAGCAAGGAGAGTGTCAAAGCTTTCTTAAAAAGGAACCTCTTTGTTTTGTTAACCGTCGCAGCCGTGGTATTAGGTGAGGGTTGTTGTCTTGCTTAAAGTTTTTCGGTCTTTATATTTTTTCAACCTTTTACTTTCCAGGCATCGTCCTGGGTTTTGCTTTGCGTTCCCACAACTTGACCCAGAGAGAGATCAAGTACTTCTCATTCCCTGGTGAGCTGTTGATGAGAATGCTGAAAATGCTGGTGCTGCCTCTCATCGTTTCCAGTCTGGTCACAGGTGACAAGTTTGGCTCACTGCTTCATTAATTGCAATTTAAGTAAACATTAAAATAACCAATTATAGTTGTATGACTTGATATTGATAACCTAAATTAAAACATACAGAACAAAATATTTATATATTCTTCTCATTTATAAATATAAATACATCAAATAACAATATCCCTTTGAATTGACATTTCTTGATAATGAATACCTGTGAAAGGTAAATATTATTAATATTACCCTTAAATTCACATTTCTCTTTCATTTAAACAATAAGTCAATTAGATAATGGATACATAGTTTTATAATTTGATATTGATTACATGGATTATACATAATAATAGAATATATGCCTATTATTATAATCATTATCCGTAAATATAAATGCACGACTACAACAAAATACATTTAAAAACGTTAGGTGTTCTTATTCATTTTTTGAATTGCCATTTTTATGTAATATTTTTATTATAATAAATGGAAAAGTACTGATACAACATCAGGGCTGATACTGGCATTATTTAAAAGTACTGGTGAACAACTCTAGCATTGGCTGCCCTCTAGAATTTAGATTTTAGAAGATTAATAATACAGTAATCCCTTGCAGTATT
This sequence comes from Urocampus carinirostris, assembly GCF_059441175.1. NCBI lineage: Eukaryota > Metazoa > Chordata > Actinopteri > Syngnathiformes > Syngnathidae > Urocampus > Urocampus carinirostris. The sequence continues at coordinate 5,201,868 of NC_142360.1, forward strand.
TTGGTTAACTTATGGCGGTATGGCTTCTTTGCGTTTTTATTGTACATTGTATTCTGCATTCTGATTGGCTAAACAGGGGAAGATGCTTTCTATCGGCAATAAATATTGATCTCTCCACCAGCTAAACTTGCTCTGGAGCAACATAAGGGTCCTTGGCACATTTTCAAAAATGATTGTTGATGACAGAATATATGGTTTCTGTAACACATAACTGTAAGGCACATTTGATTGGGTGAGTGGGAGGGATGGGTGGAGCTATGCAAAAAGTGCAAGCACTCCCTGCCATCTCTCGCCCTACTCCGTCTGCGCCAAAAGTAAGCACATCAGGCTCTCTGTTCTCAGAATGTTGTGACGTTTTTACCAAATAAATGCTTCCATCTGGTTTTGAAACCAATATGTAGGAAAAAAGGGTCAAAATGAGTTTAACCGATCTTGAGTAATTGCAAGAAAGAGACAAGTGTAAAGTGGTATGTTTGTTGATTTTGGGACACGGGCTCTGGCATTATTCTCTTTTCATAATTTTTATCAAATCATCAAAAATAAATGTGCTGAAGACTAAGTTTTTTTTCTGGGGTGCGGGTTTAGCAATTTAGTAAATATGTCTCATAATATATGGTGTAGCTCTTTCCCAAAATAAAATTAATATATTTTGCTTTTATGGCTCTTTGAGTCAAAAAGGTTCCCGACCCCTGCTATATACCATATATATACTATACCCTTTTCGCCGCGCTGAAAACACAATTCTGCAAAGAACTACACAGTGTCCGACTGCGATCAGAGCAAATGATCAAATCAGAGTCATAAGAGCAAAGAAAACGGAATGATTAGAATTGTTATTTCTGAAAAATACATGTTTTATGTATATTTCCAGGTTTTGTAGCATTTTCATATTTCGGCTTTTGACAGGAGATATATTAAGGAGAGCAAAATCTTTTGGGGTATTTAAGTTTTTTTTCATATATACATTGACATAGGAGCAAAGGAATTTGAATGTTATTTTAATGTTAAGTTGTTTAAGTTAAGTTCTAAGTTGTATAATTTAACAAGCTATTTTTATTTAGAGCAAAATAATAAATACTGGATAAGTGATTTAAGGTTTATATTTAATATTCTTGTCTGTTTTTATTCATATTTATGTTCCAAAAACATTAAGTTAAAGTGTGTTCAATAAATGTTTATCCTGGTTGGCGCGCGACCTTAAGTGTGTTTTGAATTTAGGCCCCTTGTGCAATTGAGTTTGACATCCCTGCTCTAAGGTAAAGGCAGTTTTCCATGACTCTCACTTGATGGCAGTAAATTATCGTGTAAATTAATGTCGACTGACAAGGTATAATCTATATAATTGTGTGAAAAAATAGGAAGATCATTTTTAAACTTATAAATTAACAGTACTAATGTTATTTGTAAAAAAATAAAATAAAAATAAGAACATTACTTGTATTGATTAAAATAATACATAAGGCCGTAATTTAGGTTTGATCTTGAATAATAAAAAATTAAAAAATCAAATAAATAAAGGTTTCTACCACGCGTGTTTTGACTATCGCGGGACATTTTTGGAATGCAACCCCCACCCAAAGCGAAGGATTACTTTAATTTAATAATTTTATCCAGTTTAAAAGAAAAATATCATTTGTCGAAATCATAGATACTGGTACATGTTTTTTGGGTTATGTAGCGGAAGTAATTTAATATACTTCTGGTATCTGTTTATGGTATGGGTGTCAATGACATCATCAATAGTGTGAGAGAGGTAGTCTAGATATTTTTCTATTGAAATAATTGAAATAATGTTGCAGGAATGTCCTCTCTGGATGGAAAGGCATCGGGTAAAATGGGAGCGCGTGCCGTGGTCTACTACATGGTGACAACCCTGATTGCCGTTTTCATTGGAATCGTCATCGTCGTCATCGTCAAGCCTGGTGAAGGTAGCCGGGACAGTCCGGTAGACAAAAGCAGCAACGTAGAACTGGTCCAAGCTACGGACGCCTTCCTGGACCTCATCAGGTGATTTCTTTCATCGACGGAATGGGATTTAACATTTTGTAGTTGTTCTTGCTATGAATGTTAGGTTACTACTCTTTTTTCTTTTTCATTAAAAATTTCTTGCGCCAATTTTTAATACATTTACAAATATTGGTTACTGGCCTCATCTTAATACTGAAAATCGTTATTGGCTTTTATTATTTTAATTATATTTTGTCTTATTTTATTTATTTGTAAATTTTCAAAAGGATATTATAAATTGGATATTATGAATTGATTTGGATGTTTTTAATTATATTTCTTTTAATATTAAACGCAATTATTTATGTTTTCATATTTTTAACAGTTTTTTTAAATATAATATTACAATATGTTTAAAAATTGAAAACTCATTTGAATGTTTTTTTTATTATTTATTTTAATTTTTGTTTTATCACACGTTTTTTAATTATTATTTATTTTATTATTGTTTTTCTTTTACATTTTATTTATAACATTCATAATATTCAACACTTGTGTATTTAAGTTGGCTGGCAGTGTTTTAACTGGGCTGGCAGTGAATAAATTAAATTAATGAAAGTTTTGAAAAGTTTTCAAATCATATTTTTCTATTAAAAACCAAGAATAAATGTCCCTCTTTTATAGTTGTACTTAATGTTCCAATTAAGATAAATTGGTTTTCAGCTTTGAAATGTGCTTTTTTCCATTCACATGCCATTTTAGAATGTCTCAAAATCAAAAATATTTTTAACCTCCGTCACAGGAACATGTTTCCACCCAATCTTGTTGAAGCTTGCTTCAAACAGGTAGGAATACATAATTTTGTAATCATTCTTTAAGGGATGCACGATAACTTTCAGGCCTATACCGATAACAAATTATAACATTGCAGTTATCGCTCTGATAGAAATAAGAAGACCTGATAGGCACTTTGAGCCACTTGTGTTTGTGTGTTATGTATATTTTTAAGACATATAGCATGCAGTTAAAAAAAACAAGTTGGCCTGTTGGTTGTATTGGGTCTTAAGGAGCTGGATTTCATCCGTTATTGATTACAACTGGTTAATGTGCTTTTAAAATCTTTATGCGTCACTGACTTTCTGCCATGATACAAGTAGTCTTCTTAATAGTCGCATCCAGGCTTAAATGCTCCAAAACTTAAGTAGACGTTCTGGTATGCATGGTTAATGTTGACACAGCCATTTCTCTATGTTTGGAAAAAAGTTCTCGTGTACCCCTTGTTTTTTATTTTTATTTTTCAGAAAAATTCAATTTAAACTGTATTTCGCAGTACAAAACCACATATAAGAGGTGTTCCTATCCTAAAAACGACACAGGGATCCTCAACTCCACTGATAACGCCACAAAAGTCAGCCTCAACCTCAGCACGGCGCAGGTAAGCCCTTGTGTCATCCATCCACCTCAAGCGTCACCGTGACAACCGTCTCCTGTAGGAAATGCAGGAGGAAATGGTGCCGGTATCTGGTTCTGCCGATGGCGTCAACGCTTTGGGTTTGGTCGTCTTCTCCATGTGCCTTGGTCTGGTCATCGGCAAAATGAAGCTCAAGGGTCGGGCCCTCAGGGACTTTTTCGACTGCCTTAACGAAGCCATCATGAGGCTGGTGGCTGTCATTATTTGGTCAGCTCGCACACATACTCACAATTATATAGAATGTAACCCTTGTTACTTATCATAGGGATGTTTGATACTATAGTTTTTCCTGACCTATACCCACTGTGGCCAGGGATCCATTCATAGGCCTGTATATATAGGAGACCCTCACAATATGAGATGAAACCATTATAAGGTTGGAATCGCAAAGTTAAATTTTCGTATGTTGCGGGATAGAAACCTATGTTAATTAGTGAATTGCGTTCTGTACCCTAAAAAAAAAACATTACATACTATATTGTTATTTTAATAACTGCTTAAGTACATTATACAGTTCATGCATGTAATAAAATAAATTGATAAATATACGCAGAAAACAAAAATTGAATTTTATTTACTTTGGTGTACCAGGACTTGATCTGGTCTAGTGGAGTAGTGTGTGGATGGAGACGGGGGGAGAAGACGGCAAATTAAGAAAATTGATTTTGAAACTTTCACTCGCAAGGATTGTGATGTCTTTAGATTTTCTTGCTTTGATCGCCTCCTTATTTTAAAGAACTGTCCCAATTGTCGATTGTTTACAGCCAAGCAATTTTGCGAGGCCGGCGATTCATGTGCCTTCTTTGTAGGTCATGGTTATCATGTTTTTGCTTCCCAATTATTTTTATTCAACGGAAAAATCGTCACGACAGGTACGCCCCGGTAGGCATCTTCTTTCTGATCGCGGGCAAGATCATGGAGATGAAGGATCTGGCACAGATGGGCGGCCAGCTGGCCATGTACACTATGTCGGTCATCCTGGGCCTCTTCATACACGGATTGTTCGTGCTGCCACTGCTTTACTTGCTGGTGACCCGGAAAAACCCTTACAACTTCATCGGTGGTTTGCTGCAGGCGCTCATCACTGCCCTGGGAACCTCCTCTAGGTGAACATTATTCCCAATATGAGATCAATTTACAAAATTGGTCCGAATATGACATACTTCTATAGGTATATTTCAAAAATATTTCTACAGAAATACCACTACAGTAATACTACATAACAAAAATATTCCGACGTAAACATTACCCGACTACAGTAATGTTACAAAAATTACAAAAATTCAAGTGCAATAATACTACAAAAAAAAAAAAAAATCAAATTTAGCGCTTAAAACAGGAACCACTGATCAATAGATAAATAATCCAGTACTGATCTTGTTTTTTGTTTTTGTTGTGATTGTCTATCAACAGCTCCGCTACTCTGCCGATTACGTTTCGATGCCTGGAGGAGAACAACCGTGTTGACAAAAGGGTGACCCGTTTTGTTCTCCCCGTGGGTGCCACCATCAACATGGACGGCACAGCCCTCTACGAAGCTGTGGCGGCCATTTTTATCGCACAAGTTAATGGCATGGACCTAAACTTTGGACAGATTCTCACGATTAGGTAATTTAACAAATCTTTTCATTGACTGGATCAGGGGTGGGCTTGGTTTTGGATCCACATTGTTCTCCCCAGGTACTCCTGTCTTATCCCCTATTTTTTTTTATCAAAATCCTGCTATGAAGCTTTCCCAACACACTCAATAGACTTATACCTCTCAAATTACAGTAAGACATCGGTTATCGCGGTTAATGGGAACAAAACCACCCGCGATAAGTGAAAATCTGCGAAGTAGCGACTCCCCTTCCCAAAAAAAAAAAAAAAAAAATCTCGTCTCATTATCTGCACCGCTTATCCTTATTAGGGTCGTGGGGGGGCTGGAGACCATCCCAGCCATCTCCGGGCAGTGGGCAGGGGACACCCTGAACTGGTTGCCAGCCAATCGCAGCTGCAAATCACATTAGTTCTCGCAGCTAGCTGCGTTCTTCATTGACGCACGAGCCGAGTGATCCACCGCTAAGAGTCGTACAGCTGGGCGATTTTATGTCCACCCGGGACGATCGGAGACAAATTCACGACAGGGTTTTTACCGCGGGTGCCGTTTGGTCGCTCCCGCGAGCAAGCCCCTAACCCGCAGCTCGGGTACTTTCGGGCGCGATACGCACGACACCGACACAGTTACAGGGGTCCCGCGCACGTCCGCTGATTTTCGCCCGCCACGCGCGGACGGCCGCTTGTCTTCGCGCCGCGCTACTGGGGTTGTCGGACGAGCGGGTTCCCCCCAGTTACGTGGGTAGCCCAATCACGCCCGCCGCCTTTTCTCGCGTCGCGCCGTGTGATGCCGCGTCCGCCGAACTCGCTCCGTCGTGCGGCCCGGGAGTGACCCCCCACCGCGATGCCCCTTAAAAAAAAAAAAAAATTATATATATATATATATATATATATATATATATATATATATATATATATATATATATATATATATATATATATATAAAACATTAAAAAAAGTTTTTTTTTTTTAACCATTACAGACCGTGAAGCTCTGAAGCTGCGAACGTCCAACCGCGGAGTTGCGAGGTCTTACTGTTCTACACACCAGCCCGTCACCTTTCCTTTTGTACAAGGGAACCACACATGCACTACGCCAGTACCACATAACAATTATAATAAGAAATATTGTTTGCCAAACCATTAAGATATTATATACATATATTCTTTTTTAATTGTATTTGAATATTTTCTGTTTTTCAGATTTAGACCAAAATATCACAATCACCTCTTACAAAAAAACGCTTTTAAACTTTTAAAAATTGGATTAATCCATTAGAACACCATCCAAAGTACTTAACCTGTCTACACTGTTGTCAAGGAAACTATACCACTAATTATCATGTGGATTCCAAGTATGTCTTTCTGCACGGCAATGTTATTTTCTCCTCCATCCGCCCACTCAGTATCACGGCAACGGCCGCCAGCATCGGAGCAGCAGGCATCCCTCAAGCCGGCCTGGTTACCATGGTGATCGTATTGACATCTGTGGGACTGCCCACTGAGGATATATCTCTCATCATCGCCGTGGATTGGTTCCTGTGAGTTACCCATTAAATGTCAGCTTGACGGGTGATTGGTTGGGGACTTTCCGCCTAAATGTCATTGTCTCCCCTATGTACCAGCTCGGTAGCCTAGATGGTAGGGCGCCCGCTCCGAGACTGGGAGGTCGCTCGTTCAAGCCTCGGCCGAGTCATACCTAAGACTTATAACATTGGTACTCATTGCCTCCCTGCTTGGCGCTCGGCATTAAGGGTTGGAATTGGGGTGTTTGGTCACCTAATGACTCCCAACACAGCAGTTGGGTCTAAAAAACCCGGCGTCGAGAGGTTCGGGTGTCAAATGATTTCCTGTATATATCATGTTTATGGTTTATACTGGCTGAAAAAATATATAAATACATTTTTAAAAAATGTAGCATTTATAAGAGCTTTACAAGTCAAGTCACATTTATTTATACAGCCCTTAATCACAAAAATGTCTCAAAGGATTACAGGATTACAATTACAAAATTGCTTTTCTGTGTCACTGTCCTGTGGGTGCATTACTGATAAGAAGTCATTGTTTACAGTTACCTCATTTAAAAAGTCAGTGTGTTGCCCCACCACATATACCCCCATACACCCAGATTGCTGACACCCAAAAGTAGTCCTTTACTCTTAAAGTTACAAATTACCGTATATACTCACATTGAAGCTGGCCGCCTAGAACTACTTAAAATAGGCTCATAATAAAAGAAATAGAAGAGTATGTCTACACGACCCAGCTGAAGTGGTGAACCTTTCATATTTTTTGGCTTTTGCGATCTTAAGGGATTGCAAACTAACACAGCCAAGATACTACCAATGAGGACGCAACTCTGGACAACTTTCTCCACTGTTGACGGTTCCTGGCCTGTAGGTCGTGGAAAAGTTGGAACCTATCCATTCCTTAATGTTGTCCTCCCATTTCTTTTTAGGTCTTCCTCTCTTCCTGCTCCTTAGGACTGTGCCCTGTCACATTAGCTCGGTCAATCCTAATGATCTTATAACGTGACCATACCACTGAAGTTCCGTCCGCGCACAGTTGACAACAGTTCTTCGTATGGTCCAATGTGCCTTCTGAGGGTGTTGCACACCGTTTGGTTTGTCACATGGGCTAAGTAGCTGGTACCTACAAGTTTCCTGTAGCATCACATCTCCATGGTCTGGATTGTCTTGCCAGCCAGTTTTGCTGTGAGAGTCCATGTCTCACAATTGTAGAAGAAGATGGAATATTTCGATTTTTTATTTCGCTGCTACGGTCTTGTCCCTTCAAGATGGGTTTAAGTCTGGCAAGAGCGGCTGTGGTTTGAACTATCCTGGCCAGGACGTCTGGTTCTGACACCTCTTCTGATATGACAGCTCCAAGATATTTAGATTTGGTGACAGGTTCTAGCTCTCTGTGGATGATGGTGATGTTTGTGGTGACACCTTGGGGATTGGTGGTTATTACTTCTTTTTTTCTGTGCTGATTTCCATCAAATACTGGCTTAATGCTTTGCCTGGGCAATTGACCAGCTCTTGTGAGTACCTGTTGGTCTCATGCCAATCCGGCAACATTATCAGCAAAGCTGAAGCTAGCAATGTTGTGTTTTTGATATGGACTGTACCTTCATGTTGCTTTGGACATGATCCTCTCAAGGAAGATGAATAAAGTTAGAGAGAGAATGCAGCCTTGTCACACGACTGTGGTTTTAAATCGCGCTTCAATGTTATCATTGATCAGTCCCGCACTGTTGGCATTGGCATACAGTTCTTCAATGGTTTGAGCTAGTTTCTGGCTCATGTTGTACTTCTGCAAGACATCATCAACATTAAATATAGATTATACGCCAAGTCTAGTCGACAACTTCCTGACTTCTGCTGCAGGTTCTAAATAATGGCCTCAGTCAGGTCCAAGTGCCGGTATGATGGATCAAATTGCATGCACCATGCAACAACGCTCCAACGCAGGGGCTTCAATTTGCTATTCGTAACACAACCAAATATGTTCATCCAAACTGACCCCCTGGTTTCAGTTTTCTACTTTTTTTAGTTCTGACTACCGCCTAGATGTGAGTATAAACCCCGGGTCCGTAACCTTTTTGACCCAAAGCTGTAAAACCGAAACACCCCGCAAAAATTGAGAGAGCCACACGTTATATTTGAAGACAAAATTCAACAAAACTGCCAAAATTGCTTTCCAGATAAAAGGTAATTTTTTTGTGACTGTGTACCATTTAATCAAATCTTTGAAATAATAATGCTAGAGCCTGTGTCCCCTTATCAATAATAAACCAATTAAAATTTGTCTCCCTCCCTTAGTTACTTCGAGTTGAAACTCATTTTGACCGTCATTTTTGTCCTAATTAATGGTTTGAAAACATGATGTACCAGCCTAGATGGTAGAGCGCCCACTTTGAGACTGGGAGGTCGCTGGTTCGCGCCTCGGCCGAGTCATACCTAAGACTTATAACATTGGTAAAATGGCGGCGCCCTCTGTTGGCTGCGGCTGCATCGGCTCGCTACAACGGGTCAGGTGTATCGACATTTCGTTCTGTGTACATTGTTACAAAGAATGACAATACAAATGAAATTATTATTATTATATTATTATGATGGAAGCTAAGCTCTTATGTAGAAATTACAAGGAATACTGCAGAAAGGAAATCCTAATCTTTGATGTGTCGTGAGGAAGAATCGCCAAGGTTTAAAAGACAATACTTTTAATAAGTAGCAGAGTAAAGCACCATGTTGTAACATGTTGTTACAGTATTTGTTACAGAGAAAAATATCTGCGTTCCAGGCATGAGTTCCATTGTAACATGTTACTCCCAACACTGGCGTTGGGGTAATACTCCCCTTTCCTTTCTTCAGAGACCGCTTGCGTACCACCACGAACGTGCTTGGCGACTCCCTCGGGGCGGGAATCTTGGAGCATCTGTCTCGAAGTGAGTTGCAGAATCGACACGAGGAGGTGCAAAATTCCGGCATCGAAGAAATCGAGAAGCCGTACCAGCTCATCTGCCAGGACAACGATACCATGAACAACCACAATAGCGAAACGACCATGTGATTGCCCAAAGTTGACGGGTTATTCTCTTGGTGAATATAGTATAGAAAAAAATATCCAATTTTTTCAACTAAATTTCAATCATTTAAAAAGTTGTAATAGACATCTATAGAATAAAATTTAAGTCACTAAAAATGGGAAACGATGCCCAAAAAATGCCACGTTACTGACAAAATGAAGTTACTTTTATACAAAAAACATTGTATTACAAAATAAAATCATGATAATAAATATAATTTTAAAAATATGAAGAAGAATTCTGTAGATTATTAAGAAAGAATAATCGGTGGAAGACAACACATTTTTCAAAAAAAAAAAATTGAAACAAAACAAAATGAAAAAATTTGTAAAAACGCTATTACGTATCAAGTTGTATACAGAATTAAGGAAGAATACTTGTTGACAGACAAAATAAACACAGTTACTTTAGTACAAAAAAAAGGTACGAAACAAAATTAAGTCCCAATGTATTGCAAAGCGTATGAAGAAACGCAATGACGAATTATGTTGTAAAGTTGTATAGAATATTGTTGTGAATCAAAACAAAGTCACTATATTACAGAAAGTGTACTAAAATGTTCAGACACAAAATGAAGGCATTCTGTTTCGATATATTGAAATAATTGAAATGGTATAAGACTACATAAAGGCATATGAAGTATTGCAAAAGTTACGATACTACAAAAAAGGTATGAAAAATATTAGGACATAGAAGTTATAATATTGCTGCATGTGAAACAAAATTTAGTCGTAATATATCGGAAAAAGTAAAAATACAAGTATTTACGTGTATAGTTATTAAGTATATAGAATACTATGGAAGAATTATTGTTGCAACTAAGTGACTACTGTACTACAAAAACGCTACATGTCAAAAGGAAGTAATGTATGTATGCTTGTATGCAATATGTGCCTGTATGTGTGCGTGTGAAAAAAAACCCGGAAAATTAAGAACTTTATTTAACTAAATTTGGGAACTGGGATACGAAATTATTTGTAACGTTCGAAAAAGGTAGCATTATGCCATGACGCAAAAAAGGTAACACCATGAGAAGAAACCAAAGTCACAACATATTGGAAAGAAAAACAACATTGTTTGGTAAAATAAGTATTATATAGAAGAAAAAGTATTCAAACAGCTGTTACATTCTAACACGAAATGTCAGGGTATTATAACATGATATACCAAAAATGATAACAATGCGTGTCAAAATCATTTTGCTGCAAAAAATACTAAAAATTCAGAACACACAAGACATAATGAAAAAAAGGATAAAATTAGATACTTTGTGCGGAAACGTCCTGTCACTCGAAAAGTTGGTACTACAGGACAATGTTTCATAACAGAATGCTTAATAATGGTTAAAATTGCATTGTTAAGCTAAAACAATGAGTCAACCTGTGGTGTGTTTGGCAATACATTGAAAATGTAATGGTTTATAAATATTGCCAAGTAAAGCACTTACTTTTTGTTTTAGACATTTATTTTGAAATATTACGTCATTACTCTTGAAAAAACACGACCCACACTAACTGAAAACAGGAATGATTTTTCAAACCCATGAGTTGTTTTTCCATATACTCAAGGATATATTTATTTGTTATTGGAAGATTTACTCATTACTACTTCCTGTTTGTTAAATTGCAGGCTTTGAGGGTCAGCCTGTCATTTTTTTCATTGAGACTACCTTCCATAGAACCTGGAGCTTTGTTAATAGTGCATATATCTTGTTTTCTTTTAAATCTATTTTCATGCTTGAAATGTGAATGCACGCGGACTGTTAAACACTTTTTGCTACTTGTTCTCAATTTGAATCCTAATATTTCACTGAGGTACCTCTTAAGAATATGTGTTATTATTTTTAAAGGCCCACTGTGTATTTTGTAGCGGCCTCTAGTGTTGTAAACATACTTCATTTATTAAAATAAAACACTTGATTCAAATATTACCATGGACATGTACTATTTCATAAACAAGAAGTTTGTAATTTACGTTATATAACTTCTTTGGCCACCATCTTGGTTCTATGGAAGCCCTAACTGCCACCTATCCCACCCAACTGAGACCTCAACGTGATGGTCGCCGAGTCCTGTTAATCCAGGCATTTGGAGCTTGTTTTCCACTGTTTCCTTCTCTTTCCCCCGTGTTGTCAATTGGATACGGGCAATGGCTTGCCAGTAGCAGCTATTATTGTTACCTGCTCCATTCTCTACATTCAGTGTCACTCGCCTTACACAGCTTATCATGTATGTGAACTTGGCTAAGTCCCATGATTCAGGCACCTTTGACTTTTATTTCCACTATTACTTTTTCCAGTCACTCATGTTAGCCACTCATTGTTGGCTATGGCCTGCAGTTTGACATTATCTCCTTGTATCAGTCCTATATCACTCGCCTTTTACAGTTAATCATGTAAGCAAACGTTGCTGAGTCCTGTGATTCAGAAATCTGACTTTTTTCCTTCACTAGTCACTCATGTTAGCCACATAGATGCAGGCTATAGCTTGCTGCTAGTCACTTGATCATTTTTGCAGCTTCTGCTTTGTCCTCCAGTGTCACGCTTCACACAGGCTGTCACATTTATTATTTTCTCCTGTTAGCTGCTAATGTTTGCCACTACACAAGCGCTGACCAACTCCACCTATTCACTCTTTTCAGCTGCTCCCGGTTTATCCAGCTCGCTTGGCCTTTTGTTGCTCACGGAGATTAACACCAGCTTTCATATCTTGTCACAAGCTTAAATTCATCCTTGCTCTTCGAAATGTGGTATCCTGTCCTTCTGGTGTGTCTTAAAATGCACAAGCTTCAGTCCCATTCTAAGCTTCAATCACCTTTAGTGGGGAATTATTACACACTATCACTTTAATATTTATTTTATATAAGATCAACTATCTTATTGATAATGTGATGTTTTCCTCACTTATCTATGGGATAAGATTTTGCCAAGAAATATTTGTTTTTGTGAAATGTCTCTCTAGGTTTGTTAAGGTGCAGTAAGTTCATGCTTTATGCTTCACATTAGAACCGAATTATTTGAAAAGAAGTGATCACTATGTAACGTTTAAAGCGATATGGACTTGATTTTACTTACAGTATCATGAAGGGGGGCCAGGAATTGATGGGACAATGTGATGAAATAAAAGACTCCGGAATGACACGGTGAGGATTTTATTTGTGTTTGTAGTGACCCCTGGTGGAGGAAATTCTTTTGAAGTCAGTTTAACGCTTTTTATCCAGGTAAGTAATTTGTTTTGTTCCTGGCAATTATCTCATCTCATCTCTCATTAGGATTAGGGTTAGGGTCTCTGAAGAAAGAACATAGGGTTATGTTCCTGGCAATTAAGTTATCTATAATTATAAAGTCTTACAGTTTTTTTTCCCATGACAGTATTTTTTGTAGTTTTCAAATCAAAATTATGTTTGTACTGCTAATTTGTGTTTACAAGTTTTTAGATTTATTTTAAAAATAAACAACAGTATATAAATAATTTAAACCACCATAACCAAAACCATAAAAATGTAAGTTTTACTAACCAAGAATAGATTCAAAAGACATGTTTAGAAGCTCATTTTATCTTAAATTATCCATTCTTAAAATGTACACTCGGACGTCTGCATTCCTTTCAATAAGCTAGCTAGCTTTAGGTAGGATAGCTTTCATTACTGAATATTTACCATCTAATTCAAAATTGAAAATACAATTGTTAAAAGGTGAATACTTAGTAAAACTGACGTAACATCATTTTAAATATGTTTCACTATGATAGTTTCGTTTTTATACATTTTGTTCTAACGGCTAGCCCTAGTCGTTAGCAGCTAACATCAATCGTAACGCAGTGATGAATTATTTAATCAAAAGTAAGATATTATTGATCCCAATTTCTTATTGACAAGGATTTGTCAATATTTATGACATTATAAACGGTTTAGGTGTAATGTTTATACCTAACGCTAAACGCTTGCTAATAACGCTATTAGCTTGTTAACGATGTAAAAACGTATATGCACTTTTTTATTGTGTAACCTGTACTTATTGCAAGGTAATATTTTATACCCACTTTCTTCTATTAGTTCCATTCCAAACACATTTGTTTGTTCATGACAGAGATTTATGAAAGACATAAGATAGATAGATAGATAGATAGATAGATAGATAGATAGATAGATAGATAGATAGATAGATAGATAGATAGATAGATAGATAGATAGATAGATAGATAGATAGATAGATAGATAGATAGGTAGGTAGGTAGGTAGGTAGGTAGGTAGGTAGGTAGGTAGGTAGGTAGGTAGGTAGGTAGGTAGGTAGGTAGGTAGGTAGGTAGGTAGGTAGGTAGGTAGGTAGGTAGGTAGGTAGGTAGGTAGGTAGGTAGGTAGGTAGGTAGGTAGGTAGGTAGGTAGGTAGGTAGGTAGGTAGGTAGGTAGGTAGGTAGGTAGGTAGGTAGGTAGGTAGGTAGGTAGGTAGGTAGGTAGGTAGGTAGGTAGGTAGGTAGGTAGGTAGGTAGGTAGGTAGGTAGGTAGGTAGGTAGGTAGGTAGGTAGGTAGGTAGGTAGGTAGGTAGGTAGGTAGGTAGGTAGGTAGGTAGGTAGGTAGGTAGGTAGGTAGGTAGGTAGGTAGGTAGGTAGGTAGGTAGGTAGGTAGGTAGGTAGGTAGGTAGGTAGGTAGGTAGGTAGGTAGGTAGGTAGGTAGGTAGGTAGGTAGGTAGGTAGGTAGGTAGGTAGGTAGGTAGGTAGGTAGGTAGGTAGGTAGGTAGGTAGGTAGGTAGGTAGGTAGGTAGGTAGGTAGGTAGGTAGGTAGGTAGGTAGGTAGGTAGGTAGGTAGGTAGGTAGGTAGGTAGGTAGGTAGGTAGGTAGGTAGGTAGGTAGGTAGGTAGGTAGGTAGGTAGGTAGGTAGGTAGGTAGGTAGGTAGGTAGGTAGGTAGGTAGGTAGGTAGGTAGGTAGGTAGGTAGGTAGGTAGGTAGGTAGGTAGGTAGGTAGGTAGGTAGGTAGGTAGGTAGGTAGGTAGGTAGGTAGGTAGGTAGGTAGGTAGGTAGGTAGGTAGGTAGGTAGGTAGGTAGGTAGGTAGGTAGGTAGGTAGGTAGGTAGGTAGGTAGGTAGGTAGGTAGGTAGGTAGGTAGGTAGGTAGGTAGGTAGGTAGGTAGGTAGGTAGGTAGGTAGGTAGGTAGGTAGGTAGGTAGGTAGGTAGGTAGGTAGGTAGGTAGGTAGGTAGGTAGGTAGGTAGGTAGGTAGGTAGGTAGGTAGGTAGGTAGGTAGGTAGGTAGGTAGGTAGGTAGGTAGGTAGGTAGGTAGGTAGGTAGGTAGGTAGGTAGGTAGGTAGGTAGGTAGGTAGGTAGGTAGGTAGGTAGGTAGGTAGGTAGGTAGGTAGGTAGGTAGGTAGGTAGGTAGGTAGGTAGGTAGGTAGGTAGGTAGGTAGGTAGGTAGGTAGGTAGGTAGGTAGGTAGGTAGGTAGGTAGGTAGGTAGGTAGGTAGGTAGGTAGGTAGGTAGGTAGGTAGGTAGGTAGGTAGGTAGGTAGGTAGGTAGGTAGGTAGGTAGGTAGGTAGGTAGGTAGGTAGGTAGGTAGGTAGGTAGGTAGGTAGGTAGGTAGGTAGGTAGGTAGGTAGGTAGGTAGGTAGGTAGGTAGGTAGGTAGGTAGGTAGGTAGGTAGGTAGGTAGGTAGGTAGGTAGGTAGGTAGGTAGGTAGGTAGGTAGGTAGGTAGGTAGGTAGGTAGGTAGGTAGGTAGGTAGGTAGGTAGGTAGGTAGGTAGGTAGGTAGGTAGGTAGGTAGGTAGGTAGGTAGGTAGGTAGGTAGGTAGGTAGGTAGGTAGGTAGGTAGGTAGGTAGGTAGGTAGGTAGGTAGGTAGGTAGGTAGGTAGGTAGGTAGGTAGGTAGGTAGGTAGGTAGGTAGGTAGGTAGGTAGGTAGGTAGGTAGGTAGGTAGGTAGGTAGGTAGGTAGGTAGGTAGGTAGGTAGGTAGGTAGGTAGGTAGGTAGGTAGGTAGGTAGGTAGGTAGGTAGGTAGGTAGGTAGGTAGGTAGGTAGGTAGGTAGGTAGGTAGGTAGGTAGGTAGGTAGGTAGGTAGGTAGGTAGGTAGGTAGGTAGGTAGGTAGGTAGGTAGGTAGGTAGGTAGGTAGGTAGGTAGGTAGGTAGGTAGGTAGGTAGGTAGGTAGGTAGGTAGGTAGGTAGGTAGGTAGGTAGGTAGGTAGGTAGGTAGGTAGGTAGGTAGGTAGGTAGGTAGGTAGGTAGGTAGGTAGGTAGGTAGGTAGGTAGGTAGGTAGGTAGGTAGGTAGGTAGGTAGGTAGGTAGGTAGGTAGGTAGGTAGGTAGGTAGGTAGGTAGGTAGGTAGGTAGGTAGGTAGGTAGGTAGGTAGGTAGGTAGGTAGGTAGGTAGGTAGGTAGGTAGGTAGGTAGGTAGGTAGGTAGGTAGGTAGGTAGGTAGGTAGGTAGGTAGGTAGGTAGGTAGGTAGGTAGGTAGGTAGGTAGGTAGGTAGGTAGGTAGGTAGGTAGGTAGGTAGGTAGGTAGGTAGGTAGGTAGGTAGGTAGGTAGGTAGGTAGGTAGGTAGGTAGGTAGGTAGGTAGGTAGGTAGGTAGGTAGGTAGGTAGGTAGGTAGGTAGGTAGGTAGGTAGGTAGGTAGGTAGGTAGGTAGGTAGGTAGGTAGGTAGGTAGGTAGGTAGGTAGGTAGGTAGGTAGGTAGGTAGGTAGGTAGGTAGGTAGGTAGGTAGGTAGGTAGGTAGGTAGGTAGGTAGGTAGGTAGGTAGGTAGGTAGGTAGGTAGGTAGGTAGGTAGGTAGGTAGGTAGGTAGGTAGGTAGGTAGGTAGGTAGGTAGGTAGGTAGGTAGGTAGGTAGGTAGGTAGGTAGGTAGGTAGGTAGGTAGGTAGGTAGGTAGGTAGGTAGGTAGGTAGGTAGGTAGGTAGGTAGGTAGGTAGGTAGGTAGGTAGGTAGGTAGGTAGGTAGGTAGGTAGGTAGGTAGGTAGGTAGGTAGGTAGGTACTTACTTTGTTCATCCCCGAAGGGAAATTCACATTTCCAGCAGCATCCCTGAGCTGAGAACAATCGAGAACAATCGAAAATAACACGGGAGCTGCTGGAGTGGCTGCCATTCGTGACGGCGCCGGAAGAAAAGATTCAATTTGAATCATGTACAAACAAACAAACAATTGAATCATGTACAAACAAACAAAATATTCATGTTTCAATAAGTGGAGTGTTAATAAAATGGGGGGAAAATAATTTCTGATACTGATATAACCAGGTAAAACTAATTTTAAGTTACCTGTCCAAATGAATGTTGTGCCATCTCACCTTTCCCACTCTCTCTCCTCTCACCTTTCCCACTCTCTCTCCTGCAGTTGACTTGCTGCTGCTCGCTCCTGAAACTAAGATAAGCTTCATACAGATATTTTTTTAATCAAGTTCACCCTAAATTGAGTTTTTTATCGAGGCACATCTCATAAATTTTAAATGAATCTAAATAACATTTGCCCCTTCCTTCCTACAAAAGTTTAATAAGTAATGCAATGAAACAACTAACTAACCCTAACCCAAAAATCTCTTTTTGTTTGTTTAGTGTGTATGGCTGACGCTAATAGCATACAATGCAACGCTACATTGAAAACGACATTTTATCTGCACCAGTTGCTTTTATTGTTTAAAATTGTAAAATAAGCTTTAGAGATACTTCGTGGACTAAATTTGATTCCAAATTGATATTTCACTGTTAACATCACACATCTTACACATTTTATTTGTATCTTTTTAAAGGAAGGCTGATAATATTTTGCCTACAAAAGAAAATGTAGATTTTTCATCATTAGATATAACGTAAGCTGAGATGTTAAAACGAGGGAAAAAATATAATACGTTTGCAATAAAACAACACCAAAAGACAGTTGTTTCCGGTTCTTTTATAAAATAGTTCACATAATGTTTCAACATACAGTGTATTCTTCTACAACACAATGATCGTGTGCTTCACACACAATCGAGCCCTCAAAGTTTAAACAGACTTGCCATGTAGTGAATGGAATAATAATGAAGAGTACTTTGGCATAGTTTCATGGCGGGACTATGTCGTGGTGATGGTGACCAACGCAGATACGATAAGTTTAAATAGCTGGTTCAAAACATCGACTCTACGGTTATGTTAACAGTCATTATAAAGAGCCGACAAATTGCTTCTCGAATTCTCGCTGTATGTAGGTTCCACGCTTTAATCATATAACAAGTCACAAACGGGCAGTCGAAGGCCTAAAGGGATTGTGAAACCCAGATTGTACAAAAAAGGTGCAATTGAGTTAAAAAAAAGCCTCCTATTTAAGTTGTGTACCCACAAAACCTGAACTAGTTACTTGGAGGAGTAATACATAGTAGACACTGGCATACAACAATCCTTTCTGAGGTGGAGATCGCAGGGTAAAATTACTGTATAGTGGGTGATAGAAACTGATGGCAGTCCCCTATCTCTGTATCCAACTCCACTGTACCAGCTCAAGTCACATCACTCCAAAGGTAGATACATTTTATTTTTTTTCCTGTGCATTTATGTATTTATCTGCGATTGGCTGGCAACCAGTTCAGGGTGTCCCCTGCCCACTGCCCGATGATTGCTGGGATGGGCTCCAGCACCCCCGCGACCCACCCTACTGAGGATAAGTGGTGCAGCTGATGAGATGAGATGAGATTTATGTATTTATTTACTGTGTTATATAGTCATATACATGTATATAACATATAAATAGTCCTTGATATATATGTTTTGTTGCTAATGTTGGATATACAATTTTAATGTTTTTTTCCTGGAGAACTAGGGGTTTAGAAATCTACTCACTAATTACCAAAGGTTTATATCCTCTGCTACAGGACAATTTCACCTAATGATCTCAACCTCAGAACGAATTAATGCCATATCCTGGGGTCTACTGCATCTTACTTCAGAACAATATTCAAAACACTTCTCATTTATACAATACATCTTTTCAAATCACAATGTTTTTTTCCACAGATTAGCCACCAAGGATGTAGATGGAGAAAGGGAAACACTTTTGGGGCAGACTCTGGCAAATAACAGTAAGAGCCATACTTCGATAAATCCTAGCTGCATATCTTACAATCTTCACTTTCGCAATCTGTCAAGCGTGTTTGATGTTTTGAATATGTAAAGCCGTTGGAATAGATATTGCTGCCCAGGTCTGGTCTACTGCAGAAAGATAGTTGTGATATAGAGACACAAGACGACCGGGTGACGAGCTGCTGACAGTTTACTTGGCCTGAATAGAAATGAAACGAGAAGAAACCTTTAAGGTAAGACTTTTGACACTCATCCATACATAAAAGGGAAACTATTGTTAAACATACCTACGACTATTATTTTTCTTCCGTTTTGTATCACTCCATATTGAGTAGCGCCCAGTTGTCCTTCTCCTGATGGGGAAAAAAAACAGAACATTAAAGGTGCGGTGTTTAGTTTCTGGTGTCTTTCAAAAGTTGCAAGTAGATATTTATTTTTTCTCTATCAAGTAGGTGTTAACAATATCCAGCCGAGTTCAAAAGCCTTTTTGTATTTTTTTTCCCTATCTGCTTTCATCTTAGTTTTTCCCACTGTGTTATGGCGACGGAGCGCATTACGCTAGAGGAAAAGAGACAGAGTGGATTGGGGAGGTGGGTGTGATTTTGTACTTGCACGCGCAACAAAAAGAGTTTAAGGCTGCAATGATGACTTTAGCCAGAAGATGGTGTTAGCAAAGAGAATATTTTGAAGTTACAGGCATCACGTTTAAAGAAAACAGGTCATATTTTTGCTTTCAAAAGACAGCTTCAAAATCATGAAGGTAACTTTAAAACGTGAGTGAGTGGTGCTTTATGACATTTTCAATTTAGTGTGGAATTAGATGGCTTGTCTTTACGTCTTTTTTCGCACTCTACGACATCAACTACAATTTATTTAGTGTGCCCTAAGACATGTAAAATTTAAATTTTGTGAGATACGTGTTTGTTATTAGTCGATATGATAGGCTGGTCTGCTTATGGTTTGTGTCAGTGCAAACACAGATAGGCTACTGGCTGAACTTCCTCCCACAATTCCTCTTCCTACAGTTAGTTCAGAATATC
Source organism: Urocampus carinirostris (assembly GCF_059441175.1). Classification (NCBI taxonomy): domain Eukaryota; kingdom Metazoa; phylum Chordata; class Actinopteri; order Syngnathiformes; family Syngnathidae; genus Urocampus; species Urocampus carinirostris. The sequence goes on from NC_142360.1 coordinate 5,221,536, forward strand.
TTGCGCTTCGTAAAGACTTTGGGCTTCCGCAATACAATACGTTATTTGTAGTACTGTATTTATTCACTATGAGTCCCGAGGCTTGCAGTGATGCTTAAAGGAGAAGTGAGAATTGATAATCATGGAAGAATTACGAAGAAAGCACACGAATAACTACCTTCGCCAAGGAAATATGGCTTTAACAAATCGACGATCGACTATTAATGGAAAATTAGGTGATTAAAGCAAGGAAATCTTTTAAGGGCATGACAATTCTCAAAAGTGTAAGTTTTAAAATTAGTTAATTTTTTTATGTTCCTCTACCCCGCTATCCAGTCATTTCACTTTGCGATCCCCACCTCAGAATAAATTTATGACGCATCCCATGGGTGTATTGTAGTAGCGAAAGTGTCACGTCTGACCTCTGTCATGACAGGCAGGTTGTCATGAGGAAGCAGCCACATCGTCCGATGGGCCTTGGTTCGCTGTCTCTGCAGCAGCTTCCGCAGCAACCTCTTTACCTTGCGGTCTCTAGGGTCAGCACACTTAACTGCTTTTTTGGTGTAAAGACTGCCAAAAAAAGGAGAAAAGCAGAACATTACAGAGGATTCAAATCCCAAAAGCCTCATGATTCTTTGCAGGGAATTTTGAAAACTTGAATTCCATGCAAGTTTACGTTCCCTCTTTAGTTTGCATCCCCAGTATTGTTGTTGTTTCTGAACGTGGCTGCAATCTGCTGGCCCAGGACAGTATTTATTCACCGATGTCACTCTGGCATATTTCTTTTCTGACTTCCTGGCAATTAAACCCCGTAGACAACTACCACAACATAACCCAGGAACGATGACAGCAGCTCTGGCTTTAACCAGAGGCATATTTTCCAAGCTGTGTCTCTTTTTATGGTTTGTGTTAGGGCAAATACAGATTGCTCCAGGAGAGGATGGTTGGAATACTTGCATGATGGCTTGTATGCTGCAGTCAGGCCCCTCGGTCTGCACCTCAAACCGCAGCACGTCTTTAGTGCGCACCTTGCCGTGGGAATATAACATGCAGCACTGGACGTCCCGTTGCATCTGAACACCTTTGCCTGGAAATTTTAAGCCAGAAAAAAAGCAAGATCAGGTACATTGAAAAATTATCATACACAATGAATACAGGTGTCATCAAAATATAAAAATAAAATGTAATAGAATAGAATAGTCAAGTCAAGTCATGTTTATATGTATAGCCCCTGATCACAAGGTGTGTAAAAGGGCTGCACAGACCACAGATTATTGCAAACCACAGACTATTATTACACCATCCCCTGATCTAAAACCTACATGAGGGCAAGAAAAAACTCAAAAACCTCAGCTTGAAGAAAATGAAGAAACCTTGAGAAGGGACGAGGCTGCAATAGATGTTGCATCAACAAATGATACACAGATCTTGTCAACATAAAATATACGTCATTCATAAACTATAGAATATAAGTGTGTGTATGTGTTTTAAGCCTAGATTTAAACAGTTCCACTGAGGTTGCGGATCGAGTCTCAGAGGGCAGAGCATTCACAGCCAATAATTTTTCTTGGTAATGCTCGGAGACTGGCCTAAGTTAAAGGTCCACTCTTTTTTGAAATAACAGTGCTATAAAAATAGTGCAATAACATTTAGCATTATTCAACGTGACACTAGAGGTCCATAGCCTAGAATGAAGCTGAACTGTGTGGATTCGAAAAATGAAATATGGACTCCAGAAGGATACCATTTTGCAACATTCAGAAGCCTACTTTTGTATTTTTTGGCGTTACAAAAGTTGAGTTGTTGAGATGTTAATCTCCGCGAGTAACAGCAAAAGCTGGATACACCTTTAAGCGTCTGAAAAGAGTGAATGATTGGAGTTGGTCAGAAATGGTGTAAGTGATTTTGTTTTAGCGGTTTTTCGGATAAGATACTGAAAAGGCCAATAGATTATTTAATTCTTCAAGTGTTGGTACCTGAATCACGGAACTCATGACCAGCAGTAAAAGGCAAGACGCTGAAGGACTAAGCAGGGAGCGCTAACATTAACGTTAATGGCTAGTGGCGAGCCATAATCTGCAGCCAAATGGCTAATACGAGTGCCTAGAGAGAGAAATAATGATAATAAGATGCAGTCATTAATTGTTATTTTTGAGGGGGAACAAAGTACCTAAATTAATTCATTAATCAAAAAATAATCAACAAATTAATGTATTATTGAAATACTTGTTGTACTTACAATTGTCAAGAAGTTCAATTAAAATACTTAAGAATGTAATAGAGACACTAACTGAAATGTGAAACATTCGCAATTTGTGCAGGGGAAAGTGCAAACCACGTCCTGTCGCATGCACATTTGGACACGCTGGAAGTACAATGGTACTCCGCTGATCTGTGTATGTGGCATGACGGGGGGCTCGTTCAAAGCGAAATGTGCAAAGCAAACCAAAGTGTGATTGGGAATGCAATGTAGGACACGCATTACCATGCAATGATTCCACCATGACGATTGTCGGGCCCTTTCCTTTTTGTTTACATCCATCGCTGCACCTCCTGCCTTTCTCTACTCCCTCCCCCTTTCCCTTTTTTCAGATTCGCCATCGCTCTTTCACACACAAGCGCGCGTGCCCGTTGTTTCTTACCTTGCACGGATGCCAGGAGGAGAACAGTCAGGGAGATAACAGTCAACATCTGCAGCGCGAACATGATGAGGCTGACAGAGAGAGGGGATAATCTGGTGGCTCACCTCTCCCTCTGTGGCTGCTGCCTCTCTTAGATGACTCCCTCCCTCTTTTTATACACGCTCACTCGCTTCCACCACCTCTCTTTTTTTTTCAGTCTCGCTATCTTTCCCTCCCTCCATCTGTTTATTGGGTTTCCATCTTGCCATATTGTCACACGACACTCACCCGCTCCTCACCCGCCTTATCGGAAGATTAAAATCACTCTGCATTCTTTGGCCTAAAGTGCTTTTAGGATAATTTATATGACAGATTTTTGGTTCTTTCAAATAGTCTAGCTTTTATTGGGGCTGTCAAATGTCACAGCACGGCAGGTGAGTCCAAGTCCACTCTGTCAGGATCAGGATTTTGGTAAAGTTGTGTTCACTGCGGGCTCACAAAAACTATTCTTACAGCAGCGCTTACTCCGAGAATTTTGTGATGTGTCGGACAATAAATGTGTACAACATGCCGTTCCAACCAGAAAGGTAAAAACGTATAACGGATGAGTGCGAGTTTGGTTTGAAGGGTTGGGGCTACAATGTTAATAAATTTAAAAGAAGTAATTTTGCCACCTAAAGGACAGATATCCTTCTTAATTTTTTCAAAACCCTTAGGGTATTACATTAATCTGTTCTGAGGTGGGGCTTGCAAGGTGAAATATGATGAGATAGAAACCAATGATAATTAGCCAATGCGTTTAAAACCCTCAGTACCCCAGGTAAAAACATTAAAATTGTATATACAGTACATATGAAAATATTGAACATTTATTACAAAACTACTATTTATATGTAATATAAATGTATATGATCAAATAACGTCTTACATTAATATATATCTAAAACATTTTTTAATTTGACCTACTTTTGGTATGACGCGACTTGAGCTGGTACAGTGGAGTTAATGGGTGGATGAAGAGTAGGGGAGGCCATGGAAGATTAAAATTAAGGGTTACTTGCGAGGATTGTCAGGTCCTTAGAATATTTTCTTCTTTCCTCCTCTTTCTCAATAATTTTACTGATCATCAATTATCTCAAGCTATGTGTCCATAGTTATCACGTTTTTGCTTCTCCCTCTAGCATCACTTCAAGTCTTGGGACCCATCGCTCAAAAGGTTTTTATTGAACATTCTGAACTGAATGGAGAGAGGAGAAAGGAGCATCGTTGAAAGGAGTTCAGCCAATATAGCATATCAGCATTTTCATTATGCTGTGATGCAAACCAATAGCAGACCAGCATTTGAGAGATGTATGTGGCACGTTTTTCCACAGAGTCATATACACAAACACTGGAAAGTGTGAATGTTGTATATTTTTGTTGTTGTTGTATGGTAGGGAAAATGCCTTAAGGAGGGTCCGAAAAACATCGTATTCTGGATCTAACATGAAAATATCGTAAACTCGAGATGCCATAACCCGGGGATCTTCTCGATGTTACTTTTTTATACAAGCTTTCATGTCCTGCCACTGTTTAAATGTCATCCATGTTTACCCAACAAAATATAAAAAGTAGGCTTCCCAATTTGCAAAGGGGTATATCTTGGCCTTCAATGGTGTGTCTTCTTCGATTGCACACATTTTAGCTTCTAAATTACACTAATCTTAGTGCTGGATTATTACAAACCATAGATTTAAACATTTTTTATTATCATCTTTTGAACATTGAACAGGACAATGTTTATCCTATGTAGCACCCTTCAAAATAAAAGCTCAAGATTCATTTTATCACACACATAGGACGCTATTTGGCACCCAGAATTCGAAAGCATTTTGGCAAAAGTAGATGAAAACAAACAGAATCCTGGAAACAGGCGTACGGGTATTCCCAGCTTTTGTTTTGTCTTGCCTAAAAGGTTTGACTCACAGTGTAATTATCATATGTTTCTCCAGTTGAATGATTCACATATTTGGAAATTGTGGCCCTTGCATGTTTTTTCGACCTCACCCTGAAAAAGAAAATACAATGGAATCAACATTGACTCAGTTTCAAAACAACATCAGGGTGTGACCCTATTCTAGAAAAACAGTCCTTTTTTTTTCTTTTCTAAAAATGTGTAAACAAATTAGAGAAATAGCATTTTGGTTGTGCTGTCACAAAACTAGCGAGGCTTTACTATATTTTTACATTTATTCTTTTTATTTATTTTCGTTTCTCTTAGATTCCAAATAAAGAATCAGCATCAACAGGGATCTCAGAAGACGATGAAGATAATTAGACAGCAGAAGGTATGTGAATTGGTAACATTCATTCTAGTGATATGCGATAACTTTTTTTCCCCAAACGGTACCGAAAAAGTCCTGCTTTTGGAGACCAATACCGATAACTGCTCATTTTTCTTCAGTTGCGTCTTATTTTTTGTGTACAACGACAATAATATTATTCAGCCATGGGAAACATATCTGGAAAAAGTAGTCCTTGGCTAAAAAAAATATTACTCATTTTTATCAAGTGGCAGTACGTTAGTTGTAGACTAGGGATGTGTGTATGTTTATTGTGTAGTACAGAAAACTAACGATTGAGACACTAGTTTGTGGACTTGGTCGGGCATCAGTCATCAGTCTCAAGCAAATAACTGCCAATCAAAATGGTGTTCAAGCACAATCACGCGCGGGAGTGAGACTAAAAAGAAGATTAGAAAAAAAATTCTAAAAACAAAACAAAACTTGCTATAGTTGCGGTACCCATAGAATCTCAACAGCCTGTACATATCCTAATCCATGCGATTGTTTATGACCAAGTTGTCGTGTGCCTGGCACTCATTATAATGAGGTATAGAGGATATATGACCAAATTGTCCTACTGTCACGACCAGAACGGAATCAGGACCCACATGCGTAACGTTGACCACAAGTTTATTGAGATAAAGAGGTAGGGCAGCGCTCGTGAACCGGTGCACGCTGGACGCGGGAAACAATCCGCTCACAGAACCGGATCGTGTTCTGAATGCGGAAGTGGCTCTTCCAGAGCGGGAGATAGTGGTGTCGAAGACGGAAAAAACAGGTCGATAGCCGGGACAGGAGAGCAAAAACGTGTTCGGGATCAAAAACGCGTTGTAAGCCTGGATGGGAGAGCAAACATGGTCGGGGTCAAAAAACAGGTCGAAGCTGGAGACAAACGGGAAATCAGGAACAGACGGGTGAAAAAACGGGTGCAAAAAGCGTGACCGACGGGAGTCAGAGTCAAAGTGCTTGCCCTGTAGAAACAGAGTTTCGCTGACAGACTGACAGCAGGCGAGTGAAAGGACTGAGTTTAAAAAGGACGGGGAACCGATCAGGTAGCCTGCAGTGGCTGGCGCCAAACGAGCGGGCACAGGTGATGCTAATCAGTCATAATGACAGCTACAACTTCTTATTCTAATAATCAACTTAAACTATTTGAATCTTTCTAACAAGTAGAGTCAGCCGATTGAATATTATAGCGTGGTGTCAAGTGAGTAATTATCGGGTTTTCACTGTGACGTTATTTTTTGGCGATACCTATCGGCCAAATAGTTATCGTGCATCCCTTGAATACTGTATATACATTGTGTTTGTTTTATACTGAATGTCATACTTGCTTTGGCCTAGAAATTAATTCTGATTTCTCGAGTTTCTATGTATCCAAAATTTTAACAGGACTTCAAATATTTCATGCTGTTCACAAAGACTCTTTAATAAGTATGTTGTGGAACTACAGGTGGTTATTGGCGTACCGCCATTCACAAGTTAAACCTATTTTCTCCCTGGGCAAATTGAGGAACTATTCAAAGAACAAGGCAACAATAAGTCCCCTCAGGGGGCATTCTTTTTCGAGCCATGGAAGTAAAAATATGCGGCAAAGAGGCAAAGACGGAGCGCAAGTATGTCCGTGCATGTGCATCCAAGCATGCGTGTGTATGCGGGCACGCTTCGGGGACGGAGTTCAAGAATTTGACCCAAGAAATCAGGTTGGAATCTCAGCTGCAAAAACATACCTTCCACATGAACACAGGTCTGCTTGTGAGCCAGAGACATTTTCCGCATAGCTCCGCCGCCATTAAAATATCTCCTGTCAAGGTGTGCAGACTCACAAAAATGCGGGCAATCGAAAATAAAAAAGTTACAGTGGGACGCTAATGTTGTAAAGGGGGGTTGTGGTGAGGGACGGGGGAAGGGTGGTCTCCGGGAGAGGTTGCATGGCTGAAATCACAGCTTTAAGAGATCTCACCATACCTGGCAGGGATTTCCGAGGGATAAAACTCACAAGGGCAAATAGTTGATCTAATCTTTGCTATGAAAGTGCGTGATTCAGTGAACAAGCGATGTGTAAATAAATTCCACATTACAACATTCTGGGAATGATTTGGATCAGCTGAGGAACAGCATTCTTGCTCTTAATGGGTGTTTTTTCTTGCTTCATATTGGTCTCTGCGGTTCAAATTCAGCCAGAGGTGCCACATTGACACAGTAGTGTTTAACTTCGAATACCAAACAAGTGCAAAATTATCGTTGAAGATCTTGACCTACCCTGTCAGTGTTGAAAAATGAATCCTAATGGCGGTTAGCTGTTGGGGTGCTACATTATGGGGTCTATTTTCATGACTGGCTCATAATACGGTAGACCCCTGGGATACGGTGTCCCCACCTTACTATATTTTAACTTTACTGCATTTTTTTAAATACAGTAGACCACCGGTATATGCCATCCCCAATTTACAGTGTTTTCACATTACGGTGTGGAATATGATTTTTTTTTTTGGCCCCTCTTTACTGCACTTTCCCCACGATACAACATCAACAACGAAGTATTTTGCGTGTCCAAAAACTCAAACTTTGAGGTGCGTATGTAGAGTTACGCCGCTAAGATAACTGCCTGCTATTTATCTACGTCATACAAAATCATGGTCTGCTATTGATTTGCGTCACGGCGTTGTGAAAATGTCCATATGGTATTGGCTGAACTACCTTCCACAACGCCTTTATCTCTCTTCATTGACTTCAGAATCTCATGTGCTGTGTGAGTTAAATAAAAATTTTGTCTTTTTCGTAATGTATTTATTAGCTATGCAGTGATGCTATTGGGAAAAGCAAAAACATGGAAACGAAGATAAGGCCGCGATTAAAGCAAGGTAATCTTATGAGGGCGTCATAATCCTTTTTTAGTCTGATAAAGCTGTTTAGATTGCACTCCAAAAATAATAAAATCAAGTTAAAATCTTGTACATGATTTAACTGATTTTAATTAAAACTGTCTTATACAGACGCTCCCCAACTTCGAGTTACGGAAAATGGTAAATACAAACATTTTTTTCGGGATGTCGAAAAATACTTGGACATTGCTGTAAGTTAGATTTTGTATTGTGCACCTTTTTCTGATTACAGGACAGTACTGCAGTGCTTCTTTACGCCGCTACCGGCGAGTGGCGCTGTGAGGGTGTCAGAGTTATATATTAATATAAACTCATTGCTGGCAAAAATATTCAAGTCGAGACATTTATGAAGTTTAAAACTACTGCGCAAATGTAGTGAGCCCGGCCCGGCCGCCATCTTGCTTGGCCGCCCAGGCCGAACTGACACCGGGTCAGTAGGCATGGTTTACTGAAAGGTCGCACATGCGCAGTGAATGGATGGAGTCGCACATGAGTGCCACATTACAACGGAAATTAGACTGAAAACGTATTACAATGGAAATAGACTGATCTTTGAAACGTGCCTATGTGTGGGTGTGATGACTACTAGTATAAAAACATAAAAACAGGTTAATTACATAGCATGGGAGTCTGAGAAATACACAACTTAAAAATGAAATGAAATGAAATGATCTGCATTTATATAGCGCTTTTCAAGTCAATGACTTCCCAAAGCGCTTTACATTGTGCTTCACATTTCCCAATAGCGGCCGTGATCTGTGCAGCCCTGTAAGGCGCTAACCTGCTTATTGGGGGTAATTGGGGGTTCAATGTCTTACCCAAGGACACTTCGACATGTAACACGGACAAGCCGGGATTCGAACTGGGATCCCTTAATCCTAAAACGATCGCTCTACCTCCTGAGCTTACTTTACAGAGAGCTCCACGCCGAAGAAGAAATCCGGCTTCCTCTTCCTAGTTTGTGTGTTAACATACCATACTGTATCTGCAACGCGCTAAGACATTTTTATTGCTCGATATCTCGTGCATCCATTCAATATGGTTGGTGTAAAGTGTAAAGAAGAGGTGAGCCGTTTTTTTTTTTTAAATGAAAGTGGAATAAGAAAGATTGATGCAGTTGAGAAAATGTTTGGATCGCTTTTTTTCGGCCACTTTCTACCACGGAGGAGGATATCGCCTAACTCCTAAAGCTCATCTTTCAAAAGTAAGTTAAACTTGACTTTATTTATCTTTATAGAGCATATTATTTTATTTCATGTTTATTTTTTAGTACAAAACAATGTAAGTTACTTATATAAACCTTAAACATACATTCCATACAAAATATAGCACTGAAGCAACTAACGAACAAATTCAACTTATGAACGATCGTCCGGAACATGTCGTTCTTAAGTAGGGCAGCGTCTGTATTACTATAAAGGAAAAAAAAAAGTTTGAAAGTAGTGGTAACAATGTTTTGTTCTGATGGCAGATAATTTTTGCCCATTTTAGGGAACTAGTTTTGTTATTTTTCTAGAATAAAAAGACAAAAATATAGTAAAAATGTAAAAACTGGACAAGAATGTAATAAAATCCAATATTACTATCAGGCAGTGTAAATTGGCTAATACCCAATATTCATCTTCACCTCTTTGACCTGGACATGAGAGGTTTTTGGTTCAACTCCTGGATGAGCCTGCCATTAATATGACAAATATGTTGAATTCAGTTTGAAGTGATTCTAGGTCACACAAGGTTTTGTGTGCGTGTTTTTTAAAATGTATTATAATATTATATTTATCATTGAGGATTGACCAATATGGGTTTTTCAGGGCTGACGCGATTATTAGTATTAAGAGGAGGCTGATAACCAATATTTGGAGCCATTATTCATTTGCTGTTAAAGCTTAAAAATTGGCGTAAGAATTTTTTAATAATGGAAAAAAACCACAATGAATATTTGTCATAGATTTGAATAAAACAGCACTCTGAAAGCTCTTACAGTAAATAAATTAGAATTACAACACAACTAACTTGACTAATAGTAAATGGTCTGCATTCATGTAGCGCTTTTCAAGTCAATAAAGACTTCCCAAAGCGCTTTACAATGTGCTTCACATAATAAGTGTGGTATTCTTCTGCAGTCTCCCAAAGCCAGACAACACGATATGTTTAAAGTGTGTCTTAATTTGCAAACGGTAGATAGTCATATTTTAAATCCAATTAAACCAGGGTCAGGGCAGCACGGCGGCACAGTTCTCTGAGGTCATGAGATTTGGGGCGGCAGTAGCTCAGGAGGTAGAGCGCTCGTCTTGGGATCAAGGGATCCCAGTTCGAATCCCGGCTCGTCCGTGTTACATGTCGAAGTGTCCTTGGGTAAGACACTGAACCCCTAATACCCCCAATAAGCAGGTTAGCGTCTTACAAGGCTGCTATTGGGAAATGTGGAGCACATTGTAAAGCGCTTTGGGAAGTCATTGACTTGAAAAGCGCTATATAAATGGAGATCATTTCATTTCATCGAACCTCCTGTGTGGGTTTGCAAGTTCTCCCCGTGCTTGCGTGGGTTTCCTCCGGGCACTCCGGTTGCCTCCCACATTCCAAAAACATGCATGTCAGGTTAATTGGCCGGTTCAAATTGTCCCTAGGTGTGAATGAGCGAGTGACTTGTCTGTCTCTGTGCCCTGCGATTGGCTGGCAACCAGTTCAGGGTGTCCACTGCCCAAAGATAGCTGGGATGGGCTTCAGCGACCCTACTGAGGATAAGCGGTGCAGACAATGAATGAATGAATGAATAAACCAGGGTATCATTCACAACAATGCTCTGGTTACAGCGACAGTGAACAACTACGTACAATAAACATGCGTTACAATAAGTCTACTGTAGTATGCCATATAAAGCTTACGTGTGTTATTATAATATCACATGAACGCACCGCGAGTGAAGCTAGCGTAGTCGCTAATGTGCGCCATGATTTTGGCGTCTGTGGGTTTCGAAGGAGAAAGCACGGAGTCGGACTTCTTCTGAAAACCAGTGCAGGAAGGAGGCCGATTTGTCCTGCTCCCGAGTTCGGCCATTGTTGGCGCTGCGTGGGTAGGGACGTGCAGCGGAGAAACGGGAGCGAGCGACGAGGAAAGACACGCGGCGAAAGAGGAGACTGGCTAGTTGGCCACTAAGACTGAATTTGCATTGCGGTAAGGAGGCAAACATGGCGGGAAAACTAGGTCCGGCGAAACAACAACCGGAGAGTCATAGGGGGCTCGGGTGAGGCGATCAGCGGACGGTGCTGTAAAAGAAGCCTGGAATTTTCAAGATGCAACATGGAACTTGAGGAAATCAAAAAGTCACTCGGCTTTATGATGGACAAAATGGATATAGTCACCAAACAACAAAATACAATCGTGAGTTTAATGGCTGAAATAAAAGATCTAAAAAACGAAAACATGGAGAAGGACAAGAGGATTAATGCGCTAGAAGGACGTGTAGCAGAACTTGAACAGTACACCAGGATCAATGACATTTTTATCACCGGTCTGGACATCAAATCTCAGACACATGCCAAGGCTGTGGCAAATAAAAGTATTGAAACGGATGCTGATCAAGATTCTGCTGAGCAACAGGTCATTGCTTTTATGAGTAAAAAAGGGATATCTATCAATGCTGAGGACATAGAAGCATGCCATCCATTATCAAGAGGTGAGAACCGGCCTAAAGCAACCATTGTGAGGTTTGTCAACAGGAGAGGAAAACATGAAATCCTTAAGCAAGGAAAAAAAACAAAAAGGAACAATGAAATGAAATGAAGGAACAAATGTTTATTTAAATGAACACTTAAGCAAAAAAAACCTCTGACATTGCAAGACAAGCTCGATTTTTGAGGAAAACAAACAAGATACAAGGAACTTGGACTTCAAACTGTAGAGTATACATAAAGTTAAACGGCAATCCAGAAGAAGCAAAAGTACTTTGGATTTGCGAAATGCAGGAGCTGGACAGATTTGCCTGAAGGCCTGGATAGAGCGGTAAACACAATGTACAATCTCGGACAATGGCATCCTGGACAGACAACATGGACACCTTTATTACAGATCACAATAAAAAATCTATCATAATATATTAGGCCATGGTCTACCGGAACTGAGCATTATTGATCGCATTGACTGCAATAATTCAAGATTAGATGACTTTGATCCTGACCACAAATTTCTATCAACTTGCTCAAACAATTGCAAATATTATACTGGAATTGAATATAACACTTTTGTTAAATCTGAAGGGAAATTCTCAATAATTCACTTTAACAGTAGAAGCATGTACACAAATTTTGAAGACATCACTGAATGCTTACAGCAATTTGAGAACCCGTTTAGTGTCTGAAATGTGGTTCAGTGAGGAAAGGGGAGTTTATTTTGAATTAAACGACTATAATTTGAACTATGTAAATGGAACAAACAAAATAGGAGGAGGAGTAGCGAAGATAAAACAAAACATGTCATTTGTAATTGACAATTTACTTGAATGTCTTACAATAGAAATTATAAATGAAAAGAAGGAGAAATATTATAGTCAGTTGTGTATATAGATCACCGGGCTCAAATCTTGAAACTTTCACAAACTGGGCTGAAAAAACATATTCAACAAAAGCAAACAAGACACTATTCATCTGTGGAGATTTCAACATCGATCTAATGAATCTAAACAAACATAAAAACATTGATGACTATATTAATATAATGTACAGTATGAGTTTGTACCCAACTATATTAAGGCCTAGTAGAATCACTTCACACAGTGCAAAACTCATTGACAATATATTTACAAATAATATTGAATTTACAAACGTCAGCGGATTACTGGTTTGTGATATTTCTGATCACCTACCAGTATTTACAGTGCATGATGAAAAGGTTACTAGACAAGAATCAACAAAAGAATTTGTTTACAAACGAGTTAGAACTGAATAGACTATTATATCACGCTATGATGACTTAGTTAAACAAAACTGGAATGCTATATATGGTACAGGTGATGTGGATCGTGCGTTTGACATATTTTTCGAAATATTCCCCAACAAGTATAACAAAAATTGCCCAATGAGACAAACTAATATTAAGAATAAATCTGTAAACCATCCATGGATAACTAATGGTTTATATAATGCTTGTAAGGAAAAAAACACCTTGTATAGAACTGAGGAAGCCGAATCGCGTTATAAAACGTATAAAAACAAATTGATGGGAATATTAAGAGCGAGCAAGAAATCATACTATACCAATTTATTACATAATAACAAAAGTAATATCAAAGGTATTTGGGATATATTAAATAGTATAATAAAAGGAAAGAATGTAAGTCATGCATATCCAAACTATTTTATTGATAAGAACAGTGAAAATTATCATTTAAATGAAGTTGTGAACAATTTCAATAGTTATTTTGTAAATGTTGGACCAGAGCTCGCTGCAAATATCCCAGGGTGCAGTGGTAAACAATTTGAGTCACTGATAAAAATGAACTCCATTATAAATAGCATTGTGAAACCATTGACCTACATCTGTAATCTATCATTTCTAACAGGCAAATTTCCAAATCAAATGAAAAAAGCAAAAGTTATACCAATATACAAAAATGGAAACAAGCACATTTTTACAAACTATAGACCGGTATCTCTGCTTCCTCAGTTCTCTAAATTATAAGAGAGACTTTACAATAATAGACTAGAACAATTTGTAGATAAACAGAAATGTATTAATGATAGTCAATACTGTTTTAGAGCAAACAGATCAGCAACAGTGGCTATTATTGGTGCAGTAGAAGAAATCACCCATAGTCAGAAAAGAAGAGGTACGCAGTCGGGGTATTTATTGACTTAAAAAAAGAATTTGATAGATAGATAGATAGATAGATACTTTATTCATCCCCTAAGGGAAATACCATTAATCATAATATACTATTTTAAAAACTGGAAAAATATGGCATCAGGGGAGTGGCTTTGCAATGGATTCAATTATTTGACGGGGAGAAGCAATATGTAAAAATGGGAGAGTTGTCATCTGAATACTTGGAGATCTGTTGTGGTGTACCACAGGGTTTTATCTTGGGTCCAAAGTTATTTAATTTATATATTAACGATATTTTTAATGTTTCAAAACTATTGAAAATAATAATAATTGCAGACAACACTAATATTTTCTATTCAAATGATAACTATATTGATTTGGTCACCTGTATTAATCGTGAATTAATTAACCTAAAAGTATGGATGGATATAAATCAATTATCTTTAAATTTAAATAAAACCAAAGTAATATTCTTTGGTAATCGCAAGGCAAATCAAGATTTATAAGTAAAAATGGATGGTGAAATTGGGTTTTTAGGGGTCATAATAGACAATAAATTAAGCTGGAAAACACACATCAGACACATACAAACTAAAGTATCAAAAAACATTTTAATAATTAATAAAGCCAAATTAATTTTAAACTATAATGCATTGTATTTATTATATTGTTCTCTAGTTCTGCCATACTTATTGTGCTGAAGTCTGGGGCCATAATTACAAAAGTTCACTACAGCCCGTTTTTATCCTCCAAAAACCAATTGGAACCATACACAGGATAGGATATCGAGATCATACTAATATTTTATTCCTGCATTCCAAATTATTAAAATTAGATGATTTAGTAAAATTTTTCACTGCACAATAGCTATTTAAGGTTAACAAAAATATAGTGCCAGAAAACATCCCTAAATTATTCATTCGGAAAGAGGGAAAATAAAATTTAAGGGGCTGTAGTGAATTCATAATCCCAAAGGTGAGAACCACCAGGAAAAGTATGTGTGTGGAGTCAAGCTTTGGAATGGATTGCAAGACGAGGTCAAACGGTGTCCAACTATTCACTTGTTCAGGTTTAGATACAAAGGAACATTCCTGGCGGAAGATTGGGAATAGTGTGTCTAGTTTACTTTGTGTTATTGTTGCTATTCTTATATCTAAACTGTTATTATTAATATTACAATTTTTGTTATATCATTGTTATATTGGGTGGGGAAGATGAAGGGGTAGGTAATATAAGCATTTGCTTCTTACTACCCCTTTTCGAATATATTATGTCACGTTATTTTGTTGTTGAGTTGTTTTTATTTTGATGTTCGAATAGTTTTCATTCATTCATACATTCATTCATATTATAGCGTTTAGCTTCATTGGTTCGCCTCTAGTGTTGGTGACGTTCTCAGGGTTCAGCATGGCTGCGCAGTAGTAGGCGCGTGTGCGGCACAGTTCTGAGGTCATGGTAGCAAACCTTCCTGTGTGGAGTTTGCATGTTCCCTCTGTGCTTGCGTGGGTTTCCTCCGGGCACTACGATTTCCTCACACATTCGTGTCAGGTTAATTGGCTGGTCCAATTTGTCCCTAGGCTTGAATGAGCGAGTGAGTTGTCCGTCTCTGTTTGCCCTCTGACTGGCTGGCAACCAGTTCAGTGTGTCCCCTGCCCACTACCCAAAGATGGCTGGGATGGGCTCCAGCACCCTGCAACCCTACTGATAAGCGGTGCAAATAATGGATGGATATATACAACGATCGCTTTTTTTGTTTTAATCATGTTAATGAATATTTCTTAATAAACCAATCATACTGACTACTATCACAACACTCATTCTATCGGAAGGGCAGCGAGGAAAATCAAAGTTTGCGGAGTAGCTACTGAATGGGCGATATTAGAAAATATTGAATTTGTCGAGCGGCTTTAGCCAAAATTATGGAACAAAGTGACGTTAGCCTGCATGGCCAGCTGCAGAAGTTGACACTGGAGGACGCAGCAATGTTTATTTACACGTGCAGCTTACAATAACAATTGGGGCTGGTGGCAAGCTAAAGCTTGCAGCCAAGTGGCTAACAGGAGTGACCAGTGAAGGAAACAGTGGACTGAATGTCACACACAAAGCATGTGTTCACAAAATGAGCTCTGTAGTGTTAGCACATTAACATTAGCCAAAGATTGGCTACATGACAGAGGGGAAATATCTTGTTTGTGTAAGCTCTGTTGAGCTTCTGCTTTGACGTCGTTCTTCACTTCTTTCCTACTCGTATGCCATATGAAAAATAAGCAGTACAGACCTGCCCCTTAATAACATCCAGCTTCACCTGGCTCACCTCACTTTAAACATGACGTCATCACAACATACCGAAAATGCTTTCTTGTTTATTTTCGCACAAGTGAAATGTAGCCATCAGGCCAACCTATCCTTAAATGTTCATCTAGTGAGAGGAATTAGATCTTCTTTTCACCTGAGATTGCCTTCTTGGAGTGTCTTTATTGCCCGTGAAAATAAAACAACATTCAGTCTTTCAGGATTAGATTATGTATTTTTCTTTGTATCAGGAAGACATTCCCCAGTAGGGAGTGGACTGGTGCACTCTTGAAACCAAACGTCTATGATTCTCACAGTTTTGTTTCATCAACGGCCGAAACACTAAACCAAGAAAATCAGCTTAAATACACTCGGACATTTATTTGGAAAATTTATAACGCAACAACCAGCGGGGGCTTGACTGTACCTGGAGTGTGAATGATGGATGTGTTTAATGAATGAGGTCAGCAAAAACAACACGCAGAAATCTTAGAACATTCCTAACCCGCACTTGGAACTTGTGAGGTTTTTCTCAGCATTTTTAATCTTAAGTATTTCTATACAGTAAACTCCCTGAAGTCACATCACACCAAATGTAAATACAATTTTTTTCCTTTAAATGTATCTTTATTACGTTATTTAATCCTATACACATATACAGTATTACACATTAATAGTACTGACTATATACTTTTTTAAATGTAAATTTTTTTTAACTAGGTATTGGGGATTCAGAGCCAATCATCATAGGTGTTTATCTGCCGCCATACAGTAAATTAACTTTTCGATCCATACCGGATTCCTATGGATTAATGTCGTATGCTGACGCCTACTGTATAAATATTATACGGGTTGGTGACCCCTAGGAACACCTGAGTAGCCAACTGGCTGATTCAGCTTACCAGTGATGGGTCATTGTGGTTTTCTAGGAAATTTGATTTCTTATTGACATGATCAGTGTCTTTAAATACATAAATTATCCTAGAATTTTTTTTTAAATGTGCATATAATTTACGTAAATCCGATAGTTTCCCCATAACAGGCAGATGTTTTAGTGACATAGCCCATCTGAACCCTACTTATAATAATTACAACCTGGTAGAAAGATGATAATTAAACAGCGATAAGAGGTTTTATTTTAGAAATGCATACCAAACGGATAGCACTTTGCGCGAATCAGTAACAAAAACTAGCTCTCAGAGTCAAAAGGGTTGGTTACTATTAGACTACGAATAAATATAGGACATGTACAAACATGTCCTAAAAGAAAAAAACAAAGTCAGCACCTTGGACAGCGAACATTTTAACCATTTGTGTGAGTCCAGAATGTGTACACTAGCAAAAATTTTGAATCCATACTGGTAAAGACTCATTATCAGACAAAGTATTTGCAAACTGATTTAATTCACAAATAACATTACCTTTATTTACTAACTAATTTACACTTGTAATGGCCTCATGTTTCCAATGCAACAAATATCATCCCTCCATTAATAAACAACAAAAAACATTGACACATATTCAAATTCTGGGAAAAACAAAACCAGTAGTAGAGATTTTAGACTGTATCCTGTCTATGAAAATTAAACCAGTTTTTGGTGCGCTCATCTTCTCAGGAGCTTTTTAATCCAACGTTCCTGCCAAGGAAAAAACAAAACAAAACAAATGATTTAAATGATTAAACCATTTCTGCCGAAAGGAGAGGAGAAAAGAAACTCACCTTCCAGAAAAGCAAATTCATCTACGGCCTCGATTGCATTGTCTGTCAAAAAAACGACAAGTCATTTTTGGGACTGTACCTCGTATTTCGACCGATTATGATTGCATGTGGTTCTTACCTAAATCTTTTCTTTGTAACGTCTTTCTTTTTCCCTGCTGTGCGTATACCAAAGCGTCTTTTGCGATCATCTCAACAAACAACTCCTGTGGGGAAAACTGTTGAGTCAAAATTAAAAAGCCAAAAGAAAGAAACATTTCCGCCTGAATTTGGGTGTTCACTCATAGTAGACCCCTGGGATATGGCGACACCGCCTTAAGACGCTTTCACTTCACGGTGTGAATACAATCTTTTTTTAGACCCTCTTCTTCATCCCCCCACTTTATGGCATCAATGACAACTTCTTTGTGTTCTTTAAAACAAATAAAATCTAGACTTTGTATTTCATGCTGTAATATGGGGTCTAAAGTAGTGATATATGCAGTTACACGTGTTTGCAGAATAAAAACCTGATGATGTTCTATAATTGCCAATAAATCCATTAAATGTGTAAAGTTTTAGGTACAGATGTGAACGCCATCACACTTTTAATCCTCAAATACTTTTTAAATTGTCATGTTTAAAATTATTTTACTGTATACGATATTTACTCACAGAGTGTCATTACTAGAAAAAAAATCATTCTTTTAAATATAATAGCAATTCAAACTAGTTTTTTGCATAGTACCTGCTGTTGTAAAGGTAAGAGTGATCATTCTCCAGCCAGCAGAGGGAGCTTTTATTCAATGAATTACAATCTAATGTAATACACTAGTTCACCTTTTTATTATCACTTAAAACAAAAAAAATATATTTATTTTCTTGACTGGAAAAGAGTGGAATACCCCTCTAAATATTCAAAGTAATAATATCACATATATTTGCTTCTTTTTTCTTTTGATTAAAAATTAGCAAACATTTCAAATTCTAAAATTATTAATAGCTGTATAGTTCTCAATTAAACAAGATGGTTGAACTTTGTGGTAAACTTTTGTCAATGATGTTATTGTATGCGGCGCCTTGTAGAAAAGTCTATTCACTCACGCCAAAACATCCAAATCATGTGAGATCTAAACCGCTCACAGCAACAAGTAATA
Source organism: Urocampus carinirostris (assembly GCF_059441175.1). NCBI lineage: Eukaryota > Metazoa > Chordata > Actinopteri > Syngnathiformes > Syngnathidae > Urocampus > Urocampus carinirostris. The sequence goes on from NC_142360.1 coordinate 5,240,310, forward strand.
TCAAGGTCAGCTTTATTGTCAATTCTGCAGCATAAACAGATAATTGAAATTGCGAATATCCAGACTGCTAAAAATATATGACACAATTGCTCCTGTATTTGTTCTTTTTAATGTTTCCAAATGGCAAACATTGCAAATTAAAAAAAATTCTATTGCTGTAAAGTTTTATACTAAATGTAAATGTTCTGCATTTATATAGCACTTTTCAATTCAATGAAGACCTCCCAAAGCACTTTACAATGTGCTTCACACTTTTCCCTTATACAAATTAACTAACTAACCGATAGCTGCGTCAGCCATGCAAGGCAACTACAGTAAGACCTTGGTTATTGTGGTTAATGGGGACCAAAACCACCCGCGATAAGTGAAAATCCGCAAAGTAGCGGCGCACCTTCAAAAAAAAAAAAAAAAAAAAAAAAAAAAAAATTATATATATATATATATATATATTTTTTTTTTTTTAATATTATTTTTTAGACCCGGTTAATGGGGACCAAAACCACCCGCAAAAAAGTGAAAATCTGTGAAGTAGCAACGCCCCTTCCCAAAAAAAATAAAAAAATCTCATCTCATCATCTGCACCGCTTATCCTTATTATTCGCGAGCAAGCCCCTAACCCGCGGCGCGGGTACTTTCGGGCGCGATACGCACGACACTGCGAAGCTCTGAATCCGCGAACGTTGAACCGCGAAGTAGCGAGGTCCCACTGTACCTGCTATCGGGGGCATTAGGGATTCAGCATCTTGCCCAAGGACACTTCGACATATAACAAAGAGGAATCTGGAATCAAACCTGCGACCTCTTGATCCCAAGACGAACGCTCTACCTCCTGAGCCAATGCCTTCCCTGTCTCTACCCGCCTCAGTCTTTCCCTCTCTCTGTCTCGCTCTCTCAGGTGTGTCTCCGTCTAGTTATTTCTGTGTCTTTATCCCTTTCTCACTCTGTCCATCTGTTTTTCTCTGTCTCTTCCCCCTTCTCCCTGTCCCTTTATCTATTTCACCTTGGCTCATATTTAAAATTAAATTTCGTGGTCTTTTTTGTAATGATGACGTAATGAGCAGCCAGCTCCTAAAAGTAAATCAAATACTAGACATTCTTGATTACCCAGATATAATAGAGGAGGATGGGCTACTGCTATTCTTATCTCTGCCATGGAAAGTTTGTACCATAATGTCAATAGTTCAATAAAGTTAACAGATAGCATGTCTCCCAGGTTCAGAGTTTGTAGAGGGATTCGACAGGGTTGTCCAGCTTTACCATATATTTTTCTTTTGGTGGCCCAGTTATTAGCTGACCACATCAATTCTGGTCAAATCATTGGTATCAATGTCTTAGGTAAGAAACTTTCAATCGTTGCAGATGACACAAAGCTCTTTCTTTGAGTTGAAAAACAAGTTTCTTGTGCAATAAATACGATTAATAGGTTTTCCACAGCTTCTGGTTTATGCTTGAAACTTAGTAAATAAGAAATCATGCCTATTAAAAAAATGTTCAGTCACTTCTATCTGTAATATTCCTGTAAGATCTGAACTCGTCTACCGAGGGATCACAATAACCAAGGACCAGCTAAAAAAAAACTGCTTTGAACTTTAATCCCATCATTGAAAAAATAAAGAAGAAATCAAACCAGTGGCTATTCCAGGATCTCTCTTAGAGGTAAAGTGCCCCTGTCTAAGGCAGAAGGATTTTTTTGGGTTAACGTACACCTCTCAAATTCTGTCTTTGGGCAAGAAATTGTTGTCGGAAATTGACAAGCTGTTTTCCAAATTAATGTGGAAAATTGTGGAGCACTCTATCTATCTATCTATCTATCTATCTACCTTGCTCATATCCCTCAAGAGGGGTGACCAACAGCAAGACACACAAATACAATAACAAAGAAAATAAAAGGGAAATAAATAGAAAAAAAAAAACAAAAAAAACCCCCACAACATTTTTTGGACCATCGCCAACCCAATTGCCCAAACACCCAAACAAGTTAGGCACCTCGGCACCCAAGTTGGTCATGCTTTCGTCCCTCCAGATGAAATGGGACACCAGAAAGCGGCCATGTCACTCGGGTCAGGGTGACACGACACACTCTTTTGTTCAACAGCAGGGCCCGACAGCTTTCACTGGTTTACCCCTGCCGCATCATACGGGTGCCCAGCTCATCCTTAGGAACGCGTCCACAATCCCACTATACTTTCACAACACCTCTCCACTCCTTTCTATTACCAACAAGAGCTCTAGCTTCCATTATATTTAGACCTCTTTCCTGCAGTGCACTCATAACACCATCCATCCACATCAATCGCAGCCTTCCTCTTATCAACACACTACTCCAGTTCTGTCTCTCATAATTTCATTTCTCAGTCTATCCAATCTTGTCACTCCTAACATAGTCCTCAAACACTTCATCTCAAAAACATTCAACTTCCTTCTTAAATCTGCATTCAGGCTCAAAGTCTCTGCACCATACAACACAGTCAGCACAATCACACTCTTATACGGTCCCCTCTTAACATCCATACTCATACTCTTGTTGTTCATCACTCACCTCAGAGCACCCAAAACCTTGCTTCCTTAAATCACTCTGTGCAATACCTCACACTCCATTCCACCAACTGCAGCCACATCACAACCCAAGTACCTAAAGCTTTCAACTTCTTCCAGCACCTGTCCATGCAACCTGATTTCTAACGTGGAGAACTCACCACATAAAAAATATGGTATTGCTGATGACTACGCAAAGAGAAGTTTACATTTTCTTGATTTTGAAAGTTTAAATATGTTGTCATGATTACCGATGTGATGCACCTGTGCCCGCTCCTTTGGCGCCAACTGCCTCGGACTCTGATTGGCTCCCTGTCCCTATTTAAACCCACTCCTATCTGTCCCCTTTTATCGGTCCGTCTGCGAACCTCAGTTTACTCTAGGCAAGCCTTTTTGACCCTGACTCCCACCTGATCCTGACCACGTCTACTCTCCTCTCCTGGCTTTCGACTCGTTTCCGACCACGTTTTTGCTTTCCTGTCCTGGCTACTGACCAGTTTTTCGGTTCCTGACACCGCTCGCTACGGACGTCCCACTTCCGCGTTCAGATTGATCTCCCCCAGCGATCACCGGATCGTGGGCGCAACTCTTTCCTTTTTTCCAATGAAACTGAGAGAAACGTAACACAAGTGGGTCGTGTCTCCGTTCTGGTCTTGACAGTTGTTTAAAATCAGTTGGGTCTTACAATTTATCAATAACCCAGATTATATCTGGAACATCATACTCTTCCATAATTTGTCAAAACGGTCGCATACAATTCTTCTTGCCTTGTAATTACAGTATTGATAGAATCCCCATAAATATTATATTAGTGGGGATTTTACGGTCTTGTTGTAAGATAAATAATTTTATAAAGCACTTTTCGTGCCAATATTTTGCCTGCACAGTGCTTTACAAATAAATTTGAATTGAATGTGTATGGAAGGATGTACAGTTTGCATTATTATTTAATAAGAGAACAAAAAAACATCACGTTGATTCACGCCGAAGCCTCGCGAGATATAAACCAGAAAATATCCAGTGGCTTTTTGTACCGTGGCTTTAGAGGTGATAGACACAGACTCCTAAGAAATAATCTTAGAAACATATCTTCATTGGTTTTTGTCTTGTAAATATTTTCCAAAATATTTACAGCTTTAAAAAAAATACAGCTTTAAATATGTAGGAAATTCATCTTGATGACGTCACGAGAGGGAAAAACATGCATGGGAAATCGCGTTAATTCACGCTCAAACCTCGCAAGATCTAGACCAGGGGTCACCAACCTTTTTGAAACTGAGAGCTACTTCACGGTTACTGAATCATACGAAGGGCTACCAGTTTGATACGCTCTTCTGAAATAACAAATTTGCTCAGTTTGCCTTTAGTTATACATTATTTATAATGATTAGTAATACTCACCTATGTAAAGACACTGATCATGTTAATGATTTCTAACAATGATTATCAAAAATGACAACAAGGTGGGAAACAGATATCAATATTCAACACTTTATCTCTATTAATCACAGTATTTGTTACATTTTCAGATGATCACTTACATCACTACATTTTAGCAAAAAATATCCCATTTGCACAAGCCACTGACATGCCCTGTTAACAAATCATGAACTATGTTGCAACATGTTTCAAAAAGTTAACAATTATGTAATGTTAAACAAAATCAACTTACATATTTTTAAATATGTAATACATTTTTTATTTCACATTTTGAACTAATGGCCAAGTCTGTGTTATGTTTAACAAAATTATAACTTTTAAATGTCATGAACACACTTTTAAATTGAACACAATTCTTCAATATTTTAATTCAACTTTGCCATGGCACTACCATGTTGTCACTGACTACATCTGGTATCCGTCCTTGGTTAGTGGGAAGACTGGCATTGCATGCTGTTCACCAGTGTGTTGTAATCTGGTGTGTAACTTGACACTGCAACTGTGAGTGAGTCTCTCAGATGTGCATCAGTGAGGCGTGTTCTGTGTTTGTTTTTGATGAAGTTCATGTCAGAAAATGCTGATTCACAGAGATAGGTTGAGCCAAACAGGCTGGCAACCTTCATGGCTGCTGTGCATACTCCACTGTACTTCTCTGTGTCAACAAGGCGCCAAAAGTTTGGTGCAGCCTGGTAGGCTTTGAGATGGAGATCATTTTGCAATGTTATAATTTCAATCTCCACCTGTCCAGCATCCAAGTTGAACGTTGCACTTAACTGCTCAGCAAAGCATGTTGTGTCCCCATTCATGAAAGGGTTGGAAATGAAGATCACACATGGTTCAAGCTGATGAAGGTCACAAAACCTATTCTCAAACTCTTGCCCAAGTCTGTTTATTACTTCAATGTACTTTTCTGCCACTTTTTCAAATGTCTCAGATGTAGAAGCATTGTCTTTCAGCACTGACTGCACAGAGGGAAAGTGCAGAACTTTTTTTCTCTGTAAATCTGCAGAGAATGCATTCATTTTGGCTTTAAATGCATTTAAAGCACTTATCATATCGACAACAGTCTTACCTTTGCCTTGCAGCTGGCAGTTCAGGAGGTTTAATTTCCCAGTAATGTCCACCAAAAATGCAAGGTCAAGTGTCCACTCTGTGTCCTCTAGCAGTGAGACATCTTCGCCTTTGGACTGCATGAACTCTTTGATTTCACGCAAAAGAGACAAAAAACGATGCAAAACTCGTCCTCTGCTGAGCCATCTGATTTCTGTGTGTAGCAGTAGGTCCCCATATTCTGCTGACATCTCCTCTAATAGTACCTTGAAAATCCTGTGCTGCTTTGCTTTGGAGCGGATGTTGTTTATGATTTTCACAACGGGAGTCATCACGTGCCCAAAGCCGATCACTTTCGCACACAACGCCTGCTGGTGAATGATGCAATGGTAATGCAGAAATTTGGGGAAGTCTGGGTCACGTTTACAGTGAGCGATGAAACCTGTCTGTCGGCCGACCATAGCAGGAGCCCCGTCTGTTGTCACCGCTACCAGCTTTTCCAATGGCACCTTTTTCTGCACGAAAAACTCCTTCACCGTGTTATAAATGTCAACTCCTCTCGTAGTTGTCTTTAAGGGCAGTAGTGTCAGGAGTTCTTCTTTTGTGGAGAAATCATTAAACACCATCCGGATAAAAACCAATAACTGCGCTGTACTGCTGCTGTCCACGGACTCATCGCACTGGAGGCTAAACCACTTGCACTTCGCCAGATCCTGCTCCAACTGATCGACCAAGTTACTGGACATAGCTGATACTCGTCTTGCCATCGTAGATGCCCCCAGTTGGACGTCGGAAAGAGTGGAGATTAGGTCGCTTCCATTTTTCTCGTCTTTAAATACAGTGTTAGCAATTAATAACATCGCTTCTTTGACAACTTCTCCATCTGTAAATGCCTTTTTTTTCTTGATCAGAAAATGTGTAGCTCTAAACGAGGCTTCGGTTGCTTTTTGTGAGTTTTTGGCCGGCCTCGTAAAAAAAGACTGTTGCTTACCCAGAGCGGTCTTTAGCTCACGGGCTTTTTCTGCCCGTAGGGCGCTTGCAGGTGGATATTTATCATGGTAGCTTTTGTGACACGTATTGAAATGTCTCTCCACATTGTGCCGTTTTGCTGTCGCCACGGTCGTCCCGCAAATCAGACACACGCAGGTTTCTTTTACAGTCGTAAAAAAGAACTCCTCTTCCCATTCACTGTGAAAGAGATACGTTTTCTTTCTTTTTTCTGCCATGTTTTTGGGGTACGAAAGTGCATACAGCGCCCGCTAGCTTACTCTCCACATCCCACAAGCTCTACTTTACTGCCCATAGGTAAATATTGTGCGCGTTAACCTTAAAGTATTTTTAAGATAGTATTTTTTAAATCTATATACATACAAGTGTGATTAAAAAAATAATAGCAACAGAACAAAATTAATTTTTAGACGCAGCTCTCTATGAGATGTGCTATTTTTGGAACAGGCCCGCGGGCGACTCATGTGGTCCTTGCGGGCGACCGGGTGCCCGCGGGCACCGTGTTGGTGACACCTGATCTAGACCAATCAATGCAACAAGGGATATCCAGTGTGTTTTTGTACCGTAGCTTTTGCGATGATGAAGACGGACTCCTGGCTGGCGAGGGACACATCCGGGTCGGTCTTCATCAAGGCCTTGATGCGGGTCAGCGGTAGTTTTGACAAGCGGTTGTGGACCACCGAGGCTCCCGGAACCGTCGCCTGCTGCTGTGCGACCTCCTCGGGTGCCTCGGCCGCACGACTCTCCTCTTCGGGCTCCGCGTGCGGGACGTTTGCCGCCACCTTGGCTGCCATTTTATAAAACCGCTCGTTAACTTTCACACGATAGAAAAACTAAATTGTTTGTTTTCCACGACATGTCACAAGACACCAGAAGAAACGAAGAAACATGTGTTTCCGTTGGGTTGTGATCTCTGTGTACTCTGATTCGTCAGAAGGAGTTGCGTAAACCCTGCCTTTTCCTTACCCGCCAATTTAGTAGTCGTGAACGATTGGGTGGATTGGAAGCAAGGACGTTACGATTGGCTGGATACAGACGTCGATCAAATAAAGAGTCTTCCGGTTTGGACTACAATAAGCGTCAGAAGTTCATGCATGTGGAAGAGTAATGTATTTTTTGTCAATGTTCTCAGTTCTAAATATAATTATTTATATTGTTACCGATCACAACGCAGTGCACATTTTTATAGCAGGAACATACAATTTTGCATATTAAGCATTATTTTTTTTCCCTGTGAAAAATACGATACCAAAAGTAAGAATGTATTTTCTGCTGATAGGCCATGGTTTATTTATTTATTTATTTTTAGTTTGATTTCCCTCTTTGATATTGTATTATTTCCACTTTTTTACTTTGATTGACACATTACTTTTTTTGCCCCATATAACGGTTGTTGGATAATTATTAACTTGAATTCTGTAGAGCTAGAGTTGTCTTCATTGTTATTGATCATAAAGTAGTGTACAGTGTTTATAATGATATTAGATAAGGCACTCCAAGGCTGGTTTGGGTTGGGATGGTTCCCTTAACCACTAGAGTCGTGGGGACACCATTTACTGTGGTGTGTCTTGGGCTGGTGGCGCCCATCCCTCTCCAGTCCAGGGTAATCGTCATAAAAGACAAGAATAAATATGGGTTTGAAATAATATTTAGATGGGTAGGTAAAATCTCCAAGATAGTGGTTATCCTCACCCTTGAGTACTGCAGCTGTCCTTCCCCCTCCACCTCTGGACACTAGCATGGATGACATCCCCCCACTAAAAATAACTGCAGCCCAGGTGTGTGGAGAGCTGAGAAGGCTGCGAACCAGCAAGGCAGCTGGTCCGGATGGAGTATCCCCCCGACTGCTGAAAGCCTGTGCGTCTGAGCTGGGAGACCCTCTACAGTGCGTCTTCAACCTGAGCCTTGAACAGGGGAGGGTCCCTCTGCTGTGGAAAACATCCTGCATCATCCCAGTCCCAAAGAAATCAAGACCTGAGGAACTCAACGACTTCAGGCCGGTCGCCCTGACATCACATGTGATGAAGACCATGGAGCGGCTGCTGCTGCACCACCTGAGACTACAGGTCCGTCACGCCATCGACCCACTGCAATTTGCTTACCAGGAGAAGGTGGGAGTGGAGGATGCTATAGTATACATGTTACACCGATCCCTCTCTCACCTGGATAGGGCGAAGGGGGCTGTGAGAATTACATTTTTGGACTTCTCCAGTGCCTTCAATACCATACAGCTTCTGCTACTGAGTAGGAAACTGACAGAGATGGGAGTTAGCTCACACCTTGTAGAATGGATTACTGACTACCTGACAGGCAGACTCCAGTATGTGAAACAGGGGTGCTGTACATCGGACACTGTGGTTAGCAGCACAGGATCTCCGCAGGGGACCGTGCTCTCTCCGTTCCTATTCACTCTATATACATCGGACTTTAAGTACAACTCTGAGTCCTGCCATGTGCAAAAGTTTGCCGACGACACTGCGATCGTGGGATGTATCAGAAATGGGCAGGAGGAGGAGTACAGGAAATTGATTCAGGACTTTGTCCGATGGAGCGACGCAAACCACCTGCACCTAAACACCACCAAGACCAGAGAGATGGTGGTGGACTTCAGGAGAACCAGAACTCACCCGGTTCTTGTAACCATCAAAGGAGAATGTGTAGAATTTGTCCAGACCTACAAATACCTGGGTGTGCAGCTGGACAACAAACTGGACTGGACTGCCAACACAGAAGCTCTATGTAGGAAAGGGCAAAGCCGACTTTACTTCCTCAGAAGGCTGGCCTCCTTCAAAATCTGCAAAAAGCTCCTGAAAATATTCTATGAGACAGTAGTGGCAAGCGCCCTCTTCTATGCGGCAGCGTGTTGGGGAGGCAGCGTCAAGAAGAAGGATGCCTCTCGTCTCAATAAACTGGCTAGGAAAGCGAGCTCTGTTGTGGGTAAAGAGCTGGACAGCCTAACAACAGTAGCTGAGAGACGGGTACTGAAAAAGCTGCGGTCAATCATGGACAATCCATCGCATCCACTACACAGCATTATCTCCAGACAGAAGAGCAGTTTCAGCGACAGACTGCTGTCACTGTCTTGTACTACGGACAGACTGAAGAGATATTTTCTTCCTCATGCCATGAGGCTCTTTAACTCTACCCGGCAGAGTAAAAGCCCACAGTAAACCACACCACCTACATTGCATATTACCGAATCTTATTGCAATATGTATTCTGTGTAGCACTATTTAGTTATTCTATATAACACGCTACAGTGGGTATTTGCACGTCACACTGGGTATTTGTATATTGTATTCTTCTTGCTTTATTATTGTATTGTTCTCAGCTCAGGGATGCTGCTGGAAATCTGAATTTCCCTTCGGGGATGAATAAAGTATCTATCTATCTATCTATTTACTGGCCTAAATTATATGTGTGTGTGTATCCCTTAACCACTAGGGTCGTAGGGGTACCATTTCCTGTGGTGTGACTCGGGTAAGTACAGCCTAGTGGCGCACATCCCTCTGCAGGGCAACATATGTTTCCACCCGGTCTTGAACTGGGGACCTTTTGTATGTGGTGAAGGTGCTGATCACGCACTACGGAATTAAACTAAAAAAATGCCAGACACTCTGGATTATGAACAAATCAACTGAAATATTGCATGTCTTGTTATTTTAACATTGCTGATTATGGCTAAAACATCCCATCCAAATATAGCGCTGAGCCATAGTCAGGAATTAAAAATAATAAAAAGGCTTGCAATATTTTAGTTGATTTATAATTAATCCAGAATATATAACATTTTTATATATGCATTACCAAAAATAAATAGCTATTTCAATATTCTAATTTTCCGAGACAGTCCTGTATGTACATCAAACACATGCAAAAACAAAAAAAGAGTGTATATAAGTATATTTCTATGTATAGTCAATATCCATTCCATCCATTATCTGCACCGCTCATCCTCAGTAAGATCGCGCGGGTGCTGAAGCCCATCCCAGCTACCTTCAGGCAGTGGGCAGGGGACACCCTGAACTGGTTGCCAGCCAGTCATAGACGGATAAATCACTCGCTCATTCACACCTAGGGACAATTTGGACTGGCCAATTAACCTGACATGCATGTTTTTGGAATGTGGGAGGAAATCGGAGTGCCCGGAGGAAACCTATGCAAACACAGGGAGAACATGCAAACCCCGCACAAGAAGGCTGGTAGCTGGATTTGATCCCATAACCTCAGAACTGTGCCGCGGACGCGGTAACACTCAGCCGCCGTGCCGCCTGTATAGTTAAAATATTGCACATATTTGTATATTAATGCCAACTTAATTAAGATACACATTATGTAAAACACAGACAACAAAAATAACAGGACAAAAACATAAGAATCACAACATACACAAAGTTTGCAAAGAAAACAATGATCAAAGCCACTTTAAAAAAAGGAAAATGAAAATACCGCAAGAAATGTATATGCAATTTCCATGCTTGCAGCTGGTGCCGCACAGCCAATGAACATTGCACTAATACACTGCCCTAATAGGATTGAGGTTCATCTCATAAAACTGCACTCACCATGTCCAGTCAGGTGTTAACTGCGTGAAGGAACAACATGAAGAACTCGCAGCATGCAGGTACTGTATTCCTTCCTGGAAAATACAAATGTAGTTTTCATTAGACTTCACATGTACACTATTGTTATTCCTCTATCCTTAAGTTTATTAGCTTAGAGCTTTAACAACAACATAATATTGTGTGTGGTTTTGATGCATAGTTTTTAGACGACACAATTTACTCTAAATAGATTAGAATTGTGGTTTATGGCCATACTACCCTGGGCCCGATCTCAAAAACTGAGCAGCGTCAGGCCTGCTGAGTACTTACATCCTGGGAGTGCCACAACCCCACGGCGTGGTAGTCCACGGTTAAATTCCTGCTACCGCAGCTTCCCCGTGCAGAATTTGCATGTGCCGTCTGAGCTTGCGAGGGTTTCCTCCAGCCACTCCGGTTTCCTCTTTCATTCCAAAAACATGCATGTCAGGTTAATTGGCCGTTCTAAATTGTCCCTACGTGTGACTGAGGGACTGAGTTAGCTGTCTCTTTGTGCCCTCCGACTGAATGCAACCAGCTCAGGCTGTCCCCTTGCTCAAAGATGGCTGGAATGGGCTCCATCGACCCTAGTGAGGATAAGTGGTGCAGAACATCAATGGATTGAATAAAATTGTCTTTAATTTCAGATTTTTTTTCACAGATTATTTCATAACTGAGTGATTTTGAAAAGAAGTCTGGAAGAATTCATTAAATATTTAAAGCCACATGTTTTATTCATTTCTCATGCCTGTTAGAAATCAAATTATCAAGAAAATACCAACGACTCATCACTGGTGAGCTAGTTTTTGAACCTGTCCGCGGGTTACTACTTGTTCTTGGGAGGCGACATGGTGCCTGCGGTGTTTGGCCAGCCAGCATTGTCACAGTTCGGGTTTTAACGGCACTTTTCAATAAAGGCGAGGCGAAGGTTGCAAGCAGCCCACGCCCACGTGTGAGCAACCCTAACAAAAGCTCACAGAAGAGGGTGCTGTTTTCTTTAGGTCACTATGATTAAGCACCAAAAAAACAATCACGCAAAATGCACTTTTCTTTTGAAATCGAAAATTGCATCAGAATTAATACTGGTCTGACAAATTGCAATTAGGTTGTTTTTTTTCTCCCCAAATCAATCATATCTCCAATAAATAAACTGGTAATAACATGAGAATTTATCGTTTTAAGAATGTATATCAAACTGGGTGCCCTATGCGCTAATAATTAATAAAAAGGAGCTCACTGCTTGAAAAGGGTTGGAAACCCCTGTTCTAAATATTTCCATCACTTAATCAGATTGGTAATGGTCAGATACTAATTTTTTCCTACGGATGGCAAACTTGTGAAGAAAAAAATAATGTTAAAATTGACTAGGGTATTGTTGACAAAGAGGCTTTTTTTTCTTTGCTTAAAAATTGAAATTTTCAACCAGTCGCAAATTAGCCATCCATTATCTGCACCACTTATCCTCAGTAGGGTAACGGGGGTGCTGGAGCCCATTACAGCTATCTTCGGGCAGTGGGCAGGGGACACCCTTAACTGCTTACCAGCCAATAGCGAGGCACACAGAGACAGACAACTCACTCGCTCAATCACACCGAGTGACAATTTGGACCAGCCAATTAACTTGACTTGCATGTTTTTGGAATATGGGAGGAAACCGGAGTGCCTGGTGGAAACCCACGCAAGCACAGTGCAACCAGCAAACTCCACACGGGAAGTTTGTTCTCATGACCTTAGAACTCTGCCACACATGCGCGAACCACTGTTCCGCCGTGCTGCCCTGTTGCAAAGTAGTTAGCATAAAAATATACCACCAAAAGCATTAAAACTTACTTCTAGGGAATGTCAATATTGGCTTTTGTTTTGGAATTTCCCCTCACTTTGTTTCGAGGGCGATATTAGAGGTCAACGATCTCTAGGTCTCTTACAAATGACAAATCCCCCAATTTAAAAAAAAGAAAGTCTCTAACTCAGGGTTCACCTACAAGCTGCCTGTGGGCACCTGGTAGCCCTCTATGAACACCCGAGTAGTCCGCGGACCATTTTGAAAATAACTCGCCGGCGATCGGTCGTTGTGATTTTCTAGTATATTTTATTTCTGACCTCATGAGAAATAACTTACACAGTGTCCCTAACTACATGACCAAGTCTTCTAAAATTATTTTTAAGATTAGTTCATAATTTATATATGTATATCAATCAGTCCCACACACAAGGCAGATGTTTTCAACCTTTTTGACGCTGTTTTTTTACAATTAAAACTTGTTAATAACATAGTAACACTACAGTAATAACATAATTGTGATTTCATAAGTGCATATCAAACTGGTAGCCACCACCTTCAAAAAGGTTGGTGACCCCCTGCTCTAACTCTTACTGTAGAAGTCTTCCGTTATGACCTGACTTTTGCCTCTAGCAGGCTTCCACAATTAGATCATGAGTACACACTAATGCTGTACCTAAAAGAGATAATCCTTGCCATTTCGAGGACTGACTGCACCGGCTAGTGTCTTTTTTTAAACCACAGTTATCCGACACATACCGGATACACCATAAGCTTGTAATCCAGAAATACTTTAATTAGCGTAGGGATATAATGTGGAGCAGCACGGAGGAGCAGTGGTTAGCACAGTTCTGAGGTCATGAGTCTGAACCTTCCTGTGTGGAGTTTGCATGTTCTCCCCAAGCTTGCGTGGGTTGCCTCCGGGCAGTCCAGTTTCCTCCCACATTCCAAAAAAACCCCATGCATGTCAGGTTGATTGGCCGGTCCAAATTGTCCCTAGGTGTGAGTTGTCCGTCTCTGTGTACCCTGTGGCTGGCAGGCAACCAGTTTAGGATGTGCCCTGCCTACTGCTTGAAAATAGCTGGGATGGGCTCCAGCACCCCCGCAGCCCTACTGAGGATAAGAGGTGCAAATAATGGATGGAATATAATGTGGATATAAAGGCAGAATATTTTTGAAGCTTTTGTGCTTTAGGTTCATGATTATCAGAATCCCTAACCCTTTATAGGCAAATGGGTTCAGAAAAAAAGTTTATAAATAATATGTTATTTTATTTTTACAATTATAATTTACTTAGGTTTATGACTGAAGAAGTTTATATTTTATTTCATCTTTACGGGGAGAAAAAACCCTGGCCATGGTCCATTGTCTTTTTCTTCTGGTGATCAGCCGAGTAACTGTAACATTCATCCATATCTGTAGGTGGCAGCAGTGATGTTATTGTTTTTATAAATTCATTATCTGCTCATGATTGAGTACAGTATATTTAGATTTAGGTTAGCAGCTGTTTGACCTGCTGTCCTCTGGAAGGCACTACATGTGCATCAGAGCAAAAACCAACAGATTGAGGAATAGCTTCTTCTATACCTTCTATAGCGTTCTGGAGTACAATTTACTGTAAAACTACCACTGTGAATATGCACATTTTTATTATATGAATGATATATTTTACATTTTATTTATCTTTTCACACATTTTTTATCATTTGAATGTACTCTGCACTGAAAGGAAAATCCCTCCTATTTTGTTGTATGATTGAATAGTGACAATAAAGTTTACTCATTTATAACCTAATTTGTTTAATGAAACTGTTTAGGATTGCACTGCAAAAAATATTTAAAAAAGATATCAAACAAACCAAAAATCTTGCACATAATTCTGCAGATTTTAATTTGTATTTTCACATGCATGAGATTTACTCCCGCAACATTTTTCCTCTCTCTCCTCAAGCCATCAAATCTAAGCTGTGGCCCAAGCAGAAAGCAACCAAAAAACCCAAAGATGAGTCCCCGAAGATGGAGAACACACATATCTCCTCAACCTCGAGCGCCCCAGTGGAGAGAAGTGCTCCCCCCCAGCTCAGCGAGACCGAAAGGATGCGACTGACGCCTTTCGAGAGGGTGGTTTATGACATGTCGCACAACGAGAGGGTGGTCAACGACCTCATCTTGGGCCGCAGGGTCGGATTTTACGAGCTCCGTGGGGAAATCGGCCAGGGCAACTTCTCGTCGGTCAGACTAGGCATCCACGCTTTGACTAAAGGTTTGCTACTTATGTGTGATAAACGTAAGGACTCTTCAAAAATCGTTTGAGTTATCGAATTCCATGCCCCTAACGGCTTTATATGTCAAAGATCAATCCTAATGGCTAAGTTATGTATCTCTATTTTAGGGATGCATAATAATAATCAAGCCAAATATGACATCACTGTTATTGTACAAATGGAGAAAAAAACCCGATAATTATTCGCTTGACACCACACGATAATATTCAGTCAACACTACTTGTTGGACAGATTCTAAAGATTTATGTTCCACATTGTAATACAGTTTGACTTTCGATAGAGGATGTTAATAGAGGTTGCAGAGAAACTCCAAAAACATGCAGGACATGCAGCTCTCGATGACTGGTTTGGCCATCCCTGCTCTGGCCATCCCTTACACTACTAATATGTGATTGTAGAAGTAGACAAAAATAGACATTCATAATTATTATTATTATTATTATTTATTTTGCTCTTCAGAGAGAGTGGCGGTCAAGGTAATGGACAAGCAGTGCAAGGCAGGCAAGGGTCCCCAGCCCTTCATCTCCTCTGAGATCCGCTGCATGGAAAAGCTTTGCCACCCCAACGTTGTGCGTTTGTACGAGGTGATGGAGACCAGCAGGAAGCTGTACCTGGCCATGGAGTACGGCAGTGGCGGTGATCTATTCTCCTGTGTCACCACAAGGGGGAAGCTCGGAGACTTGGAAGCCAAACTGATATTTGCACAAGTTGTCTCTGCTGTCAAACACATGGTGAGTATTAGCGTCACACACTCCCTAGCAAAAATGCAGAACGATAACCACCAAACCACTATGAGGATTGTAAATTTGTCAATACACACTCACTTCATTGTTAAGGCATCTTTATATTCATGTATGCATTGCCAATAATAAAAAAGCAATGATTGTGAAACTGTACACGGCCATCTACATTGCAGAGAATTAGAGAATTGTGCTTAAGTTCTTTATTTTCTGAAATGCAATTAAAATTCTTTTATTGTTTTAATATTGCCGGTTATGGCAAAACTCAAATCCCATCGAAAGATATTATAATATTACGTATAAGTATACTATTGAGCGTTTTAACTTCATATTTTGTGCCATTTTAGATTCTAATGGAAAGGATAGTGAATAGTGACAAGTAAATGGGGGTAGGACAGAACTGATGAGATGATGCGATAGTTGGACAAAAAACAAGTCACACTCTCGTACTTGCACAGTAAGTAATATTATAAATGAATTCAATTAACTCTGCACATAGATAAAAGCTAGCCAATTGAGTTCAGGGACAAATAGATTGAATTTCACAGACAAAGTGTGTGTTTACAACTTATACTCTAATTCAGATCATCAGCTCTATAGTGATAGAATGTAAATAATATCAAAAGCTAGTGTAGGGATCCCATTTAGAGAGTGTTCTCCATCTCCTTTATTTTGGTGTGCAAAATGAAAAACAAGCATCGGAGATATTTGCAAACTCGCCCAAGGGTGAAAGCTAGCTTCGCATAGCTTGCTTCACTTCGGATGGGACGTCTCAAACCATTCTTCGGAAGCGTTTTTTTCCTGCATTGTTTCTTTCAGACAAAACTATAAATTCACCTTTGCTCATTTGCTTCTGATTTTTTTTCCATGTGATATTTATCCGTTCTGAGGTGGGGATCGCAAAAAGGATGGCAAGAGGAAAAAAAACTATGGTAATCAACTAATGCCTTCCGAACCCACGATAGGCCATATAAAAACACTAAAATTATGAAATAGTAGATAGTAAGTACTACTCAAATGAACTGTAGGTGCAAATGATTAATTAAGTAACTTGTAAATAAATATACATGTATTGGAAAAATGAAATTGTATTAACATTTGGTGTGACGTGACTTGACCTGGTCCAGGAAAGTTAATGGGTGGATGCAGAGGGGGGGAGGAGGAGACGGCAGATTAAAATGAAAACCGATTTGATAAGTTCCTCTTGTGAGGCTTGTCATGGCCCCGGGTATAAGCTTGCTCGGCAAGGCTCAATTAATTTCGGATGGGACGTCATCAAACCGTTGTTCGGAAAACGTTTTGTTTCCTGTTTCATTTTTTCTCCCAGCCAAAACTGAAAATGCACTTTTCCTCATATTCGGCCAAGAATTCTTCCCTGAAGAATCTTCCGTGCGCCTCTAACGTTTCCCATGTGATGTTCCAGCACAAAAACAACATCGTCCATAGAGACCTGAAGGCGGAGAACATATTCTACACCACCAGCTATTGCGTCAAGGTGGGTGACTTCGGCTTCAGCAGCGAGAGCGCGCCCGACCAGCAGCTCACCAATTTCTGTGGCTCGCCTCCATACGCCGCTCCCGAGCTCTTCCGGGAAAAAGGCTACGCGGGCCGCTATTCGGACATTTGGGCTTTGGGGATCATTCTTTACTTCATGGTTACCGCCACCTTGCCTTTCTATGGTGACAATTTGAGCCGACTCAAGCGTTGCATCCTCCAGGGGGCGTACAGCATCCCCGCCTACGTGCCAGACGAGTGCCAATTGGTCATCAAGGGTCTGTTGAGACCCGTTCCCGTGGACCGCTCTTCCCTCGCTCGAGTTTCAGACAGTTCGTGGCTGAAGGGGATCGAATGCCCCGGTCCCTATGTGCCCCTGCCCTCGACCCCGGCCCACCTGGCTCAGGCTGCTTTGTGCGACGAAGAAAAGGAAGTAAAGAATCTTATGTCGGACTTGGGCGTAATAGCCGTCCACATGCAAAACAACCCGTGTTCAGACTCCAAGAGCCCGTTGACCGGGACTTATCGCATTCTGCTCCACCGGGTCCAGAAACGAAGGTCCGTGGAGGCGGTCGGCTATGCTGCGGTTTGCCCAGACGAGTACAAAAGTCGGGCCCGGTGGTGCATCGCATCTTTGGACAAACACAACCCTTCTGCTGTTTGCGTCCTACTATAATGGAACTGTAACTCCACTAGTGAGTGCCACAACCACAGTTTTTGTCTTGGGGTTGATTGCAATAAAACATTGGAATTACTGAACAGCAGACTCTCAGGATACGATATTGATCTGTTCTCGGATGGGGATCGCAAATGCAAATTGCAAAGAAATAATAACCGATGAAAATCAGCTAATGCCTTCCGAACACCCAGTAGCCCATATAAAAAGATTAGAATAACTGAATCCTATATAGTGAGGACTACTTATGTGGAATATAAAAATAAATATACACGTAAAGGGAAAATTATTGATTTTTAACCTTTGGTGTGACGTAACTTGAGCTGATACAGTGGAGTTTGTGGGTGGATGCAGAGGGGGGAGAAGAGGGCCAATTGAAATTGATCCAAATTTTAAAAGTTGCGAGGCTCGCCATGTCCTTAGAAGATGATTTTGCTTTAATCGCCTTCTTATTTAGAGTCTGCATCATCGATTGGTTACGACTGTGTAAATTAGTGAGGGTTGCCATGGAGCCCAATTGGCCCCGCCCGTGTGGCGCCAGCTGTAGCCTTTTGACAGATTGGCTTCCCCACTAATTCAACTCTGTCCTATGTGTCCCCTTTTGTCAGTCCGCCTGCGAATCTCCTTTTTTACATGGCAAGCCCTTTTTCGACCCTGACTCATGCCTGTCCCGTTTTTTGCTCCTGTTTGTCTCCCACTACAACCTGTTTTGATCTCGACCAAGTCTGCCTTCCCATCCCGAATTACGTTCCGTTTTTTATTCTAACCACGTCCGCTCACCCGTCCCGGCTTACGACTCGTTTCCGACCCCGACCACCTCTTGCTCTCCCTGTCCCGGCTACCAACCAGTTTTCCGCCCCTGGCACCGCCATCGCTCGCTACGGAAGATCCACTTGTTCGGATCACAAGCCGAGTACGAGAGCGAACACCAGATCTTGGGCGCACCCCTTCCTCGTTTCTTCAATAAAACTTGTGGTAAATGTTACGCAAGTGGGTCCTGTTTCCGTTCTGGTCCTGACACCTTCTTTGTGTTTTTTGAGAAAAACAAGTTTCCACGGTCATCATGCTATTTCTTCTTTTTTATATCACTGCAAGTTTTGGGACCAACGGCAAATAATTACAGTAGCTACAAACAAAGCACACAATGGTTTGAATTGGATGAAGAGATAGAAAGGCACTGTAGGAAGTAGTTCAACTAATCATTTTTACGAGACCGTGATGCAAACCAATAGCAGACCAGCATCTTACATGACGTCCAGCAACAGCAGAATTTTAGAGACGTAACTCGTCATTCTCATGAACACTGTAGAATTTGAGTTTTACAAGTTTTGGGCCTACCAAATGATTTATTGGTGTCTCACAGTGGCAGAAAAAACGTAGGTGGGGATGCTGTATCCTGAGGTATTGATGTATTTGATATTTGAAGACTTTTTCTTGCAGGTTAATGCCAAATTGTTCAGTGTTGAATCTGAAGAGGCAGATGATTAGAGAGGTTCAGTGAGTTCTTCATCTCAGAAATTTCTTCTAAGTAATGAGCTGTGACTCGCTGTGCCAGCATTACTCAGTATTTAGTGTACTGATGCAAAGCGTTCATCAATCACTGCGCTGATATCCCTATCTTGCAATCCTACTTAGGCACGGTATAAATCCGCAGTGTTAATCCGAGGACATGGGTAATTGCAGTTAGAGGGGGGGTCTAAGAAGGGAATGCTGGGAACATGCTCCTTCCAACAGTAATAAAAAGCTTCAACTTGAAAAACATGTCAGTAAAATCTGGGGGGGGGGTGTCAAAGCAGGACCACTAGCTTTCCTGGCACCACTTTGCGGATATAATTGTTAAAATTTTGAGAGAGGTTTTGAAAAATATTGAATGTGTTATTGTTTTAGGTTTAAGTTGTAAAAGATAATTAGTGGATATTGGGATATTATTATATTTTTTTAAACTTTTTTTATATTATATTCTCCATTCTGGCCCCGGTGCTGTGGAATGCTCTGCCCACTGAGATTCGATCTGCAACCTCAGTGGAACTGTTTACATCTAGGCTTAAAACACACTTCTATTTTATAGCATATGAAAAACCTATCTTTCATGTTGACAATATCTGTGTATTATTTGTTATTGCAACATCCATTGCAGCCTGACCATCCTGGAAGGGCGATTACCCCCATGTGCAGTCCCTTCTCAAGGTTTCTTCATTTTCCTCATGTTGAGGTTTTTGAGTTTTTCCTTGCCCTCATGTAAGTTTTAGATCAGGGAATGGTGTCACCAGCTCAGTAGCCTAGATGGTAAGGCGCCCGCTATGAGACTGGGAGGTTCGGGTTCGCGCCCCGGCCGAGTCATTCCTAAGACTTAAAAAGTGGTCGGCGGCGCCCTCTGTTGGCTGCGGCTGCATCGGCTCGCTACAACGGGTCAGGTGCAATCGACATTTCGTTCTGTGTACATTGTTACACAGAATGACAATACAAGGAAATTATTATTATTATTATTATTATTATAATAGTCTGTGGTTGGCAATAATCGTGGTTGCAGCCTTTTGAGACTCCTTGAGATCAGGGGCTACACTAATAAATATGACTTGACTGTGGTTTGTCAAATACAGAAACTTTGAGTAGTCAGCGGGCAGCACGGCAGAGCAGGGGTTATCACGTCTGTGGCACAGTTCTGAGGTCGTGAGATCGAACCTTCCTGTGTGGAGTTTTCATGTTCTCCCCGTGCTTGTGTGGATTTCCTCCCGGCACTCCGGTTTTCTCCCACATTCCAAAAACATGCATGTTAGGTTAGTTGGCCGGTCCAAATTGTCCCTAGGTGTGAATGAGCGAGCGAGTTGTCTGTCTCTGTGGCCCTGCGACTGGCTGGCAACCAGTTCCTGCCCACTGCCTGAAGATAAAAGTTTTTTTCACTGAGAAGCACTTAAACATATGGATATACACATCATTTGTCAGATAAATGACAAACTCGTACAGGAGTAAAACCCAGGTCCCCTTACACGCAAGGCAAGAATAATACCCCAGACCAACAGGCCACTGTATAATAGCTCACTGCGTGCTAGTCATAGTTATACTCCACTGACCAATTTCAGCTATTTGGCTCTTTTCAGACGCTTATATAGCATTTCCCAGAAGATTACAAATATTAAAACTAATAATGATAATAGATTTAAAAAACACATAAAAAAGTGTGTGTCCCAGAAGCATTTAACAAATACAAAACAACATAACTTGGGCCCACCCGGGAGTTGAAGCCCGGGACCTCTCGCACCCGAAGCGAGAATCATACCCCTAGACCAACGAGCCATGACTGCCAGCCAATATGGCAGTCTATTGGATGTCAGCCACAGTGGACTAGCTGGCCAACACCATGTATTGACTCTAGTTTACTTTGTTTTTTGTTGACGCTGGTGGACATCACACCAGAGTTGATGTCCTGCTGCCAGCTGAAAATTGTCCTTGCTCACTAAGTGTAATAAGGAAGTAGGCTTCCAAATTTAGCAAATTGGTATCCTTTGGCTGCGACTGGCTGGCAACCAGTTGAGGGTGTCCCCTGCTCACTGCCCGAGGATGGATGGGATGGGCTCCAGCACTCCCGCGACCCTACTGAGGATAAGCGGTGCAGATAATGGATGGATGGATGAGTCGTGGGCCACACCGAGTTAAAACATTTGTCAGAGCAGCCGAGCCAAGAGGAAAAAAAATTGTTTTGATTTTGTTTTTTTGTGTGTCCTGACCCGATACTTGGTCAATGCATGTGGAAAAATATTTTCTATGTTTTTATGAATAAATATACATGCATGGATTTTTTTCATTTCATATTTGTTTGTTATTAGAGTATTTCAACAAATTGTTTTTGAAACACTCCAAAGCAAAACAGTAATATATTTTTCCCTCTGTCAAGCTCTGAATTTGATAATTTTTATTAAAAAAACTGATTTATTTTGCATGACTTTTCATAAGTATCTTCATAGGTAAAATAAATACATGATAGAAAATTGGAAATACATAAAATAAAAATGATATTAAAATGATACAACTAGAAAAAGAATAAAAACTATACTTAAAATGAGGAAAGTTTCCTGTCAAAAATACATTTTCTTTAGTGTAATGACACTTTTAAAGGGACAGTGTGTAATATTTGTCCACTAGATGTCGGTCTATAGTGTTATGCAACTGAAAAAGTGCTAAAAGCACAACGGAGAATCTAAACCACATATGTCAGAGTCAAGGCCCGCGGGCCACATTAGGCCCGCGAGAGGGTTTTACCTGGCCCGCGTGACGATATCAATATATTATTAGATCCGGCCCGCAGGCCGCTGCAAGCCAGCAGCCCTCAGTACGCATGAATACTACATTTCCCACAATGCAACGGGGACGCGCCGAGCGGGACCAAAGCGGGAGGCGGTTTGATTTATTCAGCAGTCGATCAGCAGCAGTCATTAGCATAACAGCAAAAATTAGCCCACATTACCCATCAACAATGGCTAAACGGAAGGTGGACACTGAAAACCGGGGCTTTCAAACAAGGTGGGAGTTGGAGTACATGTTCACGGAGGTAGCTGGAAATGTATCAGCGTCAGCCTCAAACAAGTAATGTAGAGTTGTAGTAATACAGTACTGTATATAAATGTATGTAAATACAGTAATAATACAGTAATGTTTCCTGTGCAATTACACATTTGAAGTTTTTACTCCGTTCAAGTTTAAAAGTTAAATATGCACATAAAGAAGGTCTTGTTTTTTGTTGTTCCCCTCGGGAATTTTAAAGCTTTATTGTCTATGTTGACTATGTTTTTTTTGTTTGCCGACTCTGTCCTGGGAGTGTTTCTTGTTTTTCGGCTTTTCATGGAAAATAGATCTTGATATGGACAACAGTCTTTTGATAAAATTGTCTCCTATTTAGCAGAGAAAATGACTTTTGATTGTTGTTATTTGTTAATCAGTAATTCCTTTTTTTCACACTAACCCAGAGAAAGCCCAGAAAGGAAAGTCAATGTACATTTGAGCAGGACAGATGAGGTCCAGTGTGTTGATTGCTATTGGTTTTAAGTAACAAGAGATTTTTGCACTTTATTTTATTGTATTTCGAGGCAATATTTCTTTTTAATAATTTCAGATGATTGAATGATAGAAAATGGTTATGAGTTGTTGTTATGAGATATGTTATGAGTTTTTTATATAAAGGACATTTGTATTTTGTGCCTGCTGAAATTAAAAATGACTGACAGAGTCATAAGAAAATATTGCTTTATTTATACAATCATATTGTAATATATTTGTTGTGTTTTCAGTAGGTTAAATCTTGGTTTCAGTAAAGATTGGACAGTCCGGCCCTCGGCTTGTAGCCAAATGTTTTATTTGGCCCTCCGTCCATTTGACTTTGACACCCCTGATCTAAACCATCCTCCATCCATCCATTATCTGCACCTCTTATTCTCAGTAGAGTCGCGGTGGTACAGTGGAACCTCTGTTCTCGACCATAATCCGTTCCAGAACCCTGTTCGAAAACCGATTTGGTCGATCACGGAAAATCGTTTTTCCCATTAAAAGTAATGTTAAATCATTTGAATCCGTTCCAACACCCTGATTGTTTAGCAAGAACGTAAACATGAAGCTAACCCAGGCTAATCGTACGTTCGCGTCAGCGTAATCTTCCGTACGAAAGATTACGCTAACATGAACGTGTAAAAATAAAAAAATAAAGGATTATGAATAGGATTTCTTACCTTTATGGTGGACGGTGGGGAGAGAAAAATCATCAAAAGTTTTTCAACCTCTTCCAAAACTTGCGGCAGTTGCTTGCTTATAGCGCTAACTTCCTTAGCCACATTACTCGATTTCACAGCCTCCTTATTCTTTACTATCGTACTGATAGTAGATTTAGCCATGCTGTATTCACTAGCAAGATCGGAAATTCGTACACCTCTTTCATATTTAGATTATGTATTTCTTAAAGGCAATAGTTGGACAAACAACTTGTTTTTTTTTCACCTGTCCTGCGTGCACCGACCTTCTTCGTAGGCATAATTAGGGGCTAAAACACCCGTACGCCGCTCAGCATCGCACCCTAGAGTACCGGCGTTCGAACTCCGATTTTTTGACCGAACAGCAAAGCAAGAATTTCTCGAAATTTTGGGTCGAACACCGATTTGTCCGAACTGAGAGGCGTTTGAAAACCGAGGTTCCACTGTACTTGATCCCATCCCAGTCCACTTTGGGCAGTGGACACCCTGAACTGGCTAGTCGCAGGGCACACAGACACAGACAACTCACTCGCTCATTCACACCTAGGGACAATTTGGACCAAGAATTAACCTGACAGGCATGTTTTTAGGAAGTAGGAGGAAACTGAGTGTCTAAAGGAAACCCACGCAAACACTGGGAGAACATGCAAACCCTGCACAGGAAGGCTGGTAGCTGGATTTGATCCCATGACCTTAGAACTGTGCTGCAGACACGCTAACCATTCCACCGCCATGCCGCCCACCAATGTACACTATTTCTTCTATTGGCTTGGCAATTAATTCCCTCTTGGTGAGGCTCATGTTTTGTCAAATGAATATAAATTTCTCGACTTATGAGTATTTAAAACAAATGTACATTCATATGATAGGTCATGTATTTTTGCCCATTTTTTTAAAATGCATGAGTTTTGTTTTTAACGGGGTTTTTTTTCTACATTAGGAGGCGCTAAATAAATCCAAACTGACCCTTTAAGACCAAAATTGTACAAACATGAACAAAAAAGTCAGCATTATAGCTCCCCTACTACAAACATGTTTTTGTGGTCTGCAGTCTCTCAACACCAGGCAGTAAAACCATGAACAGTAAAACAAACACAAATGGCCATATGTAATAATCTCAGTTGTGTAATGTCTGTGCATTTCAAGTACCATTTCTCGTGGGAAATTCAAGCTTTCGAATTCAGATGGTGAAATCTCCTGATTTGAATACTTTGGACTCTTACCGTGTCCAATTTATTCCAGTTACCTTTCAAAATAACCTCTGCCTGTCAGTCTCTATTAAGCAATAATGAGCATGATATAAATAAGCTTTCTGTACTTATTTAGGGGCGTCATCCCCTGTGTCAACCCTGTTTCCAGAGGAATGTGTGTGTGCATGAGTCCCGGCTTGTTGTTAAACATACGATTGTTGCTCAATTCACATGCGGTGAACTTTCTTGTTACTGTTTGTATTTATAGTACTGTAACATAATTTGTCATCTTAAATTGTTGAACATGAGATAAAAAGTAATGACCTGCTTCTGTCTGCACAGCTTTAGTCAATTATTTACACCAAGACGTTCAAAGTTTCAAGGAGGACTTTGGTGAAACACCGTTGTTTTATCGAAAATCAGAATGGGACAACTTTCTTAAAGGGACAGTGAGTAAGAATTTCCCACTATAGGTCGTTGAAGTGTTGAAGACACACCGAGGCCCGAAGGATACTCATTCATCCACCCGAAAACTAGTGCTATAAAGCACAAGGAAGAACACAAACTATAGAGACTCAACGTGACCATATAGCACCTCATCTCATCTCATCAGCTACACCGCTTATCCTCAGTATGGTCGCGGGGGCGCCGGAGCCTATCCCAGCTATCTTCCGGCAATGGGCAGGGGACACCCATGCCAGCCAGTCGCACCTGAAGGATACCAATTTGATCAATTTGGAAGCCTACCTCGATATTACACGCAGTACGCAAGGACAATTATCAGCCGGCAACAGGATATCAACGGTGGTGTGATGTTCACCAGCATCAACAAAAGATAAAGTCAACTAGATACACCTGGAGCGGCTGAAGAGAGTCAATAGCTGATGTTGGACAGCTAGTCCGCGATAGCTGACATCCAATAAACTGCTATATCACTTGGTATTCATGGCTCATCGGTCTAGGGGTATGATTCTTGCTTAGGGTGAGAGAGATCCTGGGTTCAACTCCCGGATAAGTCCAAATTATGTTGTTTTGTATTTGTTAAATACTTCTGGGACACACAACTTTTTGTGTTTTTTAAATTCATTATTATTATTAGATTTAATATTTGTAATACTCTGGGAAATGCTTTATAAGAGGCTGAAAAGTGCCAAATAGCTGAAATTGGTCAGTGGAGTATGTATACAAATTTGTCAGGACCAGGAACAGACACAGGACCCAATTGCGTTACGTTTCTCACAAGTTTTATTAAAGGAAAGAGGAAGGGCTGCGCCCACGATCCGGCGTTCGCTAGGCGCGGGAATCAAGTCGCTCTCGTACTCGGATTGTGATTCGAACACGGAAGTGGATTTTCCATAGCGAGCGATGGCGGTGTCAAGGATGGGAAAACAGGTCAATAGCCGGGACAGAAGAGCAAAAACGTGGTCGGGGTCAGAAACGGGTCGTAAGCTGGGACGGGAGAGCAGACGTGGTCGGGATCAAAAATAGGTTGTAACCGGAGACAGACGGCAGCAAAAATGGGACAGGTGGGAGTCAGGTTCGAAAAAGGCTTGCCTAGTATGCACTGAGGTTTGCAGAGGGACTGACAAAAGGGGACAGATAGGAGTGGGTATAAAAAGGGACAGGGAGCCAATCAGAGTCCGAGGCAGTTGGCGCCAAAGGAGCGGGCACAGGTGATGCATATTGGTAATCATGACACAAATTATGTTGATATATATTTGTTTAAGTGCTTCTCAGTAACAAAACCTTTGTTATTTTTTTTCCAGTAAGAATGTTACTGTATATTGGATATTTTTAATACCTTGGCAATTGGTATTTATACTTCCAGATCAGCTGAAAAGAGTAAATAGCAGGTAGCAGGATAAGCTAGCAAAATAAAAAATAAAAAAACAGGAAAATACTGTTTTTTTTTAAGCTAATAATAACAACAGCGACCTGCAGTGATCGATAGCAAGTAGCCAAGTGGCTAATATGAGTGACTGGAAAAGGAAACAGTGGGAAACGGAGAAATAAAACACAGAACTCAGCGATATTCACTTCCATGACCATTTATAGAAGGCGAATTGCAGTAAAGGGCTAAGATGGAACTACTAACAATAGCCGTATAGCTTATAGCCAAGTTGTGTGGCTAGGGAAGGAAACTGGGGAAAAAGTGGAAGATGCCTGAGAGACAGGATTTGGCAATCGTCACTTGCAGGGCTCATTTGTAGAAGGTAAGTGGCTGTTGAGCTGTTAAAGCACTCTTATACTATTTAAGTAGTCTTTTTTTCAATTTTGTTTTAAATATTACCTTCAAAAATCTCAAGTTTGTGCTAACACTGATGACAGGAATATTTCATAATCGCCCTCACCTTGAATTAATTCCCCTCAAGCTGAAGGAAAAACAGTCCCCAAACATGATGCTGTCATTCTTGGTTAAGAGCCCTAACGTTTTTATGGTCAACAAGTTAAATATTTGAATCATTGCTTTGTAAAAGAAAATGAAATCCAGAACCTGGAATGATAAATTGTTTCGTTTCTTATCTTCCAGGATCCCGAAACTCCAGAAATCGTCATCTGTTTACATTTTGACAAAGAAATCCTTTCACTTCCGATAAGTGCTGTTGCCTTTTATGGACAGTACCTAAAAAAAAACAGTTGCATTTCTAACTCCATCTCTTCCTCAAGTACAAGCTGTCATAAAAACCTACAGAATAAAATGTAATTACCCAAAAATGCTAGCCAAGCACACAGAACAATTAATTGAGGTGAACAGTAGGGGTGGGCGGAGCGATGCACACACAGCATGCTCGACTCTCTCACACGCGCCCACTGCGCTGAAAGGAAATACATCCATAAACTTTTCGTTTGCAGTTTTTGTGACATTTTTACAAAAGAACTCTGCTTGCACCTTGTTTTGAACCCATTATTTATGTTGAAAAATGAAGGTGGAAATGAGGCTCAATAATTTTAAGTAACTGTGGGAGGGAGGCAGGTTTAAAGTGGTGTATTTATTGATTTCATTATTTGTATAATTTTTTATGAAATCATCGAATCGGCATCCTGTTTAGGTTATCTGTGTGAAATAATTTCAAAGAAACCAGATCGTGGCTACTTTTACTTATTAAGCTGCAGCTGCAGACCGTTTTCCTTTTTCCTCACATATTGTTATCAGAATGATAGCTAGCTTAATCTTGCCTTGATAAGATTTACCGTCAATTTCTATTGTCTTATTGTGAGCAAGGTCACCCAATGTCAAACCCGGTTTGATGGCTCTTCCAGACGATGTCTCCTTTCCTGATTTCCATTATTCTCCCGTTTCCTCTCTCAGATTAACAGATCTCACACATACAATGAAGACTGCGTTAAGTTAGTTTGATTTCCTGCCGATAAGTGTTGAAAAACACCTGTGTCAAATGATCATTTCCGCATTTGGTTCCCAGTTTCAGTTATTCTAGTTGATATTTTCGATAAATGAAACGCCTCTTGTTATCAATTAAATCTCACTGAAACTGTTGGTTGTCTCATCTCATCTCATCAGCCGTACCGCTTATCCTCATCAGGGTCGCGGGGGGGCTGGAGCCCATCCCAGCCATCTCCGGGCAGTGGGCAGGGGACACCCTGAACTGGTTGCCAGCCAATCGCAGGGCACACAGGGACAGACAACTCATTCGCTCATTCACACCTAGGGACAATTTGGACCGGCCAATTCACCTGAAATGTGTCATTGTTAAAATATTTTGATATTTTTCAGTGTGAAAGATGATAAGTAGAGCTTGAAAAAGAAAAGGCCTTAAGATTGACCCTTGAGGAACACCACCACAAAGTGAGACAGACTACGGCTCATTTAAAAAATATTGTACTAAAATTTAAATCCAATGTTAGATAAGGCATGACTATCCATTAATATAGCTTATTTTAAGTGGATTGTTTTCAAGATTTAACACAAAACAAGATCAAAGACCTTAAAATGATACCTACAATGAGCAAAATCTTCTGCCAATTGGGCATTTTTTGTAGTGCATCGGGAAGATTTACGAGGTACGGGTATTTTATTTCCAGATGACCTTCATAATTATTTTCTCAAACTTGATCTGTTTTAAAATTGCAGGCGTGCCTAACTTTGTGCCTAGGATAGCTTAGCTGAACAACCACCGCTTCACATTCCCCTTTAAAAATACAGTAGAACCCCGGGATACGACAAATCCATTCGGAGATGGGGATTGAAAGTGAAATTCTCATAATGCGGGGGATAGAAACCTATGGTAATTAACTCTGGACCACCATTACCCCAGATAAAAACAGATTTAAATAGTAAATTGCAACTAAGTATATCTTACAAATATGATATAAATGAGCATGTAAAAGAAAAATTACATTTGATTTACTTTTCGTGGGAAATTACTTCAGCTGGTACGATGGACTAGAGGTTGGATGCAGAAAGGAGAAAGGAGGAGACAGGGACAGCGAATTATAAATGAAACTGATTTTGAAATTTTCACTTGCTTGGATTATCATGCCCTTACAATACTTCTTTAACACCTCACTTTGAATGAATGTCCCGATCGTCGATTGGTCACGCAACTTAGCAAGAGTAGTGATTCCTTTGTCTTCTTCGTATTTCTTGATAACGGCAAGCTTCGTCTCCATGGTTATCATGTTCTTGCGTCTACCTTTATTATCCCACCCACAGTGAATAAATACAGTAGTGTTTACTTTAGCTCTGAAAAGTGTTGGTTCTCGGGGGACTCGCATGCTCAAAAATCTATGGGTCCCAACAGAGATCTATGGGTCCCCAAAATTTAGTGTTATCGAGGTTGAAATTGTAAATCGTCGACAAATATATAATATAAATCTATGTATTCATTCCATTTTAATCATCACACTTTATTGGTAATACAAATCAGTTATCACTTCAAGATTTTTCATTTCACAACAATATTTCACATTATGCAAAATAATATTGCTGAAATAATTATATTAAATCTATATTTTCAAATCAGTTTTAATCATCACAGTTAATTGGTAATACAAAGCAGATATCACTCCTGATTTTTCAGTTCACAATATTGTACATTACACAAAATAATATTGCTGAAATATTAGTCTGTATATTCATGCAGTTTTAATCATCACAGTTAATTGGTCATACAAAGCTTATCACTTCAGATTTTACTGTTCATATATTCTTCGTGGTTTGCTGTCCCGCCACAGTTGTAATGCCTTCTCAAGGTCCAATCCATTATCATCCTCCTCATAGCGTAACCAGGAATATAATTTAGTCCATTTTGGCAGAAAAGTCCTTTTCTTGCTAGGAGTATTCTTTTGTTTATTTTCTTTCAACACATGTGTTTTCCTTGCCTCTGCGATCTTCCGAAGAATTTCTCTGCCGTTTTTTCGTGCCGGAATTATTGTTGTTGTTATCCCTTTCTGCATTATGTTTTGACTTATTACTGACACTGAAGAAATGACCAATTTTGTGTTGATTTTCACCTAATATTTACTGTTTTTTTCGGAGGCATACTCATACCTGTCAAACTCCACGGCTCCATGCCCTTACAAACTGTCGTATTTTCCCTTACAAAATACAAAAAAAATGTTATATTGTATATGTGTTTCCTTATATCATATATATTGTTAATGGACATTTTGTTGTGAGACAGAGTTGCTCGAAATGAATGAGGTTTATTATAAAAAAAAGGTCAAAAATTAAGTAGCTACGACGTTCACTGTAGAAGGAAAAAATACATGCAAATATAATTAAGTAGACTAATACATCTTATTCAAATTATGAATTCATTTTCTGCATTCAATTATTGTTAGTAATATACTGATTAAAGGGATAACCACAAACCTGTTTTTTTTCATTTCTCCTTTTATACTTCCTTTTTTTCTTAACTTCTTTATACAACATAATCATTCGTAATATAATGCATCAAAGTAAGTGAGCCGTTTGAGAGCCGGCTCTCTTTAATGAGTTGAGCCGAAAAAGGCGGTTCTCTAAATAGAGACGGACGTTCACTACACAACTCGAACTCGTTTGACTCGATTGATTTGTCGTTTGGTGATAGTCGGTGTATACCGGATGGTACCCATCATTGACAAATTTGCGTTTTTCCATACAGATGTTCTTCGCACACGTCTTAAAATGCACAATAAACGTACTTTGTACGGCAAAAACGTACGGGTTGACAGGTATGCATACTTCACCTTCACTCAACGACAAGTGTTGTAGAAATTGGAGGTCCGATAATCGAGAGAAAGTCTTCTCATAAGTGGATAAAAGAAATAGACAGAGAGCCAGCCTCGTTACGGAGGGAGATGTCACTTTATTGATGCGTCAATAAAGATCTCACAGAGCTAGGAACATGACAATGTATTTAAAGCTGGTAGTGACGATTAGGCTTCGATTGAGTACACCCCAAAAGGCGGTCCTGTATCACGTATCAAGTACAGAGCGTCCCGTCCCTTGCACGCTATCTTCAAGGAAACTTAATGTCTGCCAAGAGTATCTTCAAGGATGTCTACCCGACCTTTTCCCACAAACGTAAGCAAGTCTTTCTAAATTTCCACATGTATGCAAATCCATTCTACATTTGCAAGTGTATTTGCCACAACATATCCCCCCTTTTTTTTTTTTTTTTTCTTCTGTTACCTTATCCCCCCTTTTGGGAGTTTATACTCCCACTTTGAATGGAAATTAAAATTGAAAATCAATACAGAGTAGTGGCAAAGTATTACAAATCATAGATATCAATACACGGACAGAGTTTACGCGAATCGAAAATAAAATAAAATTCTGGCGGTCAGCCTGCTGTGATCATTCTAACTTTCATTGTTCATGTTTCATTTACAAAAACCCCCAACACTCCAAACATCTGACCCATGCACTAACCCCCCCTTCATTTATCTTTATCCGTACACACTGGATTATACACGCGGACCGTCGACGGTTGATCGGTACGTGATAAAGGTAAATGAATAAATGAACTGATAAGTGAGTGATAACAAATTTCGGTAACAGTCGTCGATACATTCCAAGATGAGTGCATGACTGGATAGTGATATCCACATTGGCCTTTGGCCTGACCCCCGTGAACAATTTGAAGACCATGCATTGTCGTATTCGTCAACGGGTGTCGTGAAGTCAGATGTTGGAGTGAGCGTCCATCCCAGCAGGCATCACGCTCAGTTTCCATGCAGCCAAAAACCCGGAAGCGACGATGCATCCTGACCATCCCAGACAGCAGTTTGCTCCCCGGCAGTGTGACATACCAACAAAAGAATCACAATCAGAAACCAATATATTTGTTGCTGTTATTCCTAGTGCTATATAGTGTGTTGCGTGTTTAACAATAGTGCTAATTGATATCGTATTCAGTCCAGATCATCATATGTGTCTCTTTCCGCAGATGCTCCATTTTTATTATAATGTAGACTGACTATTAACGTTGCCAGATAAAATTCAAGGCGTTGAATTTAGTTGAGTCATCTGTTCTTCCTCACTAAGGAATAAGCTTGGATACTTAATCACTAACCGTGCTCATTGAGCTTCTGCCACCCTAGTATTAGCCACTACTCTCATTTGTTCTCCAAAAGTCTTAAGAATTCCTCTTTCAAGAATAGGTATGGCACAACAAACACATAATTATTACGACAGTTAGTACAAAAATTTCCCCCTTCGCTAACATACCACCCCAGTACCCAAATGTAGACGAGAACCAATCAAAAGAGATACTGTTCTTTTCAGTATTTACTGTCACTTCATTGCTCAACTCACGAATCTTTGACAGTGCTTTTGTGAAGCTTCCTGCTTCGGATGTATTTAAAGGTATACTTAATTTCATTCCTAGCTTTAAATTCTTCTGGAATTCCTCTCGGTTGTCCGATGGCATCTAGATATACTCGTCCATCCGGAAGATATGTTCTCTTTACTGCGGCCAATTGTCAACAAAAATATTTCATTTAATTACTTTTTCCCCTTTTCATTTCTTCCTTTTGTCACTTGCATGTCCCCCTCTTCTCTTTTCCTCAACGCCTACTTTCTTTTCCCCTTTTTACCTTCTTTTACTAACTTTTATCTTTCTGTATTTGTAACTTCCTTACTTGCTCTGCCAACAATCCATTTTCTACATAACTTTCCCTTCTCCTACGCCCTCTAACACATTCTTTTTAGCCCACTAGTTCAATGTGAAATTGACATATAACCATCTCACTAATTTATTTATTTATCTATTTATTTATTTTTTATTTTTATTTTTTGTCTCTCCAAACCAATTCAATCTACTATCTTAGCTTCACCTACTTAATGTGAAAATGACGTGCATTGATCTACAATGATTCATCTTACTCATTTTTATTCGACTCAATGAATTTTTCCTCCATATTCAATGAAAAGAAAGTATTTACTCACGCTTTTCCACTATTTTCGTATAACAATGCTTTCCATTCTCAAATTACTCCATTCCAATTCACTCAATTGGATTTTTCCTAGTCTTCACATTCCCTAATCTTCCAATTTTGAACTGAAAACTGGAATAGGTTAACCTTTTTCTTTTTGTTATTATCCTATCCTTTCTTGGTGTTATTCTGGCATTTAACACAATCTAAAATCTAAAGCACCTAAAATAACCAAACATACTTTTCTAGACTTTTCACTTCTAAATTCATCGTTTTCCAACTGAAAAAACATTTATTTTTCTGGGAACTCCATAGGCTCTCGGACGTTATGTTGCACACCCTTAGCGTCAAAACGATTTCTAAAAAAACGAACGTTTTCGATTCCTAACGAGACGTGCTATCGGTTCTATCTAAAACAATACATTTTAAACCGTCTACCTCTTTAAAAACGTTTTTCTCGTCTCAATGAGTACTGTATTGTTCCCTTTTCCCTTTTCCTTCGATATTTTTCTGTTAATCCTTTCAGTTACGTGGGCCGATTAAACGCTGGACAACCATATAGACAAGAAAGATAAGAATACAGGAAAGAATACAAACACTTACAACATTGAACAAACATAAAACATATGACAAGACAGAGGGCCCACAAAAATTTAAGTTAATTAGTCAAATTAAGTCAGTGCACATTGAGGCCATGTGCCTACACAACTACCGAGTTAGGGTTATGGTTTTCCTCTTCTACACAATTTCCCGAATTTTACGTACCATCCCAAAATGTTCTCAATGTGGGCGATTTTCTAATGGTGAATGGTTATCTTAATTGATTTTTGTTAATCAATTTGACAAACACTGTAAATTTTGTAATATCACAACATTTCTTCTGTGTAATATTTTTCTATCCGTCCAAATTTCGTAATTTGAATCTCAAAAAACAGTTATATGGAGAGCTTATTCAGAAGACAATTTTTCATCAATTTCGGAAAAAACTAGGTTTTAACTTATTTTTACGGAATGTCTCAACTTCCCCCCTGAGTTAAAACCTAAGTTCACAATCTATGTCTCTCTTTCGTTTGACTCATCCCATAATACTCGGAATTTCAGTAATTCAAACTTGTCTTCTATCGCAATTGCACTATTCATACACGTCCTTCTACTCAATCAAGGAAGCAAGGTTTAGGGCGCTCTAAGGAGAGGGATGACTGAGTATGGGCGCCAAGAGTGGACTGAGAGTGTGATCGTGGCCACTGTGTTGTGCGGTGCAGAGACGATCCAGTTTTATTAAGACGACAGCAGTGTGCGTGTGTGTGTGTGTTGTCGTATCGATACTAATAACTAAATGGAGTGGAATGGAACTATGATGACTATAACATGAAACCAAACGAGACGTCACGCTCTATAGAGAACTTATCAACCTATTTCATCATCGCCTACAATCAGCACAAACATTTTTTCCAACATTCTGCTTCCTAAAAAGAACCTAAAAAGAAATCCGTCATTAAAAGCGCAATTAACCACCAGTCCATCGTCCCAGAAACAATGGTTCTAAGTCAAGGGTGGGCAAACTTTTGGCGTCACGAGCCTGGGGACACATCCAGTTTTTCTCATTTACAGTTATGATGTTATATTTCATTACATTTATTTCATGTTTATCTATTTTGTGTATATGTATGAACCCCTACTGAACACCAGCATACCTTCAGGGCAATTGCAGTTGATTCAACAAGGTTCGTTTGCTTTCGGAACGGACTAATCCCGTTTCAATCCAATTGATTCAAATTGATAATGTGTTTCGATTTACAATAGTTTCATCATTCCATATTTACTGCTAGAACCAATTAAACTTATAAGTAGAGGTACAACTGTGTCATTGTAGCTGTGCACGTATGTAGTATTTCTGTCATGTCTAGCATGGTCGCCGTGACGACCGTCTAATTTGCGTGTGTCCCTCTTAAGGGCTTGCCTGTTCTGAGTAAAAGCCTGTTTTATGAGTATTCCTAGTTTGAGTTCCTGTTTGCCCGTAAGCCAGTTGCTGTTTTGTTTATTCCCTAAGCGTTGGACAATTTTGCTGAATAAAGTAACTGGTCGTTAAGCGATTGAGTTCAGGTCCGGTCTGCACTTAACTCAACCATTCCTGCAGTAGTATCTTATAATATTTACAAAATAAGATTCTGTAATATTTTCGAAGTCTGTTGTAGTATTTTTGAAGGATTTTTTTTTTTTTTAGTAGCGCTAGTATTAATGCTGTTGTAGTTTTGTAGCAGTATTCTTGCAGAATTTCTGTAGTTGGTCTTTTTAGAATTATAGCCGTACCATATACTATGTCCCGTTTTCCAAGCTCTATATTCCGTTTTCTAGTAATTTCATAGAATTTCTGTAGTAGGATTTACATTATTGTAATATTTTACCATCCCATTTCTTGTTCTCCTTTGGTTTACTGCACATGAATGGCTGGATTAAACCCTAGAGGTTTAATTCTGACCCAATTGTGGAAAAATGTATTTGATAATGTTACTTCCGGCGCCGTCACGAATGGCAGCCACTCCAGCAGCTCTCATGTTATTTTCGCTACTTTTGTGTTTTATTTATTTGTTTATTTATTTTTTCTTACTTTATCAGTGCCTTGCAACACTTGGATTACTTTCTATCCTATGGATATGGGCTTCACCTCGCAAAAATACGTACATTAAACAACACCACCTACATTGGACATTACCGAATCTTACTGCAATATGTATTCTGTGTAGCACTATTTAGTTACTCTATATAACATGCTAAAGTGGGCATTTGCACGTCACACTGGGTATTTGTATATTGTATTCTTTTGGCTTTATTATTGTATTGTTCTCAGCTCAGGGATGCTGCTGGAAATGTGAATTTCCCTCAGGGGATGAGTAAAGTATCTATCTATCTATCCATCTGATTAATTCGTTCACCCCTGTGCTCAGCATCTTTTTCTATAACAAAATCTTATGTATTGCGTGGTACGTATCTTCTTATTCTAAAGCAAAACAACATGTTATGGCTATGTTTACTTGCCTTCAATTAGATATTGATCCTTTTAATAATTTCCTTTTATTTTCATAGCCTATCTATAAAAATACTGTTATATGTTTTGCACAATGCTGACAACTTTTTTGCACTACAATGACTATTTTTAGACCAAATGCATATTACACAAACCTCAACTGTACATGCACATTTTTGTGTAAATATTGTATTAATTATAACTATAACCTTATCTTTCCCGTTCCTTTACCTAACTTTGAAGATGGAGTGTCATGCCAAATTTAATTGTCAGTTACAATATGCGAACCCGTTTTGTAACTATGTCCGTAAAGGTATATTCCATTCCATCATAAATGGTCTGGATTTATATAGTACTTTTCAAGACCCTGGGGAACTCCAAAAACACTACCAAATGTGTTGTTTTTTCATACTTTTGTCTCAAGTTTTTCATACCCAATTTTCAGCAAATTATCCTTATTTAAATAACTTATGTTGTATGTTTGTCTTAGTGTTTCTTTTTCCTTTTCCTTCAGAATTAAAGCAAAACAATATACCTGGTTAAGTATTATGTGGAATTCAGGGGCACTTAGAGTCTCGTTAAGTTTTATCGTGCTTACGTACTGAGATGTTTTAGTAAATTAGCCAGTTTATTCAATTTCTAAATTTTTCTCTAAATTTAAGTACTAGTAGACATTAATTATCTTAGTTTAATTAATTTCCATTCATTTCCCATGCAGTTATATTTCTAAATCACCAAAATCGTCTTGTATGGTTGTCTCTAAATCCACTAATCCGTTATTTTGAATTCCTTTAATCCTTTCCAGGATTGATCAATCTTTTTCTCATTGTCTTCTAAAACAAAAATGCTCTTTTCCATAGACATTGTTTCATTTTAACTTAACCAAACCATAAGTCAGCTATTGTTTCACATTTATTAATCATTTGTCGAACGTAACACTCATTCTAAAAAATTCAGTGTGGAACCAATTGTCCTAAAAAAACTGCCAACTCGAACTCAATGTCAAAAATTTCTAATTGTCTTTTCATCCCTCTGTAATCACAATCTCTTATTGTTGATTCGATATAAAGCAATACCTACTTGCCACTTATGAATTATCTTGTTGAATCGTATTTATTTTATATTACTATCTTAATCTTTTATTCCGCGCAACAATCTTCGTTTTTATGCAATTGTCTTAGTCCCCTTTGTTTTTCTTTTTCTTTCCTTTTTAAAAGAAATATTCCATTCAGTGACTGAAATAGCTTCAGCTACGTTATTAATGATTTCTAGTCTCGAATTTTCTTCCCTGGTGGTAATGTGTCGTCATTTTCAAACTTCTTTCAATTTTTTGATAATTCGAAATCATTCATACCACTAGTAATCTATTATTGAATATGAGAAAAACTAAGGAAACAATCTTTTTATGTATTACGCCTCTTTTGAATTTGTCCATTTATAACCAACGAAAAGATGGACACTGAAATTATGGACGGTTTCCAGTCGTCTTCTTTGTTTTACTCGCCCTTGCTTTATTAGGAGCATAACTACACGTCTTAAAAATTCTTACCCTTTTGCCATTCGCATATTCAACGAGAGATGATTAGTTTTGTTATTTAAACATTCTTTCTTTTTAAACTATTCTGTATAATTATCTTGTATTATACACTCAGTGTCTTCATTTCACCATGTTCCTGTGTCCCAGATGCATCATTCATGCTGGGGACGCAAACTTTTCCTTTAAATTGTCATTATCATTTAATTCCTCTATAACAAAGATTCAACGCATTACATCATCGTTACTTTGGTTCTGCTGTACGAGTTTTTATTCTTCTGCACGCCGATCTTAGCTAATGAGATCTCGTCGCTTCGAGATTACGTCATTGCTGTTGGTAATTGGTTAAGTCAGTCTTTTTCATTGGACAAAACTGCTTTTTTCTCAATTTATTGAAGAGAGCCAGCTCATAAATGCCCTTTTTGCACTTAACTTGGTATTTAGTTCTGTAGTTATTTATTTTCAATTGACATAGTGTACCATGTCTTTGTTTTAAAGTACCATATTGAATCGTTAGTTTTGTGATACTGTTTAGTATACCTCTAGGGCACAGGTGTCAAAGAGGCTGCAGGTTGAATTATGAAACCCAGGTGCCTTGAACAAAGACACTGTTCTGTATTTCTTTCGCTTTCTCTCTCTCTTTTCCACCCCTTTTCTCCCACTCTGTCTCTGTCTCTTTCACTCTCTGTGTCTCTCTTTCTTTGTTATTTTGTCTCTTTCTCTCTCTCTCTCTCTCTCTCTTTTAAACTTCTTTTGCTCTACCTTCATTTTTTCCTTTTCTTTCTTTTCTCTTTCTTCCTACCCTTCACGCTTTCTTTTCTCTCCTTCAGTCTTTCTATTTCTCTTTGGATTTCTTTCTTTCTCCCCCTTTCTTTTCCCCCTCTCTCATGACTTTTTATCTCTTTTGTTTCTCATGCTCTCTCCGCCTCTCCTTTTCCTTCCCTCTTTTTCTTTTATTTCTCTCTCATTTTCTTTCTCTTGAATCTATCAGTCAGGCCCCCGACAGAATGTTTGTTCTATCGTGTGGCCCCCGAGTTCAAATGACTTTGACACCCTTGCTCTAGGGGCATTTCTCTATTACCGTATTACTGTCGTAGTATTTTTACGGTACTTTCATTTAGCGATTTTAATTTTCACTGTGTGACGTTTTGAGTGTCGAGCGACTTAGAATTCGACTCCCTCCCGCCGTCACTTATGAGTGCTGAGGCTCATTTTGTCTGTCACTCTGTCCCAAAATGAAAATGTTAAAAATCCCTACAACTGAAGATACTTACGTATTTTTATTATTATTATTATTATTTACTTTTAGCACAGGCGCTGGGCAATGGAGCAAAATGCGCATGTCCTGTTTATAGTTCCTAACACTTACCCAATCAAAACGTTTGAGTTTCTTTGCTACAGCTTCTGGATAAAACGTTCGTTCTCGGTTAAGGTTTTTTCCTGCGAGTTTTTATTAGAAATGTCTTGATAGTGAACCTAAATCGTTTAGTTAGCTTTCTTATAAAGTATTTTTAGCAATTTACATCCAAAACAGGGACCGCTGGTGTGACTACGTGACTGTAAACTAGAGTAATAATTAGAAGAAAATAGTGCTTCTTTGGGCACTGTGACTCTCCTTATTTATCCTGTTCAGCACTTTTACTTCGGTTGCACTCCACAGTGCAAAGACATCTTGGGGTCAATGTATACACACTGTCCCTTTAAAAGATTTCGAGTGCATGTTTCTTATGGCACCATATTTTAAACATTATATTTTACACATTTTCGTCATATCTCACATTTTTTCTCTTTTCCTGTAATATTTTTGATTTTGGTACTTTCGAGCTTCCATACCTCAGGGCCATTGAGCCCTTCATGAGGTAAAATGTACTTGTACTTTCCAAATCCTCAACCGTTTTGGCATGTTATACAGTAGTGTCACACTTAACCGGGCCGCTGTCTCTAGGATGCGTCATGGTCTGCAACTGCAGCGTCGCTCTTTGGATCTCCGGTTGCACTTTCGGACCCGCAATTTCCATTCGCCGCTGCAATTTCTCGAGCTCTGCTCCTAGTAACAATCATATCAGACAATTTATTATCACACACAGCTTTGTCATCCACATCTTGTTTTCCTAATTTTAACGTTACTGCCCTGTTGATCTTGCTTGGTCTCGTTGACGGTGGCAGCGTGAGCCGTGGTACCGCGGTTCAGATGGTACCATTTTGAGCTGCCCTCGACCTGGACTGCGGCCAGCGTTGCCCTCACGACGGTGTACGGTCCCTCACGCCTCGGATGGTTCCTCTTTCGTCGAAACCTTGATGTAGACGAGATCCCCTGGGACGTCTTTTCAAATGGTTGTTCGACCTTGGACTCTTGTCTCTTAACCAGCCAGTAGATGACAGCCGTCAATTGTCTCATACAGTCTCTCAGTTCAGTTTGTAGTTGCTCAAGTGGCGGCCCCTTATAGGGACCTCCCAGATGCGGTGCTGGTCTGCCTGTTAGCATTTCATGCGGTGTTAAATGCGTGATCCAATGAGTTTGCATGCGATAACTCATCAGCGCTAACTGTAGCGCATCCCCTCAGTTGAGCCTAGTACTCACAAAGATCTTGTTTATCTTTGATTTTAATATTCCATTTACTCTTTTCCACCATCCCTTGACTTTGTTGATAAACCTCACCGAACCGTTGTTTAATGTGTAGTTTTTGTAAGATGCCCTTCACGACCTTTTGAACAAATGTTATCCGAGCTTATTTCTGACGGTATGCCAAATCGCGGAATAACTTCTCTAATCAAAAACCTAATTACTGTTCCCGCACCTAGATCTTTTGATGGCACTGCTCCTATTATTCCTATTACTCCTATTATTATTATTCTCTCCGTCTACCGTGGCCTGTATCTGATATAAAGTCAAAGGTATTCCCCTGTTACCTATTCTCCTTAATAATCCTCCTGATGCTCCTGCATCTGGAGACACATCACCGTTTTCCTGGAAAGCAGATTCAAAATACAATTTTAGCAGTATTTCTGTGTTAAAAATAAAATAATTCACAATCCAAACGTATCAATATTCCTCAGATTTGTAAACACTACGTCAATCAACAAGATTCTAGCGTGATTCAATGCAGACTCGTGTTGCTCGTTATCACCGCCTCGTCGACGGCCTTGGCCGTCTGGCTCAGTCCATCGTGACGTTCCACTCGTAATTCACTGTAGGAATGCGCCATGAGCTTTATCAGTGCCACACTGACCTTGGTGCCCAGTTGTCTACCTCTTTCTCCTCGAAACTGGCTGCAATCAGTTCAGATTGCCACCTGCTCACTGTTTGAGGACAGCCTGGATGTGCTCCAGTGTCCCCACGACCCTGCTGTAGACAAGCGGCGCAGACAACGGATGAGTGAACGTCTTTGTTTGTTTTTTGCCATCTTCAGCCCTTTTCAACAGTCCGTCTGACTTCTGAATCCTGTTAAATCGGTCATGTTTACAAACTCGGATGTTTAGTCTAGGTTAAATGACCATGAAGACATCACCTTAGCAATTAAATTCTTAAATTTTTCACGGTCTTCCTCAAGATCGAGTAATCTGCTCCTCATTGTCTTTTGAAAATGCTTGCCAAATTGTTTCCTCAATTTACCCAAACT
This sequence comes from Urocampus carinirostris, assembly GCF_059441175.1. Classification (NCBI taxonomy): domain Eukaryota; kingdom Metazoa; phylum Chordata; class Actinopteri; order Syngnathiformes; family Syngnathidae; genus Urocampus; species Urocampus carinirostris. Next base: position 5,281,380 of record NC_142360.1, read on the forward strand.
ATACTTATCACGTTTATCGGAACAAGATCTCACAAATCAAAAGGCCACACGCAAACGGAGCACTTGACGAATTAAGTAATCCCTCCACTTTTTTTTCTTTTTTTCCATACAGTAAAGGAGCGAAAGACGGGGGAAAGATGGGGGTGGGGCGGGAATACACACGGTTGAGCTCAACTCACACAGAGCGAAAGACGGGGGAAAGACGGAGAGTGGTGGGGGTGAGCTTTGTGTGCGAGAACAACCCACAAAAAGCAAGACACTTTAACGCACATACAAGACCGTAAAATGTAGAATAAGCAGTCACTCCATCATTCATCCATGCTTCCTTAACTCCTCTCCCAACGCCAAACAACACAAAAAACAAAAAAGACAAAAAGAAACACAGGCTCTCCTAGCCCTTAAACAGTTAAGTATAAATCACCCGCGCACACTCACTCAGGCGGGCGGGTGAGAAACCGAACCGAACAGAACACACATCCACATACAGAGAGACACACGCACAATTAACGCCAGCTGGCACACACACCAACATTCCCGAATGAGACATCTCCCAGACTGAAAACATGTCAGCAATTCTCACACATTCTGTGTATCGCTTGTTTCTATGCGAATATATCTTAATAATACAACATCTGATTACTGCTCATTTTTCTAACGCCGGTATAACCTTTTAGATTGTAGAAAATGGCGAGGTTCCATGCACCACACTTTTTCCTAAGTGCAAGGTTACATATCCCTCCCAAATCATCAATCGACTAGGGAAACACATAAAACATGCCCCGTATTAACCATATATAGATCGTTCACTCTCGAACTGTCACTTCAGCAAATGACGACGTCTTATCACAGCTTTACACAGATCTCAAGACAATCATAAATATACAAATACCGACGCCGCTGCAACCTCTTATCCAGGTTAAATTAGCCTTTTTCCGTTTTCAAGCAGCCTATGTCCCTAAACAGACAGGACTCTCTGAGCTCAGAATCCCGTCGGACATAAAAATCTCAACTCAGTCTATATATCTCATCCGTCCGAACTTGGGCCTGACTATAGACGGAAAATTCCCACGTGCACGCATTTTCATAATTTAGCTCCGACGCCACAGGCTCCCGTCCCCCCACGAATCTCGACAAGCAAATTGAAACAAGGAGAGAAAAAAACTATCCTTACCTCAACCGCTCATTCGAGACCGTTCCACTGAGAAGTCTTTTCCCTTTTCTGTTTATTTAATTAGTGCCAATCCACGTTGCGGCGCCAAATGTTGTAGAAATTGGAGGTCCGATAATCGAGAGAAAGTCTTCTCATAAGTGGATAAAAGAAATAGACAGAGAGCCAGCCTCGTTACGGAGGGAGATGTCACTTTATTGATGCGTCAATAAAGATCTCACAGAGCTAGGAACATGACAATGTATTTAAAGCTGGTAGTGACGATTAGGCTTCGATTGAGTACACCCCAAAAGGCGGTCCTGTATCACGTATCAAGTACAGAGCGTCCCGTCCCTTGCACGCTATCTTCAAGGAAACTTAATGTCTGCCAAGAGTATCTTCAAGGATGTCTACCCGACCTTTTCCCACAAACGTAAGCAAGTCTTTCTAAATTTCCACATGTATGCAAATCCATTCTACATTTGCAAGTGTATTTGCCACAACACAAGCACCACAACAATGACGTAATCTCGAAGCAACGAGATCTCGTTTTCCGAGATCGACGTGCAGACGAAAACTCGAACCGCGAGACCAAAACAACAATGGCGGATCTGCCTGACGAAAATTTTGGAGTGCGGTAAATCTTTGTTTAAAAAAAAGGACCGTAATCGGGTAATAATGACAATTTCGTGTCAAAAAAGTTGCGTCCCGGGAACGCACGTTGATTTGACACTATGCGTCCCCAGTAAAAATAATGCGTCTAGGACGCAGGGACGCGGGCAAACGAAAACACTGACAGTACAAAAAAGCATATTTTATCACAGCCCTCGAGATTTGGAACTGAATGAAAAGACAGAAAAGCATTGTTGGAGGCATTTTATATAACGTCGACCAATAACACACCGGCACGTTAGAAGCGTAAAACAAACACCTTTTGGGCACGCAAAATAGCTTGTTGTTACCAGTCATACCAGTCAACGTGTACGGTTTTTTTCATCAATTCAATTTGTGCTCGGCATATAACAAATCGAATAAACAATTTTTTTTGTGAGACTGATCTTGTCTCGGCCATTTTGGCTCTAATCTGGATCATCTCGGTCATCATAGATCGCTAATATTTTTGCTGTATTGTACATAGCTTTTTATGCCATGAGTAAATGGGTGCTGTGTTGTGTTTGTAAGGTTTATTATCAATTAATAAGGTAATTGCTGTCATTCATAAGGGGAGCAATTATCTGGAGTTGACAGGTATCTGTATATTTGGGAAAATGTAATGAAGGAGATGAAAAAATATCTTAGTCCACACTGTCATGAGAATGCCGTATCGCCTGTAACTCTGTTTCGTCCACCCCTCCCCCCCTTTTGGCAGATGGAACAGAGACAAAGAGTTAAGCGTCCCTTAGCCCTTCTAGGTCTCGAAACCCTCGGCATGCTGCTCGCTTTTTGTTGTCGTTTCGCAATCCCGCCGTTACCCAATAATGAGACGAGAGATAACGGCAAACTGTTTCTTGTAAAAACATGTAGTCACATCCCATTAGTGGCACAGTTATGAATTATTACCTGCTAGACCACATCTTTAACCCTTCATGGAAAGTATTTAGCCACGGAGGTCTAAGTCAAAGTTAGCTTTATTGTCAATTCTGCAGCAAAAACAAAGAATTGAAATTGCGTTTTTCTAAGCCCTCGGTGTCTAAGAGATAAAAACACAATTCTAGGACACACTACACCAGGGGTGTCAAACAAGCGGCCCGTAGGCCGGATCTGGCCCGCTAAGGGATTGAATCTGGCCCGCGAGACAACGCTGGAAGAAACGCAAGAGAAAAACGAGCTGCAGGTTGAAATATGTCCACTTGATGTTGCCAAAGCCAGATACCTCTCACAAACGCTGTGCTTGTATTTCTCTCTCTCTCTTTCTCTCTCTCTTTCTCTCTCTCTCTCTCTCTCTCTCTCTCTCTCTCTCTCTCTCTCTGTATTCCTCTTTGTCTCTTTCTCTCTCTGTGTCTTTTTACCTTCTTTTGCTCTCTATTCCTTTTTTCCTTTTCTCTCTTCTCTATTTCTCTCTCTTGCTTTTACCCTTCTCTCTTTCTCCCGTTCTCTCTTTCTCACCTCTTTTCTCTCGTCCTATCTTTCTATTTCTCCTTGGATTTCTTATTCTCTCTTTCTTTCCCACTCTCTCACTATTTCTCTTTTTATCTATTTTGTTTCTCACATTCTCTCGCCCCCTTTTCTCTTTCTGTCTCTCTTTCTCCCTTTACTTGTCCCAGACTCTCGCTCCCTCTTCTTTCTCCTCAATCTGCTAGTCCGGACCCCGAGAGAATGTTTATTCTATCGTGTGCCCCCCCAAGTTAAAATTAGTTTGACACCCCTGCATTACACTGAGACACACATGTAGACAGTACAACGGATAAATAGACACATAAGTCATAAAGTGTATAGTAGTACCTTGTGAAGAAAAAGTTTTGATATATGCAAAATGTTCTGAGTTGTAAAGGAAATGTACATGATTGTGCAATGAGCAAGGTTAGCTTATTTTGGTCCTAAAGTGTTAAATTGTTAAAGTGATGTAGTTTCCTGGAGGCAGTGGGTGTGTGTCCATTTGTTGGAAGAAATAAAAATGAACAAAAGGGGAGAGTCAGGCTCTAGGTCAGGGGTGTCAAACAGGCGGCCCGCGGTCCGAATCAGGCCCGCTAAGGGATTGAATTCGGCCCGCGAGACAACACTCAGAGAAGCGCGAGAGAAAAACGAGCTGCAAGTCGAAATATGTCCACTTGATATTATCAAAGCCAGGAGCCTTTGACAAAGACGCTGTACTTGTATTTCTTTCTCTCTCTCTCTTTTCCTACCCTTTTCTCTCACTTTCTGTCTCTCTCTTTCACTCTCTGTGTCTCTCTTTTTCTCTTGCTTTGTTCCTCTTTGTCTCTTTCTCTCTGTGTGTCTATTTACCTTCTTTTGATCGAAGTTCCTTTTTTCTTTTCTCTTCCTCCCCTTCTTTTTCCCTCTTTCACTCCTTCTCTTTGGATTTCTTTCTCTCTCTGTCTTTCTTTCCCCCTCTCTCACTATTTCTCTTTGTATCTCTTTTGTTTCTCACATTCTCTCGCTCTTGTTCTTTCTCTTTCTTTGTACCACCCTCTCTCTAATCTACCCCCGAGAGAATGTATGAGAAGGTAAAAAGACAGAGAGAGAAAGAGACAAAAGGAACAAAGAGAGAGATTTAGAGAGAGAGAGAGAGAGAGAGAGAGAGAGAGAGAGAGAGAGAGAGAGAAATACAAGTGGCCCCCGAGTTAAAATGAGTTACACACCCCTGCTCTAGGTGGAGCGGGCAACGGGGAGAGTGGCCTTGAGGAATGATGGCAGAGCAGGGAGTGAGTTCAGCATCCCGATAGACTGTTGGATGAAGCTGCCCCGCAGTCTGCTGGTAGTTCGGACACACGCTCAAGGTCACGTGTTTTTTGTAAACGCTTGTTTACACGAGTCCTGCTAACAATCGGGAAAATGTAGGGCTCAACGGGACCCAGCAGGGGGTCCAGAGTAATTTTAATCAACGTTGACATAGACGCTCTTTTTTCTGTGGGAAAAAAACTAAAACCGGTGCCGAGTTTCACGCTAATAAACTGGATGAAAATGGAGAACAGCTGTTGATGTGAGTGAATAGGGGAAAAAAACATGTTTTTTTTATTCCATTCTTTATTGGGGGTTATTTTTAACAAGTACGAATGGAGCATTGTTGGAAAAATACAAAAATTCTATTGATTTACAAAAGGCGTGCGAGATAACTCACATACACAGAAAATGAGTATACATATTGTAAAGAACGTGAAGCCTAATATAAATTGGGATCCAAAAATTTGAGTATGTTCAAAATAAAAAAAGTGTTTATTCGTGTATATCGGGAATCACCAACGTAAGCCCCTTAGGTACACCTGAGTAGCTCACCAGTTTTCTAGTGAATTTTATTTCCAGCTGGTATGGTGTTTTAGTTGTTGACTAACCTATACAGTATAACCCTACTTCTCATATGTATGACCTGGTAATAACATAATAGTAAGTTTTTATCATAGAAAATCATTCAAAACCGCTAACTTTTTGCAGTTATCAGGAACAAAACTCGTTTTTTTAAAAATGTTTGTTTATTCAGCGTGTAAAAGTTTCAAATGCTTTTATGATAAAACTAATAAAATAATAATTACAGGCATAATGGGCCAGCGTTGCCGGGCATTCTATTTGAGTGAGGTTGTTGGGGCCGTGGTTTGTTGAAAAAGTGCCAGGGAGCCACTAGGGCAGGGGTCGGGAACCTATGGCTCGCGAGCCATATATGGCTCTTTCTATGAGTATCTGTGGCTCAGAGACCAATTTGATTGCATGCAAAATTTCTCCATCTTGTTCAAAACCGGAGTTATCTATCCTATTCAGGTACACGTAAAGCCAAGCCAAAGCTAAATTCGAAGGTAACACTTCGCAGTATATATAGGGCACGTTTTTCACTACAATTTACAGTCAAGGTGTCACACAAAAAAGGGGGAAAAAAACTCGTTTTGGCTGTACAACGCTAAATAATCCTTTATTTAAAAGTTCACTATATAATCTGTGTTCAGTGTTCAGATACTTTATGATGAATCCACAGAACTGTAAATACGCCAAAACACCGGAAGAGAACTTAGTCATTTGATTGGGTGAGTGGGAGGGATGGGTGGAGCTATGCAAAAAGTACAAGCATTCCCTCCCATCTCTCGCCAAAGGTAAGCACATAAGGCTCCCTATTCTCAGAATGTTGTGACGTTTTTACAAAATAAATGCTTGCATCTGGTTTTGAAACCAATATGTATGAAAAAAAGGGTCAAAAGGAGTTTATCCGATCTTGAGTAATTGCAAGAAAGAGACAAGTTTAAAGTGGTTTGTTTGTTGAATTTGGGACAGGGGCTCTGGCATTATTCTCTTTTCATAATTTTTATCAAATCATCAAAAATAAATGTGCTGAAGACTAAGCTTTTGTCTGGGGCGCCGGTTTAGCAATTTAGTAAATTTGTCTCATAATATATGGTGTGGCTCTTTCCCAAAATAAAATTAATATTTTTTGCTTTTATGGCTCTTTGAGTCAAAAAGGTTCCCGACCCCTGCACTAGGGAGTACCAAAGAGCAGTTTGAGTGCATGCAGCTCCAGGGCAGCTTGCATAACAAAGCAGATGTTTATCGATTTGGTTGGTATTGATTGAGGGTGCCTTGACATGAAACCTAGCTAAAAATACTTCCAGTAAATTACTACCGTGTTAATTTTTACTAAAATTGGCTGTGTTGTTTCCGAGTGTTTTAGCCACAAACGAACCAACACACACGCAAATTGGGAATTATATAACAGTCGAGATAAAAAGATGAATTAACCCCCCCCAAAAAAGTTTTAAATAAAATAAATTCGACATATGTTCACTGATATACAAAAAAAAATTTATTTTCGTAAGTCTATGTAAATCAAGGGTTACAAACCTATACTGTTCCAGAGCCCTCTGATATTAGATCTTCAGTGGAACTGTTTAAAGCTAGACTTAAAACACACTTCTATTCTATAGCTGATGAATGACCTATATTTTGACAATATCTGTGTATTATTTGTCATTGCAACATCCATTGCAGCCTGGTAATCCTAGAATGGGGGTGCAGCCCCTTCTCAAGGTTTCTTCATTTTCTCATCCTGAGGTTTTTGAGTTTTTCCTTGCACTCCCGTAGGTTTTAGATCAGGGGATGGTCTAATAATAATCTATACAGACCCTTGAGACTTCCTGTGTTGAAGGGCTATACAAATAAACATGACTTGACTTGTCCAGTTGGATTTGTAACCAAAATAACTTAATCATATTATTACTATGGTATTAATATGTTGTTACTCGTTGTAATTTGAACATGTAAGGTTGAAATAGGTTCAGTCGACAACTATAACATCATGCCAGTAAAAAAATCAATATTTCCTAGAAAATCGCAATGACCAGTCCCTGGTGAGCTATTTCAAGAACTGGTACACTGACTACTAGGGTTTTCTTAGGGGGCTACCCACATTGGTGACCCCTCCTCTAAATAGGACAATTATAGAAATATGTGTCCTCGCCTGAACTATATAATACAAACACTGAAGAAAATGAAAATAAAAGGGACTAGAAATCATTTTGGACACAAATTTCATTTCTCACCACATGGTCTCGCCGCATTTTGCCAATTTTACGCCTCATTTCCAGCGCAAAGCACATTCACACAAAAAAAATCACTTAGACTGTGGTTGAGTGTCATTTTAGCTTCACGAACAATCCAAAGCTGCCTCAAAAATGGCTCATCGAGCGTCAGGAATAGATAGCTATCCATTTGAAGTTGCCGCGGTGTGTTATTAACACCTCGAATACAAGACAGCAATTGTAAATTACATTCTCTGTCAGCGACGGGAAACGGCAACTTTACAAGCGCCTAATGGGATCCATGTGCTTGACGATGAAGACCTTCCAAGCGTCTTGAGACATTCTTCGTCTCTTCTTTTTCTACAAGAAAGTGGCACAATGGTTAATTCTAATGGTAGATAGTTTGGAAGATGGCCGACTACTGAGTAAATATTTGCATGACAAAAGAATCGGATTAATGACAAAAAGGTTCAGTTAGAGAATCTGGGGGGATGGGCCAAATAAACAAGAACACAGTTATATTTTTAGATGAAATGTTCTCCTTCTGTTTAGAAATTATTAAGCTCATTTTAATAATTTATTTTTGTCAGGAACTGTAACAGAATCAGGACCCAAACGCGTGACGTTCTCACACAAGCCTTTTATGTTACGGGAAATGGGGAGTCATGCACGTTAGGCATCAATCTGGCGTGGAAAAACAGGAAGCCAGAGACCGACGAGATCGATTCCAATTGGCCGAGTAGATATCGGACAGATGGGGTCGATACCTGACTGGACGGGACAGACAAGTTTGATAACTAAACAGGATATTGAAATAAACAGGACAAACTAGACGGGAACGAAACAGGAAACCAATATTTAACAGGACAAAATAAACGCGAACAATATCTGACAGGAAACACCAACAGGAAAACAGACCAAGTCAGAACCCACGTCTTGCGGGGCAGAGGTTCATTGACGGACTGACCAAGAAAAAATGAGAGCACTGAGCTTAAAAAGACGGAAAGCCAATCTGTCAATGAACCGCAGCTGGCGCCACACGGGCAGGGCCAATTGGGCGCCATGGCAACCGTGACAATTTTTTAGTGCTTACTATTTTTACTCTTTGTTTTCTAGTAAAATCGAAAAGAAATACTATACTTTTTTTACTGTACTGTTTTTCCCCCTAGAAAATAAGAATATTAATACTCAATATATGTATATATTTCCTACTTTATAATGTATATTTTTAAGAACTTTTGCTATAACTTGAAAAAAATAGTAAAATAAAAAGAAAGTATTACTGCGAAAAAAAAGTGTTACTTTTCTTATTTTGCCATTGAAAAAAATGTTTTTTAAAAATGTGAGCACGAATATCTGATCCAGCATATCATTTCTATTTCCTTTTCCAGGTTTTGACTTCTGTTTCCTATACTGTATTTAATCTTCATTTTTAGTCAAATAGAAAAAATAATGATAATAAAATGAAATGCTATATTTTGTTGTACCTTAATAAAGTTTTTAAATTGGTAAGATAAATGAGATTTAATAGATATCACTTGTATTACTTTTTGGGAGACTGGGACAAATAATGTAAATAATACTTTTACGTTTATACATATAGTTTTTCCTGGTATAACAGAAAAAAACTGCATTCAAATGGGATTTTTTTATTCTATTATTTTCTGTATTTATTAATATTCCATTTATTTTTAATATTTTTATTGTACTGTTTTTTTCCCTAATAAAAAATGATGGTAAAATAAAACGTATTTAACGTTCTATTATATCTTTTATCATTTTGATTTATATGAACTTTTATTATACTTTTGTTATTTTTGGACTAAAACAAAAATAGTAAAATATAGATAATACGCTAGAATTATTTTTCCAATATTACTAGAAAATAAAAATAGTGAGCAAAGTTTTTTGATCTGACGGTGTCATGATTACTGATGCGAAGCACCCGTGCCTGCTCATTTGGCCCCAACTGCCTCGGACACTGATTGGCTCCCTGTCCCTATTTAAACCCACTCCTTTCTGTCACCTGTTGTCAGTCCGTCTGCGAACCTCAGAGTACTCTAGGCAAGCTTTTCGACCCTGACTCCCACCTGTTTTCGTCTGTTTCCCGGCTTCAACCCGTTTTTTGATCCTGACCACGTTTACTCTCCTCTCCTGGTTTTCGACTTGTTTCCGATCCCGACCACGTTTTTTGCTCTCCTGTCCCGGCTACTGACCCGTTTTTTCCGTTCCCGACACCGCCATCGCTCACCATGGAAGTCCCACTTCCGCGTTCATAGCGACCTGCTTCCCGCACCCAGCGATCACCGGATCGTGGGTGCAACCCTTTCCTTTCTTCCAATAAAACTGAGAGAAACGTAACCCAGGTGGGTCCTGTCTCCGTTGTGGTCTTGACAGACAGATACTTTTTGTGTACAGAATATATATATATATATATTATATTATATATATATATATATATATATATATATATATATATATGTATAGATATATATTATAAATATATATCCATATATATATACATATATAAATATGATACGTCAGATAGTGCACGCTTATCATTGTAATCATTAGGGTTCGCGAAATAATACACACTTGGGCATTAAGTCCCTACAGTATTTAGTGAACTGGACCCGTACCTAATTCTGCATGGCAACTCTCAATCTCAGGACCTCCAGGAATTCCTGAACCCAAAGTTGATCCGGGTCGGCGCAGATCGTGCGCGCCGTTTTTCGTCCGGGTCTCTTTTTCATGATGAACCTACACACACACACACACACACCTTCATTAGTATCTTATAACCTTTAAACCCCCTTAATCAAGACAGTTATTTTATTTTCCATTTCTCCGTGCCAGATCGTAAGAAGTCGGCGAACTCACACGACGGCTCTGATGTTGCAATCACCATCTGTTTCCTGCATCCTGTAGCTGGCCACTTTTTCCTTGGCCTTGTCCTTCATGCCTCGTACGTGGCCCAGGCAGCAGTTACCGTAAGAACCTACAAGGGGGAAAACCCGTGTAGCGAGGTCAGTCGATCATGAGGGAGAGTCCCCTGCATTTGAGACAGGCGAGTTACAATTACTCCATCAAAAATGGGTACGGATAAATGGGGCTGTCACTATTGGGAATTTCTGGAGACGATCAATTATCAGCCAAATAATCACGATTGTCAATTTTTCCCCCTCTGCATAATATGTTAGTATGATAATGGGAGCTTAATATTACATATACGTAGTTTCTCCCGCCGTTTACCTGCGCTTCATTGAATGTCTTCACTTTGACGTTCAGAGCACTGGGTAGATCTCACATTGCGTCATCACCCGCCGCATATTTATTATTAGAAATATTTATTATGAAAAAATAAATGTTTTACAAACAACAGTACTGAGGTCCCCAGCCCTTTCTAAATAATATTAATTCTATTTTTCTGTTGTTCAGTCTGTGAGAATATTAGAAACCTAAAAGTAATATACAAAAAAAAATGTAAATGAAAGAATTAAAAAACCAACAATGCAGTACTGTATGAAAAACCATACAGTATAATAAAAATATATCCAATATAATTATTAAATTCTTCAGGAATCGACAACATCCTATCAGAACTAGTGGTGAGCAAACCATAGACATATTAAAGAAAGATCTGGCTAGCAGGACAGTGGGCATCTGCATAGACAAAATCGCTAGCAATTATGCTACCAAAGAAACTATGTTCCAACTACAGAACCTCAGTCTCATCAACCATGCAAGTAAAGTTATGCTAAAGGTCCTACTAAACAGACTAAATCCACAGGCTAGCAAAAGAACAGGCAGGTTTCAGGCAGGGAAGGAGCACCATAGACAGATTTTCAACCTGTGCCTACTATGTGAGAAGTTTCAACAACACCAGAGAAACCTTTAGAACGTTTTTGTTAATTTTAAGAGGGCGTTTAGCAGAGTATAGTAAGCCGTTTCATGGGCCACCATGAGGAAGTACAACATGGGCCATAAACTAGTTCAGACCATTGAACAAGTGTATGCCAGTGCCGACAGTGCAGTACTGATCAATGGTACCATTGGAGCATGGTTTTGAACCACAGGCTGCATTCTCTCTCCAGCTTGATTCAACATCTTCCTGAAGAGGATCATGTCGGAAGCTCTGGAGGAACATGAAGATACAGTCAGTATTGGGGCACACAACATCGCTCATCTCTGTTTTGCTGATGATATTGCCGGATTGGCGGGAGAAAAACAGGATCTCAGAGATCTGGTCAATCGCCTGGACAAAGCATCAAGCCAGTATGGGATGGAAATCAGCAGAGAAAAACAAAAGTAAGGACCAACAATCCCCAAGCTATCACCACAAACATCACCATCAACCACAGAGCGCTAGAACCTGTCACCAAATTTAAATATTTTAGAGTTGTCATATCAGAAGAAGGGTCAGAACCAGAAATCATGGCCAGAATAGGTCAAACCACAGCTGCACTTTCCATACTTAAACCCATCTGGAGGGACAAGAACATAGCAGTGAAATCAAAGACCTGACTCCTCTAGACTTGTGAAACATGGACTTACAGCAAAACTGGGAAACAAAATCCAGGCCTTGAAAATGCAATGCTACAGGAAACTTCTAGGCATCCGCTACATAGCCCCTGTGACAAACAAAACGGTGCGCAACACCATCTGGGGGTACACTGGACCCTACGAAGAACTGTTGTCCACTGTGCGCAGACGAAAACTTCAGTGGTATGGTCGCATTACCAGATCACCAGGACTGACCAAAATAATTATCCAGACAAAAAAAGAACTGGGCCCACAACATTAAGGAAGAGACTGGTGCCAACTTTAACACGACCCACGAACAGGCCAGGAACGTCCGGCTTTTTTTTAAGCTAGCTGTATAGTCCCCTTTTAGTTTTTGTACGTCTTTAACATTCTAGCTAACTACCAAGCTACCTTTTTTAGCTATTAGGCAAGCGATCTCGCTAGGTTTTTAAAATTTTGCGTGCTATCTAGCTAACATGTTATCATTTTTTGCTTGTTATTAAGCTAAATTTTAACCTCCTTCTAATAGCTATGTAGCTTTTTTTCTTTCTATCTGGCTATTGAGTTGGCTTTTTACTCTTTTAGCTAGCTATATAGTATCCCTTTAGTTTTTGTACGTCTAACTTTCTAGCCAACCATCAAGCTACCCTTTTAGCTATTAGGCAAGCGATCTAGCTAGGTTTTTAAATGTTTGCGTGCTTTATTGCTAACACTTGATCTTTTTTGCTAACAATCAAGCTAAATTGTAACCTCTTTCCAGCTAGCGATGTACCTTTTTTTTAGCTTTCTATCCGGCTATTGAGTTATTTTTACTCTTTTAGCTAGCTATATAGCCCCCTTTAAGTTTTTGTACATGTTTAACTTTCTAGCTAACTATCAAGCTACCCATTTAGGCAGGGGTCGGGAACCTATGGCTCGCGAGCCATATATGGCTCTTTCTATGAGTATTTGTGGCTCAGAGACCAATTTGATTGCATGCAAAATTTCTCCATCTTGTTCAAAACCGGAAATGACAATCCTATTCAGGTACACGTAAAGCCAAACCAGGCTAAATGCAATGGTAACACTTCGCAGTATACTGGACTGTCTCAGAAAATTAGAATATTGTGATAAAGTTCTTTATTTTCTGTAATGCAATTAAAAAAACAAAAATGTCATACATTCTGGATTCATTACACATTAACTGAACTATTTCAAGCCTTTTATTATTTGAATATTGCTGATTTTGGCTTACAGCTGAAAAAAACTCAAAAATCCTATCTCAAAATATTAGAATACTTTCTCAGACCAAGTAAAAAAATAATTTTATAACAGCAAAACTAAATCAAACATTTGAAAATGTCCATTGATGCACTCAGTACTTGGTTGGGAATCCTTTTGCACGGATTACTGCATCAATCCGGCGTGGCATGGAGGCAATCAGCCTGTGGCATTGCTGAGGTGTTATTGATGCCCAGGATGCTTCGATAGCGGCCTTGGCTCATTTGCATTTGTAGGTCTGGTGTCTTTCATCTTCTTCTTAACTATACCCCACAAATTCTCAATGGGGTTCAGGTCAGGGGAATTAGCAGGCCAATCAAGGACAGTGATGCCATGGTCAGTGCACCAGTTACTGGTGGTTTTGGCACTGTGGGCAGGTGCCAGATCATGCTGGAAAATGAAATCCTCATCTCCATAGAGCTTTTCAGCAGATGGAAGCATGTAGTGCTCTAAAATCTCTTGGTACACAATTGCATTTACTCTGGACTTGATGAAACACAGTGGACCAACACCAGCAGCTGACATGGCTCCCCAAACCATTGCTGACTGTGGGAACTTCACACTGGATTTCAAGCAACTTGGATTTTGCTCCTCTCCAGCCTTTCTCCAGACTCTGGCGCCTTGACTTCCAAATGAAATGCAAAACTTGCTTTCGTCTGAAAAGAGGACTTTGGACCACTCTGCAACTGTTCAGTGCTTCTTCTCCATAGCCCAAGTCAGACGCTTCTTCCGTTGTCTTGAGTTCAGAAGTGGAATACGGCTACTGTAGCCCATTTCCCGGACACGTCTGTGAACTGTGGCTTTTGATACCTGGACTCCAGCTTCAGCCCACTGTCTTTGAAGCTCCCCCAAATTCTGGAAGCGGCTCTTCTTCACAATTTTGTTAAGGCTGCGGTCATCTCTCTTGGTTGTGCAGCGTTTCCGGCCACATTTTTCCCTTCCAACAGACTTTTTGTGGATATGCTTTGAAACTGCACTCTGTGAACAGCCTGCTCTTTGAGAAATTTCTTTTTGTGTCTTACCCTCCTGATGGAGGGTATCAATGATGGTCCTCTGGACAGCAGACAGATCAGCAGTCTTCCCCATACTTGTGATTTAGTTTACTGAACCAAGCTGAGTGTTTTTAAGGCTCAGGAAACCCTCGCAAGGTGTTTCGAGTTAATTAGATGATTCAGGTGATTAGTTGAATAGCCTACTTGTATACTTTTTCATGATATTCTAATATTTTGAGATAGGATTTTTGAGTTTTCTTAAGCTGTAAGCCAAATTCAGCAATATTCAAATAATAAAAGGCTTGAAATAGTTCAGTTGATGTGTAATGAATCCAGAATGTATGACATTTTTGTTTTTTTAATTGCATTACAGAAAATAAAGAACTTTATCACAATATTCTAATTTTCTGAGACAGTCCAGTATATAGGGCACGTTTTTCACTACAATTTACAGTCAAGGTGTCACACAAAAAATGGGGGAAAAAAACTCGTTTTGGCTGTACAACGCTAAAGAATCCTTTATTTAAAAGTTCACTATATAATCTGTGTTCAGTGTTCAGATACTTTATGATGAATCCACAGAACTGTAAATACGCCAAAACACCGGAAGAGAACTTAGTCATTTGATTGGGTGAGTGGGAGGGATGGGTGGAGCTATGCAAAAAGTACAAGCATTCCCTCCCATCTCTCGCCAAAGGTAAGCACATAAGGCTCCCTATTCTCAGAATGTTGTGACGTTTTTACAAAATAAATGCTTGCATCTGGTTTTGAAACCAATATGTATGAAAAAAGGGTCAAAAGGAGTTTAACCGATCTTGAGTAATTGCAAGAAAGAGACAAGTTTAAAGTGGTCTGTTTGTTGAATTTGGGACAGGGGCTCTGGCATTATTCTCTTTTCATAATTTTGATCAAATTATCAAAAATAAATGTGCTGAAGACTAAGCTTTTGTCTGGGGCGCCGGTTTAGCAATTTAGTAAATTTGTCTCATAATATATGGTGTGGCTCTTTCCCAAAATAAAATTAATATTTTTTGCTTTTATGGCTCTTTGAGTCAAAAAGGTTCCCGACCCCTGCATTTAGGTATTAGGCAAGCCATCTAGCAAAGTGGCTTTTTTAAAAACATGTCCTTTGCTCTTTTTAGTAACAAAAAGTAGCTCTCAGCTTAAAAAAAGGTTGGAGACCTCTGCAGAATAGCAACAAAAAGAAGTGCAACAACATTTAGCAACAAAGCTCCTAATTGTGCTGATTAATTTGTGCTGCATCTGCTACCTGATTTGTTAAAATGATGATTTTTTTGTTTGTCTTTGAAGACTTACCTTGTGCCAGACACATTGTAGTGCAGATGAGCAGCACCAGGAACAAAAGGGTTTGGAACTTCATATCTGTTTCTCGCCTTTCTGCTCCAATGAAAGACAAAAACAAGTGTTAAGCATCTAAGGCACAAACTGTTATAGTAATGACAATGCAATAACAATGTAATAACAATCTAATGACAAGTCTTCATTCCTTTGTCCAGCTACTGCATACCAACATGGATTTCATCTGCATCGGACTTACCTACTGTTAGTCAGTCTCTCCTTGACAAAACCTGCCAATGTCTGAGATTTGCACTCTTAACATGCACACATGAATGGACCCCCACCCACCTTTTCTACCCAATCTAAGCCCCAACGGTCACACACTTTATCGCCACTCCTCCTCGTCAAGCGACACCCACTATTGCAAACGTGTAGTTTAGCATGTTGCGCAAGAGTCATTGCTTTCCATACAAAAGTCTTACCTCCGGGAAAAGCAAACGTGAAATGTTGCAATGCAAAGACATTTATTATTTTGCAAAAGAGAAAAATCCTGGACTGGTGGTCACTCGGTCCCCCTCCCCTACGAAGAATTGATTGAATCCAGATGTCCACAAGACAGGCTGACGCTCAGTGTGATCAGTAACATACGAGTCATTAAATCCCCTGTGTGTATTATATAGCGACCCCTAGTGGTATGAAAATTCTTCATTTGTGTAAATAAAACACTATTAACTCAAATAAGAGGTAAAAACACATTTAATATCTCATAAATGTGATCTCAGGTTTAGAAATCTGTAATTTTATTACCCAACTATTTAACCTCAGTGCTCTTACTCACCCGTTGTCAGTCCGTCAACAAACCTTTGCACCCGCAAGACGTGGGGTTTGACTCTGTCCAGTTTACTGTTGGTGTTTCCTGTCCGGTATTGTTCCCGTCTAGTTTGTCCTGTTTAATTTCAATATCCTGTTTTGATATCAATCCTGTCTGTCCCGTCCTGTCCGGTATCAACCCCATCCGTCCGATATCTGCTCAAGCAAATGTTATCGATCTCGTCAGCCGCTGGCTTCCTGTCATTCCACGGCAGACTGCTGCCTTACATCTTCCGCCCAATGATCGCTGATTCACTGGTGTTTGGGTTTACGTGCATGACTGCCCCATTTCCCGTAAAATCAAAGCTTGTGTGAGAAACGTCACGCATTTGGGTTCTCCTCTTGTTCCGGTTCTGGACAGAAGAGCTGACATGTTTGACCGCCATCTTAAACTAAAGAAACCCCAATGACAATCTTGCGAAAGTAGCTTGTCAGCCCTGCATGCGATGGTTGAAGAGTCCTGGGATTTAGGCATCTGTCATTTTTTTCCACTGTTTGCGTCTCTAGCCACTTGGCTGCAGGCTATGGCTCTCCGCTAGCTGCTCTTGTTATGGTTAGCATACCTTTTAACCTCAGCCAAATTATCCTAAGATTAATGATCACAATTTCTTTTATCAAGCCATAATAATCCTTACAAAGGCAAGGCGGCACCCATTTACCCACACAGCAAGAATAAACTATGTAAAATACCGCGACAGTATTAGCAATCTCTAATGACGTTGTCGTCTGCTGCCATCCAGATAAGAGCCAAAATCGGCAAAACGAAATTGGATTAACAATCCTTTTAATATATTAAAAAAAAAGTTTTTCCCAGTAAAAAAATTGTTCTTAGTCGTACACAAATTCATATGGGCAAAATACGTATGAACTACGGGGAAAATGTTTAATTCTACAGGTATTTGTTAGCTTCTCCTGCTTCGTCACTAGCCTTCCATAGCTGCTCATGCAAGTGAATCTGGCTGACTTCTGTGATTTTGGTTTACTTTTTCTACTGTTTCCTTCTTTAGCCATCTTGATTCTTGGCTTCCTACGCGAGGCATTTAACCAAAACAAGAAAGTTTGATCACTTTACCCCAGTTTTGGCTCCTTGTTGGTTTAAGATGTGATTTTAAGGTACTGTTGGTATTATACAAAATTACACATGGACTTGCTCCCTAATATTTTTAAGATTTAATTTCCTCTTTTGTTCTTGCTTCTAGCCTTTGCTTGGAAAATGCGGGTCTACGGGTGATCCAAGAGCCAAAAAGAAACCCAAAGGTTCGAGAGTGTTCTTAATTTCGGCCCTGGGTGCTCTGCCGCCTAAGATTTGATCTGCAACCTCAGTGGAACTATTTAAATCCAGGCTTAAAACACACTTATATTTTCATAGTTTATGAATAACCTACATTTCATGTTGATGATGTCTGAGTAATGTTTTTGATGCCCTTGCAACATCCATTGCAGCCAGGTCATCCTGGAAGGGGGTTACCCAATGTGCGGTCCCTTATCAAGGTCTTTTCATTTACCTCATGCTTTGTCATGTCCTGCATGATCGTCATGGCACCCAGCTGGTCCCGCCCTTTGACACCGGCTGAGACAGATTGACTTGATTGCGTGTGGGATACTTAAGCGCTCCTTTTGGGACTGCCCGTTGCCAGACCATTGCTTAACTTGAGGAAAAACCTGTTCATTTGTTCTGGGTAAATGCCTAGTTTGTGATTTTGATGGCCTTTAAGCCTGTTTTGTGTGAATTACCTAGTTTGAATTTTTGATTGCCTTTAAGCCTGTTTTGTTTTTGATTGCCTTTAAGCCTGTTTTGTTTTGTCTTTGGTCCCTGCGTGTTGGACAACTTTCATTTTCTAAATTAAAGTAACAGATCGTACACACAAATGAGTTCACACTTCCTGCCTCCTGGTCCGTTCCGTGACATGCTTAGGTTTTTGGGTTTTTGCTTGCCCTCATGTAGGTTTTGGATCAGGGGATGGTGTCATAATAGTCTGTAGCCTGTACAGCCCTTTGAGAGTCCTTGCAATTAAGGGCTATACAAATAAACCTGACTTGACTTAGTCATTCGGTGTCACGCGCTTTCTACAAAAGAGTCCCATGATTTAGGAATCTTCAACTTTTTTCCACTATTTTCTTCTCTAGCCACCCATGTTAATCACTCGGCTTTAGGATATGGGTTGTCGCTGGCCGAGTTTCTTATTGTTAGCTGCTCTGTGTAAATAAAGTTTGCTTTGTCATTCATAGATAAGTCCCGTGATTCAGGCATCTTTGATTTGTTTTCCCCCCACTGTGTCCTTTTCTAACCAACAATGTTAGCCACCTGGCTGCATGTTACGTCGTTCACCTATTTCTATTCTTAGCTGCTTTTGCTTCATCCTTCAGTGTTACTTGCTTTCCCTGGGTTCAGTTATTTAGGGTTCCGACACTTGACAAATTCTGCTTTGTCCTAGGCGAAAAAGTAAGATGCTCACACTAACCCTGACCAACTTCAGCTATATACTATTTTCAGTTGCTCCGGGTGTATCCAGCTTGCCCAGTCTTTTGATGTCCCTCGATATGATTAACATGTCCTGTGGTTAGCTGAAATTCATCCTTGTGAGAAAACATAAATTAGGCTTTCACATTTTGCCAAATTTTTGAGATGAGATGAGATTTTGCCAAATTGTATCCTTCGGGCTCCTGCAGTGTGTCCTTTAGAATGCACATGTTTCTGCTCCTGTCTCCTGGGAATTACTACACATTGTCACTTTAAAAAAATGCTTAAGCGGGTTTATAGATGGCATAAATGTAGTGGTGACCTAATCTCCTACAATTAAGTTCGTTAACTAGAACCTTTTTTTGCTATAAACAAACGATTAGTGTTAGAATGTAAATATAAATGGTCTGCGTTTATATTATATATAAAAATAATGAAGACCTCCCAAAGCGCTTTACAATATGCTTCACGCTTTTCCTGTTTACACACTAACCAACCCATAGCAGGGTCAGCCATGCAAGGCAACTACCCGCTATCGGGGGCATTAGGGATTCAGTGTCTTGCCCAAGGACACTTCGAAATATAACACGGAGGAGTCGGGAATCGAACCTGCGACCTCTTGATCAAGACGAGCGATAATTCCAGTGTTCTCGTTTGCCCGCGTCCCTGGGTCCTAGACGCATCATTTTTGTTGGGGACGCATAGTGTCAAATCAACGTGCGTCCCCGGGACGCAACTTTTTTGACACAAAATTTTCATTATTACCCGATTACTTTTTTTTAACAAACATTTACCGCACTCCAAACTTTTCGTCAGGCAGATCTGACATTGTTGTTTTGGTCTCGCGGTTCGAGTGTTCGTCCGCACACTGATCTCGGCAAACGAGATCTCGTTGCTTCGAGATTACGTCATTGTTGTGGTGCTTGTTGTCGAGTTAAGGTAAAAATCGACACAAAATTGGTAATTTATTCAGTGTCAGTAATAAGTCAAAACATAATGCAGAAAGTGATAACAACGGCAATAATTCCGGCACGAAAAAAACGGCGGAGAAATTTTTCGGAAGATCGCGGAGTCTAGGAAAACACGTGTGCTGAAACGAACAACTCGACGAAAGAAAATAAACAAAAGAATACTCCTAGCAAGAAAAGGACTTTTCTGCCAAAATGGACTAAATTATATTCCTGGTTACGCTATGAGGAGGATGATAATGGATTGGACCTTGAGAAGGCATTACAACTGCGCCGGGACAGCAAACCACGAAGAATATATAAACAGTAAAATCTGAAGTGATAACTTGCTTTGTATTACCAATTAACTGTGATGATTAAAACTGCATGAATATAGGGACTAATATTTCAGCAATATTATTTTGTGTAATGTACAATATTGTGAACTGAAAAATCAGGAGTGATATGTGCTTTACATTAGGACTCCTTTCTGATGGAACAAATCGATCAAAAAATAGTATAAACAACACAAATGAACTAATTTAATATGCATGCCCGAAATATTTCAGTTCAGTTCGGAAGCTTTTGTTTTTTCGTATACTCTCGACTGTTCCCTCTGTCAGTAGTTGTCCTAATCTACATTTTTACTGCCGAAGAAATTGAAAGAAATTCACCCCCATTACTAAGATAATGTTATAAATTATTCGAAATATAATTCTATAATGTATGTTTTACGTTTGGGAACATGGCAATCACATACATACCAAGGGATATTATTATTATCAATATATATATATGGGCAGCACGGCGGCGCAGTGGTTAGCGCTTGTGCGGCACAGTTCATGTCATGGGAACCTGTCGTGGGTTCAAATCCAGCTCCAGATTTTCTGTGCGGAGTTTGTATGTTCTCCCCGTGCTTGCGTGGGTTTCCTCCAGGCACTCCGGTTTCCTCCCACATTCCAAAGACATGCATTTCAGGTGAATTGGCCGGTCCAAATTGTCCCTAGGTGTGAATGAGCGATTGAGTTGTCTGTCCCTGTGTGCCCTGCGATTGGCTGGCAACCAGTTCAGGGTGTCCCCCAGCCCACTGCCCGATGATTGCTGGGATGGGCTCCAGCCCCCCGCGACCTGAGGATAAGCGGTACGGCTAATGAGATGAGATGAGATGAGATGAGATGAGATATATATATATATATATATATATATATATATATATATATATATATACATATACATATACATATACATATACATATACCACAGCCATATTCCCCTAGTGGGAGGTGGCTAGAGTCATTTCTGACTCTTTTTGGGAGATCGATTCAGAGGAGGGGATTCCCAGCCCCCTCGCTCAACCCAACTGAGGTGTTGGGAATCATTAGGTGACCAAACCCCCCAATTCCATCCCCGAATGCTGAACGCCAAGCAGGGAGGCAACGGGTACCAATGTTTAAGTATGACTCGGCCAAGGCTTGAACCACAGCCTCCCAGTCTCGGGGCGGGCGCCATACCCCCAAGTTCAACAAACAATAATAGTAATAAATAATATTAATAATGATTACAATTATAATATTAATAGTAATAGTAGTAATAATAATAATAATAATAATAATAATAATAATAAGGCAGCACGGCGGTGCAGTAGTTAGCGCATGTGCGGCACAGTTCATGTCTTTGGAACCTCCTGCATGGGTTCAAATCCAGCTCCAGACTTCCTGTGCGGAGTTTGTATGTTCTCCCCCTGCTTGCGTGGGTTTCCTCCGGGCACTCCGGTTTCCTCCCACATTCCAAAAACATGCATTTCAGGTGAATTGGCCGGTCCAAATTGTCCCTAGGTGTGAATGAGCGAGTGAGTTGTCTGTCCCTGTGTGCCCTGCGATTGGCTGGCAACCAGTTCAGGGTGTCCCCTGCCCACTGCCCGATGAATGCTGGGATGGGCTCCAGCACCCCTGCGACCCTACTGAGGATAAGCGGTGTAGCTGATGAGATGAGATGAGATGAGATGAGATGAGATAATAATAATAATGAAATAAGTAACAATACTGTAATGTTTAAATCCAAGCTTAAAACTCACTTCTACTCTATAGCATATGAATAACCTACTCTTCTCGTCGGCTCCAGAGCAGGGGAATGTATAATAATATTCTGAAAAATAGTCCGTGTAATAGGGCTATACAAATAAAAATGACTTGACTTGACTATATTTAATTGTAATGACTTCAAAGGTATACTGAAAGGTATACTAAAGTGGCACGGGTGACATCTAGCGGTCATTGAGTTCATCGCGTTCACAGTTTTTCAGTTTAAGTTTTAACACATCACACAATTGTTTATTTCCCCAATTAAAAACAAGTTTTGATGCAAAATGAAATATAACATCAAAGATTGACAATCGGGAAAAGGTTTTGGGGGGGAGACTTTCAATTTATTTATAGAGCTGTATTGACGATTGGCCTGTAGGTGTCGTGTTTGATTACTTAGAGATATCCATCCATCCATTATTTGCACCGCTTATCTTCAGCAGGGTCGCGGGGGTGCTGGAGCCCATCCCAGCCATCTTCGGGCAGTGGGCAGGGGACACCCTGAACTGGTTGCCAGCCAGTCGCAGGGCAGGGAGGGACAGACAATTCGCTCGCTCATTCACACCTAGGGGCAATTTTGACCGGTCAATTAACCTGACATGCATGTTTTTGGAATGTGGGAGGAAACACTCGCAAGCACGGGGAGAATGTGCAAACTCTGCACAGGAAGGCTGGTAGCTGGATTTGATCCCATGACCTCAGAACCGTGCCGCACACGCGCTAACCACTACTTAGAGATATGTAAAACATAATTACTCACATAAATTTTGTACGATACTATTTATTTTTATAGAAATTATACCATGATTAGTAATTAAACAAAAATCGATTAGAAGAAAGCGTCTACCCCGGATGGGGATGGAGGGATTTTTAAGGGGGTTTTGGGGTTTTTAAGGGTTATTGTTCTATCTTCGTTATTCATTATCCATTATCCGTTATCGGTCAGTTCATAATACGCTACAAAGCCTAGGAGCTGGGACACTTACTCTCAGCCAAAAGGCCAAGCTAAGGTCCCAGCCCTAAAGCCTTGCTGCGATCATTGCAAATGCACCGTTCCCGGAGGTACTGCAATACCGGGCCGATGCGTGGAGTGGACAGAGCAAGCTCTTATTCCATCTCCGGATTGCAAAAATCAAAGGCCAAGCTAAGGTCCTAAAAGGCCAAGCTAAGGTCCTAGCCCTAAAGCCTTGCTGCGATCATTGCGAATGCACCGTTCCCGGAGGTACTGCAATAGAGGGCTCCGAGCTCTGTGCTAAAAATAGTAACACGGCTTCGTGCCGCCATCTTGGAAGTCTGTCGATTACAAGCGGCGATAGCGAGAGGAGCAAATATTTACTCAGTTTGTCTATTTATTTACTCAACTAGCTTTGTTTGTGTACGGATTTTGTCAACACTATGGAAAACTACGTGGAGAGTTTAGACAAGGAAGCACGTGAGCGGTACGCTGCGAAGTTGCATTTTATTGGAAAATTGGATCCCTACAAAATTAAAAACAAGGACTGGAAGTCTGATCCCGATTTGTTGCCGTGTGTGACTTACATCGAACTTGTCAACTATCTTATTTTCCACCCAAGTCCCTTTTGTGAACTGAAGGATTTTCAAAATTACAAAAGTATGGAAGCCTACGACAGATTTGTGTCTGGTTGGGTTCGGGATGTGTCTGTGCACACAGTATTTAACCTAGCCATACTTGAATGGTGTCGACAGATGTACATGAAGTACACATGTTCCATAACCTTTTTAAAATTTATTTCTACATCATAAATAATTCAATTTACCTGTCAGAAAGTGGTCAGAACAAACACGAACACAGTCAAGCTTTGGCAAATTCGACCGGTTGATAGCTGCCAGCCACATTCGTCTTCGCCGTTCACTTTTCTCCTGAGCTTCAATCCCCTGATCGTAAACACACTTCGGAAGTCTAAAGAAGCCCTTCCCACCCTTTTCCCCTCGGCTACAACAGCCAACAATAACGCACGTATTCGGCATTACAATGTAGAATCTAACTGGTTCGCTGAACAATAAGAATGAAGTGAAAAGCTTTGTTGACTTCCAAAATGCCCGCAAGCAATGCATTGTGGGTAATCTTAGGACCTCGAAGCACTCTATACCGGGCCGATGCGTGGAGTGGACAGAGCAAGCTCTTATTCCATCTCCGGATTGCAAAAATCAAAGATCATGGCTACAGAGCGATCAATCCTAACTACTAGACTATTAGAGTTGTAAGGTCCTAGCGGGGGGTTTGGGGGTTTTTAAGGGTTATTGATCTATCTTCGTTATTCATTATCCATTATCCATTATCGGTCAGTTCTTAATACGCTACAAAGCCTAGGAGCCGGGACACTTAGGCTGCGTCCCATTCTTCGCACTTTCACTCGCTATGTGCCCTAGTCACTCGGTTTGCGCGTTCACGTGAAAATGGGGTGTGTCCCGATACTCTCAAGACCGAGGCAGAAGTGCCCTCAAACCATGTCGTAACCACTTCAAGACCGAGGGGGCTCTCGACCTCACTTGGCAGCGAAGTGACTACCCAGAAGGCTTTACGAATTCTCAATATCAACAAACATGCCCGAAAAGGAACCGCACAAATGTAAGTAGTTTTCCACAACCACGCATGTATTTGCAACAAAATGTATTGAGATATCTTAGTTAGACGTAAATGCAATAGAAAATCGTATTTTCGCGTTAAAACACAAACATTGCAAAATCGCTACTTTACGAAGTGCACTAATCTACCAAGGGAGCTGGCAAAAAAAAAATCTTCACGCTACAAACTTTAAAGTAGGATAACTGGGCAGAAAATCACGGTTCAGCCCATCCCTGTTTTTATCTTAAACGAGTCGTCCTTTTACATCTACTGTACATGGCCAGTCGCTAAAGGAGCATAGTCAGAATACCGTTCTGGACATAAGCGCTTGTTTACTGCACACAATTTCGGGTGTCGTGTTTTATTTACAATATGATTCTTTCATGTGAGATCAGAATGCATTAGTTTTCATCATGCATTATGAGTAATGTCTCTGAATTTCACGTGGAAATACAGTTGAAACAAACTACTATCACATAGTCCACTGCCTTCTCTGTAAACACATATTAAGTAAACTAATTACCTTCTCAAAATGTTGTCCAAATGTGGAGACAATTCTAAAGCATATGTGATGCTGGCCAATAGAAGGCTCATACAGCCATAAGAATAACATGTCAATTTTGTGTATCTATTCACTATCAAATAATTATCCAGAACACATCCTATAATTTCCTGTCTCACATCAACTTGCTGAGCATCCTATACTCAGTTGTTTTTGTACAATACATCAGCATTAAGTAATTCTTGTTTTTTCCACCCAACCTAAAGGCCACTGTAGAACGTCCCGTGGAAGAGCTGGTCACCATCACAGCTACCACGCCATCCACACCACCGGGCACGTCGTTGGCACCTTCTAATCCGGTGCCAAACCCCAAATCACCCAGAAAAAAAAAGAAGCACGATACACTCCTTGACTTTTTGAAAGTGGAGTCTGCCGGAGTGAGGAAAAGGCTCGAAGAAACTGTGGCCAAAACTGAGCGGTTCCTGTCCTTTTTGGGAAGCTCGTGGACAAATTTCCAGAACAGTGACATCTCTGCAATGTTTCCCTTTGTTTTATAAAAGGAAAATATTGTTTTTTTTATTAAGAACTCAATGAAGTTCCAGTTTGTGTTTTCCAGCTTCATGGAAGTATTGGTATATTTTTGTTAAAATTTGTGACACATTATTTACTATTATGTATTTTGGCCCAATGTGAGTTTGTTTTTCTGAAAGTAAACTATTATTTAAGCTGGAGTGATTTGTAGTTGTTTTCTGTCCAACAGTCACATAGTTCACACACAGTATCTCACATCATTATGAAATAAACCACCAAGGTGTTACTCAAAATGAAGATGTTTATTGAATAGTAATGCAGAAAAGCACATAATGCAAATGTGGGTCTGACTTAAAGAGCCTAAATATGGCTTTTGGGCAATTTATTCCATATTAACTGTGGACAATTCTTTGTACGGTGGACCTGGGAACCCTGAAGACCCGTGACACCACACGGTAGGACAGAGCGTGGGCCAGCCAGTACACGTAGATCAGGACCTCCAGCCACGGCCCTGTTCCCTCTTTAGCAGCTCATGCAGGGCCCACATAACCTTCTTGCTCAACCTTAAGTCCTGAATGAGTTCTGACTCCACATCCAACCATAAGCACAGGATGGGAACATTCCTGTCCAACCTGTCCACGCTTATGGGACAGCCACTCTGGAACACAATAGATAACAAACAATTTAGACATAAATGTGGGCATAGATGATGTAAGCATCATGAAAAAATGTTGAAATGACCTTTTTTATATCCAATGACAACTCTTTTGAATTAAATTCCTTATGAACTAAGGTTTTTGGGTCGTACAGGGAAGTTTGGTGACGATATTATGTCAGCTTAAGGGTCAGGTGGACTGTTCTTGTGTGTGTTTACTTTTCATCATGTCACACACTAAAGACCCCTACTATATGTCATAAAATGGCATTAAGATACTAATAAGTAGATTGCCATTTATGTCTACACAAACATAAGGTATTATGTGAACGTGCATTGTATGTTAACTTTTTACTGTATTTGACCGAATGGGTCATTTTTTTTAATGAGTGTACGTACCTTGTAAAGATGAATCAGCACTACATAGCGCCGAAGCTGTCTTCAGTATAGCACATTTCTCCTCCGTTGATTGGAGACACGGAAAAGATGATGAGCTTTCAGGCAATCGGTAATAACACAGCTGTAGCGGGCATTTTTAACGTTGCACGAACTCTCCAACTGACACACCACAGGTTGAGACTCAAGTTGTTTACATGTGACGTAGACCAATACGTCACTGAGGTCTACAGCCAATTAATATTACCGCCATCTCCTGGACAGGGGTGGAACCTTGCAAGTCTTGTCCAAACCATCTCCACTTTGCACTCAACTCGCGGAGGACACTCCTCTATCGAGGGACCTCACTGGAGGGTTCTCAGGGCCGAGTGAGAGAAATGGGATTGGGCCTTACTCTCAGCCAAAAGGCCAAGCTAAGGTCCTAGCCCTATAGCCTTGCTGCGATCATTGCAAATGCACCGTTCCCGGAGGTACTGCAATACCGGGCCGATGCGTGGAGTGGACAGAGCAAGCTCTTGCATTAAAGCCAGGTAGTTCTTATACGGGCGAGTGACGTCACGTATGCAGCAAATAGTTTCACTAATCAACGATGTCGCTGATTCGTCAAAATAACGGTCGTACTTAGTACCTCTTGATGTTCGTATATAATTTTCATGTTTCAAATGTAAAAAAGGTATGAAAAAGGTCGGTAAAATAAGTTTTCAGGCACAGAAAATTTATTTGAAATTGTATATTTCGTGACTTTTCCTCGAGAATGTTGAAAGTTGGTTGACACTAAAGGCCATTTGCGTGACATCACGCAAAAGGCGGGCTAGAGCTGCTTTGACTTCTCCCACTTCCGCTTCTGATTTGCACAGGATTATGAATTAAAGTTTAAATATTTTTTTAAAATGTTTTGAAATATCAAATTTTCTATTTTACTTCATATTTCGTGGCTGAAATAAAAAAATACCGTCATCTTTATTCGGCTACACTTCCGTTGGGGGCGTGTCCCGGCCGGCTTTTCCCTCCGTCCTCCATAACTGTGTCATAGGCAACCCAAGCAGCAAGTCATCCTGACGACGTCTAATTCGGAACCTGTTCCTCGCGCGTATATCGCTCTCTTTCCAGAAAGTGCAACCCTAAAAAGTGAAACTCGTTGCAGCGGACTTATCGACCTCTCAAACGGCTCAAATGGATTCTCCGATCGGTAACGTAGAGGCGGCGAGGACCCTGCTGAACCACGCCAAGACCCTCCGGCTGCACACGGGCAATTTGGTCAACAGAACCCGACTGAAGAAAAAATACCCTTGCTCGCCCAGCGAAGAGGTAAATTAATTTTAATTCTTCCCTTTCCCCCTCTTTATTGTGAGGCATTTTTTCCACAAGCTCAAGCTGCAGGTGTGTCGAATAACCTGAGAAGGGGAAACGTGGCTGCGGGATTGTTATGTCAACATTTCCCTAAGAGGAAGGAAAGTGTCGCTCATATTTACAACAGGACTTGTGCACGCCCACTTAATTTACGAGTGCAAGGTTATAATGAGTACAGTGCAGTATTTGAAACTGCAGTATGCCCCCGGGATACGACATTTATCCATTCTGAGGTGGAGGTGGAAGTGGAATTACTGTTTAGCGCGGGACTCTATGGTACACTAACTGCCTAATGCGTTTAGAACCCCCGGTACGCTAGATAAAAAAACATCGGAATTACAATACTGTATATAGTAAGTACCACTTATGTGGGAGACACAGGTGTAAGAATGAATACGAATATAAATGAATATACCTGTAGAGGGAAAATGAATTTTTATTTACCTGACAGGCATCTTTTTCACGATTTTCCACATGACTGATTTGCATTCTGCATTCTGATTGGCTAAACAGTCCTCGCTCATCATATTTAATAGTTTTAATAGTTAAAGTTTTTTTGTAAAATAAATAAACTCACTTTTATACAGTACTTAAAAGGGTTTGTGCATTAGTTTCAGTGTATAATAGAGTATTTAACTGTATAATAATTCTAAAAAAAAAAAAAAAAAATATTCTACCGTGCAGATTTTGCCTATCACGGGTTATTTTTAGAAAGTAAACCCCGTACAGAACAAGGTTATTATAGTGTTCAAAAAAGGCATATGTTGTAGTATTTTGCTTTAATTCAGAATATTACAAAACCAAATGTATTTTTATACATAAATATACATGACAAAAATTGGATATGCCTCCATGATTGTTTTTCCTCATGGTATTTGATTCAAGACAAAAAAACCAACTCTTTTTCCTTCTTCCTGGCTTGGCCCCTCTGCCAAATTTTCAAACTCAAAACACTGAGTCAGGTGGATACACTCGGATCGGCTGAAAAGTGACAATCTGGAGTTGGTCAGAGCCTTTGTAAGGGGCTAACTTTAGCAGCAGCGTTAAAGGCTGCTATTCAAGCCAGTAACCAGAATGAATCCATCTGGTAACAAACCCTTTTCCCCAAAAAGTGAATAAAGTGAGTCATTTGAAACCATTCCCCTCATCATAACACCCATCACGTGCTCGACTGTAACCATAGATTTATAAACCATTCTTTCCAAGTTTAATCCTCAAATCCAGCCATCAAGGAGCAACCAACTCTGGTTGCAGTCAACCACTTGCTGCACTTAACAATTCAAAGTCAAGTGGAGAAACATGCAATCCAGATGCTGCGTAAGGGGGTGGGGGGTGTCGTAAAAGCCCCCTCCCCATTCCTTGGAATCTTTAGGTTTGTGGAAAGTTGGCAACATTCTGGCATGAAACTCTCATGTTGGTCTTATTTTCAGCTGCAAGAATGCATCCAGGCTACGCTGAGCAGCTGGATGGCCAGATTACAAGCACCGACTGAGGTGAGAGGGGGGCTTCATCAGATGCTGACTATGTCAAGTCAAGTCATTTTTATTTGTATAGCCCTAAATCACGAAGAGTCTCAAAGGGCTTCACAGATTATGTGCAGTAGGGTTTGCTCCGAACGATGCCTTTAGGCGCCTTGAAAATAATCCGCCATGCTCGATATTCATGCTATGCTAAGATATATGGAGGGGCATGTCATGCTGATTGTTTCCTCTATCATCATTATGCAATTAAGAAGCTCAGTTAAGTGCCTGTTGAAAAATACAGAAAAAACAAAAGCGTGTGACCGTGTGTAATATTTCTCCACTAAAGGTCGTTGTAGCTTAGAATGCAGCTAAAGTGTGTGCATTCAGAGAAGAAACACTACAAAAGTCAGGGGAATACCACTTGGATAAATTCGAAAACATACTACTATATTTTTTTCGTGTGAGCAAGGATGAATTACAGCCAGCAACATGACAGGTGGTGTTTATCCCCAAAGCGATAACAAAAGACCGAGTTGATGTGTGTGGGAAAATTTAGTGACAAGTAGTAGAAACTACTATAAAGGCCAGTAAAAGATGGAATTTGTCAAGTTTCAGGACCCTGAATCACATTGGCTTTCGTGCTGTGGAAGGACTGAGGAAGTCTTATTTACAAGGAGTAGGTAACAATAAAATAGCAGCTAGCCATGAGCCAAGGAAACAGTGGGGAAAAAGCAGCAGAAGCCTGAAAACTGTGGAAGGTGAGTGACACTGAAGGACAGAGAACAATTATTCAACAATAATAATAGCGGGTAGCAGCTTGTACATAGCCTGCAGGCAAGTGGGTAACATAAGTGGCTAGAGAAGGTAACTGCGAAAAAAAGCGCCAAGGACCTGAATCATGGAACCCAGCTATGTTCTCTAACATGGAAATTGGAAATTGAGTGACACTGAAGGACGAAACAAGAGCAGCCAACAATAACACTAACAGCTAGCAGTAAGCAATAGCCTGCAGCCAAGAGGAGTGGCTAGAGGAGGAAACGGTAGGAAAAAGGGCCAGAAGCTTAAATCATGAAACTCTGCAACATTTGCCTGCATGAACCAGGTGTGGAAGGTGAGTGACACTAAAGGACGAAGCAAGAGCAGCTAACAACAACTAACGGCTAGCAGGAAGACCTAGCCCACAGCCAAGCGGCCAACATTAATGTCTAGGAAAAGCCATTGATGTCTAAATCACAGAACTCTGTGACATTCTTCTGCATGACCTGCTGTCAAAGGCAAGTGGCACAAGAAGCAGCCAACAATAACAGTGACCCATAACCTGCAGTCAAGTATCTAACACGAGTGGCTAAAGAAGAAATTAGTGGAAAAAAACGTGGAAGATGCCTTCATCAACTGACATGGCAGAACTGACTGAAGCAACCTTACTTACACGGAGCAGCTAACAGTAACAATAGTGACTAGCGGCGAGCCACAGTTTGCAGCAAAGTGGCTATCATGACTGGCTAGAGAAAGAAACAGTGGTGGCTAAAAGTGCTAAATGCCTGAATCAAG
The DNA here is from genome assembly GCF_059441175.1 of Urocampus carinirostris. Taxonomy (NCBI): domain Eukaryota; kingdom Metazoa; phylum Chordata; class Actinopteri; order Syngnathiformes; family Syngnathidae; genus Urocampus; species Urocampus carinirostris. The sequence continues at coordinate 5,312,151 of NC_142360.1, forward strand.
GAACTTGCCAACATTCGCCTGCATGACCAGATATAAAAAGCGAGTAACACTGACAGACGACACGAGCTTTTGGTATACAAAGCAGCTAATAATTGCGGTGATCCACAGCATGCAGCAAAGTATTTAACAAGAGTGGATAGAGGTGGAAACGGTGGGAAAAAATATTTGGAAAATCTATAAAAAGAAAAACCTTGGATTAAAAACGAGCATAAGACTTTTTTTTCCTTAAAACTCAATTTGACCAATTGAACTCCCTTTTTCTTCCAGGACTTACCTGACACATTGGACTGCAATGTCCCTCAGGCCACAGACGCTATCGTACCTGAGGAGAGAGGGGAGCTCAAAGTGTCAGGTTCGTATAACAGCAATCATTCGAGTGACTGCTCTCAAGACGTTTTTTCCTTTCTTTTTTACTGCAGAAGAGTATTCTTCCCCAAAAATGTAAAACAGCATATTTTTACATGACGCTAGCAACCTGAGAGGCGCCTTAGATAAGTGCTTCCACATGCAAAATCAAAATGGCTGCTTTTTTTCCCTTCCACAGCCAAGCTGTTCCTCTTCGAGGCAGGCCAGTCGTCCATCAGAGACGCTGTGGAGATGGGTAAGTGAGAGCATAGTTTTCAAAATGAAACGTGTGCCCTTGACAGATAAGCCCTGTTTTCCATTAAAGTGAAGTCTGGGCGCCCCTGATCTTTTTGCAGATTTTCCTGTATAAATCATTGGATGCTGGGATCAGTGATTTTAATTAAATGTATCAAAGACATTATGTTGTCAGTCTTGGCTAGAACTGTGCCTGTGGCCTTCCATTTCCTCACAATGTTTCTCACAGTGCAAACTGACAGTGGAAATCCCTAAACTAGCTTTTTGTATCGGTCCTCTAAACCAAGTGTTGGGAACCTTTTTGACCCAAAGAGCAACAAAAGCATAAATATTTTGATTATGTGTTTCTTGTTTTTTGAGAGAGAGCCACACCATATGCTTTAAGACAAAATTCAACAAAACTGAGGTACTTGGTCTCCTTCAACACATTTTATTTCACTATGTAATGTTTGATGATTTGACAAAACCTATGAAATAATAACTTAAAACTCGACTCCTCCGCAGTTACTTAAGAGCGTTGAGGCTCATTAATGGTTTCAAAACAAGGTGCGAGCAAAGCTATTTTGTAAAAATTTTACAAAATATTGCAAATGAGGATACCAACATTAACAACCTGCAGAGCAGATGGCGCTCGGCGAGGATGTGAAGGAATGTACACACCCTGTATAGCTCCACCCATTTCTACCGCTTACCCCATCAAATTGCTCTAGGTGCTTTGCTAGAGCTTCTGGATATTTAAAGTTTCTTATTTGGCTTTTCATTATAGAGTGTCTCAACAATGAACACTGATTGTCTAATAAGCTTCCATATTCAGGTTTCTTTAAGGATTTACAGCCCTGAGTCATATGTTCCAGACCCCTTTTTTAGGTTATTTGATGAATGGATTCATTGAAAGAAAATTCTTCCGTCTACTTATCCAAATCCAAGGTTACAATGAATACAAAATCAACCCATTTTATAATACCATTGAGAAAATGCAAAGATAATAACGGGCTTGGGCAACACGGCGGCGCAGTGGTTAGCGCGTGTGCGGTAAAGTTCTAAGGGAAACTCCTGTGTGGTTTCAAATCCAGCCACCGAACCTACTATGCGGAGTTTGTATGTTCTCCCCGTGCTTGTTTCCTCCCACATTCCAAAGACATGCATTTCAGGTGGATTGGCCGGTCCAAATTGTACCTAGATGTGAATGAGCGAGCGAGTTGTCTGTCCCTGTGTGCCCTGCGATTGGCTGGCAACCAGTTCAGGGTGTCCCCTCCCCACTGCCCGATGATTGCTGGGATGGGCTCCAGCACCCCCGCGACCCGACTGAGGATAAGCGGTGCAACTAATAAGATGACAATGAGGGAGAAAGCTTGACCTGTCCTCGGTCTCCTTGGCTGTCTGAATATTTGGAATTAGGAAAACGAATGACAGAGTATAAAATGAACTAGACAATTCCCGAAGCAATGTTTTTGTCTTATATATAAAAAATATAACTGAAATTACTGATCCATACAACCGTTGATTTATAAAAAAAAAATGCATTTAATTAACATAACATCCTCACCGAGAGAGGGCTGACATTATTTCTGGCCATCTTGCTGCTACGGGCACCCGAAAACCCCCCAAACTTTGGAAAAAAAATGTAGAAGAAACTTGTCCTTTTTGGTTGCATTGTTCTTTGTGCGTTTTAGCGTTTATCGAGTGGTCAAATCATACACTCTGTCCCTTTAAGCTCCATTTTACTCCCCTAATCTCAATGTGTATGTCTGATCCATACAACCACTGATTTATAAAGGAAAATCATGAACATGGTCAGGGGCGCCCAAGCTCTCTCATATGGACGTAACTCATTTTTGTTGTTGTTGGAGTCCAGCCTGTCAGACGTTGGCCGTGTCCCAGTTGGACTCGGTCATCATAGCACCGCGCCGCATCCTGACGGACGAAGTCCAGACGATGGCGCCCCTTCAGTCTGCATGGGAGGAACTGGAAGGGCTCGTCCGCAGCCAAAGGATCGCCGCTATCGGAACCTCAGACCTGGACAAGGACCTGCTGGAGGAGCTTTACAACTGGGCTCAGGTCTGCCTTCTAAAATAAATAAATAATCAATTATTTGTGGCTGTGTTTCCCACTGTGGGTGGCCAATCAATGGGGGTCCTGTAAGATATTAAGCCCAAGCCCGACCCGAAATTCGGGTCTGGTCGGCACGAAAGATCAATCATGACCTTCGGGTTTCAGGTTGGGGCAGGCTTTTTTTTTTAAATGAAAATGTGTTGGAAAGCGTCAGGAACCTTTTTGATCCAAAGAGCCATAAAAGCAAAAAATGTTTTAAAAAGAAATTGAGAGCGCCACATCATATATTTTCAGACAAAATTGAAAAAAACTACCAAACACGCTCTCTAGACAAAAGCTAATTCTTCAGCACATTTTATTTCACTGTGTGTCATTTGATGATTTAATAAAATGTATGAAATGATAATAATGCCAAATCCTGTGTCCCAAATCAATGTGAATATGCCATTTACAATTTGTCTTCCACCTTCAGTTAAGAGTGTTGAGGCAATTTTTTCCATTAAAATTGTCCTTAATAACGGTTTCAAAACAATGTGCATGCAAAGTTGTAAAAATGTCACAAATTACTGCAAACGACAAGCATATCGCCATATTCACTTTTGGTGTGGACTGCACTGAGCGAGAGAGAGAGAAGGAGGTGCCTTGCGCTGTGTGCAGGGATCCGCCCACCTGTACTGCTCACCCAATCAAAGTCGTTTGCCATCGTTTTTATTTATCAGTTTAAATGGTTTCTTATCAAACTTCTGCATTAAGTTGCTTCGTTTTTTTATGGACCAAAATCGGGATAAAATCACTTGACTTTGGAACGCCACAGGAGATGTGCGATAGTTGCATTTTATTTCGGAGCCATATGTACTCATGAAAAGAGCCATATATGAAAGAGAATTTGGGATGTCTTAACAACAACTGTTACCGAACAAAGAAAGAAAGAAAGAAAGACATTGAATGGGTTCGGACACTAACTAGATCTAACTAAACAAAACATAGAAGTATCGAGCTTCAAACCCACGGGCCCAGGCTGGATTTTTTTTTTAGGCCTGATCTTACCTCTAAATGAAATAGAAATAAAACTTGGTTATTTCTCATCCAACACCTTAAAGGTACATGGTTGTAATATATGACCTCTAGATGGCATTGCATTGTTGAATGTGAATGAAAATCAGTGCCAAAAAAGAAAAAAGCAGCAGCAAGACGCAAGATAACATGGCAGCGAATACTAGGTATGAATTTCGCTATGTAAAGTAAGTGCAAAATTCTCGACCTATAAATATTGATATAAAATAACATTGGTTTGATATTTCATGTATTTTTGCCCATTATTCAAAACAATGTTTTTGCTTAACTGAATCAAGGTACTAAATATAACACACTGCCCCTTTAAATCAAGTAAAAGTCTTCTTTTGCTAAACATTATAATACATGCTGTGTATTGTCTTGTCCATTGGGTATTAAATCACTATTTTTCGATTAATTTTGACTAAGCTGTAATCTGAACAGCCCTTTAAGACTTCTTGCAATTAAAAGCTATCCAAAAAACATGACTTGACTTGACATTATCTACCCGTTATCGTACTTTGTTTCTTTTCCTTTTTGGCGGATTCCCGATGGATTCGGTCTCCGTCCTCCGATTCTGTCGCCTTCTCTTTCAGGCACGCTTCTTTAAATAAAATGTGAAAATTCAGGTTTTCCTAGAGCTCGATCCCTCAAGTCAGATTAATTGATTGGGCTCAGGCTGGGCCGTGCTTTGGAACCCGCGGGCCCAGGTCGGATCGGATTTTATTTTCTTGGAGGCCTGAACTTACCTCTAGTCCAGGGGGTTTGTTGCCCCGCAAGAGAAATTTGTTGTTTATATTAAATACAAAACACATCAATCTGGTGAATTTTTAGTGCAAAATTAAAAAGCTAGATCGATGGTGAATGTGAGCCCTTGTAAACCATTGAACCATAAATACACTTGTTATGAAAGGCAATGACTCAGCAAAAAACGAGACAAGAGTTTATTGCTCGTCATCTAATTACATCTAACTGAAGTTGTTTCAATACTATTTTAAGACAAAGTATTGGTGAGTAAACAGACCAAATCACCGATATGAGTTTTGAATTTAATTAAATGTAATAATCATATCAATAATTTGGTAAATGACAGTATTTCATATCAGGACCACTGCTTTTCCGATTGCTGCTTACAGGATGCCGGTTCTTCTTCCATGGTTTATAGGAGGTTATTGTAACCTGGAACTTATGAGCTACAGTCCACCAAAGCGTTTTTCTGCCCTGAGCAAACGCCACTTTTCTACACTGCGTTGAAAATACCGGTGCCTCGAGGTATTGGGCTGGTAAAAAGCTTACTGAGTCGAAAAAGGTTCAACCTGGGGAAAAAGCTCCTCAAAGTCACGTTTGACCCAGCCGTCTAATCACAGTGCAGGCAGGGCAGGACAAACAAATGAATACTGCTTATATCAGATTATCCATGTTTCTATCTAACAATAATAGTGTTTGCGATCATTTAAACGAAAAATATAAAAATTATTTGGATCAACTTCATGTTATATTGAAAAATGTTAATATCTTCTAATATTTCAAGTTTATGAGACCCTGGCAAGCGTCCTATTTATGGTAAACACTTGATGCCAACGTGTGCCTCGTGGTTTTCCAGATCAAGCCCAGCAGCAACCAAGTCAACCTGGCGTCCTGCTGCGTGATGCCGCCCGAGCTGACCGCCTACGCTAAAGAGTTGGACATCCAGTTGCTCACGCACAACGACCCCCCGGGTAAGCAACGTCTTTTTGCAAGCGACCTCTAGTGGTGGCGAAATACTTCAACTAAATCAAACACTATTAATTCAATAACTATTAATCTACTATCTTACAATTATGAATTTAGGTTCATTTTAGCTTCATCCTTCAGTGTCATTCGCCTTCCACAGCTGGTATTTCTTAAGTACAGTAGCGTCTTCTGCTAGCTGCTAAAGTTAGCTACTGACGCCAGCTCTGACCAACTCAAACTATTTGCTCTTTTCAGACACTCCTGCTATATCTACCAAGCTGTCTTTTCCCTTTTTTTCTAGTGTTTCCTTCTCTACTTGGCTGCAGGCTATGGCTCACCGTTAGCTGCTATTGTTATTGTTATCTGTGTAAATAAAGCTAGCTTCATCCTTTAGTGTCACTCGCCTACCACAGCTGGTTATGCATGTTAGTATCTTCTCCTACTGACTGTTAAAGTTAGCCACTTACACCAGCTCTGACCACCTCCAACTATTTGCTCTTTTCAGGCGCTCCTGCTTCCGTATATACACCTAGTTTTCTTTCCCTTTTTATTGTAATGTTTCCTTTTCTAGCTACTCATGTTAGCCACTTGGCTGCAGGGTATGGCTAACCATTACCTGCTATTGTTTATCTAAGTAAATAAAGCTGGCTTCATCCTTCAGTGTCACGGGCGGGGTTTTCACCTCCACTTTCATGCCCTCTCGATTGCTAAAATCCATCCTCGCTCACTCAAGAAAATATGGAATTAGGCTCCCGAATTTTACCAAGCGGTATCCTTTGGGATTCCGTAGTGTGCCATCTTCCACTGCGCTCGCCACAGCTCCATTCTGAACTTGACAACCTCTGTTGAGAAATTCTTACAAGCTGTCACCTTTGGAGCATATTTTTACACATTTTAAAAACTTTTATTACATACCTAAAGCCGAGAAATTCTTATGAAATGCATTTTTTGTTGAAAGCCGTCCCGGGGGCTAGAGAATTCCTCCGACTTCTTGCTATGACATGCTCCATCGAGTGTGGAATGATGTGGAGAGGTGATCACTTCTCTTTAAAGATGATATCAATGTTTTGTTCGTTCAAAAATGATATCTGGATTAGCTCACCTCAAAATTATACTTTAAATATGTCACTCAAGGCGATTTGTTTATAAAAAAATTGTTCTTCAGAGCTGAAATTTGAAGTCTACAGTCAAAGTGTTTAATGAGCTTTAGTGTGTTTGTTTTATGAAGGTTTTTCACCTTCTTTGGGGCAAAACGGATAAGAAATTTCACTTTTTGTCCCCCAAAGGGAAATCTAACTGTTTATTTTGAATCCCCCTCCCCTTCCAAGACAAACTGAAGTATAAAATTGCACTTCAAATGTCAAAATAATTGAATACATGATTATGTGTGATACAGTGAAGAAAATATTTGAACATCCTGCTATTTCTCTCACTTAGAAATCAAGGAGGGGTCTGACATTTTCATTGTAGGTTCATGTCTACTGTGAGAGAGATAAACTCAAAAGAAAAATCGTCATTTTCATTTTCAAATCACATTTTCTTTGCTACCTCAATGTACAGTGATTTCAAAGTTCAAATTTACATGGGCAGTTTCAAACAGGGTATTATTAAATCAAATGGTACAAAATTTGCTGTTATTCAGTTATTTACCAAATGCTAATGATGCTATTCAAACAATTAAATCTCCAGTTTTAAATGTTATATTCATATTCATTAAGAATATCTATTTGTAAATATATATTATGCGTGACGAATACAGGAAACTAAAAACACAATTGACTAAATCATGAGATAGCTTTTGGGTTATTGACAATACATGCTAATGCTAGCGGCAACAATGGGGACTAGCTGGTAATGCTAGTCTTAACGCTGGCGACACTAGCCGACATTGCCAGTAGTAATGTCCCTGACATTGCAGGCAAATGCCAGATGTTGTATCTGGGACACTATTTGCTATGCTAGCAACAACCGTGAGGATTCTATAAGCTAATGGAGACACTAGCCAATGATGCAAAGGATAATGTCGGTGACACTAGAGCAGAGGTCGGCAACTTATGACACACGTGCCAGCAGTGACACGCGAAGGGTTAACCAGTGGCACGCGAGCGCACGGCAAAATAATAATGATTATACTTTAAAAATGCACAATTTTACCTGAAATGTAGACACTTTCAATTGCGCTGTGTTATTTAGAGGTTTTATTTAGTCTTTACGTGGGTTTTGTGTTAGTGTGTGTTTTGCGGGGCGCCTCGCCTCCGTGTTTTAATCCAGCCAACAAAACACACACACACACACACGATAAATGAATGAATCATGACGGCTCCTCGAGCGAAAACATCGCTTTCTTTCCAGCCAGAGTGGACAGAACTGGGGCTTTGTGCAAAAACTGTGCTGTTTTGTGCAGTATGCCCTGAGAGCGTTGTACCTCGCGCATCAAGTGTTAAACGTCATTACGAGACGAAACATAAACATGAATTCAAGGCGGACACATTAAAATGTGTCAAGGTATGGCAAACAAACACAGACCCTGAAAACCTTTGTCACTGCTAAAAACACCACACACGCACAGAAAACCATTTACTGATTGCAAATATTTTAAAGAAGCGTGTGTGTGCGCGTGCGCGCGTGCGTGCCTTATGCTTTGCTGCTGTTATTTCAAGTTTTTATATTTTCTCCAACAAGATATTATTGATGAATGGTATGGTAGCTGTCCATAGAACCTGTTTTTGATTGTAGTTCATTGTTAATGAAGAATGGTTGATTCTGTTTAATTCTTGTGGCAAAAAGTCATGGATGGCTACAGGCCTTTCCACTTGTTATGCACATTCCTTTTTTAGTTGATTGATGAACAAGAACTACCGGAAAATAAATTGGTCAGTTATACCAGTGTTTTTCAACCATTGTGCTGGGGCACACTCGTGTGCCGTGAAACCTTGTCAAGTGTGCCGCTGGAATTTGCCCAATTTTATCTCTCCCAAAAATCAGACCTTTATTCAGTATTTTCGCTATCTTCAGACGGGGAACTGTAATAGTCATCCATATCAGTAGGTGGCAGTTTATATACTTTTTATACACTAATTATCTGCTCTTGAGGTAGTGCAGTACATTTAATAACTGAATTTGTTTAACAAAGCGGTTTAAGATTGCACTGTAAAAAATAAAAACATAAAGCACATCATTCTTTTTATTTTAAGTATTATTTTCTTCTTTTTATATACTAATTATCTGCTTATGCGGTAGTACAGTGAAATATTTGACATAACTTAATTTTCAAACATTTTCGACGGACGGTGTGCCACGGAACTTTTTTATAAATAAAAGTGTACCTTGGTTCAAAAAGGTTTGAAAAACACTGAGTTAAACGATTAAAATGTATATCCATGTTGTATATTTGGACTGGTGTAAAATGACAGCTCTGTTGGAAATTAAAAAAATGTTATGCGAGTCATTAACCTTGGTGTGGCACACTGATTTACAAGGAAATTTGAAAGTGGCACTCAACACCAAAAAGGTTGCTGACCCCTGCTCTAGAGGCTAATGGTAGATGTTGTGTCTAAGACACTAGCTCATAATATTTGCGATATTCCTGGCAACGCTATCCAGTGTATGCTATTGTGTCAGGCACATTACAAACACAATTAGAGACTCTAGCTGGTAATGCTAGCAGCAGCGTCAGCAAAACTAGCCTGTAATGCTAGCTGTTGTGTCAGTCATACTATCTTATTATGCAAGTGATGAGATCAATGACTTTGATAAAACTAGCGGTGACACTTGCTGATAATGGTAGTGGTAATGTCAGTGACGCTAGAGGCTAATGGTATATGTTGTGTCATTGACACTAGCTGATAAAGCTAGCAACAACCTCAATGACCAACCCAGAGGTTTCAAAACTTTTTCAAGCCTAAAGCTACTATCTGTTACTAATTGGCGTAAAGGGCACCCAGTTTGATATGCATTCCTAAAATAACCTATGTTGTTATTATGTTATTACCGGATTGATTATTGAAATAGGGTTAGATACACTTTTTCAACAACTAAAAACAACATTTTACTAGAAAATCACAATGACCCACCACTGGTGAGCTATTTTCAGATCAGGTCCGCGAGCACCTCTGTTGTCTTTAGGGGGCACCACGTTTGAGACCCCCTGCTCTAGCCGTTTATACTAGCGAAAACACTAGCCGACAATGCTATTGGTAACGTCGAGAACGCCAAAGGCTAATGCTAGATGTTGTGTCAGAGACCCTAGCTACTAAGGCTAGTGGTAATAGCCAGTGCCAGGTGTCGTGTAATAAACACTAGATACCAAGCTAGCGGCACAATCGGGGACTCAAGCGGGTTATGCTAGCAGCAATGTCAGCAACACTAGCCGCTAATGCTAGCTGTTGTGTCAGTTACACTGTCTGCTGTTGCTATCAGCAAAATAAGAGCTATTAGAGGCGTCTGCTTTAAAAATTTAGCTGGTCACCTCAGGTGTAAGCCATGCTGAACTGGCTTAGCTAAACAAGATGGAAGGTCATGAGGGTCAATATTTATTTGATGTTTTCGCTTGCAGAGTTGATATCAGCAGCAACCTTCGGAGAAGCGGTGCAGGAGGGAACCCAGCAAGCTAGCCCGGCTAACTGGAAGCTTGAGTGGCTCCTGCGCTACTCCGTTATCGTCAAGAGTCGAGGCATCATCAAGGCCATGGGCTACCTGTTCCGTGCAAGGAAGGCGGACCTCTAGCGGGGGGGCGTAGCTCTAGCAGGGGCGGAGCCAGCGATGGATGAAGCCATTTCACTATCACATCAAATGTTTTTATATATTCAAATGTATTTCATGATTAAAGAAAAATGAATAGCTGGGAAACAGTTTTAGGTTTACCTCAAAATTTCTGCAACTTTCTTGACAGTAATGCATATTTTCTGTTAGCACATCTCCAATGCTAGCCGGCTATGCTAGCACGATGTAGGACGTTTTTAGCGAGGAGGATTTCAGATAGCGGTTGCTTTGGTTTCTCTGTGGTTTCCTCTATCCTGTTCAAATGTGAAGTGCCTCACAGCAGCTCATCGTCTCGTCCATATACAGTGCCTTGCAAAAGTATTGGCCCCCTTTGACATATTGTCATATTTCTGGCTTCGAACTTGTAGATTTAAAAAAAAAAAACCCTCAGAATTCTTACAATCAGCAACATGTGGGAGACAATTGTGAAAAAATACATATATTGAACATTTTATATTGTGCTAAAAATAATAAATTGAAAAGTAGATGTTGCAAAAGTTTTGACCCCCTTTTTATTTAATACTTTGTACAACCTCCTTTAGCTGCGATCACATCCACAAGTCTTTTTGGGTATGTCTCCATAAGTTTGGCACATCCTGAAAAATAAATATTTGCCCATTCTTGCTTTCAAAACAGCTCAAGGGACTTAAAGTTTGATGGTGATCGTTTTTACAGATAAATGTTTTGGGTCTTTCCACATACGCTCTTTAGGATTGAGGTTTGGGTTTTGGCTTGGCCATTCTAGCATCTTTTTAGCCATTCCATTGTATATTTTGCTTTATGTTTCGGGTTGTTGTCCTGTTGAAAGTGAACCTGCCCAGGTGTCATACAGACTCCAACCAATTTACTGCCAGAATTGCCCTCTATTTGGCTCCGCCTATCTTCCCATTAACTCTGTCTTCCCAGTACCTGCTAAAGAAAATCAACCTCAGGGTATGATGCTGCCACCACCATGTTTTGACAGTCCGGATGTTGTTTGTCCGGTGTTGTGCAGTGTTACTCTTACGCCACAAGTAACGCTTGCATTCAGCCCAAAATGTCCAATTTTGGTCTCATCTGACCAGAGCATCTTGTTCCATATGTTATTTGTGTCTCATGTGCTTCTATCAAATGCCAAATTAGCCCTTTGACTTTATACTTTCAGAAAGTGCTTTCTTCTAATAACTGTCTTATGCACAGATTGCCCCACCTCAGGTGTGCATGTCTACAGGCCATTCAATGTTATCGCGAGTCTCTATGTTGCTTGATTGTTTGATTAGTTTTCTCCTCGTTTGGGCAGAAAGTTCAGAGGGACAGCCAGGTCTTGGTATGTTTGCAGTGGTTTTATGCTCTCCATTTTAATGATGTTTGCACGGTGTTCCAGGAGATGTGTAAATGTTGTGAAATCTTCCTGTGTCCCATGCCTCCTTTGAAGTATTCAACAACTTTATCCTGGACTCGCCTGGTGTGTTTGTCTTCATAATGCTTCAGAATGCTCTCTGTTCAGGTGCATTTGAGACTAAATGACACACAGGTGGACTCTGTCATTGTTAGTCATTTACGTTGACTTTGGATGATTCAGAAGTCCTCTGGGAACCTCTGGTGTCAGTTGGCTGAGCTGAGAGAACAGGGGTGGCAATATGTTTCGGTAAATATATTATATATTTGAATAATTTGGGTCCACTTCGGGATTGTGTATCACATGTTAATTCTTAGAAAATATTTTCAGTGTTTTTGGGGTGCTTGAAATGTGGCAAAATTACCAAGTTTTTTGGGGGGGGAGCAATATTTTTCGCTAAGCACTGTACATCTTCACGTCGGCAAGCTTTCAATTTGAGTTAAATGTCTTTACTTTTTACTATAATCATTTGTATTTTAGGACAATTTCTCCTATTAGCCTATGCAATTAGCTGTCTTGCTAGCATTATTCTAATGCAATTTTTCAATTGAATGAATATATTTTGTTTTTCTCGTTGGTGGAGATTTGTAAGAAGCTAAAAGTAATATTGAGATTCTATGTAAACTGGTTTCACCCTATTTATATATAATATATATATATATATATATATATATATAGGCAGCACAGTGGTTAGCGCGTGTGCGGCACAGTTCTAAGGTCTTGGGAACCTCCTGTGTGGTTTCAAATCCAGCCACCGAACCTACTATGCGGAGTTTGTATGTTCTCCCCGTGCTTGTTTCCTCCCACATTCCAAAGACATGCATTTCAGGTGGATTTGCCGGTCCAAATTGTCCCTAGATGTGAATGAGCGAGCGAGTTGTCTGTCCCTGTGTGCCCTGCGATTGGCTGGCAACCAGTTCAGGGTGTCCCCTGCCCACTGCCCGATGATTGCTGGGATGGGCTCCAGCACCCCCGCGACCCTACTGATCGCAGCTAATGAGACGAGATTATATATATATATATATATATATATATATATATATTTACATACACAGTATACATACGCTTTAGGGATTTGTAAACATATTTTATACAACAATTTCTGTTTTAAAATCAGCTGGATATAGTAAATCATCTGAAATATATCTGCTGTACTGGAAATGTTACCTGTACTGTCATACATTTGTCAAAACATTTATTAAAATGTATGCAGTATTCAAAAATAGTATTGCTTTTATTTTTACTGAACATTTTCAAGTATATTTTTAAACTACAATATGAAAAATTATGATGTTGAGTGTACAATTGGATTCTCCATATTGTCATTAATTACATCACAGTGTTTACAATAAGATGAGACGTGGCACTCCAGGATAAACGTCATAAAATACTTTTAAGAGAAGAAAATAAGAATATTAAAATATATAGGGAATATTTGCATAGTAGTGACTGTAGCTGGCCTCGGTTATAAGGAAAAAATGTAAGTTCATGAAAAGAAAGTTACTAAAGTAATGATCAAGAGTAAAATGGGAAACAAAAAACTTTAACCTTTGCAAATTCAGTATGTTCTAGAAGTATATTACAAACATTTTTAAAAAGATAGAGCACTATAGAATAGAATAGAATTTGTCATGAACTGAAACAGGATCAGGACCCAAATGCGTGACGTTTCTCACACAAGCCTTTTATTTTACGGGAAATGGGGAGACATGCACGTTAGGCAGCAGTCTAGTGTGGAATGATAGGAAGCCAGAGGCCGACGAGATCGATACCAATTGCCCGAGCAGATATCAGACAGATGGGGTCAATACCGGACAGGACAGGAGAGACACGATTGATAATGAAACAGGATATTGAAATTAAACAAGACAAACTAGACTGCAACAAAAAGTGGAGAGAATAATAAACAGGACAAAAATAGACGGGAACGAAACTGGAAACCGATATTAAATAGGACAAACATAAACGGGAACATTATCGGACAGGAAATACCAACAGGAAACTGGACTGAGTCAAAACCCACATCTTGCCAGGCAGAGGTTCGTTGACGGGCTGACAAAGGAAGCGTGAGAGCACTGAGTTTAAATAGATGGAAAGCCAATCCGTCAACGAGCCGCAGCTGGCGCCACACGGGCGGGGCCAATTGTGCGCCATGGCAACCGTGACAGTATTGTCACTATTGTCCTTAAAAACAATGTTGTGTAGATTGTTTACAAGATCAGATGAAGATATCCAGAACAAACATGTAACAAAATAATTAAAAATAAATTAATAAGATAAAAATAGGGTTTGTACGGGTGCTTGAAATCTTTGAAAATGTTTGACTTCTAATGTTGTTTTCAGGGTCAGGCAAATGATTAAATTTGTGTGAGGTGCTTGCTTGAAAATCCTTAAAATTGTTGCCACTGCCATGTTTTTAGCAGTCCGAGTGTAGACCATGCAATAAATGAAGAAAATGAATTGTGTGAAAATGAGGCTGAGACGCCTGCTCTGGTTGCTTGTCACTATGGTATTGTCATGTGAAGCATCACTGCCTCCTACTGGTCACACCCAGGAGGACAGCTCTATTTAGAAAACAGTCTCTTTTGGCTCAGTTTAATGAGAAGAGCCACCTCCTTCGACTCAACGGCTTCTCATATTTTTTTTATTTTAATGAGATATTATCAATAATAGTAAAACATGCACCAAATGATTAATTATCCATTTCATATATTTTGCAGAGGATCCTTGAAGAACACATAAAATATAAATTAAAATATTCACAGATCTACAATTTTTTGTAAAATACAAAACAAATTTGGCTTTTAACACACTGAACATGACTAAAGTCGTACAAAACACAAAATCTTCGAAAATGCAAAACAATAAATCAAAAATTTAACATATTAACCCGTCAGTGCTGAAAAATTAATGATAAAATCCCCAAAATAGACATTCGTACAATTCTATTTTAACCAATTTAGACACAGATCTTTTGAAAAACATGCAGACAAATATAAATTTGAATAAGCAAAACAAAAAGCAAAAGATCAGTAGTCTCTAAGAACAAAATATTGAATGCACTCTGCTTTCGAGCAATTAATTTAATTAAAATGAGTCCAAAATTGCTTCATCATTTTTCTGTTTTTATACATACTGTGTCAGGACCAGAACGTAAACAGGACCCAATTGCGTTACGTTTCTCACAAGTTTTATTGAAGGAAAGAGGAAGGGCTGCGCCCATGATCCGGTGTTTGCTGGACGCGGAAAGCAAGGTAAGGTAAAAAACATTTTACCTTTGTACATTTAATATATTCCAGGAGTACATCAAAAACATTTGGAGTAAAATAGAATAATTGAAATTAAATTGTCTTTATTGTCCTTGATTATTTGCCTATCACAACATAGTGTAGGCTACATTGTCTACAACAGGGGGTCTCCAGCCTTTTTCAAGCTGAGAGCCATTTTGTTACAAATTAGCACAGAGGGCACCCAGTTTGATATGCATTTCCAAAATAAGTAAACATGTTATTACTATGTTGTTACGATGTTATTACTTGGTTATCTGTTGGAAGTAGGGTTAAATAGACTTCAACCAATCCAAAAATTATTTTACAAGAAAATCACAATGAGCCAGCACTGGTGAGCTATTTTGCAAACAGGTCCACGGGCACATCACCCGGGGTCCCGCGGGCACCACGTCGGAGACCCCTGCCATTCCATGATAAAATCAAAGACTTAAAAACAAACAAAAAATAAATAAAACGAAAAGAATATTTTGATAGATATGTAACGGGTGTAACAATAACTTTTGTTTTATTGAAATTCCTGCTGAAATATGTGTATAGTTTTTGGTAAGTGTCCTGCAATGATGAGTCCAACAGTGCCACCTGCTGGTTTGGGGTGGGGTTTGGTTTTGGCTTTGGACATGTGACCGGTAAGCGGGGTTTGTTGGCAGTCTACAGAGAGAGCTGCTAACGGTAAGACACATCTTTTGGTGCTCCACAAAAGAAGTTAATTTTAAACATTATGACCCCAGCTGACAAATCTCTCAACATGCACAGTAATGTGATTTATGTTGTCAAGCTGTTTGGATTTATTTTCGTTTTGTTTCTGTTTTACTAAAATGTTAATTCCCCTTGTAGAGATCAAATAGATCAAAGCCAGCAGAAAAGCTAATGTTGTGACTCATTTCATCTGCAGGTAAATTGTATCCGTTTTTATACTCATAATTGTTCTTATTTCTATTTTCTCATATATATTAAAAAGGATGATTTTGGGTAAAATTCAGACTAAAGGAAAATATGTTGAATTCATTGTAAACGTTAAAAATCCACTATACGATCTCTTGTTAAAATGGATGTAAAAATGTATTGTGATATTCTGAAATGTCTCATCTCATCTCATTAGCCGTACCGCTTATCCTCATTAGGGTCGCGGAGGGGCTGGAGCCCATCCCAGCCATCTCCGGGGAGTGGGCAGGGGACATCCTGAACTGGTTGCCAGCCAATCGCAGGGCACACAGGGACAGACAACTCATTTGCTCATTCACACCTAGGGACAATTTGGACCGGCCAATTCACCTGAAATGCATGTTTTTGGAACGTGGGAGGAAACCGGAGTGCCCGGAGGAAACCCACGCAAGCACGGGGAGAACATACAAACTCCGCACAGGAAGTCTGGAGCTGGATTTGAACCCACGACAGGTTCCCATGACATGAACTGTGCCGCACAAGCGCTAACCACTGCGCCGCCGTGCTGCCCATTCTGAAATGTATTTTATGTAAATTGAAAAGAAAGCTCTTTGATATGCTTTGTTGGGCAGTCTACAGAAAGAGCTGCTAACGAGATCAAAGAGATCAAAGCCAGCAGAAAAGCTAATGTTGTGACTCATTTCATCTGCAGTAACTGTAATAAAAACCTCATCATCCAGTCCAGCGTGAATGTGGATCTTTGGTGGAACAAGTACACCGCGGTTACAGATATACAATATTGACAAGGTAGTACTTGTAAGAAAAACAATGAAAATTATAGTTGTAATGAACAAGCAAAAAATCGAAACACAAAACAAGTTACCTTCGTAAATTTAGTATGTTACAGTGCATTATTAACATTTTGAATAGAATTAAATATGTTTGTCTTTTGGTCACTAAGTTAGACGTGGCGCATCATTATAAACATAAAAAAAGAATACAAGAAAATATTATGATTATTCATATTTTAGTGCCAATTTGTGAGTGAGCAGGAATTTAATACACATGTAATACTGTACTGTACTTGAATACACAATTATGCTTCTACCGCCAATCAAACAGGACAGCGCTGTGACTCTTGAGTGCACATTGCAAAAAAACGAATTCTACAAGAGAAGAAGAACGTTAAATTTCCGGGTTTTCTCCTCCCAATTGGAAGTGACTATTTCGCACAAGATGGTGGCTACCAGGAGAGCACGCGTGTGCTCCACACCGAAAACAAATGTCGAGTCTTCCCCTGGTGTCCAGGTAAAAGTGCCTATAGTATATTTAGTTCCTGGGTTATATGTTGGTTAAGATAAATACAATGTTAGTGGTCTAAGATCAGTGCGCGTATCACGTGGGCCCCGGGTGCAAAAGCTTGTTATCAAATTATAAAGTCAGTCAAAATGTTAGTTAATATTACAAATGTAAAATTAATTAGTAAAAGTATGCAATGATTTCTACATGTGTGCTAAAATCCATGTTGCAAATACTGATGCTGTTGCACTTAAAAGTAATTTCAAAAGTAATGCAAACTAGTCGCTTATTATTATAATGTGCCGGATACAACACCCATGCAATAATTAATAAATCTTTCCCCGTTGCAGTCATTGGATTCCTGCCTTACTTGAATTACCTTTGAAGCCGTACATTATTTAGTTGTAATTCGACATTTTCCCTACCCGTGTAGCACAGAATGATCAGAAATCGTTGTGTTCTTTTGTAAAAACTCCAAGTTGTTGGCATTGTTTATCACTTTTTTTGCGTTATTATAGTGTTTGCATTCAACCCTGGAATTTATAATTATTATCTTTAAAAAAAAAATGCTTTATTGTCACAGGCTACAACCTAGCGTATATTGATCGCTACGGGATTACACGTGGCACAACATGGAAAAACGTTGTATAAAAGACTTCAAAGAGAAACTTGTTACAAAAAATATTAAATAGATAGATGCAATGTAATACTTGTGGACTGGCTAAAGTTGTTAGTCCAATGATAAATAGTGAAATGACATTTATTGGCATCGTTGTGACAAAATAAGAGTGTTCAGTTTTCTATGCATAGGCCAGATATATTTTTCTCAGTTTAAGGTGGAAAATTATCTCCGACCCTGTTGGTCTTATCAAACAAAAAAAATACTGCTAATATTTATTGAAGGTTAAAAGAGGGATTTTTTTTTCACATGACGCTGACATGATTTTTCATATCTCTTTGTTCTTTAGAATCATTGCAGTATGTTGAAAGTTAAAAACTCGTTCTCAGGTTAGAGGCATTTTCTTTACATCGTTGAAGCAGAATGTCAGAAATCATGTCAGTTTAAAGCAACCCATTGACACAAAAATATAGAGGATCAGATGGGAACAGCTCAAAATAGTGCAAAGTTTGCTTGCAGCAAAGGCGACAAAAACATTCTCTTGATTGGTGCTGGATTTCTTCCTTTGATAGTACTAGAAAAATTGGCTTTGAAGTACTTAAAGTGCTTGAATTTGGCCTTGAAAAGGGTGTATGAACCCTGCTCATATGTATTGGTTTATGTCTCAGATTCAGATTCAGATCTACTTTTATTGTCATTCTAGTACACGTGTATACAGAACGAAATGTCGATGCATCTGACCCCCACAGTTTCCTTGAATGTACAGATATAAATAAAGTTGTATTGTATTTTGGCTACGTATAGTATTTTACCATAGTGCCGATAGTGCAAGAAGAGTGGCTAACCAGATGTGCAAAATGGGCAGTCAGGTTAACAAGTCAGGTACACAGTAACATTAACACTGTAACAATAACGCTGTAATTACAATAGTGCAGAGAGCAATGTGCAAGGAGTGGCAAGCTATAAAAAACTGCCAGTAGTGCAAAAAGTCAGATTAGCAGCCGTTTAGATTTAAGTTAACTATATGTTAGATTGACCATTTAACAGTCTAATGGCCAGGGGGACTAGACTATTGCGGAGCCTGGTGGTCCTGCACCGCACACTGCAGTACCTCTTCCCAGAGGCTAGCAGAGTGAACAGTCCATGACGGGGGTGAGAGGGGTCCCCGGTAATGTTCTTAGCATGGGATAGGCAGCGCTTCTGGCCAATGTCCTGAATGGAGGGAAGTGTAGTCCCGATTATTTTCTCTGCTGTCCTCGTTACCCTCCTCACACTACCCCAGTCGGTAGCGCTGCAGCCTCCACACCACACAGAGATACAGCTGGTCAGGATACTCTCTATGGTGCCCCCTCGGGGACCTTTTCCCATTTTGTCTTCTACAGTTTTATTTAATATTATTTACTTATTTGTTTCTGACAAATGTGTAATTAGATTAATTTGGAAATAACAATCATGTGATGCCACTTTTTGATGTTTTCTTTTCTCTCCCCGCAGGCCACTCCAATGTCGACAAGAAGAACCAGGAATGCGGGCTCCATTCAGCGTGTCCTGTTGGCGACCAGCAGTTGTCTTCAAGAAGAAAGCAAGGACCGGTTGCCCCCCCGTAAGAGATGCACACGGGCCTCCCGACTCCACAGCCCCCAGCAGCCTTGCACCCCGACAGGTTCCAACCACGAAGCAGATGAGTCCGACCTGGAGTCATGCGCCTCCGTCTTGTCTATCGCTGAACTACCCTTGACGCTGATGACAACCCCTAAAGCGAGTCAAGGAGAATCCGAGGTGGACTCCTCTTCTTCGAAAAAGGTCCGACGCGCCAAGTGGAAATCTGCCGAAAAGAAAGCGGAATCCAGTAGTTCGCATGTGTCTGACAGTGAATCTCCAGCGAGGGGTACAAGAAAGAGCAGAAGACTTGCCGCCGCGGTGAATCATGTGGGAGACGAATTGTCAGAGGGAAACTCTTGCACTTTAGGACCTCTGCAGAAAAAGGTTCGAAGCACGAGGAGCAGGGCTAATCCTGTCAAGGAGTCTAGCTCTGATTTACCAAAAATAACTCAGAGGAAAATCCACAGATCGTCCAAAAAACTGCCACAGGAAGAGTCCGACCTCTCTGACGCAGAGAGTTTGGCCTCCAACGCTTCGGGAACTCCGGCTTCTCGATCCTTCCTACGCAGGAGCGCCAGGTCAAGAAAGATGTGTCCCATTCCTTTGAATTTGGACGAAAGCTCCCCAATCCAGAGTACCTGGAGGTCTACCAGACGGGCAAAAGTTGAAAGGTCTTGCGATTCTGAGGGATTCAAATCGGGTACTGAACACACACTCGGGTCTCGAAGACAACCGAAGACCAAAACCTCAGGTTTCAAGAGCCTTGAGGTGCAATCTGACCTGGCAGACAAATATTCAGTTTCTGGGAGTGGTCAGCCCAACTCAGATTCCACTGTTCTGGAGACTTCTATCGAAGAAAAGACACTACACAACTCTACGGTGATGCCTGAGGATGGGGACTGTACATTGCAGGAAGAAGAAACAAATGCCAGCGTGATTGTAACTAAAAACGCTGTGGTAAACATAGATGCAAATGAGTGCATAGAGGAGGCAAAGGGGCCTCCGTCTTCAGGCTGTACATATGTCGGGGTTATTGATGGAGATGCCTTGAGGACGCAGGATGTTCGAGTTGAGCAGGAAACGATCATAGAGACATGCAAAGGAGAAGACAAGTGTGCCACTCCACCTAAGAACACAGACAATACAAAGGAAGACACAAGCAGCAGAAAGGGTGAAGAACCCCCAGAAGAAGACTCTATAAAGGGACAATTGGCTGTCGTTGAGAAGGTTACTCCCAAGAAATCTCCAATTAAGGACACAGAAGCTCCCCAGAATACTAAAAACGTCCAAGTCTTAGAGATAGGTAAAGGTGTCTCTGACCAAAAGAGTACAGTGTCAGAAGACAAGGACGTTAGAGAAAGACATGTCCTTGCAAAGATGCCTGACGAGAAAGTGGTGACTGTCGTTGAGCAGATGACTCTCAAGAAATCTCCTCTAAAAGTGACCAAATCTCCCCAGAAAACCGTAACCATCAGTCTCTTGGAAAGCAGCATGTGTGAAAATGTCTCAGACCACAAGGGACGAGGTCTCGAACACGAGAAGACGGAAAGACATGTCTTTACAATGATGCCTAAGGATAAAGTGGCGACTTTCATTGACCAGGTGAAAACCAGGAAATCTCCACTAAAACTCACCAAATCTCCCCAGAAAACAGAAATTACCAGTCTCTTGGTAAGCAACATGGACACAGACGTCTCAGACCAACAGGAGGACATGCGAATTGAGCAGAACTTTGAAAAAGACAGGATGGAAAAAGACGTCCATTTGAGGAAGCTTGAGGAGAAGGTGGCCATCGTCGATGAGAGGGTGACACCCAAAAAATCCCCAGAAAAGGCTATAAAATCTCCACTGAAAACAAAAACAGTCAGTCTCTTGGAAAACGATGAGGATGTTAAGGACCAAGAGGACAAGGATAGGGAAGAGGGAAGGGTAATCAAAACGGACATGACAGAAAGACATGTCGATTTCATCAAGTCCGGTGAGCAGGTAACGCCAAAGAAATCTCTCCAGAAAACTAAAACCGCCAGCCTCTTGGAGAGCAGCGAGGACGAAGAGGACATCTCAGATCAGAACGACGAAAAGGAGGATACGAAACAGCGATGTGTTTCGTCCAAAAAGTCAATGGGGACCGAGTCGGTGGACGGCCTGTTCGTGATGGACTCAGATCAAGAGGACACAGAAGAGGGACATTGCCTGGAAACGGACAGGACAGAAAGACATATCGATTCCATGAAGTCCGATGAGCAGGTATCACCTAAGAAATCTCTCCGGAAAACGAAACCCGTCAGCCTCATGGAGAGCAGCGAGGACGAGGAGGACGTCTCAGATCAGAACGACGAAGAGGAGGATCCGAAACAGCGACGTGTTTTGTCCAAGAAGCCAGTGGGGACCGAGTCAGTGGACGGCCTGTTCGTGATGGACTCTCGTCCTGGACAGGAAGGGGACGAAGATTACTACATGCAGTGTCTCACGCAGGAAGAGGTGGCAGGAGACAAGAAGGACGAAGATGAGGACGAGTTTGTGGACGAGGAGGCGGACGAGGAAGGCGACGACTGCGGGGAAGCGGCGCTCATCTTGTCCAGCAGGAATCCTTTGCTGTGAGTAAGATCAGATGCAAAGTCACTTCCTGGGTTCATTTGCTAAGAGAACTGCTAGCAACTGAACAAGGTTAGCAACTTCCCCCTGGGCATTGTCCAACGAGAATCGCAGATTTAAAACTTGATTCCAAGATTTCCTTGCTTTAATCTCCTCTATTCTTTTTTGTCCCGTTCATTGACTGGTTAGAGTGTTGCAACTAAGTGAAGGTAGCGATTCATATGCATTCTGTGTATTTTTGGATAATCGCAAGCTTTTTTTTTCATGGTTATCGTGTTCTTGCTTCTTCCTTTAGCATCACTGCAAGGCTTGAGACCATAGTAAATAAATACAGTGTAGAAAACACAGTATTGTAACTAGGCTGCAATAACGAATCGTTCAAATCGATTATCAAAAGCTTTGGCATCTAATTTATCAGTTTTCTAAAAGTAGTATGTTCCTTTTTTTTTCTAAATATTTGTAGGTTGAGAAAAATCCTATTTTCCTATCATGGGCCTCACCTAGAGCGAGAAGACGCAATTGTTTGTCATCTTGCTGCTATAAATAACGGAAAAAACAAAATCCCAGTGAAAGAATGGGCAAAAAAAATCAAAGAAAACTACTTTATGTTCACTTTGAGTCTCCACAGTTTGTAACTTTTTAGTATTTGTTTCCGGTTGCACAGAAAATGGCCACTTACATTGGTAAAAAAAAGAGGGGGCCTCAAAACTATCATCCTGGGTGGCACAATTGGACCGTGGGCCACAAGTTTAAAACCACTGCTGTAAAATATAAGTGTTTTAAGCATAGATGTGAATACTTTCACTGAGGTTGCCGAGGGCTGAGTATTCCACAGCCTGAATGGGGAAGACTCTCAAGGCTGTGGATTTCTTCTTGGCTCTTGGAAATTACCAGTAAACCTGCATTTTCTGAGCTGGGCTCCAAGCAACAACATGCATTTTCACAACAGAAAATCCATAAAAAAATCACTCCTTAAACTGATAGGGAGTCGGTGCATATCAGCTAAAATATTTCTAACCTGATCCAAGTATGTTGTGCCTTTCATGCGGTCTGTTTACGGCAGGAAGGAGATGTCGAGCCGCATCGACCCCGGCCTCAACATGAGGAAACTGGGGGGCCTTTACATCTCTTTGAACGGGGGCAACTCCAAGCCAGGCTCCAGTTCGCTCAAGCAGCACAAGAAAAAAGTCGAAAAAGACGAGGTAAAAATGTGCTGTGTCATTGTCACGTTGTGTCTTTTCAATACCGTAAATTCCGGACTATAAGCCGCTACTTTTTTTCCAAATGTTCAGCCTTGCGGCTTATTCAGTGAAGCGGCCAATTTGTGTAATTTTTCTAACTGCCACCAGCGGCACTCGAGTACAAAAGGTAAGATTTCAGGGATGTGATTTTTCCGCTAATTCGCGGAATTCCGCTTTTTTTATCTCCAAAAATAAAATTTTAAAATTTCCGGTGTTTTAATTGGTAAAAAAAAACGATTTCGTCTCGACAGCATGCCATTTGAGTGTTTCCGTAACTGAAATGAAACGTACTTGCGATTGGTTGAAGTCTCGTGTTGACCAATAAACGCGCTTGTTATAGGAGTGTGCCATTGTTCATTTCTCACACGTTTTTGCCGGGTGTTTAAAGAAAGATGTCCGTGATCGAACGCAAAGATGCTCCGCGAGCTAAAGAAATTGATAAGATTGTAAAAAACAAGTTTCGATGGGACTGGTTGGAGAAGGAATTATCTACGAATGTTGGAAAGAAGACTGTGACGAATTTGTTCAATGACTTTATTCGGAAGATCGATCGTGCCGGGAAAGCACTTTGCATTTGGTGTCATGATACCATCGACTATGGTGGGAGAGGTTTCAAAGCTCTTGAAAGTCACGCAAAGAGCAAAAAACACGTGAAAGAACTCCAGTCAAGAACGACAAATTATTCCATCGCTGGAAGTTTCGGTGCCCAAACGAAAACTCCAAAACTTTACGGCCTCCATCCCTTATTGACATCACAATCGGAAGCGGTAATAAAGAGACGTGATCCACCCCAACAACCTGTACCAGTTGCTGATAGAGTCGTGAATTTTGAGGTAGGTGGTAAACTTTTCAAATTTATTTGACAGTTTTCCCATTTTTTTCGAAAATATTATAACGTAATAAAAATGGCCATAAATATTTAACAATTACAATAATAGATTTTCATGTGTACATTACACCAACACTTTACTGTAGGGCCTATACTTATTGTACTTTCATTTA
Source organism: Urocampus carinirostris (assembly GCF_059441175.1). NCBI lineage: Eukaryota > Metazoa > Chordata > Actinopteri > Syngnathiformes > Syngnathidae > Urocampus > Urocampus carinirostris. The sequence continues at coordinate 5,336,238 of NC_142360.1, forward strand.
TCAAATACTTGGATACGCTGCTATTAAAGAAATAAATTATTACATTTAAAATATGATTTAGGAAATTTAAAAATATTATTAAGCCTAATAGTAATCAAAACTATTGTCTCCATGACCCCCAGAGCTATGTCGGCGGGAGTCTCGTACTCCTGGTAGGGTTACCCAAGCCGAACAGGTCGAAGGGTAGAGTCCAGACTAAGAGTGATCCCAAAAGCTGGTGGCGGCACGCTTTGAGGCGGTTTCCTACAGACCTGGATCCCGTTAGCCGCCTGCAGTTGTAGAAAGATGCCGGTCGTCTAGGGTCTCCCTTGCCACTGGAACCATCTTCTTTACAATTAAGATAGTGGCGTTGGGGAAATGTTTTTTAATGTGACTGATTTTGAGTTGACTTAAACTGTAATTTTATATGGGATAGTTCAATATACATTGAAAATTTATGCTGTTGTCTTGTCTATTTCTTTGTCATCTGAGTGCATTGAAAGTACTTAAAAAAACCCATGAGCTCCGGGGGGGGGGCTTCGCCCCACTTTTCCCCCCACCAGGGCACTGCCCTGGTCCTACCTGGTTTCCCCCCCCCCCCAGCTAGCAATCACCCCCCCCCCCCCCCCGCTAATTTTCAGATAATTTCACTTTGGTCAAATCACATCCCTGAGATTTAGACCGGTGGAATAAATGCGCCGAAGTAGATGACATCCTCTTAGTTTGCGTACGAATAATGACCAAGTCGCCCTTGATGGCGGCAGTTATAAAGAGAAAGATGAGGACGGTTAACCGTGAATCTCGCAATTGCGGTATGGCTTTTCTTAACAGATACGAATGATGCGTTGCGAGTGTGTTATTAGTAGCGCGTTGGTACCTTTCACAGGCACGGTTTGGGATGAAAATTAAATTATTATTATTAAAGCTTTGAAAACTCTCTCGGTGTACCGTCTTTCTTTGTAAATATGTGTAACCATGTGTAATGTGTATTTGCAACTGTATATTTTTGTAATGTATTTATTTTAGAGACTTATTGTGATATGTTTTCTACAAGCGAATCAAAAAGAAGGAGCAGAGCAAACGCGGGTTGACGGGAAGTGAGGTGAAGTTGAGTTAAATCTGTTTGTTGTTGCAGCGGACAATAGTGGATACCGGTATATATTTTTCCAACCCTTAACTTTGGAAATATACATTTTTTTCATCGGATTACTTTCAATGGGACCTGGACTTTAAAGGTCTGCATTAAATTCTAATTACAGGTATCATTTTCCGTTCATGTTGCTGATTGTGGTGTTTGGATTGTATACTATATTTATAGTTACAATCGCGGCACCTAGTCAAATTTGGGATACGCTTTTGACTTTGCTACATGTTTTATTGTGGGCGCATGCGGCTTATATACAGGTGCGGCTTGTATAAGGACAAAACCAATAATGCCCGTAAAATATAGTACGGCTTATAATCAGGTACGCCCTATAGTCCGGATTTTACGGTAAATTACAGGATATGTGCTTTGACAGGGTTATATTTTTCGGAGCCACTATTTTTTTCTCCCCAGTTTCCTTCTCTGTCCATTCATGTTAGCTATGAGGCTGCGTGCTATGTCTTGCCACTTGACACTAATAATATTGTTAGCAGGTTCTGCAAGCAAACATCACTGGGTCTATTTTCTTTCTGGCATCTTTCACATTTTGGCCATTGTTTCACTCTCTAGCCACTTGGCCGCAGGCACTGACTCATTGTCAGCCTCTATTGTGTAAATAAAACTCGCTTTAGGCTTCAGTGTCACGGAGTCACTTGATTCAGGCGGTTTTTGAATTCTTTATCCACTGTATCCTTCTCTTGCCACTCATTTTAGCTACTCGTTAGCTCCTCCTGCTTCGGTTTGATGGCTACCAGTGCCTTAAGAATCAAAATTAATTGATGTAAATCTAATACGCTAGCATTAAAACTTGCATATTTGTGCTCCAAAATAAAGTTCTGGTTGTTTTTGTATCCAGGTGATGAAAAAGAGCGTGATGGGACCAGAGTTTGAGAAGAAGGATGCCGTGCCACCGTACAATGAATCAAAATTTGCCTCGAAAAAGAAACGTAGAGTAAGTTGAACTACTATTCGGCAGGCTCTGGCAAGATACTGAAAATAATCAATGTTTCGCTCACCACAAGGTGGAGCGTGAAAAGACATCAGGAGACGCTTGGTTCAACATGAAAGCGCCTGAGATCACGCAGGAGCTGAAGGGAGACCTCAAACTTCTGCAGATGAGAGGTTCTACAGATCCCAAGAGGTTCTACAAGAAAAACGATCGAGATGGTTTCCCCAAATACTTTCAGGTCAGTGAACATTCCTTTTTGGAAGTAGGGGTGTTTTTTACCTTCCCCTTTCTCAAAGCGTCTTTTTGTGCTTCCAGATGGCCACGGTGGTGGACAACCCCATCGACTTTTATCATTCCCGAGTTCCCAAGAAGCAGAGGAAGAGGACCATGGTGGAGGAGCTGCTGGCTGATGCGGAGTTCAGGAGGTGGGGGCATGTTTTCTTGATAGAAGTATATACAGTAGACCCCCAGGATTCTGCATTAATCTGTTCTGAGGTAGGGACCGATTTGGTGTTACATGATATAGGCTGGTCAAGTGGAGTAGCGGGTGTATGCAGGATGAGTTAAAATGTGACATCAAAAGTTTCTGGTGGGAAAACACTCGTTTTAATTGCCCTCTTGTTTTTACTAGTCCGGGTCGTCGGTTGGTTACAGCCTTGCTGTGTGTGCCTCGCTTGTATTTCTTGGTAATCGCATGCTTAAGTTTCCATTGTGATCACGTTTGTGCTTCTTCCTTTTAAAACCTCTACTTAATTAGTACCTGTCCCGATTGAGCATTGGTGGCCATGAAGCCTAGTGAGGGGAGTGATTCTTGTCTTACATTTTTTGACTATTGCATTCTTCATGTCCATGGTGTCATGCTTTTGCTTTTCCCTTTAGCATCACTACGAGTTTTTAGACCCATAGCTATTAAATGGGAGGTTAGTATATCGGCAGGATCATTATGCCATGACCGGCATTTTATAAGAGGCAAACTGGTATCTCAAGGGTTTTTTTACGCACGAACATAGCAAAATTAGAATGTTCTGTTTTTGGCCGTGTGAAATAATTTGGAGTCAGTTTCGTATGCTGGAGGAATTGCCTTACAGTAGGGCCCAAAAACTCTTTATTCCAAGGATTGTCATACCCTGGGAGTCTACTATAACTGTAAAAACTCAAATGAAAGAGCTACGTTGTCAAATATACATTTTCAAAAATGTGACAAAATTTCTCACCTTTTTTCCCTTAGCAACAACAAAAAGGCGTACCAGAAAATCGTGGCTGAGAGAGCGGCTCGTGCGCAGGGCAAAAACAAGAAATTCAAGAACAACAAATATGACAAGGCGGACAAAATCCAAATATGACTGTGGACTTGTATGCTCATTTATTTATAGTGATAAACAACTTGAATGACTATTTGGTTTTATTCTTGTAAAACTACCCACCACATTATTGAACAGCATGGGTTTTTATATTATAAATGTAATTTTTTGGGATTATGTATTTAACCATTGGGTGCATGACCTACACTCTGGTTGGGGGGAATCAATATTTATGGCATGATGTCATAAACATGTTTTTTGAGGAATACCTGGAATTGGACAATGTTATCATTTTTTTTAGCGTTGGATTTTGAGGAATGACAACCCATGTGGTCATATTTGCATGCATCCAAGAGTTAAAGAGATGAAAATGCCACATAGTCTTTTGCATTTTTGGTTGTTTTTAAAATGCTTTGTTTTCTCACAAAGCAGTCTTTGTTTTATTATTACTTCTTATCCAAAATGGTGTCCATGTACATGTTTTGTAAGTTTGTATAATCACATTTGAAATCCACTGTGTTAAACAAATTAAATATATTAGGACATACAAAAATGGACCAGTGCTGAATGAGCTTGGAAATCAATGCTGTATCACGAGAATCACTAAATAGAGTTTGAGGTGTCAAATTAGGGTTTCAAGACTCATTAGGGTTTTATAATGTTCCCAAGGTTTTCAGCTAGTGGCGAGTTTCGGCCCGATATTAGGATTTCAAGCTAAGGTACTCTAGACCCCATATTATGGTTTTAAAGCATTTTTAGGGTTTGAAGCAAGGACTTTGGCCCGATATCAGGGTTTCTAGTGTTTTCAGCTCGAGTTAGGAAGTAGGGTTTCAGACCCTTAAAATGGTTTTCAATGTGTTCCTAGGGTTACCAGCTCGGGTTTTGAACTAAGGTTTCAACCTCACTTTGGGGTTTAAAGTTTTCCTAGGGTTTCAAAGTAGAATATCCGCCTTTTATTAGGGTTTTAATCGTTAAGGTTTTGGACCAGCTTTAGGGTTTTAAAGTGTTAGGGTTTCCATCTAGTAGAGTTTTGACCTACCGAAGTAGAGGTACAGACGCCCAACCTCATTTGTTCGTAAGTTGCTTCAGTGACATATTTTGTATATTTAAGGTTTGTATAAGTAACCTGTATTGTTTTGTACTAAAAAAATAAACCTTTCATAAGATAATATGTTCTATAAAGATCAAGTTAAGTTTAACTTACTTTTGGAAGTTAGGCGACTTCCTCCGTGGCAAAAAGTGGCCGAAAAAAAGCGATCCAACCATGTCAAACCGCATCAAACATTCTTATTTCACTTTCATTTCAAAAGAAATGGTTCGCCTCTTCTTTACTATTTCGTCAACCATATTGCAATATAAATGTTAAAGTTCTTAGTGCGCTGGAGCTACAGTATAGAATGTTTACACACAAACTAGGAAGAGGAAGCCGGATTTCTTCCTTGGGGTGGATGCTGGGTGACCTCTCACAGCGCCACACGCCAGAGATGGCGAAAAGAAGCACTGTCCTCTGCTCTGAAAAAGGTGCACATAGTACAAAAAATAACTTGCAGCAATGTCCGAATATTTTTAGACATCCCGAAAAATATGTTTATACCGTTTTGCGTAAGTCGAATGGTCGTAAGTAGGGGAGCGTCTGCATTGACCCATATTGGGGTTTGAACCCTAAAAAGTGTTCCTAGGGTTTTAAAGCGTTAATAAGGGTTCCAGCTAGGTATAAATGTATTTAGGGTTTCCAACTATGATTTTAGCCCCATATTAGGGTTTTAAAGTGTTTTGGCCTCATTAGTGTTTTAAAGCCTTCTTGGGGTTTCCAACTTCGGTTCGGGCCTCTAGCCTCACGTTATGATTTTAAAGCATCTGGGCGGCAGTGGCTCAGGAGGTAGAGCGCTCGTCTTGGGATCAAGAGATCGCAGTTCGAATCTCGGCTCCTCCGTGTCACATGTCAAAGTGTCCTTGGGTAAGACACTGAACCCCTAATACCCCCAATAAGCAGGTTAGCGCCTTACATGGCTGCACGGCCGCTATTGGGAAATGTGAAGCACACTGTAAAGCGCTTTGGGAAGTCTTGACTTGAAAAGCGCTATATAAATGCAGATCATTTCATTAAAGGTTTAGAACTAAGGTTTGGACTTCATATTAAGGTTTTAAATCATTTTGGGGCTTCCAATCAGGGTTTTGATTTCATAATAGGCTTTTTTTTAAGGCTTTCTGTTTTTTGGCTTATTATTCAAAGAATTTTTAGGGTGTCCAGCTCCACGTGTTGCCATTATTTTGATGACAAGCAAGAATTAAATCCAGTCAATTAAACGACGTACAACAGGCTTTCACTGACTGTGCGGCCATTACTGCAATATTGTGGCAAGGAAGAGTACATTCTGTAACTTTGTCAAAACGTATTATTTTATGGCCAACAATAGGAAAAACGCAGAGAGTAATTAACGCAGCCCAAAAGATTATCGGCTGATCTTTGCCCAGTCAATAAGACATATGCTGGCTTGAGATAGTGTCGCAGAGCCACTAACATAAAAGACAATTCCCACCCTGGCTACCACCTTTTTGACCTGTTGCCCTCTAGTTGGCGCTACAGGTCCCTCAAAACTAGGACAAACCGCATCAGAGACGACTTCTTCCCTACTGCTATCACAGCCCTAAACAAGCGCACAAAACTGAAAACGTTTTTTGTGACAATTTTGGGTTTCTCTTTTTAAATTTGAATTTAAATTTTCTGCTGTTAAAGGTTATTGCACTATTGTTACAATGCACAATTCTTTCTTGCATTATTAATTTTATAACATTGGCCAGTTTTTCGAAGTACTAAGTTGTGATTATTTCATTTTGCCATTTTATCCTGATAAGATCATCGTTTTCTCGTCAAAGTCTTCATTTTACATGTTGAAGTTCTATGGCCAATCTTGTTGCATACAATGTCTCACAATGTAGATATCAATAACAATAAAGACAATTCTAATTCTCAGATTCAGATATACTTTACTGTCATTCTTGTACACGTGTATACAGAACGAAATGTCGATACATCTGACCCGCACAGTTTCCTTGAATGTACAGATATAAATAAAATGTTGAATTGAGTTAGAGTTCTAACAAAAACTATAATTATAATAAATAAATCACGAATTAATCACCCAAAATGTCACCTCAAGAGCTCAGTCTGCATCGAAAGAAACTCTGTGAGTCCGAAGAATCCTCTGCACTCTGCTGTGGATCTCCTCCCAGTACGATGAACTGGGCTCACTGGTCTGCAGCCTGGGCAGTCCAAACAGAAAAAAAATTGGTAATACGCTTTGATTTACTTGCTCCATTTAGGTAAATACCCGAGCAATGTTTTTTTTTTTTTGTAGATTTGCAACGCACTTCTCTTTTTAACCAGTAAACGGCGCTCCAGCCACACGATTTGCTGTCTCTTACCTTCTTTTTGTAAGCTTTTCATTCAACCTTGAGCACAAACTGAGCAGCTGCTTTGCTATTACCCGATGGGACAATTTAATACCGTATTTTAGTGCAGAAGAATTGAGTGCAATATTATAAATAATAATAATAATAAGCCACAGATATTATAGTAATTATTAATTTTGATGAATGCACATATTTGGGAAATTGGGAGCCAGGATGAAATTGTTATTTGTGTGGTTGAAAATGTGTCCAAATGAGTCAAGGTATTGTGACTCTTAATATCAGCAGCGAAACATGAAATGCTGATGACATCCAGTGGCATAAAAATGACTTTATCTAATCTAGTTTGTGAGTAGTAATATATACACACACTGAATAGTATTCAAACATTTCAAAGCATTGATGCCTCTTTTCTTTTACCGTAGAGATGATTTTGAATATTGTAACATTAATATTTTTCTCAATTTTCCCGTTTTTTAGGTCAGTAACCCCCCCGAAAGTTCTTGATGCCGTAATCAATTCCTTTTCTCCAATAACTTACATTATACGATGGATTTAAACCATTCCTTTAACAGTTTCAACTCCTAACATTACTAAAATTTCTGGTACTTTTCAGTTCCTTTTTATACTTTTCAATACTTTTTGGTGCTTTTACATATTATTCAGTCCCCTTGTACTAATAATGTTCGGTATTTGATAAATACCTTTTCGTATTTAATCACTTTTAAAAAAATGTTTTGGTACTTCTCCATTACAATTTAGTACTTTTTCATACTTTTCTTTTTTTATAATTAAGTTTTTTTTAAAACTTTTATTCACTTTTCAATACTTTTCGTACTTTTTGAACTTCACACCTTTCAGTATTTTTAAATTATTTTCAGGACTTTTACATACTTTAGATCAGTGGTTCCCAAAGTGGGCGGTAACGCCCCCTGGGGGCGGTGGAAAGATCTGCGGGGGGTGGTGAGTAAGAAGAAGGCGGTAGGAGGGCGACAGTCCGAAGTCAAAGTCAGAAGTTTGAACTTAGGGCGGTTGTGAAACCGCAAAACAATGCGCTTTTTTCACGGTTTTGTAGTGAGTGGTGGAGTTTTGGCCAACCACAATTGTTATTGTTCAAGTTTGAAAAGGGCCGACCAATCAGAGAGAAACTTTAATGATAGCATAGGCGATTCAAAGTTTGCAGGCACCGCACTATGCCAATCCCACCGTGTAAGCTTATTGAACATCATGCGGACTCCGTAAACATAGTCCCAGAGTCAACAAACGAGAAGGAAACGAAGCTTGCACCGAAGAAGGGCAGCACATCACTTGTTTGGACCTACTGTATTTTGGTTTTGACGAAGCGGACGTGGAACAGAAGAAAACGCCTGTTGCAGAATTTACTTTCGCGTAGTTGCTAGGTCCGGAGGAAACACAAGTAATTTGTACCAGCACCTTAAAAATGATCACATATTATACACGGCATGTCAAAAAGGATTATAAGTAAAAGACGAAGAATGTGCATTTACAAAAGGCGCTAGTACAGGTATCACACTGGGGAGCCAAGGGGGAGCCAATGGGGCGCCAGCCTGCGAAAGTTTGGGAACCATTGCTTTAGATACTTTTCAGTATCTTTACATATGTTTGAGTACTTTAACATACTTTTCAGAACTTTTGTATACGTTTCAGTACTTTTACACACTTTTCAGTAATTTTTAGACTTGTAGTATTTTCTTGTACCACATACGTTGTAGTGTTAATTATTACTTTTTGTATTTTCTTTATACGCTTTTCAATTCTTTTTGATTATTTTTGAATGGTTTTAAATATTTTACAGTACTTTTCAATACATTTGTACTTTTTTGGACTTTAATTATTTTCAGGACTTTTACATACTTTAGACACTTTGCAGTACTTTTATATAAGTTTACTGGGAAGTACTATAAACATACTTTTCAGACCTTTTATATACGCGTCAGGACTTTTACACACTTTTCAGTACTTTTTATATTTGTAGGAATTTCTAGTATTGTCACTTACTTTTTATTATTATATGGTAATTTTTAGTTCTCTTTTTACTTTTCAGTACTTTTTCATATTTTTAGTACTTTTCAGGACTCTAAACTTTTCAGTTCTTTCTTAACAGTTTTCATTGACTTTTCATACTACTACTAATAATAATAATAATAATTTCCTTTGTATTGTCATTCTTTGTAACAATGTACACAGAACGAAATGTCGATACATACTACTACTACTCTTGCGATCAAGAGGTCGCAGGTTCGATTTTCGGCTCCTCTGTGTTATATGTCGAAGTGTCCTGGGGCAAGACGCTCAATCCCTAATGCCCCCAATAAGCAGGTAGTTGGCTGACACCGCACATTGTAAAGTGCTTTGGGAGGTATTCAGTGACTTGAAAAGCGCTATATAAACGCAGACCATTTACATTAATTGTATTTCCATAGTAGAATTTTTGTAGTATTTGTGTAGTATTACACTAGTTGTATTTTGTTTAGTAATATTTCTGTAGAAGTATTTTGAAGTATTTCCACACAAGTATATTTGTATTTTTTGATATTACTTTAGTTAAATCTTTGTAGTATCACTGTTGTAATAATTCTGTAATATTATTTTTGTATTATAGTCATACTGTAGTATTTCTATAGTATTTTCTCTAATCAGAATGAACACAAAATAATATGTTACTTCCTGTTTTAAGCACTATATTTGATCGTGGCTTTGTAATGGTTTCAAAGTTATTTGACAGGGAAGAAAAATAGGTGAAAATGGGAGAGTTGTCATCTGAATACTTGGACATCTGTTGTGGAGTACCACAGGGTTCTATCCTGGGTCCAAAGTTATTTAATTTATATATTAACGATATTTTTAATGTTTCAAAACTATTAAAAATAGTTATATTTGCAGACGACACTAACATTTTCTATTCAAACGATAACTATATTTGGTAACCTGCATTAATCGTGAATTAATTAACCTAGAAGTATGGATGGATATAAATAAATTATCTTTACATTTAAATAAAACCAAAGTAATATTCTTTGGTAATCGCAAGGCAAATCAAGATTTAGAAGTAAAAATGGATGGTGCTACAATAGACACTGTATCAGAAATTAAGTTTTTAGGGGTCATACTAGACAATAAATTAAGCTGAAAAACACACATCAGAAACATACAAACTAAAGTGTCAAAAAGCATTTCAATAATTAACAAAGCCAAATTCCTTTTAAACTATAATGCATTGTATTTATTATATTGTTGTCTAGTTCTGCCATACTTAGCATATTGTGCAGATGTCTGGGACAATGATTACAAAAGTTCACTACAGCCCCTTTTGATCCCCCAAAAGCGTGCAATAAGAACCGTACACAGGGTAGGATATCAGGATCATATTAATATTTTATTCCTGCAGTCAGAATGATTAAAATTGGATGATTTTGTATGAATTTTCACTGCACAACTGCTATTTAATGTCAACAAAAACATAGTGCCAGAAAACATCCAAAAATTATTCATTCGGAAAGAGGGAAATTATAACTTAAGGGACTGTAGTAAATTCATAATCCCAAAGGTGAGAACAACCAGGAAAAGTATGTGTGTGTCTGTGTGTGGAGTCAAACTTTGGAACAAACAATGTCCAACTATTCACTTGTTCAAAAAAAAAAAAAAAACAACCCATTACTGGCGGAATACAGAGATGAAGAGAATGTGTTATGGGTGTTACGAGTGATATTAATATTATTACTATTGTTATTATCATTGGTGCCAGTGATGTTTGGTGACTAGTGGCATTATGACATTGAGGGATGGGTACTACGAAGTTTAGTGTATAAAATATGTGACTATTGTTTTTATTATAATTATTGATATCTGACCTAAGTAAAATGTATATTCATGAGACTTTGTTATATTAGACACAAGAGGAGAAGAGGATCTGTAAAATGTATTCAATAGGGAAGATGAAGGCGTAGTGAAAATAAGCATCTGCTTCTTACCACCCCATTTTGAACATGTTATGTAACATTATTTTGTTGTTGAGTTAGTTTTTGTTCTGTTTTTTTTTTTAATGTTCGAAATAACGTTTTCATTCATTCATTCATATATAGTTTTGTAGTAATTCTGTAGTATTTTTGTTGCAGACATAATAAGGGACAATGGGGACAAAGTTGGCATCCCAAAAACGTATTTTGTTACTAGTATTATTTTTACTATTATTTATATACTGTATCTTCATTATAATTTTACTATTTGTGGTATCCCACCCCTGATCTGGGTGCTCTGCACCCCAAAGCTCTGAACCTTAAATGGTCCCTGAGGTACACCATGCTAAAAAACCTCTCCTGCAATAAAAATAAAAGAGACTCATGAGCAGCCCTCGATATGCTAGCTTCGGACGTCATTGCTTGTTGCGCTAATCCGACGCAGTGCTACTCTTGCCGCGTTTTCAATCCGCGCCAAACTATCGCTCATTTCCCGCCAATCAGCTTTGTGGCCAGATTGCTTATCGATCGTAATGTTTGCTTAGCGGACCCGAGCTCCAATGGGCGTTGGCCGGCGATCGACAGCATCCGACGAGACAGATGACGAGATCTCGTCTTCGAGCGAGCGTCGGGTCAAAGGCGGCGAATGCGGATCGATAAAACTTCCCCTCGGTAATCAACAAACATGACGTGACATCAGTGGTGGGAATTTAGCCGAGACGCTTTGCTCTTCTCCATCAACGAGAATGACGGGCAGGGTGAGGCTTTGTCGACCGAGGTCTTACCAGCAAACAGAAAGTATGTGTTTTTGTTTTCAAGGACGTGTTGAGTGGAACTAGCGTGGCAAGCACCACAAGGGAAGGATTACCAGTCCAAATCTTGCTCGAGCAGGAATGGGAGAGAAAGGAACCAGGGTATTGTGTAAAAAGTTGTTGAAATGTAAAAGTGAGTGGAAACATTTTTGTGTATAATTGTTTCTGTAGTGCAGTGATTAGCACATTCGCCTAACACGCGAAAGGTCCCTGTTCGAGACCAGGTGGAAACATATGTTGGCCTAGAGAGGGATGGGTGCCAATAAGAATGCTACAAACTGTGTACAGCTGGTCCAGTTTTTACGGCAAAGGCGAAAAGGACACTGCTCCACTCTGATCCGAGATTCGACTTCCTGCCGGACCCTTCTCCCCAGTAACCCTGAATAGACCTTACCAGGGAGGCTGAGAAGTGTGATTCCCCTGTAGTTGGAACACACTCTCTGGTCCCCCTTCTTGAAAATGGGACCACCACCCTAGTCTGCCAGTCCAGAGGTACCATCCCCGATATCCAATGTTGAAGAGGCGTGTCTACCATGACACGCCCACAACATCTAGAGCCTTAATGAACTCCGGGCTGATCTCATCCCTCCCCTGTGGCCTAGCCACCGAGGAGCTTTTTAACCACCTCAGTGACTTCAACCCCAGTGATATGAGAGCCAGTCCTCAGGCTTTGCTTCAACAGAGGAAGACGTGTTAGTGGGGTTGAGTAGTCTGCCCTCCGCTTCACAACGTCCTGTATGTACAGTGTTTTGGGTACACCACTTTCCCCCCCTGAGAAGTCGGATGGTGGACCAGAATTTCCTTGAAGCCGTTCCGAAGTCGCCTTCCATGGTCTCACCAAACCCTTCCCATGCCCAAGTTTTTGCCTCTGCGATTGCCGAAGCCGCATTCTGCTTGGCCAGCCGATATCCGCCAGCTGCTTCCAGAGTCCCACAGAGCAGGGGTTACCATTAACAGGGATAGGGTTGCCGCCACGGCAGGCATTGACTACCTTACGGCCACAGCTCTGATTAGCTGCCTGGACGATGGAGGCACGGAACACGGTCCACTTGGACTCAATGTCCCCCCCTTCCCTTGGGACATGGGCAAAGTTCTGCGGGAGGTGTGAATTGAACCTCATTCTGACAGAAGATTCTACTAAATAATCCCAACGGACCCTCACAACATGCTTTGGTCTGCCTGGTAGGACCGGCATTATCCCCCACCATCGGAGCCAACTCACCCCCAGGTGGTGATCAGTTGACAGCTCCTCACTTCTCTTCACCCAAGAGTCCAAAACATGTGGTCGTAGGTCCAAAGAAAAGACTACAAAGTCGATAATCAAACTGCGGCTTAGTGTGTCCTGATGCCAGGTGCACATATGGACGCTCTTATGTTTGAACATAGTGTTCGTTATGGACAAGAAGTCTAATAACTAAACACCACTCAGGTTAAGATGAGGGGGGCCATTCCTTCCAATCACGCCCCTGCAAGTATCACGGTCATTGCCACGTAAAGCGTTGAAGTCTCCGAGGAGTATGAGGGATTCTCCAGGGGGTACGCTCTAAAGCACACCCTTTAAGGAATCCAAGAAGGGTGGGTACTGTGAACTGCTGTTTGGTGTGTAAACACAAGCAACAGTCAGGATCTTTTACAATTACAATTAAGGAGAAACATTTAAAACTGTTGTTTTTAACATGATTTTAACTTTAAATGTGCCTTCTGATTGTACCAAAAAGACAAATTTCACCAAACTTTGTAGTCAAATCCAGCAGCAAACGCAATTAGGGGTATGTATTGCGCAAAAATACCCAATGGAAAATTATAGACTCTTCTACTTCTGCAGAACCACAGCTTAGAAAAACGCTGGGTAGATATTTCTAGTAGGATCAATTTCAGACATGATTATAAACAAGTGGAGTTGTTTGCTTTAAAAATATATTTTGGTATTGTTTTTTTTTAATCACTAATATATCAAAATAAAGAGAGACAAATGTGGTTTACATCACCATCAACTACATAGAGCTAGAACCTATCACCAAATTTAAATATCTCAGAGGTGTGATATCAGAAGAGGGGTCAGAACCAGAAATCAGTGCCAGGATAGCTCAAACCACAGCCACTCTTGCTAGACTTTAACTCATATGGAGGGACATAGCAATGAATTCAAAGACCTGACTCCTCTAGACTGGTGAAGCATGGACTCTCACAGCAAAACTGGAAAAGAAAATCCAGGTCATTGAGATGCGATGCTATAGGAAACTTCTAGGCATCAGCTACTTAGCCCATGTGACAAACGAAACGGTGCGCAACACGATTAGAGGGCACATTGGACCCTACGAAGAACTGTTGTCAACTGTGCGCCTACGGAAACTTCAGTGGTATGGTCACGTCACAAGATCATCAGGACTGGCCAAGGTAATTCTCCACAGGCAGAGTCCAAGGGGGCAGGAGGAGAGGAAGACCGAAAAAGAACTGGGCCCACAACATTAAGGAATGGACTGGTGCCAACTTTGCCACAAACCAAGAACAGGCCAAGGAACGTCAACAGTGGAGAAAGCTGTCCAGAGTTGAGTCATCATTGGTGCCCTGACGACCCATGCGGTCAAGGGATCACTGAGCCATCCATTTAATACTAATTAATATATAACATTATGTGTAAAATGATTCAAAAAGGGAAAAAGTACACCGGAAAAGAAGAAAAACTAGATACAAATGAAAATAGAGACACAGGAAAAAATACAAGAAAAAAGTAAAACGCTAAGAAAAGAGAAAATAAAGTAAAAATGAAGAAAAAAGGAAACAATACAACAAAAGAAAAAAAGGAGAAAAGGAGAAATAAAAAGCTAGAGAGAAAAAAACAAAAAGCTAGGAAAATTTAAACAAAAGAATCAAATTTAAGAAAAAAGAGTAAAGAAAACACATTTCTGGGTGATTTTTTGATCACTCTTGTGGTGCATTCCAAAAATTTGCAAATCATTGGAATGTAACAGTCAATCTTATTGCTAACCGTGTACTTCCACTAAAAAGTGTGATTATATATTGTGCAACCAATTAAAAAAACACAATGAAATGTTAGTATTTGGTAACAAAAGATAATTAAAAAAATAGAAAATCACAGACTTTGTTTGAACGCTCAGACTCGTAAAAGCTGAGGGGGAACATTAGTCTTGGTTACCTTTGCCGGACGGAGTGCATTGTAGCGTTTCTCCTCCATGGAGGTGAGTCGGAGGAAACCCCAAGATTTTTGCTCAGCTCATCGCGTCTGGGAGATGACCACCCGCGTTCTGACCGTATCTGTAAAAGTTTTTACTTTTTCCGTGTCATGCTTTTTTTTTTGGAAACCTCATCGTATGTCAAGAACACTTACTCTGATTGTGTCGTTGTAACTGTCGTAGGGGAAATCTGAAAAAGACAAGGGTTTTAGACAAAAATTAAACAGAGTAACAAAAAGTTGAAATAAGATAAAAGTTATAAAAAAATGTGAAAAAATAAATTAAATGGAAAAAAAGATGAAAAAAAAATTAAAAGCCCCAAAATAAAGTGAAAAAATAAATAAATAAATGTTTAAAAAAGGCTGCAAAAAATCTAAATAAAAATGAGAGTTAAAAAGAATAAAAGTATATGAAAAAGAAAATTAAGGGGGAAAAAATACAAGTAAAAACGTTATAAAAAAGAAAAAAGTAAACTTCAAAAGTTAAAAATTAAGTTAAAAAAAAAATAAAAGTTGAAAAAACCGTTACAAAATACATTAGCGACTTGAAAATAATATAGACCATGTACCAGTAAAATAAAAATAAGAGTTTAAAATAGAAGAAATAAAAGTAAAAAAGGAAACTTAAGAAATAACATTTAAAAACAATAAAAGTACATTAAAATAAAATATAAAAATGAAAAATAAGTAAAAAAAATTGGTTAAAAAAATACATTCAAGTAAAAAAGTAACAAAAATAAGAGTTTAAAAAAGCCATAAAATGAAAAATTAAAATGAAATTAAAAATAAAAGAATACAAGTATACAAAAAGGAAAAAAAAGAGTGGAATACAAGTAAAAAAGTTATAAAAAAATAAATACAAGCAAAATAGATGTACAATGAATATAAAAAGTTCAAAATTATGTTGAAAAAAGATAAAAGTTGAACGAATTTTTGGAAAATACATAAAAGTAGAAACAGAGAGAAAGGTACAAATGGAATAAATAAAAGTTAAAAAAAATAAAGTAAATAAATCAAATTTAAAAACAATAAAAGTTTATAAAAATCAATAATAAAAATTAAAATTATTAACAACAAAGTAGAATAAAAATGGTTTAAAAACTATATTAAGTAGTTAAAAATGAAGGTAAAAAAATCCCCCCAAAATAAAGTGAAAAAGTTAAATAAGATGAAAACAAGTTTAAAAGAAGTTAAAATCATAAGTTAAAAAATAATAAAAGTATATCAAAATTAAAAATAAATGTATTGTAAAAAACAGGTACAATCAATTTAAAAAGTAAAAAAATAAAGGCAAAAAGGTAAAACAAACTAAGACAATAAAATAAAATAAGTAAATAGAAGAAAAAAAGAAAAGTAAAGTAAATTTTAATTTAAGTTAAAAATTCGCGTTAAAGGATTATGACGATGGCGATAATGAAAAATAAATTTAGAAATAAAAAGTCAAAAAATATGAAGTCAAAAACATAGGATAAAAAGAAAAATGTATATATACATTGAAAATAAATGACAAAAAAATCATATAGAAATAAACACAACTAAAACAGTTAAACACAGTATACAAGTTGAATGAATAATAAAAAAAAGTGTAAAACATAAAAGAGAAAAAAAACGTTTATAAGTTTTTTTTTGAGTTGCGAAATTACAGAAATTCTTTGAAAAAAATTAACTCAATCAAAGGGAAACTAAAGAAGACCAAAAAATATCATTGCAAAAAAAGTAAAAAGAAAAACGAGTAAATAAAAAAACAAAGTAAAAACAGAAAAGAAAGGTAAAAAAACAGAAAGAGTGTAAAAATATATATATTTAAAAGGCTTGCTCTCCACATAGCCCACCAGAGTCCTCATCATCAAATCTGGCCGCGTGGCAGCATTGAACGTGCCACTGTGACGCCGGAAAGTACATAGCTGTCGGACTGCTGCAAGTTGGAACCTGAATGCAACAGATCATATCGTCACCATGATTATCCTCGTCGTCTTCTTCATCATCATCATCATCATCTTTCTGACACTCAGGTGTGCCGGTCTCAAAAACAAACGCGCCTCTCGCTGAAGCCACTTGATTAGCTATGTTTGTTAATTGCAGCTTGACTCCCAATTACTCGGGTTAATTGTCCACAGGGGACCAAAAAGCACAGCAATGTCGCTGTTAAATTCCATCTTGTCCTCTAAAATTAGTGCGCCGGGGGATTCGGGCGGCGGGAATAGCGCAAGGAAAGGAGGGGCCTTGAACGCCTCGCTCACAAATAACCGAAGCCTCCTTAACTTGAGTCCCTCGGCGAAACTTTGTCGGCCTTGTAAAAATCCATTAAAGGCTCAGGTGAAGAGATTAACACTTTGTATTTCTAATCCTCCTGCTATATTCATCATGTACACAAAAGGGGGAATTACACTTGCCGGCCACAACACAACTCACTTTAATTAAGATAGAGAAGTTATCAAAAATTCTAAAAAGAGTTGGATTTTACTGCTTACATTCATAAAATCAATACGAAGCGTGCCCATCATCAGTCAGCCGACACTACTTGTTAGAAAGACTCTCAGAACTCATGTTCCTCATTTGAATGTATTTTGATTTTCTATAGAGGTAGTAGCACAAGTTGGTCGTCTCTCATCTCTACCTCTCTATAAAGTGCGTGAGGCCTTAGAGAGTATGACCAAATACTGTTGAATCAGTCGAAACTCCCAGTTAGAAAGATTGTAAGCATTTATGTTCCTCGTTTGAAAAAAACGTTTATTTTCTATAGATATAATAGCACAACTTTGTTATGACTCTTTTCTACCTCTTCGTAAAGTGGACGAGGCACTGGAGAGATTGCTTATAAACATTCAGCTATATCAACTTCTTGAAAGGATTCAAAGCATTTATTTTCCTCATTTGAAAACATGTTTATTTTGTAAAGATATGGGAGCACAACTTGGCTGTGTTTCCTCTCTACCTCTTCATAATCTGCACGAGCCACTGGAGAGCTCTCACATCAACAGTCAGCTGACACTACTTGTTGGAAAGATTCTAAGAATGAATGTTCCACATTTGAATTAACATGAATTCATTTGATATTCTATAGAAGTATGAGCATAACTTGGTCATGTCTTCTCTATACCGCTGCATAATGTCTGCTAAGCATTGGAGAGCTTGCACATTAACAGTCAGCACTTTTTTGTTGGAAAGATGCTAGCCATGTACGTTCCTCATTAGATTTGTATTTTTTATAAAGTAGTAGCGTAACTTGGTCGTGTCGCCTCTCTAACTCTTCATAATCTCCGCAAGGCACCAGAGAGCCTGCCCATCAACAGTTGGCTGCCACTACTAGTTAGACAGATACTGAGAATTTATGTTCTTCAATAGAAAATGTTTAGAGTTTCTATAGAAGGAGTAGCACAACTTGGTTGTGTTACCTCTCTTCCTTTTTGCAAAGTTTGTGAGGCACTACTAATTATAAAGATTCTAAGCATTCATGTTCCTCATTAGAATATATTTTGATTTTGTCAACTTAGTCGTGGTCCTCTCTACCACTCTGTAATACCTGGGAGGAACTGGAAAGCTCGGCAATTAACAGTCAGCTGACACTACTTGTTAGAGAGAATATAAGAATTTATGTTCCTCATTTGAATATATTTTGATTTCCCATGGAAGTAGTAACATCTTGGTTGTGTTTCCTCTCTACCTCTTCGTAATGTGCACATGTGAACAGTCAGCTGACCCTACTAGTTAGAAAGTTTCTAAGAATTTATATATTTCCAATTTCTAAAGAAGTAGAAGCATAACCTGGTCATGTCTTCTCTATACCTCTGCGTAATGTACGCGAAGCACTGGTGAGCTTGCACAACAACAGTCAACCAATGATCCCATATGGAAATAGTAGCACATCTCGGTCGTGTTTCCTCTCCACCTTTTCGTAAAGGGCATGAGGCACTGGAGAGCTCGCCCATCCACAATGAGCTGACACTACTAGCTAGTAAGATTTGAAGCATGTAAGTTCTTTATTAGAATACATTTGAATTTTAGCAGTAGTAGTATAGATTATCGGTATTAATCTCCAGAAGCAGGTAGGAAAAAACACTTGTCGTGCATCCCTAATTAAAATAGCAGTTTTTACCAACCAAAAAGGGTGTAAGGCTTTTCGTCTCCTTCCGGAAGTGGTGCGGTCCGAGTTGGAGTTCTGTGAGCCTCTGTTCGGCGTCCAGGGAGAGTTGGCACATTTTGCGGTGCGTGTAAGGCGACATCGCCCGCGTTGCCGAGGCGACCGTGGGCCGGCAGTAGCCCGGCTCCGGGCAAACGCCCCGCTTTTTCTGCGGCTTTCTTCCGGCCTTGCAGGAGATGTGTCGGCATGGGGACGGAGTCGGGGAGCGCATGGACTTGGATGTCAAAGGTTTTCTTGCCTGGGTGGAGGTCATCTAATTGGGACAGAAAACTACAATATTGTAACCCCTCCGTTTATCATGGTTTAATGGGGACCAGAGCTCCTCACTATATGCACAAATCTGAGAAGTAGCCTATGGCAATAGTTGACTATGTATAATGGAAGGGTGGAAAACACACTAAGAAATAGCCGCTGCATGTAGCACATATTTCCCTCTGCTCTCAGCAATAGTCGACTGGGTATAATGGATCACGAACAAAATAGTGTAGTTCTTTTTTAGGTAGGTTACAATGTCACCCTCTATTTCTCCCTCTTTTCACGTCTGTTTTCTGTTTTCCTTCCTTCCCTCTATCCGCTTCTTTTTTTCTCTATACATTTCTTTTTCTCTCTCGCTGTCTCTTTATTTTTTTGTCTCTTGCTGTTTCATTCCTTCCTTCCTTCCTCTTTCCCTCCCCCATCCCACCCTCTCTCCAATCCACCTTCCTTCCCTCCTTCTGCCTCCTCCTTGACCTCTTTCCTTAATCTTTTTCATTCTCTTTTCTTTTGTTTTTGTCATCCTCACTTCCCTGCTTCCTTATTGGTTCCCATCTGCTCAGCCTTCCTTCCTTCCTTCCCTCATCTCTTTTCTTTTTTTTACTCTTCCTGTTTTTCACTCACTCACTCACTCACTCACTCACTCACTCACTCACTCACTCACTCACTCACTCACTCACTCACTCACTCACTCACTCACTCACTTTTGTTTATCTTCCTTCTTCTCTCACTTCCTTTCTCAGTCCCTTCCTTTGAAATGAAATGAAATGATCTGCATTTATATAGCGCTTTTCAAGTCAATGACTTCCCAAAGCGCTTTACAATGTGCTTCACATTTCCCAATAGCGGCCTTGCAGCCATGTAGGGCGCTAACCTGCTTATTGGGGGTATTAGGGGTTCAGTGTCTTACCCAAGGACACTTCGACATGTAACACGGACGAGCCGGGATTCGAACTAGGATCCCTTTATCCCAAGACGAGCGCTCTACCTCCTGAGCTACTGCCGCCCCTTTGTCCATTCCTTCATCTCGTTTTTTCTCTTGTCTTTTTTTTAATCTTCCCTCCTTTTTCTTTTCTAAACTTCCTTCCTTCCCTCCTTCATTTTTTCTTACCTTGCTTCCTTCATCTCTTTCATTGTCTTTTCTTTTGCTTTATCTTCCTTCCTTGACTCCCTTCCTCTCGTCCATTAATAATGTTATTTAATTCATTGTAATTTTCACATTAAAGTATGTAATAAAAATAGTATTTACTAATAATATTCCATAAAAATACAGATGCTATATTTTGTAAATATTTTAAAACATATTCCTTATTTTTTTAAGTCCATCTGCCATTTGCTAGACAAAGTAAGCAACTACAGGTGCCATGCATGGCTGACTCCCTGTTGGTGTGTGAGTGTGTGTGTGAATGGGTAAGTGTGAAGCACATTGTAAAGCTCTTTGAGGTCTTCATTGACTTGAAAAGCACTATATAAATGCAGACCATTTACCATTTAATTGGAAAAACTGCCGTTAGTGCTTTATCCTCATGGGGCCACAGTGAACCACTGATGGGCACACTTTGGCCGTCTAACCGTATGTTTGACACAGCAAAAACTGAGGTTTGTCCTTCCCTGCTTTGCAAGGTGAATCCAAAAGCAAAGCACCGTATTTGTCTTTTGTTACGGGCGAGCTATTAAAAACATTTGGCTTTACAACGAGCGCCACAACGACTCTACAGCGGTCGCTAAGTGCATCTCGGGATGAATCAAATCCGATCAGTTGATTATTCCAGTCTGATGCGATCAAACAAAAAGCACCGAGGGAGCCCCATCGCTATTTAGGGAAATCTCATAACGCTAAAGCTATTTTAAGAGGACCGTTTGGTTAAAGCTAATCGAATCAAAGCAAACGTCCTGATTTATCTGCAAACCAAACTTGCTTTTTTGGGCTGGACCGTTCTCTCACTGTCCGGTGAGTCTTTGACCTTGGTCGAGGAACATGAAAACAGTCAGAAGATACCCAGGGATCAGAATTTTCCGCGGATCCGCGGATTTCCGCTGTTTTTGAACCCCAAAGGCATTCCGACTTTTTCACTTTTTCTTTTGCGTAGCAAACAAATTCAAAATCCGACTGTCTCACTCTTTCCTTTATTGCTCTGGCGCACCCTGGCGGCCGTTAGAAAAATTGGCCGCATTGTCGCAAAAGCTGCAGGGACTGAACTGCATTTGAACTTATCTTGCAGTATTTACAAAAAAAATCAGTTATGTGGGCAAATTATTTTAATCTTCTAAAAATGTTACTTAAATGATAAATATAAGCATGGTTTTGGACAAGTAAATTGCCTAAAACCCAGGTTTTGGGGAGGGGGGGGGGGTGTGGGTGGGGGGTGGCGTTGGGGGGGGCTCCGCCCTGGTTTATTCCTGGACGCTGGCTATTTCAGCTGAAAATGAAAATCTCCATTCTGATCCCTGGATACCAAAATCTTTGTGGGGCCTCCCACAGTTTTTTCTCCTTACATGGTTTCTCTGAGCGCCGTCATCACAAAGTTGTCAAGTTGTGTGAGAGAAGGTATTTTCATCCTAAAATGACTTTCATCTAAGACTCTTAGGGGAATAAACCTGTAATTATATGACACAATTTACGACAACCTTTGAAAAAGCTGATATGTTTGGGTGCCATCTTGCTACTACGCAAGCCTGAGTGACCATTTTGTGACGGTAGCTTGTCCCGGTTGTGCTTCTGGTCTGCATGTAATGGTCGCAGAATCCCTTGAATAAGGCATCACATTGTTTCCACTGTTTACTTCTCCAGCCTCTCATATTAGCTAGTTGGCTGCTAATGTTTTTATTATCTGCCCCATGTTTGTGTCACTCGTTTTCCATAAGATGCTTGCGCAAGTGAACATTGCCGAGTTCGTTGGTACTTGGTCCCAACGCTTGACAAATGTAGTCTTTTAACTTGCCTTTTTAGTAGCTTCTCTCACTAGCTGTTAAAGTTAGCCACCTACACCAGCTCTGACCAACTCCAGCTATTTGATCTTTTCAGATGCTCTGGCTTCAAGACCGAATAATTTTACTGAAAAACTGTGTTAAAATATAGTAATAAAATTCTACAATATCAATATTATTTATTAGAATAGTGTAAAAGTGATTAAATATATATTTATATGTATTTTTAAAGCAATTTTAAAAATCAAAGTACTTAGTCAAAATCAGTACTTCTTTACTATATTTATTTAAATAAGAGGATTTTTCTAATAATAAAAAATAATTTTAAGTAATATTTTTAAGCATTTAAGGAAGAAATATTTCATTTTTTTAAATTGAGGTTTTAATTTAAATAAGACAAAAATGCCCCAAAAATAAATCGAAAATAATATTTTTGATTGAAAGACTTGATGAAATGCAATAGTACCATATTTTACCTATTTTTTATTGAAATTAAAAAATGCAAAAATAAGCAAATACAGCAAATTGTTTTGAGTATCGCTGATATTTTTAAAAAACATTGATTGTATTATCTACAGAAAAATATGAAGATAAAGGGGGAAAAATCTTTTTGCGTCCTAGAATATTTTTTTGTTATCTATTTGTATATTTATTGTTAGTTTTTTATTTGTTTTCTCAGTAAAATAATTATGCTCGTTTAGGTAATTCAACCAGATTTTACCCTGCTTGAACACTTACAGGCGGAGTGTCCGTCCCACTGCTCTTCACAAACGACGTCACTGAAAACTGCACGGCAGGAAATGCACCCTGAAGACATCAGAGGAGTGCCATATTGAAGGAAAGACAATATAAAACACCAAAGTAGACACATACAGTAGATATCAGGACCAATTTACAGCCATGCTTGTTCTGCTGGTTCCCAAACAACTAGCGGAATACCCAACTGCTTTGGGGATGTTTGAGAAAAAAAGCTTGTAGAAAGAAGGTCTTGCTAATTTTCGGTATGTATCTTATTTTAGTAAGAAAAAACAGAATAGTCAAAAATGCTGAATTTGTGTCTGAAAACTAGTGTCATTTTCTTCATCAGTTCAAATATTTATTTCAAACTACAAAAAGTAAAACAAAGAAAAATATAGCTCTTTTCATGAGTACGTATGGCTCAGAGATAAAATAGGACACATGCAATTTTTCATTTGGATGGTAGACACAAAACCAATTGACAAACATGCGCAATGGGGTTCAATCCAGTATATAAATAGGACACAATTTCAACTACAGTTTACAGTCAACGTGTCACACCGACAGACCCTGTTATGGCTGTAAATCGCTAACTAATCTTTCATGTGGTAGCTCATTAAAATGTTCATTCTATGTAAAGCCACAAGTCAAACAAAACAACCCTTTTATCCAGAAGCTCTAGCAAAGCACCAGAGCATTTTAATTGGGTGAGTAGTAGGAATGAGGGGAACTATACACAGGAAACATGCATACTCCCTCCTTCCCAGTGCTGTCTCCATTGAAGGTAAATAAGTTGGTATACTCGTTTGCAGTATTTTGTGACATTTTTACAAAACAACTTTGCTCGCACCTTGTTTTGAAACCATTATTTAGCAATATAGCAATTGTATTCTATTCCCATAACCAAGAGAAAAGATTTCCTACCTGGGTTACTGTGGTATATACCGTAGTACAAAAATGTAGCTCAGGTAAGTGGGAAGTGACCTTAAATATTTTCGATATTTAAAAACGACAAAATTTAGTGTATCTTACATTTAATTTGGAGCTCCTCGTCGTCATCGGGACAATTCTCTGCACGTGGTCGTCGGCGTCAGTCAGACCGGGCCCAGGTTTTAGAAATTCTCCACTGCTTTGCGTCATTGTGGCAAGGACATTACTCTCTGAAATGTCCGAAAAGTAACATAATGCTTTTCCACACGCTGGAACACCATAATTTGTATAAGCTCACCAGGAGACACTGACTGAATCAGCTGAAAAGTTGTCGTGTCGGCTAAGAGATGGAAAAGCACACAGAGAGCGGCAGTCAGTGTAGCTCAAAGGTGGGAAAAAAACTATGGCCCTTGGGCCACATACAGCCCTTCAGTCGTTTTAATTTGGCCCACCAAACTAAAATGGTAAAAACATAATAATATATCGTCACACTAATAACCTAAGTGCACAACTCAATTTTCTTGTGCCGAATTAAGATTAATACCGAAATAAACCTTCCATAGAAAGCTGCACTATCTGCATAAGTGTCCAAATCGGTCAACTAATCATATTGCAGATAAAGAAACAAAAAGGAAGAACTTGACTAAGATGTTTTTTTTTCTCTTGAGGAAACCATTTATTTATCAAAAGTCATCAAAATGGGAAATATGTTAATATTATGGTGATATGGTAAAAAACTGTTGTTTTTGTCCCCGCTTCACAAAAAAAAAAAAAAAAAACTGAAGCATTTTTTTTCTCGCTCGGAAAAGGGACAAAATATATTAATTTGTTTTAAATCGGAGCATTTCTAAACCATTTGATTAAATGAATGTATTTGTAAATAAATGTAACCTAAAACAATACACGAATATATAGAGGTATATATATATATATATAGAGGTATATATATATATATATATATATATATATATATATATATATATATATATATATATATATATATATATATATATGTTTGTGTGTCTGTTCACCCAAGAAAAGGGGGAAAGAGTTTAAATATGGCCACCATCTTTCACAGGCAGGTAGGTTTCCCTAGATGTGTAAAATGTCCCTAATAGCGGACTCAGCATTTTCCTCCAGAAAGACATTCCACTCACACAACGACACACAAACACATTAAATAACAACACCATTTTAAGATTTTGGTCTCCATCATTTGGGGTGTTTCTCATGCGCTGATGACCCTGCCAAAAAAGCAAACGCGACCCAAAAAGGTTTTTGTGTCTCAATGCAGGGGATGCTCAATCGGTGCACAACATTCTAGTTTATAAATACATTAGAAAAATCGGATAGGTCTTTATTCCTGTATTGCCGAGGTGTAGCCTGATTGATTTCTCTGTATGAAATCAATCAATCAATCAATCAATCATTCTTCCCTGTTAGTCCAGCCAATCTGCCAAATGTGGTCAGCAACTCAAAAAGTTAGCCCTCCCCCTGGTGTGAAAAGAAGCGAATAGCCTCTGTGCTTACACAGCACAGAATCGAGAACCAAAGAGATGAGGAAATGTATCCTCAAGAGGAACGTTTACCTTTTAGGAGGTCGGCAACCTCGGAGGGGTCGACGGCATCTGCGAAAATCTGGAGGTGAGAACGCAGATCGATACAACGAAATGAGGTTAGACTTCTCCCAGCCGGGGACAGATTATTAGATCAGAATTTTCATTTATCCACAGTCATCGTTCTCACTGTTTCAAAAACTAGTCGCTGGTTAAAGGGTAACGGGAAGCGTGGCGGCAAGGAGGAGGTCTTCCTGCATTGGCCCATCATGCTGACACTAAGGTGGAGCTTGCCAGTCAAGGGTAGACGCCCGCCACGGCATGTGACCTGCAAATTTCATTTCAGGCCTTCATTAGAGATAAGATCGGGCCTCAAAATAAAAAATCAAGCCCGACCCAACACAGGGCTGCAGGTCTTAAAGCCCGAACCAGCCTGAACCCGACCAATTAACTTGATTCGAGGGACCGAGCCTGAGGCAAAGCCCAATTTTCACGTATTTTGTGTTTTGACTCGGGAGGTGGAGGTGAAGAGCAGACGGAATGCATGGCGCAAATAATCCACCGCGGGATACCAAAAAAATGAAACAAAGGACAATGACAGATGGATTTAGCGGTTTTGATTTAATAGTTAAAAAATAGAGATGTATATATTTGTAAATGATTGAAAATAGGGAAATTACGCTATACTATTTTGTATAAACCAATCAATATAGGTTTAGCTAAAAAAAACTGGCAATAAAAGATGAATTGGGTTTAGTCATTAAAAACATGAAAAACGGAAAAATGGGAATTTTGCTCCATTATTATGCATATACTAATAAATAAAGCTTTAGCTCATTACATTTGGCAGGAAAACATGTTTAATTTTAATAATCAAAAAGGTTAAATATTTATATTTATAAATTATCAAGTAAAGGGGAGCTATGCTATATATAACATACATTTTTAAACATTTATAATTACTCCTTGAAACAGATAAAATGTCTAAAAGATCAAGAAACTTAAATATCACGTTACAAAAACACAAGCAACATTTTTTAATCCACCAAAAAATGTAACAGAGAATGATTTTAAGATGTTTAAAAGATGTTAAAAAAGACTATGTGTGACATTCTAAATTAGTTTTACGTCCCGGGAATGTATACTGTACTTCGCATGCGTGTACACTTTAGCAACACAAAGTGAACTGGTTTTAAAAGCAAGGTTGTTGAAATTTAGAAAAAAATACAATGCTTGAAAATAATATTTTAATCCAAATAATACAAATTCAAAGAATGCCTTTCTGTAAAACATACTGTGATTTTGTCAAAATTGTACAAATTAGGAGTGAATTTAGTGCAGTGGAACCTCGGTTTTCGAACGCCTCTCAGTTCGAACAAATCGGTGTCCGACCAAAAATTTTGAGAAATTCTTGCTTTGCTGTTCGGTCAAAAAAACGGAGTTCGAACGCCGGTAATGCGTGAGTATGTACGCTAGGGTGCGATGCTGAGCGGCGTACGGGGGTTTCAGCCCCTTATTATGCCTCCGAAGAAAGTCAGTGCAAGCAGCAAAGTTGCTACAGGTGAAAAAAGAACAGTAGTGCGGACAACTATTGCATTTAAGAAAGAAAAATTAGCCAAATATGAAGGAGGTGTGCGAGCGCCTTCTGCTGACCACCACAAAGGTAAGAAATCCTATTCATAAGATTACGATAACGCGAACGTACGATTAAGCCTGGGTTAGCTTTAAGTTTATGTTAAACATTCAGGGTGTTGGAGCGGAGCCCAACATTGAGGGTGTTGGAACGGAGCCCCCTTTCCAATGAACCGCTCACCACTTGTTGTGGAGACCCGGGTGCTAAATGACTTGTAAACGACCTGTTTTTTTTATTTTTACACGTTCATGTTAGGGGAATCTTTCGTACGGAAGATTACGATAACTCAAACGTACGATTAGCCTGGGTTAGCTTTATGTTTACGTTAAAAATTCAAGGTAAACATTTAGGGTGTTGGAGTGGATTAATACGATTTACATTATTTTTAATGGGAAAAGTGATTTCGGTGATCGAACAATTTGGTTTTCGAACAGGGTTCTGGAACGGATTATGGTCGAGAACCGAGGTTCCACTGTAATGTATACTGCACTGCGCACGCGTAGACATTTTAGCAATAGGAGGTGAACTGGTTTGAAATTTTGAATAAAATATGATGCTTGAAAATAATATTTTATATGCAAATAAGACACATTTATATACAGCCCATTCTGTAAAAAACACATTGAGCTTTTGGAAATTTTACAAATTAGGAATGTATACTGCACAGCGCATGCGTACACTTTTGAGCAACAGAAAGTGAACTGGTCTTTGAATGTCTCGTTTTGGTAATTAAAACAGAGACTTTTATTGTGACTCTGGGTTTTATAATAAGCATGGATCTGGTTCCTTGCTAAAATATGAATTTACTTGCCACATAAAAATGACATAATTCATTGCCCTTAAGTTTAGCGTACAACAGGTCAGATTTGTTTGTACGTTGACCGTGCAACAGAAAATGCAAGTTCTTTTATTTGACAACAATGGCACACTTACCTTGTGAATTTCCAACAACACTGTACATTTCCAAGACTTTCGTTGAAGTTTTTCGAAGGAAATCTTTTTCGTGGCCATTAAAACGCTTGCGGAAAAAGGGGCCGTTGTCATGGATACCCAACAGCGGAAGTGGAGGAGGATCACGTGATTAAACAATATGACGTCACCCTAATAGATACTTCGAGACTTTTGTTATTATTATTGATATTATTTTATTAAAGTAAAACACGAAAAACACATTGTATAAAACAGACACAAAACAATAAACAAAGAAAAATGGGCACTTTTCTCAACATGGCATTTTAGTCTTGCATTTTCAGTGGCCATCTACATGGACAACATCTCTAGTAATCAATCTACCAAAGGAAGGAAACCTTTAACAATGTTCGAACTACAGAACCATCAGTCTCATCAACCATGCAAGTCAAGTTATGCTAAAGGTCCTACTAAACAGACTAAATCCACAAGCTGAAAACATCCTAGCCGAACAGGCAGGTTTCAGGGAGGGAAGGAGCACCACGGAACAGATTTTTAATCCGCGCATCCAATGTGAGAAGTATCAACAACACCAGTGAGACCTCTATCACGTTTTTGTTGATTTCAAGAAGGCATTTGGCAGAGTACAGAAAGCTGTTTTATGGACCACCATGAGAAGTACAACATGGGCCAGAATCAAGTTCAGATCATTGAAGAACTGTATGCCAAAGCCGTCAGTGCAGTACTGATCAATGGTACCATTGGAGCATGGTATTGAACCACAGTCGATGTTAGACAAGTCTGCATTTTTTTCAACTTTATTCAAAATCTTTCTGAAGAGGATCATGGCCAATTAATTAATGCTCCAGGGCACGGTCCAAGGGGTTGGAAGAGAAGAAGACAAAAAAACAACTGGGCCGACAACATTAAGGAATGGACTGTTGCCAATGTTCCCAGGGCCCAACCGTCAAAAGTGGAGAAATGTGTCCAGAGTTGAATCCTCATTAGTGCCCCGACCACCCATGTTAAGGGGTCTGTGAACTGTGATTTCTTTCCGTAGGATTTTGTGATTTCCATTAATAACAATTAAAAAACTTGTTCCTTGCACTCATTTTTGTAGATTTGGTTTGACTTATTTATAAAAAAAACACTTTATCATTTGCGTAATCATATTGCCTTTGATAACTATAAGAGGTCTGACTTCCACCATTAAATTGAATGAATTAGAATGGTTTCTAATGCTTCACAATAATTTATATTGAGTTACAGGATTATTTCTGTTCCAGCCAGGACAGATAAGCAAATAAAGACAAAAAAGGTTCACCAAATAAGCAAAAAAAAAAAAAACATGATTCTGATATATTCCAACTCAGGTAATCCCAAATTAATGAGTATCGCTTGTTTCTCAAAGTTCATGAGTCTACAGTCAAGATTAAATAATCCAATCCTACCATGGCCTTGATACAGAGCTATAGACTGGGAGGTCGGTGGTTCGCGCCCCGGCCGAGTCATTCCTAAGACTTAAAAAGTGGTCGGCGGCGCCCTCTGTTGGCTGCGGCTGCATCGGCTCGCTACAACGGGTCAGGTGCAATCGACATTTCGTTCTGTGTACATTGTTACACAGAATGACAATACAAGGAAATTATTATTATTATTATTATTATTGGATGAGTTAGATCCTTGATGTGGATTCTTGGTCTGGGGTATTTGCCATTCTGATCGATGAGATTTCCAATCCTTCAAGGAATAGAGGAATTTTATCAGGAGTGAAAGAAACCTGGCCTTTGAAAATGTCAGGACCAGAACGTAGACAGGACCCACTTGCGTTGCGTTTCCCACAAGTTTTATTCGAAGAAAGAGAAAGGGCTGCGCCCACGATCCGGTGTTCGCTGGACGCGGGATGTAAGTCGTTATGGATTGTGCTCCGAACACGGAAGTGGATCTTCCGTGGCGAGCGATGGCGGTGTCAGGGACGGAAAAAGCAGGTTGGTAGCCGGGAGAGGAGAGCAAAAACGTGGTCGGGGTCGGAAGCGAGTCGTAAGCCAGAATAGGAGAGAAGAAGTAGTCGGGGACAAAAAGAGGTCAAAGCCGGGGACAGGCGGGAGCAAAAATGGAACAGGTGGGAGTCAGGGTCAAAAAGGCTTGCCTAGTGTTCACTGAGGTTCGCAGACGGACTGACAAAAGAGGACAGACAGGACTGGGTTCAAATACTGATTGGGAGCCAATCAGAACCCGCGGCAGTTCGCGCCAAAAGAGCAGGCACAGCTTAGTCACATCAGGAATCATGACAGAAAAAGGCCAACAAAAGAAATATATTCAGTCTTAGACAACATCGAGCCATCTGCAGCTTATGTCGAGAAACATGAAAGGGGCGAGCGACGACTTGAAGCCTGAGCTAATTACAATAACTTGTTAATTCACAAAGAAATTAGGCAAGTCAAGTCACAATATAAAATACAATCAACAGAGACATCAAATATTAACAGTAGAGCTCACATTTGATTTAAATATTCTAATCCATTACCACAAGCAATGTTTTCTCAAAGCATCCTTTTAATTCATCAAGAAGAACGGAAACAAACCCAAAATTCATTTATTTCGTGTTTTTTGTCAAGTGTGTCACACCATCACCGGGTGGAGTCAAAAGGAAGAACAGTATGGATTTGTTTTTTCCAAGCAATGTCTTGGGAACAATTGCTATTGATAATCTCAGGTCCTCTCTAGCTTACATGCGTGTTCTGCCGGCAACGATTAATTTTCTACTAATCACCAATAATTAACATTGATGAATGTCTAAGGAATCATTGTGAACACTTAGAGCTCGAAACTTTTTTTTCACATTATTTGAATTGTTTAAAAACGTTGACACACAAATGTGATCATTGCAATGAGAAAATAAAAAAAATGGTTATAATTACAAGCAAAAGAAAATCTTTGAAGGCGTGTGTTTATATATGAAGACGTTCCGCAGGAAATAGTAAATAAAGAAATGATATATTTTAGTCCATGCACGCGTAGAGGAAGGAACATGTCCATGTTGTCCAAGGGATGTCTGTGTCAAACTAATGACTGACTTGCTGGATTTTCTCCTTCTCTCTGTCCACGGTTTTGTCGTCCGGTTGAGATTTCGCTTCTGAACTGTGAGCAAAAATTAAGTAAGACGATAAATTTTAACTATTGCGAAATACAAGTGAAAGTAGAGTAGTATTTAAAAGTATCTGAACCTTATGGAATTTCTTACATTTTTCCATAAAACCACCGTCGATTGTGATCTGTTTTTTGTATCAAAATCAAACTGATGAAAACGAAATAAAGTCCGTTTTAACTAAAACCACCCAAACATTTATAGGTTTTCATATGTATGGCATGCAAACATTGACTGAAGGGGGAGGAACAAGTAACTGAACTGTCACATTTAATGTTTTCCTCTCCCCTTTGGCAGCAAAACCCAGACAATTACTGTGGCTGCAGATCAGTCCAGAAAATCATTTTTTTTCCATTCATTACCTGCGCCACTTTGCTTCACTAGGGCAACCGGGGTGCTGGAGCCCATCTCAGCTGTCCTCAGGCTGTGGGCAGGGGACACCCTGAACTGGTTGCCAGCCAGTCGCAGGGGACACCCTAAACTGGTTGCCAGCCAGTCGCAGGGCACACAGAGACAGACAACTCACTCAGTCATTCACACCTAGGGTTAATTGAAACCGGAAAATGTTTTTGGAATGTCGAAGGAAAACCGGAGTACCCGGTGGAAACCCACGCAAGCACGGGGAGAACATGCAAACTCCACACAGGAAGGTTCTATCTTATGACCTCAGAACTGTGCCGCACATGCTCTAACCACTCAGCAGCCATGCCGCCTATTTGGAAAACCGATAATAGCTAAACATTTTCCTTGTAAGGTTCAAATACTTTTTCATACCACTGTAATTGAAATATAATCTACCCTTGAATGAGACTCGGCACATTGTCGCTGATGAGGTTGTTGAGTTTGTAATAATCCAGGAATGTCCGGGCCACATTCATGCCCAGCCTCATGTCTGCCAATGTAGAATCAAGGACTTTTGAAAAAATCTTTATGTGAAGCTTTAAAAACATGAGACTATAAAAATCTGGTAAATATCTCAAGACAAAAAGAAACCGATCTATAATTATTATACCAAATATAGATCTAGTTAGTGTAGAGCATATAAGCCCAGCACAAAAATGACTTACACCTTCTTTGTTTCGGGTGGCTCGCTTTGGAATGGATGGAACGACTGTGTCCCCTTTTGGACTGTTCCCGGTCGTAGTAACTCACCATGTACCATAATGAAATCGAATAACATGAAGTTTTGAATGTAATTAAAACATCCAAGGCAATGTATTGATAAATAAATGTTCTCACCGTACATAATTATGTCGATTGGAGGGGCATTCTTAAGTACAGAACATTACGTACATTTCTCACTTATTTGGTTTTCTAACAAGTTTAGCAATTTCAAACACTGTCACCTGATACTGCAAGTATCAGATATCTAAGACCACGGCCATAGCCTGACAACAGTAGCAGAGAGACGGGCACTGAAAAAGCTGCGGTCAAATACTCTATACAACACGCTACAGTGGGTATTAGCACGTCACATTGGGTATTTGTATATTGTATTCCTTTTGCTTTATTGTTGTATTGTTCTCAGCGAAGGGATGTTGCTGGAAATGTGAATTTCCCTGCGGGGATGAATAAAGTATCTATCTATCTATCTATCTATCTATCTATCTATCTATCTATCTATCTATCTATCTATCTATCTATCTATCTATCTATCTATCTATCTATCTATCTATCTATCTATCTATCTATCTATCTATCTATCTATCTATCTATCTATCTATCTATCTATCTATCTATCTATCTATCTATCTATCTAGAGGCATGATCTGGTCGAGCGTCACTGGTCCACATAAGAATGAATTGGCTGAGCAATAGCCTCTCTCTTTTCTTCTACCTGGCTGGTTGGTTGGTCTCGCACGTGGCCACGCCAAACGTCCGTGCTGGCCTGCACTGCGGCCTTGAGATCAGTATATGGGCCAGACGTTGTGACCATATGGAGCACGAGACCAAATCTCTCCGCAACAACAAGTAAGAGGACAGTATCAGATTTAACACCATGTTTGGTGGTTTTTGGGAATGAGCATTTTTTTCTGTACAAGGGAATCCCCCCAAATCGGCTAGCATTAAAGCGGGAAACTTTCTTCTTGTGCTCGTTACTACCAGACTTTCAGCGTCAAACTCCCATAATCTCGGCACCTTTCCCTCCCAATCATTAATTCTTAATTCGTCCTGGTTCATTGAATCCATTTTCTTGGGATTACTAATTCATATCTGAACTCAAAGAACTCAAAGTAATAACGTAATCTAATTTTTTTATCAGTGTACGAAATTCGAGCATCCTTCAGAGAAAAAAAAAAGATTCACGGTGGAGCACCAGCAACACAGAGAGGCTAATTTGTTTACTGATTGCATTAAGACTCATTTGTTTCAATCCTAATGATTTTCAAAATTAAAGATAGAAATATCCCTACATTTGTGTGCCTAAATTATATTTCATAGTATCGTACTCATGACACTCTCATTGTTGTTCTGTCCACGTTTCAGAATTTTCGTTGCGTCATCTTTTTTGTTTTGTTGTCTTACACCTTGTTGGTGATGAAACATTGTTGTTTTATTCAGTGTGAGTATATTTCCTGGGTTCTTTAGAATATACATTTCACATTGTGATGCCATGGTAGCTAACGGCTCTCCGGCTACTTTTCTATTTATTACTGTTCTTTTGTCTATTTTTCTTTCACTTCTGGACACTTGCTTGGCCAATAATGCCTACAGTCCCAAAGAACTTATACATTTGAGACTGGGTCGGAATTACGACTTTTTGGGCAAAATCTATGCCACCATTGATATCCTAAAAGATATTTAATGGACCACGGGATCTCTGTGGGTGGCCAACCCACTTACGAAGCGGTATATATGGCGTAGGGATCGTAAACAAAAACGGGGATGCTGTTCAAGTTTTGATGCTGAGCTAAAGGAAGTCACACCAGAGGGACCACAAAAGTGATTGTAATGGTGTCTTGGAATCGAGAGGTCGCAGGTTCAATTCCCGGCCCCTCTGAGTTAAATATTGAAGTGTCCTTGGACAAAACACTGAACCCCTGATAAGGGGGTAGGCGCTTTGCATGGCTATCACTGCTATCGGCGAATGGGTAAGTGTGAAGCAGATTGTAAAGCGCTTCGGGAGCTGACTTGAAAAGCACTGTATAAATGCAAACATTTACATTTAGTATTTTGTCCAGTTAGAATTAGTTAGCTTTCCAACATCTTTCATGTTTTTTTCAAGTGGAATGTTTTGTTTTCCGACGTATCCCGTCTTTTCTTTCCTGTTTCGTTCATTAATTGTAGTTGGTGTGGCAGGGATTTGTAGTCGAGGCCGAGAGTAGCTTTAATGTCTTTGACGTCTGAAGACCCTGGTAAACTCATTGTTCTTTTTCTGTAGACAAGGCTTGTCAAATATATAGCCCTCAAGCTGGAGCGGGCCAAACAATACATTTGACTTGTACCACGGACAGACTGAAGAGATCTTTTCTTCCTCATGCCATGAGGCTCTTTAACTCCACCCGGCGGAGTAAAGGCCCCCATTAACCACACCCCCTACATTGCATATTACCGTACTTTTATTGCAGTGTGTATTTTATGAAGCACTATTAACCCCTGAGACAACTGTTGTACTTCTCAGTACTTTTTCTATGCTTTCAAACTTTTCAGTTCTATTTTATACGTTTTAGTACTTTTATAAGTTTAAAAAATAGATATATTTTTGAGTATGTTTTGTAATCTTTACATTTTAGTTTTTTTTTTGTACTTCTCAATACTTTTTCTCTATTTTCATACTTTTGAGTACTTTTTCATACATTTCAGTTGTTTGTCATACTTTTCAATGCTTTTCAATACATTTGGATACTTGAATGAATGAATGAATGAATGAAAACTTTTATTTCGAACATAAAAATAAAAACAGGACAAAAACAATGAGTCAACAACAGAATAATGTCACATAACATGTTCGAAAAGGGGTAGTCATACTTCTAGAACTTTAAATACTTTTCCAGTACATTTGTAACTTTTTTACATTTAAACTTTTTTTATTCAACAATTTTCAGTACTTGTTCATACTTTTCACTAGTTTTTGTACTTTTTCAGTCTTTCCAGTAATATTAAGTACATTTTCATACTTCAGTAATTTTTGTACTCTTTTCTTTTTTGTTTCCACATGTCTTACTTTTTTTTTCTTTTTTTTACCATATGGCCCTTTTTTTTGACACCCTTGCTTTAAAAGAGGGGTCTCCAACTTGGTGCCCGAGAACAGCTGAGGTGCCGGCGGACATGTTCTGAAAAAAAAAAAAAAAAAAAAAAAGAGTATTTTTTTTTTTTAAAGAACACAAAACAGACATATTCTTCACATGTCCGAGTTAGGGCCGACAAGTGGGAACTTGATTCTGGAGGCATCTGGCTCAAGCTCCCGTACCTTGTCTTTTTAATGCACGGATCAGGACACTCAAGAATGGTGTTCCTGATGCCTGGGGGCGGACCCCCTAAAGTAGCAGGTACAAAGATACTTGTATGCCGCACAACACAACACAGCAGTCAGTTTTACCATGAGCACCCAAGAGAACTATGTTGTAATAATAGATACTCCAATTGTACAATATGCTGAAAATGTATGGAAATAGCAATAATGGTAATGGTAAAAAAGTAATGGAAGTAGTGATGATGGTGATAATAAGGAGACTGTGTATCCCAGAGCCAATGTAAATATGTACATTCATGAGTTCTTTTTTACATGTACTGTAAATAGACAGACGAGCTAACTGTGAGACATTATTATTAATGAAGTCAAAGGGGTAGGATTTAATAAGCATATGCTTCTTCCTACTCCCTTTCGGACATGTACAATAATATTGTGTGTTTTATTTTCTTTTTTTGATTTATTGTGTTGTTTTTGCTTTTGTTATGTTCGAAATAAAAGTTTCATTCATTCCTTCAAATAGTTCACCGATCTAACTCTGCTTTCAATAATGAACCTGGATACCAATGTCATGATTACCGATATGCATCACCTGTGCCCGCTCCTTTGGCGCCAACTGCCTCGGACTCTGATTGCCTCTCTGTCCCGATTTAAACCTACTCCTATCTGTCCCCTTTTGTCAGTCTGTCTGCGAACCTCAGTTATAACTAGGCAAGTTTTTTTGACCCTGACTCCCACCTGTTTTTTGCTCCTGTCTGTCCCCCGGCTTTGACCCGTTTTTTACCCTGACCATGGCTACTCTCCCGTCCCGGTTTTCGACCTCTTTTGTCCCCGACCACGTCTACTCTCCTTTCCTGGCTTACGACTCGCTTACGATCCGACCACGTTTTGGCTCTCCTTTCCCGGCTACTTACACGTTTTTCCGTTCCCGCCACTGTCATCGCTCGACACGGAAGATCCACTTCCGCGTT
The DNA here is from genome assembly GCF_059441175.1 of Urocampus carinirostris. NCBI lineage: Eukaryota > Metazoa > Chordata > Actinopteri > Syngnathiformes > Syngnathidae > Urocampus > Urocampus carinirostris. The sequence continues at coordinate 5,372,618 of NC_142360.1, forward strand.
CAGAGCGACCTGCTTCGCGTGTCCAGCACTCACCGGCTCGTGGGCGCAACCCTTACTCTGTCTTCCAATAAAACTTGTGAGAAAAGCAACGCATGTGGGTCCGGTCTTCGTTCTGGTCTTGACAACCAATTCATTTCATTCAAATTAATCTTTTTTTGTTTCTTGGTTTGTGTGATGCGCTTCTCCAACCACAATTGATCATGGTGATGCTAATGTTCACGCTTTGATATACTGTACAATGATAAACCCTGGAAACATCTCAGACAGCAATTATCAGGTAATTACAGCTGTTTATCTGTATTACATATTCAAAACAGCACATCCCGCATAGATTTTCGACACCCCGCCCGAACCCCACGCTACCTCTGTCACATCAATAAAGAGCGAGCGCCGTAAATCTCAGGGGAACGCGGCACATCCAGGATTAAGCGACGTAAAACGCTAACTAACTATACGACGGCGCTATGAATCAAACATTAGCAATTACTTCCGAGGCCGGACCTACATTGGATTCATGGGCGAGCGCACACGTCGGCGTGCCTCGATACATTGGGAAAACACATCAATAACTGCTTCGCTTCTCCAAAAAGGGCTGAGGGCCAACGAGTGTTGTCGCTCGGTCCGGGATCATTAGGCTTGTGGGCCAAGTAATGACGGCAATCAGATGGAGATAATGAAGAAGTAGCGAAGCGCACAAAGACCAGCGCTTCTCCAGTCACGTCGGGGGAACGTAGATAAATAAAGACAATACCCGCAACGCAGAGGGCATCGGTGCCCGAGGCGGGGCCTTCGCCATTCCATCTCGGTTCCTATCGTCCTCACGTGGACGCCAGACTAATGGAAAACCCTGAATAGTTTATCTCCTGGCTCTCTGATGTTTCCTTGTGTCCATCCTTCGTGATGGATCTATGCCGACATGCCGTTTGTCTCCTTGCTGCCGTTACCTCGTCGGTGATGTCCGGCAGATCATCCGTCTGTTTGATCGAAACAAATTTTTGGAGGGGCTGGTTTACATTTGTCGGACGGAAGAACTTTTTCAAGTATTTGACAAATATGATCTGTTTTCTTGAAGTGGCAGCGTGTAGACATTTCCTTAGAGTCAGGTTGTATACATTTGCCTCAAGGGTGTGTGTTTAGATATTTCCTTAGGGTGCAGTGTGTACAGAAAGAAAATGTTAAGAGACTCCTTCTCAAAAAAAAAAAGAATGAGAAGAGACTCCTTCTTCTCGTTTTCTTTCTCTACAAGGAAGGATAGAGTGGGCAAAAGATACAGCGGGAGGGGGAAGAAAAGTGAGAGAGTTTTTCTTAAAGTTCTAAAAATGCTGAAATGTATGAAAAATAACTGAAAAGTATGAAAAGTGCTGAATAGCATGTAAAACTATGAAAATATACAGAGTACGGAAAAGTACGAAAACGGCAAGGAAAAGGACAGAAAAGTCGTGAAAAGTATTAGAGAGCCTGGGAATTAAGTGTGGCAACACGTTTGCGACACCTGATGGAGTTATTTAAACCCATGGGAGAGAGGGAGAGAGAGAGAGGGGATAAAGAAAAATAAATGAAGAGAGGGAGAGGGGATGCATGAGGGAGAGAGTGGGAAAGAGAGAAAAAGAAAGAGAGAGAAGGCAGTGAGAAAGGGAGATAGAGCACGTGAAAAAAGGAGAGAGAAAAAAAGACAAGGAAGAGGTAGGAATCGAGTGAATGAAAGACAGACAGGGGGTAAGACACAGTAAGGTGCACAGAACATTGAAGTTTACGAGGGTCTTCAGAAGTCAAAGACATTAAAGTTACTCTCAGACTCAACTACAAATCCTTGTCACGTAATGATGAACCACCAACGCCATCTTAATGAACAAAAAAGGAAAGAAAATTCACGGGATATACTGGCAAACAAAATTGCGCCACCCGAAGCTCAAGAAAAATGAGGCGCATCATGTCAAAACATTTACCTGTGGTTTTAAATATGTCCGCTAGATGTCGCATATGTTCACACACTCAATTCCCAGGTTTTATTATACATTTCACTACTTTTTGGGGTCCCTTTTCAGTACACTCTGTATATTACCGTTCATATTCCTACTATTTAATACGTTTCAGTTCTTTTTCATACTTTTAGAATTTTCAAAAATATATTTTGAGTAGATTTTTCGCTTTACAGAAAAAGGAGAGAAAGAATAGAAAAAATGCGGAGAGGGTGGAATAGTGCAAGTGAAATCAACAGAAAGAGGAAGGGATGGAGAGAGGGAGAGAGAGAGAGAAAGATAAAGAAAGAGAAGCAATGGAGCAAGTGAAAGAAAGGAAAAAGCATAAAAGACAATGAGTATGAGGGAAAGATGAAGTGAGCGAAAAAGAGATGGAGGTGTAGAGCAAGACCATGCAAGTGAAAGAAAGGATAGAGCAAAAATACAAAAGGGACAGAGCAAGAGAGCAAGGCAAACAGAGAGGATGGCCGGAGAGAGAGAAAGGTAGAAAGAGAGAGAGAGAAGAGTACAATTAAAAGAGCGAGAGAGACAGAGCAAAGAGCTAATGCAAGTGAAAGACAGGATACAGCAAAAAAAGACCGAGTAGAAAGGGAGTAATAGAGCAAGTGACAGAGAAACAGAGAGAGGGAGGGACTGAGTGAGAGAAAAAGATAGGAATAGAGAGGAGTGAAGAGAGGTAACGAGTGAAGGAGACAGCGAAAAGAAACATGAATGAAAGAAAATAAAGAGGAAAGGAGTAGAAGAAGAAATTAAAGTAAGAAAGTTTGGGCAGAGATATTTTCTTAAAGGGGCGGTGTGTAGACAAGTTTGACTTCTCAATTTGTGTTCAATGTAAAAGCCAATGAAATATGTTTTACTACATCAGCTTTTAAAAAGTAACTATATTTTAAAGAAGGTTGGTATCAGCACACATCTCGATACCTGGTAAAGAAACTTGTCCATTCCAAGTCACATATGAGCCCGGAAATATTTGCACAATTTCCCTGTTAACACCTTTCCACCCATATTTCTTTCGCATCAGTGGAACTGGGCGGCAGTCCCGATTTTTCTTTTTTTTTCACTATGCGAGCTCGGCGACAAAAATATCCCTCCGACCCCACCTTGAGCAGATGGCCACTCAGCTTGGCTTGTCACGACTCGCCGTCCATTACGGGAAGTTCCGTGATGGACGCTCGGTTTCTGTAGGAGAACTTCCTGCGATAGGGGAGGAAGATAGGTGGAAGGTACGGGAAAGGGGGGGCGATAATTGGAGACTTGGTGGAGGTTTGGCCATCCGTCGGCCTGGGGGACACCGAGGGTTCGCACGCGGGGACGTTATTTAGAGAGAAAGCAAGAGAGAGAGTGCGAGCGAGAGGGGGCGGCAAACGAAAGGGAGAACAAAACAGACAAGGAGAGAGTGAGAAGCGTAACAAGGAGAGAGAGAGAGAGAGAGAGAGAGAGAGAGAGAGAGAGAGAGAGAGAGAGAGAGAGAGAGAAATGGGAGAGCAAATCAGAAAAGGAAGGATAGATTTAAAACAGGGAAGGAGAAAATGAGGGTAAAGGTGAGGAAGACAGAGAGAAAAGGGACAAGGGGAGGGTGAAAGCTAGGAAGAGAGAGAGAGCAATATAGGGGGACGATGGAGCAAGTTAAAGAAAGGAGAGGGCAAGAAGACAGACAAGAAGGTAGAAAGGGGGGATAGATTGAGTGAGAGAGGGGGCTACAGCAAGTGAAAGAGACATAAAATGAGAAAAAGGTATAGGCCAAGTAAGAAGAGATAAAGAAAGAAAGAAAGAAAGAAAGAAAGAAAGAAAGAAAGGGGGATAGGCGGAGGACAGGAAAGATGGGAGAGATAGAGATTGACCAAAACTAAGAGAGAAGGAAAAATAGATAGGGAAAGACACTAGGAGAGGAACAGAGAAAGAGAAATAAAGAAAATGAGAGAAAGAGAGACAGAGAGAGAGTAAAGGAAAGAGAATGAGATAAAGATAGAGAGTGAGAGAAGTGAGAGAGAGAAAAAGTGAGAAAAAGAGAAACAGAGAAGGACAACATGGAGGAAGAGGTACAAAGAGAGAGAGAGAGAGAAAAGAGAGACAGAGATAGGAGAAAGAGAAAAGAAGGGGTGAGAGGAAGGGCCAGAAATAGAAGAGAGAAATGAAGTCAGTGGGGACAGAAAGTTTGAGAGAGAAAGAGAGAAACGGAATAAAAGAGAAGAATAATAGAAGAAAGAGTGAGAGTAAGGGGCAGAGATGGAAGAGAGAAAAGAGGAGAAATATGTAAACAAAAAAAGGAGGGAGAGAGAGAGAGAGCGAAAGAGAGAGAGAGAGAGAGAGAGAGGGAGAGAGAAGGATAGAAAATCAGAGAGGGGCACAGAATAAAAAATAAACAGAAATGAACAATTATACAGACTGATAACACAGACGGCGGGTATGTCTTCTGTCTATTCTGCACCCTGGTGGCCACAAGATGTCTAACAGAAGGAGCCTCACAAAGTCCATCAATCAAAGCACACAAACTGACAAAAAAAAAATCGCCATTATTTCACATTCCATTCACTTAATAATAATAATAATAATAATAATTTCCTTGTATTGTCATTCTGTGTAACAATGTACACAGAACGAAATGTCGATTGCACCTGACCCGTTGTAGCGAGCCGATGCAGCCGCAGCCAACAGAGGGCGCCGCCGACCACTTTTTAAGTCTTAGGAATGACTCGGCCGGGGCGCGAACCCGAACCTCCCAGTCTCAAAGCGGGCGCCTTACCATCTAGGCTACTGAGCTGCATCCCCACAACTTAGTTTTCCGTCTCATTCTGATGTGTCCCTAATACGGTCACCCGTCAAGGAGGACACGCCCAAGAGTATTGTCGTGTCCAATCGATGGAGGGTCATTGTCACGGCTCAAGGTCGCGTGGCTGCTAGCGTGTCGATGAGACGGACGAGAGCGTTGCCACTTGTTTACAGATGCCGTTTTGCCCTCACCGGGACGTTTAGCCCCCTTCGTTGTCCTGGCAGACAGACAAGGACAATGTCGTCCCCCTATTGGACGGCATTTAACATCCGTTCGTCCCCTACGTCCATGACACTCGTTGTCCCGGCAGTGACACACAAGAAGAGTATTTATCGAAACACAAAAGGAATCTTGTTGTCCGTAATGAGCAACGGAGATTGAAGACTTGAGAAAACTTAAGATGCTAACTTTAGCAATCAATAAATTGATTGAAAAAAAAGTACGCCACAATACCACAAGAGAGAGCCAAAGCAATACAGTACTGGGATTTTGGTTTGTCCTAATATACTTACAGTGAAGAAAATAAGTATTTGAAGACCCTGATATTTTGCTATTTCTCCCACTTAGAAATCATGGAAGGGTCTGACATTTTCATCGTAGGTGCATGTCCACTGTGAGAGAGATAAACTAATAAGGAAAAATACAGAAATCACAATGCATGATTTTTTTAATGATTTATTTGTCTGATACAGCTGCAACTAAGTATTTGAACACCTGAGAAAATGAATGTTAATATCTGGTACAGTAGCCTTTGTTTGCTATTACAGAGGTCAAACGTTTCCTGTAGTTTTTCACCAGGTTTGCACACACTGCGGGAGGGATCTTGGCCCACTCCTCCACACAGATCTTCTCTTGATCAGTCAGATTTCTGGACTGTCGCTGAGAAACACGGAGTTCAAGTTCCCTCCAAAGATTTTTGATTAGGTTCGGATCTGGAGACTGGCTGGGCCATGCAAGAACCTTGATATGCTTCTTACGGAGCCACTCGTTTGTTTTCCTGGCTGTGAGCATCAGGTCGTCAAATGCTCTGACTGAGGGAAGGAGGTTGTGCTCAAAACCTCACAATACACGGCCCCAGTCATCTTCTCTTTAATGCAGTGCACTCGTCCTGTCCCAAGTGCAGAAAAACGCCACATGATGCTACCACCCCCATGCTTCAGAGTAAGGATGGTGTTTTTTGGATTGTATTCTTCATTCTTCTTCCTCCAAATGCGCTTAGTCGAATTATGACCCAGAAGTGTATTTTGCTCTCATCTGACCACAAAACCTTCTTCCATGACTCTTCTGTATCATCCAAAAGGTCATATGCAAACTTAAGGCGGGCCTTGACATGTGCTAGTTTAGGCAGGGGACCCTTTCTTGCCATGCATGATTTCAACAACAATAACCTTGGAAACGGTGGTCCCAGCTCTTTCCAGGTCATTGACCAACTCCTGTCGTGTAGTTTGGGGCTGATTCCTCAACTTTCTCACAATCATTGAGACCCCACGAGGTGATATCTTGCATGGAGCTCCACTCCGATTGAGGTTGACCGGCATGTTTAGCTTCTTCCATTTTCTAATGATTGCTCCAACAGTGGACCTCTTTGGTCTTCACCATAACATAAAATCATCGTCAGATGAGGACGCCGTAACCCGGGGTTCCACTGGATTATCGGATTTGTTATTCATGCCTCATAAGCTTTCACGCGGATCAAATAGAGATTTGTTTTTCATATTGTGCGCTTAAAAAGTAACTCAGATGGTAAAAACCTGATGGGGATACACCCACGTTCATCGTTTGGAAGCGTTTTTGCTGGCGCCATGCTTCAAAAGTTTTCCAAAATAAATGTTGCAAACGATTGAATCGGGTGTGTCCCTGGTTTGACTTTGAAGCCCAAATCTAAAGTGCAGAAGATTTTAATGGTGTTGTCCTTGCCAGGGGAGTGTGTTGTGTGTTTGCGTCAGCCGACAGTCACGCGGGCATGGCGCCACCGCAGGAAGCCGCAAAATAACCGAGCTGCTGCCGAAACGCGCTGCGCATCGCCGCACATGACGCCCAGTGACAGCTATGCAAATGATATATCTGAGAGGCAAATATGCTACGCTTCCGTTAGCTAGCAACAAAGCGTAGACGATTTTAGCCATGCGTGAGAATCGTGCTGGGATGGGGGAAAAGGCTCAGTGGTAATCAGATACCCAGAGGTGGGTAGTAATGCTGTACATTGACTCTGCTATATTTACTTGAGTAAAATCTGGGAAAGTTTGTACTTCTACGAATATTTTTAAATCCCTGTGCTTTGTAGTGTGCCCGCTTTGAGACTGGGAGGTCGCTGGTTCGCGCCTCGACCGAGACATACCTAATTGGTATAATGGCGGCGCCCTCTGGCTGCGGCTGCATCGACCCGCTACAACGGGTCAGGTGTATCGACATTTCGTTCTGTGTACATTGTTACAAAGAATGACAATACAAAGGAAATTATTATTATTATTATTTTACTTTTGTAAATTTGTAAAGAAAAAAACGTTACTTTTACACCGCTATATTAGGCAACATTGAAGTCATTACTTATAAATCCCCCCCACATAATCACGCGTCTGTCTGTCTCCGCTAAGGCGCATTTATTTTGATGCAGAACTGTGCCAGGCTCTACCATGTTTCAAACGTAGCAGCCTCGTCACGTGACCCTATTCAACTTCAGCGGGGGAAAATGTCGCTTAGCAATACCGACTATGTAAACATAAAAGGGGAGAAGCACCCCTGGCCTCACTTCAAAAGCATGTTGCCCTTAAAAAGGCTACAAAACACCAGCTACAATATTCAATGTATCCTTTGTTCGAGTTCACGGGCTAGCTTGTTGTTCTGCTTGCAAAGCCTGTTAAGATAAGTATTGGGGCTTTGAATCTGCTACTTAGTGCTTCATCTGCTTAATTTATTTAAAATATTTTTTACAATTTTTATTTTATTGTTTAAAGCACTTGAATTCACGTTCATTATTCTAATCCACTTTTAAATTAAATGTATTTTTTTTGCCGATTGGATGGACTTTGATAATTTGATGATCTGGTTGGTTGTTTAAAAATAAATAAATAAATAAATACAACGTTGCTACAGTTACTCAGTACTTGAGTCGTTTTTTCACCGAGTATTTTTGAACTTTTGTTCAAGTAAGTATTTGGATGACTAGTTTTACTTCTACTTGAGTAATATTATCCTGAAGTAACAGTACTTTTACTTGGGTAAAATGTTTGGCGACTCTACCTACCTCTGGTGGTACCTCACTTTACGAATTTAATTGGTTCCGGTGGTGACGTTGTATAATGAAACCGTTGTAAATGGAAACAGGTTTTTCCCTTGAATTTAATTGAAACAGGATTAAACCGTTCCAAGGTTATGAAATTCAACCAAAACCCTGTTAAATCACCAGTAACTGCCCTGCCTTTCTATTTCTCTTTGGATATCTTTCTTTCTTTCTTTCTTACTATTTCTCTTTTTATCTCTTTTGTTTCTCACATTCTCTCTCTCTCTTTCTTTGTCCCACCCTCTCTTTTTCTCTCCCTCTTATTTCTTTCTCTCTCATCTACTAGTCAGGCCCCCAAGAGAATGTTTGTTCTATCATGTGCCCCCCTGAGTTCAAATTAGGTGACACCCCTGTTCTATACCGATCTCCAGCGTGCTCAGAACTTTGATATTTTTGTTGTTTAATATCTGGTGCATCCATTCAATATGGTTGGTGTAAAGTGTAAATAAGAGGCGAGACGTTTCTTTTGAAATAAAAGTGGAATAAGAAAGCTAGATGCGCCTTTTTCGGCCACTTTTTACCACGGAGGAGGAAGTAGCCTAACTAATGAAGCCCATCTTCCATAAGTGAGTTAAACTTCAATTTATTTATCTTTATAGAGCATATTATTTTATGAAATGTTTACTTTTTAGTACAAAACAATACCGTTTACTTATACAAGCCTTAAACATACTTATTTAAACCTTAAACATCCAAAATATAGCACTGAAGCAACTTACGAAAAAAAAATCGATTTACAAACGATCGTCCGGAACCTATCTCGTTCGTAAGTAGGGCAGAATCGGTATTTCCGTCTTCCGGCTTGATAAAGTCCCAATCTTATATTTACGTTACTATGTGGAATAGGATGTGGTCCTTCGTTACAGCATTGTCCCCACCATACAACATCAATAATTCTTTTGAATGCCCCAAAACTGTTATGTACCTGATAAGTATCTAAGACACTTGTCTACCATTGATCTACATTATATAAGATTCCAAGACGTTATTTGCTGACCTCCCATCCACAATGCCTCATTCTCTCTTCGTTCAATTCAGAGTCTAATGTGCTTTGCAAGTTACAGCAGTACAATGATTTTTCTTTGTACAGTATTTATTCACGATGGGTCTTGAAGTGATGCTAAATGGAGAAGCAAAAACATGATGACCATGGAAACGAATCGAATCTTGAGATAAGAAATATGAAGAAGAACCAGGAAAAGAATATGGACATAATCAATCGACAATTGGGATATTTATTAAGATTTAAGAGGCGATTAAAGACAGAGTCATCTCCTCCGCCCTCTGCATCCACCCACTAACTCCACTCCACCAGCTCAAGTCACGCCAAAGGTAAAAAAATCCAAAATTTTTACTTTTCATGTACATTCATTTATAATCATGTTTAATCATATACACATATCGTTCGTATAAGTAGTACTTGCTATACAGTATATCATTACTAATGTTTCATCTCATCTCATCTAATCTCATCAGCAGTACCGCTTATCCTCATTAGGGTCGCGGGGGGGCTGGAGCCCATCCCAGCTATCTCCGGGCAGTGGGCAGGGGACACCCTCAACTGGTTGCCAGGGCACACAGGGACAGACAACTCATTCGCTTATTCACACCTAGGGACAATTTGGACCAGCCAATTCACCTGAAATGCATGTTTTTGGAACGTGGGAGGAAACCGGAGTGCCCGGAGGAAACCCACGCAAGCACGGGGAGAACAAACAAACTCCGCACAGGAAGTCTGGAGTGGGATTTGAACCCACGACAGGTTCCCATGACATGAACTGTGCCGCACAAGCGCTTACCACTGCGCCGCCGTGCTGCCCCTAATGTTTCATATCTATATACATTTTATTGTTTTTACCCATGGCATTAGCTATTTCACCTTACGATTCCCAACTCAGAACGCATCCCTATAGTCAACTGTACCCGTTTTTTGTTTATGTGTTGATTTTTTTTAATTATAAGACTTGATGTCCAAGTTGTAGAGTGGTTCACTTTTATTATCTGGATGCACGATTTCTGATCATATGATAAAAGGGACACTGGGGACAAAAGTGGCACCCAAAAAATATTACATTTGCAGTAGTTTTTTTGTTGAGTGGGCCAAATTCAAAAGCCACGGACTGTAGTTGCACGCCATTGCTTGTTTTTCAGTCATTTTCTATCTCATCAAACGTGTTTTTCATCATCGGTGGGATACGAGAGCACCGGGTTTACTTTACGTGGACGTTAACGTAAGAGGACATACACAGACACATCCACACATGCAGGTAGCGGATGATTAGAGGACAAAGAAGGCAGACAGCATGGAGGTTGTCCCCGCTGTTTCGCTGAAGAGGATTCTCAGCTTGACGAGATGATATAATGAGCTGTTATGTTCTGGCTGATGAGACGAGAGGAAAGGACAGACTGGAGGAGGACATGAGTGGAACATACACACACTTTCAAAAAAAGTCCCCAAAAACGCTTTTCAAGGAGGACAGTGAAGTAGCAACATAAGTGGTGATTATTTATTCCTTGAGTTTTGTCTGCAGGGGATTGTGGGAAAGAAGAAAGGTGGTCCGGGAGCACGGTTGGGAGTAACGCGTTACAAAGGAAATGCGTCCGCGGTAGCAAGTACTGTAACACGTTGTTAACGACATTGTGTAACTCAACTGTCATTCAAACATGGTGAGTTATTCGATGTTTTCCAAAAGCAAACATGGAGTATGTGATACGTTTGTTACGATTTGAGTGCAAAGGATTTCATGGGATGCCAGTTTCTATTTGGACTCACTGTTGGTTATGCATCGTTGTTGTTATCGACCAATCCTGTAGCTGTTCTTTGATTACCACACCCTTTAGGGCTAATCTGTTATTTTGTAAACCCCTAAGATTTTATAAAAAGAGGGTACTCGGAGCAGAGTTTTAGGAATGGATGGACTGTTTTTTATCTGAAATCACTTGCCCTGGTCCTCCCTGTAAATTCCTAATCCATTGATGTATTTTTGCTATATTTTGAGTGTCTCCTAAAGTTTAAACTTATGTCATATGTCTTCTTCCCCATTTTTTTCTCCTTCACAAAGTAACAGCCCTCAATCTGCCAGCAAGGGTGGACATGTTCATATCTACCTACAAAGTACAGTATGTCTCAAAAGTGAGTACACGTCTCACATTTCTGCAGATATTTCATTATAAAGTCTAATGGAACATCACTGAAGAAACATCTCTTTGACACAACAAACAGAAGTATGTAAGTATTGCTGGTCTGATGAGACAAATATCTATTTATTTAGCTCAGATGGTGTGAAGCATGTGTGGCGGCAACCAGGTGTGGAGTACAAACATGTTTGTGTTGTGCCTACAGTCAAGCATGGTGTTGAGAGTGTCATGGTTTGGGAGAGCATGAGTGCAACCAGAATTGGGGGGTTGCATTTCATGGAGGGACACACAAACTCAGGGATGTACTGTGAAATACTGAAGCAGAGAATGATCTCCAGAAACTGGGTCGCAGGGCAATTTTCCAGCCTGACAATGACCCCAAATACACTCGAACAAGGCTTTTCGAAATGTGCTAAGGGTTAAGGGAATGGACTAGCCCAGCAGGTATCCGGAACTAAATCCAATAGAACATCTTTGGGGCATCCTCAAGCAGAAGGTGGAGAAGCACAAGATCTTGAATCACCCCCCACCTCAGTTGTGTTGTCATGGAGGAGTGGAAGAACATTCCAGTGGCAATTTGTGAGGCTCTAGTGAAATCCATGGCCAGGAGGATTAAAGTGGTTCTGCAAAATCATGGTGGCCACACAAAATGTTGAACTTCAGGGACTTTTACTTAAGGGTGTATTCACCTTTGTTACCAGGGGTCTAGCTACTAACGGCTACATTTTGAGTTTTATGAGGGTAGAAATAAATTTACACTGCTATATAATCTTTACACAGACTACCTTTTATTGTCTCAAAGTGATGTTTCTTCAGTGTTGTTCAATTAAACATTATTACAGAAATGTGAGGGGTGTACTCACTTTTGTGACATACTGTACAACTGAATACAATTACAGTGGCGTATTCTCAAGCACAGAGTAAGAGAATGCTTACTTTCTCCTTGATATTCTCCCTACGGTATTCATTACATCAAACCGGTATCTACAGTTATGAAATAAAATACTGAAATAGGGCGGTCAGTTTATATGCGTATATTTGGTTGTGTCTCACCAGTAGTGAATTGTAGGCAGCGTGTGAGGACAGCGTATGGCTTATACAGGAGCAACAAAATTAACGGGGAAAACATGAGCACAGAATATACGGTAAAAGAGTGCTAAATTTGTTTTTTTTTTACTTGTAAAATTATATTTGCAATACAACATGCCTGGAGGGAAAAGAGACAAAGTCTTGGACATTACCTAAACTCTTCGAATGGTTTAAAGACCAGAAACAAAATGGATATGGAGTGTCTCGCCTGTGTTAGTTTGGCACCTCTCAAGATTGCACATTTGGTTATGTTGCCATTTTCAAGCAGTTTAAGGGGGTTGGCTTAAATGTGAGTATTTACCAGCAATGTCAAACATACAGCCCGCGGGCTGGACCTGGGTTGATTTAATCCAGCCCGCCTTAAATTTCCAATTAGGTAAAATCAAAAGTTATCATTTTTCTTAATAAATGCAAACCAAGTACTCTCTTTGGCCTCTAAAATTTAGTAGGCCGAGCCTAGTTGTTTGATCCGATGAACTCCAATCTTATTGGTCATGCTAAAACATTATTTTCGTATTTCTTTTTTGATTTATTTCTAACCAGTACAACATTTAAGGAAACATTAAATACTTTTCATAGGTCCCACTTACGTTTGTATAGTGTGGTGAGTTGGTTCAGGTTTAAAACTGCAATTCCTAAACTGGTAAAATAAGCCAGTTAACACATTCAATGCCAAACAGAAAATCATTTTTCCCCATTGTTTGTGAGTAAATGTGTTATACTTAGAAATATCCCTTAGCATCCATGATTATAATATGTAGAGTAGGCTACAGGAGGTAGAGCGCTCGTCTTGGGATCAAGGGATCCCAGTTCGAATCCTGGCTCGTCCGTGTTACATGTCGAAGTGTCCTTGGGTAAGACACTGAACCCCTAATACCCCCAATAAGCAGGTTAGCGTCTTACATGGCTGCAATACAAGGCTGCTATTGGGAAATGTGGAGCACATTGTAAAGCTCTTTGGGAAGTCATTGACTTGAAAAGCGCTATATAAATGCAGATCATTTCATCTCATCTCATTAGCTGCGCCGCTTGTCCTCAGTAGGGTCGCGGGTAGAGTAGGCTACTAAAGTAGGCAAAATCAAATAACATAAAGCATGCAAATCAAAACCTACGGTAAGCTAAAAATTTTAAGATGGCATTCTTTTACTGAACACGCATGAAAACAAAAAGTCTGGATCTGGCCCCAAAGTCAAACTGAGTTTGACATCCCTGGTATAACATAGGGAAATTTGTAGCTAGATAGTTACTTTCAAAATCATTCGCCACATGTAGGTGTCAGTAACGTAATTACTTTTGAAATGGAGTACCTAGAGACTGTAAAGCGCCCAGCACTGGCAAGGGATTGTGGGAAATGTGAAAAAGAAGAAAGGTGAGCCAGGAGGTGCGAAAGGTCTCCGTTGATGATTTGTACGCTCCATCGAGCAAAGCACGGAGGCGGAAAAAGCGACACGGTCTCTTCCTTCAACCCGTCTGACCCCAATCTTTATTTTGCACCGGGGTCCACCTGGCCTTGCCCACCACTGCAAACCCTGCCTCATTGTTACCGTCCTCTTTTTAAACGTAGAGTTGACTGGAAAATAAAAAAGGAGCGGGAGGTCCACCCACTGGCTTCAGATTTCTTTGCCAATTTGACCTCGAGTCCAGATGGAGAAGAACCGAAATCTCTCACAAAGGATTTTTAAAGTATGACTCAGAAGAATGAAACCATCGGAAAAACTTCATGTAGCAAATGCTTTGCTAAGCAAAAATATATATAATTTTCAATAAATTGAGAGCTTCTTTTTTGTACAGATTTCCGTGAAGGCCTCACAGGGGTTAGCAACCCAAAATGTTGAAAGAGTCATATTAGACCAACACCCAAAAAAGAAAAGAAAACAACTTTGGAGCCACAAAAAATCAAAAGCTTCAGATAAGCCTTATAAGTAAGGCAACATATACTGTACATATACTTATATTCATTGGAAAACGTTGAGAATCAATCAGTTCGAGTCATAACCATAATTGTCCATTATCAAACAATTTTGAAAAAGTGCCAATGAGCCACTAGGGAGGGCCAAATAGTTGCATGTGGCTACAGAGCTGCCTGTTTTCGACCACTGTCTTACCAGATTTATATGCAATATTAAAACAACAATTATTACTATATTACCATTATGTTATTACCAGGTTGTCTTCAATGATAAAAGTAGGGTACCTAGTCTTGAAATTGTGCCTGATTTTGTTATACTCCAGTACAGTAAATAAACTCAATCAACCATAAAAATCTCGCCAAACTCTTGGCCCACGGGCCAAGTGTGGCCTGCCAGTTCATTTTATGTGGCCCGCCAGACAATGCTCAGAAGCACGAGAGAAAAATTTAGCTGCATCGCATCAAACAACGACTTGCAGTTTAAAATAGGTCCACTGGATGTTGCCAAAGGCAGGTACCCCTCTAGTAAGATTTGTGGACTTCCATTGATCAACCAGAGAACAGCGAGGAAACCCAGGCTCATGTTATTTTACTTAAAATAAAAGTCACTGGTGCACAGTTTAAGACAATACAAAAATACAAAATTAAGTATGGAAGATTTAGCTCCTTTGTATAATCAACATGAAAACAAACAGCGTAGTTCCCATTTTCAGGTAAACATTTTCACAAACATGCATCTTTTTGTTACTGATTATTGTAAAATAACGTGCCATGTTATGACCTTGTTATTACTATGTTACTATGATGTTATTAGCAGGTTGTAATCATCAGTAGGGTTAAAATAGGCTCAATTGACCAATAAAACATCAGTGTTGTAAAATGCTACAGAAGGATTATTTACATACATAAATTATAGGCTAATTCAAAAAGAAGAAGAATTGATCATGTATTTCATGATACTAATTGTTGTTAATGATTTCTCATGCCAGATAGAAATCAAAGTTCCCAGAAAATCCCAATGGTGGGATTTTTTCAGAACTGGTCTGTGGCTACTCAGTTGTTCTTAGGGGGATACCTGGTGACCCTGAGACCCACTTTGGTGACCCCTATGTGCCTAATTATGTCAGTTCCCTCTAGGTGAGGCTCATGTTATGTCAGGGGTGTCAAACTCATTTTAACTCGGGGGCCACACTATAGAACAAACAGTAGATTAGAGAGAAAGAAAAAATGAGAAAAGGAAATGAGAGAAAGAGAGGGAGAGAAAATAGGGAGAGATGGACAAAGAAGGAGAGAAAGGGAGAAAGAGAGACAGAAAAGAGAAAGAAAGAAAATGTAAGGAACAAAAGAGATAAATAGAGAAACAGTGAGCGGGGAAAAGAGAAAGAAAGAAAGAAATCGAAAGAGAAATAGAACGAGAGAAAGAGAGAAGGGGAGAAAGAGAGAAGGGGTAGCAAGAGAGAGAGAGAAAAGAGACAGAAAGGGAAAAAAGGAACAAAGAAAGAGGAAAAGAAAGACAGAGAGAGAGAGTGAAAGAGAGAGAGGTAGAGAGTGAGAAAAAAAGGGAGGAGAGAGAGAGTGAGAGAAAGACAGAGGGAGAAATAAATACAATGTGAGAGGCACATGGCTTAGGCAACATCAAGTGGACATATTTCAACCTGGAGCTCGTTTTTCTCCTGCGCTTCCCTTAGCGTTGTCTCGCGGGCTGGATTTAATCTCTCAGCGGGCCTGATTCGGCCCTCGGGCCGCATCAATCCCTCAGCGGGCCTGATCCGGCCTCTAGGCCGCCTGTTTGACACCACTGTGTTATGTACAAACACGTTCCTCCACCTACAAGTAATTAAAATACAATGTAGACTTGTATGATAGTTCATGCAATTTTTCTTATTATTCAAACATATAAACATACAGTATATATATATTTTTTAAATGGCTGAAGGTTTTTTTTTTACCACAGGGCTGTGCAAAGAATACACACTGTCCCTTGAATTGTGTGATGTTATGTTTGTTACAACATGCTTGGAAATAAAAGAGTGCTAAAAATACTAAAATAAAACACTGTAGTAACAAAAATATGAGGAAAAAGGAGGACCCAACCTGGCACTAGAGGGCACTAGGACCCCATCCAGGACTAAGCAACAGGACCACTTAACCACATATCTTATCAGTCCTCTTGCCAAGATCTCAGCACTCAAGTCTGGAGAAGGTCATTCCGAAGCAAAAACTTCCTCCTCCTATCTGCGCCCATTAAAACGAAAGCGACCTTCATCTGAGGCGCGCTGCGTTCGAGCGCCGTCTTGTTTTTTCTCTTTTGTCTCATTCTTCTATTGTTACAACCGTCACCTGAGCCAGCTTTTGTCAACCAAATCAATAACACGCTATCAGCCCCCTGTTTTAACTCCCAAAAAGCGCCAAGTGGCTTATTTTGTAGGGAGCGTTCACAAAATTAGGGTTTTAATCAGCATTTAGGTTTCCAAAAGGGTTCAAGACAAGAGTTTGGGTTTGAAATTAGGGTTTTAAACTGAATTCAGGGTAGTCAAAAGGGTTAGAAATTAGGATTTGGACCTCAAATTATGGCTTTGAACTGAATTTAGGATTTCCCATTAAGGTTTAAAACTACGGTTGTGGACTCAAATTAGGGCTTTAAATTGTATTTAGGGTTTCCAAATGGATTTAAAACTAGGGTTTGAGCATCAAATTAGGGTTTCAAGCGAAATTAATGATTTTCAAAAAGGGTTTAATACTACGAATTGGCCCTATTATTAGAGTTTCAAACGGAATTTAGGGTTTCACACTAGGGTTTGAAACTACAGTTGCCTGGTCATCCTGGAAGGGAGATTACCTCACATGCTATCCCTTCTCAAGGTTTCTTCATTTTCCTCGTGTTGAAGTTTTTCCTTGCCCTCATGTAGGTTTTAGATCAGGGGATGGTGTCATAATAGTCTGTGGTTTGCAATAATCTGTATAGCCCTTTGGGACTCTTTATGATTGAGGGTTATACAAATAAACATGACTTGACTTGACTTGACTCAAACCAGGGTTTAAAATGTATCTAGGGTTTTCAAAAGGGGTTAAAACTAGGAATTGATTCTCAAAATAAATTTGGGCCTTTTCGTTGGTTCATAACTAAGGGTTGGGCCTCAATTTAGAAGTTTAAACTGAATTTAGGGTTTAAAACTAGGATTTGGGCTTCAAATGAGGGTTTTAGACAACATTTAGGGTTTCTGAAAAAGTTTAAAACTAGGATTTGGGCCTCAAATTAACGTATCATACCAAATTTTGTGTTTTCACTTTGGGATAACGTTAGTGCTTAGATTTAATTCAATGTAAACCAACGCGCGATGGTTTAGGTTTAGGGTTAATTTCGGCGCAAATTAGAGCGCAAGAGCCTTGTGGTTTTGCGACAACGGCTAATTAGCGGGCACAAAAGGAAGGTCACGGTGAAACGAAAAGGATACAAGTCTCTTCGGTGTAGGCTACAGGAGCTGTAGCGCCTGAGGTCATGTAGCTGGAGAAAGAAACCTCCAGGGTGTAGCAGTAGGACGTGTCGTCAAGGAGGCCGCCCAGGAAACGTCTGCCTGTGCCGGCCTTCACCACGTCGCGGTTGAAGGACGTGTTTGACTGAAAAGGGAGAAAATCACACATCAGGCAAGTTCAACTGTTTTTAAGTTAACATTTGAGTAAGTGGGCCAACATTAACAAATACTTAAGTTATCATGTTATTACTGTGTTATTACTATGTTATTACTAAATTGTAATTAAAAAGTAGGGATAAAATAGGCCCAGTCACCACTAAAATGTCTTTGAAATAATTTTTAAACAACGCAGTTAAAGACACTGATTATGTCAATTATTTATCATTGGAGTTAGAAATCAAATTTCTGAGGAAATCACAATGAGCTACTTTCAGGTCTGGTCCGCTGTTCTTAAGGTGTCCACAAGCACCAAAATGGTGACCCCTGATATAGAGTGTTGCTGAAGCTGGTGAGCGTATAGCAAAACAAGCTAACAGGTAGCTTCCTACCAATGCTATGCTAATATTAGCCTAAACAGGAAGCTTCTCCTGGTATTTTTTTCCCCATTTTAAGTAATATTCTTATTTTATTTTAAGATGTCTTAAAAAATAATGAAAATAGAAACTCATCAGGTATTATCTCATCATCATCTCATTAGTTGCACCGCTTATCCTCAGTAGGGCCGCGGGGGTGCTGGAGCCCATCCCAGCAATCATCGGACAGTGGGCAGGGGACACACTGAACTGGTTGCCAGCCAATCGCAGGGCACACAGGGACAGACAACTCGCTCGCTCATTCACACCTAGGGACAACAGGTATTATATTTCAAAATAATAAAAAATAATAAATATAATTAAAATAACAATCATTTGAAGTAAATATTTTCCTACTTTGGGAAACAATACAATACAAAGTCATTTAGTGTTAAATTTCAAAACAATAAAAAATGATAAACATAACTAAAATTATTCTCATTTTAAGCAATGGATGTTTCTTAAAATGTGTCTTGGGGCGGCAGTAGCTCAGGTAGAGGTAGAGCGCTCGTCTTGGGATCAAGAGATTGCAGTTCGGATCCTGGCTCCTCCGTGTTACATGTCGAAGTGTCCTTGGGTAAGACACTGAATCCCTAATGCCCCCAATAAGCAGGTTAGTGCCTTACATGGCTGCACGGCCGCTATTGGGAAATGTGAAGCAGATTGTAAAGCGCTTTGGGAAGTCATTAACTTGAAAAGTGCTATATAAATGCAGATCATTTCATAAAATAAATAATCAAATTTCACAAAGGAGTTTCTTTAAAGTAAGGACATAAAAATACATAAAACACAATTAATTAATTCTTACAAGACAATTCAGCTTTATTTTCTTATCTTAACATATTTTTTTAAATGAAAGTAAAAATGAAAAAAAAAAAAAGAAATACTGTAAAATTATCTGATATGGCAGGGGGCATATATTATGGCTCCTTTTATGTATTAGAAAACATTAAAATAAATCATAACATTTACAAATATTCAAAATGAAGAATGTATTTTTTTCTTTATTTTACACAAATGTTTGAAAAAAATAAGAAACAA
Source organism: Urocampus carinirostris (assembly GCF_059441175.1). Lineage (NCBI taxonomy): Eukaryota > Metazoa > Chordata > Actinopteri > Syngnathiformes > Syngnathidae > Urocampus > Urocampus carinirostris. Next base: position 5,391,869 of record NC_142360.1, read on the forward strand.
TATTTGGAACAATTAAAATAACAGTTTTGTAATTTGAACACATCCAATGTACAATATTTGCCCTATTGATGGAACTGTATTGTCTAATGCAAATGAAAACCAGTGCCAGAGACCACAGAGCAGCAAGATGCCAGACACACAGCAGTGACTTTTAGGTAAGGGATTCCACTATGTAAAATAAATACGAATTTCTAAATCTATGATTTTTTTAAATCAAAATAACATTGGTAGGATAGATAGTTCATGTAGGTGTGAATGAGCGAGTGAGTCTGTAGGTAGGTCTCGTAGTCTGTTTGGGAGGGCAGGATGATTCACGTTGCTCCAAACCGTTGTAGGTTCGCCAAACGCAAGCCCCCGCACAGGGCTTACTGTTGCTCGCTTTTGCACAATAGCAATAAGGGCCCTGTGGTTTTGTAAAGTGTGACATTCTTGTGTTTCCAAATCAAACTTCTTTAAAAAATCCCGATTAAAGAGATGTGTTGGTGGCAAGTTAAATTAAACTGGAATCAAACGATTGTTTGGTACAAGCTTTAGCTTCCGCAAATATGAGCCCATCCAAAACCGGGTCATCGCTTGACTTTTCGGGTTGTTGGGTGGGCCCACAGCGTTTTGGAAGTGGAGAGAGACATATTTGCTTCCCAGGAAAAGCTGGAGGTCAGGCACTCCTTTCCCCCCTTTTTCCTTTTTCTTTTTCATTGTACTCTTTTTATCCTTTCCCACTTTGAGCCCCAGACAAAGCGGTCCAGTTGTAACAGCACGTTTCTTTTGGGCATAAAAACTAAACTGATTGACAATAGCATTGGGAGGATGATCGCTTTGATGATTAGGACCTTCCCCTCTATTGTCAGTTTTCTTAGTGACCAAAAAACAAGTCTTTGCTTAACTTTCCTTGTCACGTCATCCCAGTTGGTCTCCCCTCCTCCATCCGCATTGAATTTTATCCCTAGGATTTTCTGGTCTGTCTTTAACACCGTCAGCGGGAGTCCTGCCTTTTCTGTCTCTTTCCACGTTCCATAAAACTTCACTTGTGATTTTTCTCTATTTAGCCTTGACCCAGACGCCCTCCCAAACAGGTCAGTCAAGTCAAGGGCTCTTCCAACAGATGCGCGGTCAGTACATAAAATATTAAAATCATCCATGTACAAAACACACTTGGTAATTGGTCCCCCACTTCCTGGGATATTGATCCCTTCGACAAATCTATCTTTTCTTAACATTTGTGCCAAAGGTTCAATGCAAAGAACATAGAGAAGGGGAGACATAGGGCAACCTTGACGTACACCGCAGTTGATCTCGATTGCTTCCGATAAATTCCCGTTAATCATGAATTTGCTGTAGATGTCTCGGTATAGCAGTCCCACCCACTTGATGTATTTTTGGGGAAAACCACATTTTTGCAATACCCTGAAGAGGTATTGATGCGAGACTCAATCAAAGGCTTTTTCAAAGTCTAGGTTTAGGACCGCTAGTCGCATGTTTCTGTCTTTCGCATAACAAATGGTGTCACGGATCAGCATGAGACTGTCGCTGATCTTCCTTCCCACGATGGCACAGGTTTGGTCTGGATCAACAAAGTCTCCCAAGACTACAGACATTCGTGTTGCTAGAAGCTTGCTGAAAATTTTACAGTCCACGTTTAAAAGCGTTATGGGTCGCCAGTTTTTTAAGTCAATTTTGTCTCCTTTTTTGTGCAATAGAGTAACTATCCCTATTCTGAAACTGTCTGGCATATTGTCTCGACTGGAAAATTCGTTAAAAACAGTAATCAGATCTGGTGCTAAATTATCCCCAAAAGTCCGGTAAAATTCGAGGTTGAGTCCGTCCTCCCCGGGTGATTTGCCTTTTTTCATAGTCATATGCAATCATTCAGTTGGTCTTGGGTAAAGTCCGATGGTAAAAAGGGGTCTTGACGCACTGATCTTGAAATATGATCTAATACATGCCCCATTTCATTCTCATGTGTTTCTTTCTTTTCAAATAATTTTTTGTAGTAGTCTTCGACTAATTTGGTTATTTCGCTACTTTCCATTGTTATTTGCCCGTTTTCGTTTTGAAGTTTAAAAAGCCCCTTATTTTTGCTCATAATTTTTTTTTAAAAATAGCGTGTACATTTTTCCCCTTCTTCTATTTCTCTTTCTCTGCTTCTTATTATGATGCCTTTGCTCTTTATTTCCGCCAAAGCGTTTAGTTCTTGTTTGGTCTCTTTGATTTCATCATTAAAGTCCATCCCCTTTTCTGTTAGGATGAAATAGCGTTGGTAGCTAGCTTGCTAACCACAGCAAGCAACATAGCTGAACAGATATATGGATGGATGGAGTTTCAATCTTGGTCAAAACTAGCTAAATTAAGGTAGTTAGCATGCTAACCATAGATGGCAAGAAAGCTAAGCTGATACATGGACGGCAGTAGCTCAGGAGGTAGAGCGATCGTTTTAGGATTAAGGGATCCCAGTTCGAATCCCGGCTTGTCCGTGTTACATGTCGAAGTGTCCTTGGGTAAGACATTGAACCCCCAATTACCCCCAATAAGCAGGTTAGCGCCTTACATGGCTGCACAGATCACGGCCGCTATTGGGAAATGTGAAGCACAATGTAAAGCGCTTTGGGAAGTCATTGACTTGAAAAGCGCTATATAAATGCAGATCATTTCATTTCATTTCAACTGGCTAGTGAGAGTTTCAATCTAGCTAAATTGATGCAGTTAGCTTGCTAATCACAGATAGCAAAACAGCTAAGCAGATTTACGGATAACTGGATGGATAGATGGATGTAGGGAGCTTCAAGCGATCACGAAAGCTAGCTAAATGGAGGTAGGTAGCTTGTGTTGGATTATTAAAATGTGTCAATGAGTATGTTGTCACAGTCGCATGAGTTTTCAGCTATATTAGTTTTATCATTTAATCAGCAGCACATCATATTTATCCACATATTTAAATGAAGTATTTATGTGCTGTATTCATAAGAATGTATTATTTCATATCAGTATTTTCTCAGCAATGGTCTTCCGATATGTCAGCCTTATTTTATAATACAACCTTCAAAATCCAGCCGTGTGAAGTTTTAACAAAAGTCTCTTATTCATTGAGAGCCTTTCTTTTGGCTTGTAATGCGAGTTCCCAGAAGTACCTTTTAGAGTTTCATGTTTCATTTTGCAAATCCACACCCTTCCCCTATAAGACACGGGAGAAACATCTAGCATGCATTTTGGGTGAACGCTCTCCTGATTTAATTCGTCCAAAGTACCCGGTTTTATTTGTTTTGTTACTTTGTAATAGAATTCCTCAACTGAACTGCTATCGTCAGCCATATTTTTTTTTCTTCGTCCAAATCCCAGGAGATGAACATGCGGCAAAACAGGGATTATCTGCCCCAACATTCGCTAACCGCAGCTAGATGGATAGGTAAACAGGTACATGGAAGAATAGATTGATGGTTAGATGGATAGATGGAAGTTCAGGCTACCTAAAAAGCTAACCAAATTGAGCTAGCTCGCCAGCCAAACACAGCTAGAAACAAAACTAGAAAAATTGAGGTAACTAGCTTAGTAGCCCAAAATAGCTGATAGCTAAACAGATACTGTACAGCCCTGCGACTGGCTGGCAACCAGTTCAGGGTGTCCCCTGCCCACTGCCCGAAGATAGCTGGGATGGGTTCCAGCACCCCCGACCCTACTGAGGATAAGCGGTGCAGAAATGGATGGATGGATGATAGAAAAGTGAAACAAATCACCTAGTCTTGAAATTGTGCCAGATTTTGTTATACTCCAGTACAGTAAGTGGCAGTATAGGCAACAATAAATTTTCAATAGAAAAGACACAACCGTCACATTCTGGTTCTATAAATACAGCCACCCAGTAAAAAAATACCCATTATGAAATATAAATGAACCCCCCAAAAAATCCATTTGGTTTTTGCCGTAAGCTCAACTCTGCAATGTTGACGGTGTCTTGGGAAGCAAAACCGTTAGCGCTAACTGTCACTCGGTTGCAGTAGCTTTGCTCAAACGCAAACCTGCTCCCACCACTGGGAATTTGCTGTGATTGTGTTGTGCTGCTGCAGCAGTGCATTGTAGGTTGTGCTGAATAGGCACGGGGACCAAAGTGGAAGTGGGAGATGACCCCCGGGCCAGATGTCCCTCTAGCAATATATGACCTGGCTCACTTTGCCACTTTTGCAAAGACAATTCCTGCAAACGTCTTTGGAAAGTATTGAAACAAAGTAGGAAACAAAACAAACGCCACGGGCAAGTTTTCCATCAATTGTAACTGATCTATACCCAGGAATATGTTTCTTATGCCAGTCCCTAGCCAAATTAAAGCTACATTTTCATAGATTACTTTAATGGAAATATAAAACAATTGAATTGAGCTGAATAGTGTGCCCTTGAAAATTATACACTACAAAACCCTGAAGGATAACACTTGACATAATTCAGAAGCCTACTTCCAGATGTTTTTAAAATCAAGTAATGTTTATTTGTGACACCCTTAATCACAAGGAGTTTTAAAGGAATGTACAGATTACAGACTATTATTAGAACATCACCTGATCCAAAACCTACAGGAGGGCAAGGAAAAACTCAAAACCTCAACATAAGGGAACCGAAGAAACCCTGAGAAGGGACCGCACATGAGGTAATCCCCCTTTCAGGATGACCAGGCTGCAATGGATGTTGCAATACACAGACATTGTCAACATGAAATATAGGTATTTTATAAGCTCGATAGTATAAGTGTGTTTTAAGCCTAGATTTAAACAGTGAGCTAGGATGAATTTCAGCCACCGACAACAAAAGACTGAACAAATTGGAAACACCCGGACCGTCTGAAAAGAGCCACTAGCTGGAGTTGGTCGGAGTAACTGGCTAGTGAGAGACACTATCAAAAATAACAGTTAACCAAGTCACAGATATCAGCAGTGAAAGGCAAGGGACAGTAAAGGACAAAGCAAGCTTTATTAAGCTGAGCAGATAAGAAAAGTGGCCTGCTGCGAGCTATAGCCTGCAGCCAAGTGGCTAACATTAGTGTTTGGAGAAGGAAACAGTGGACAAAAATTGGAAGACAAAACAGGATCAGCTCTTTACAACAATAGCAGCTAGGGGCAAACAGTAGCCTTTAGCTAAGTGGCAAACATAAATAGCTAGAGAAGGAAACATTGGAAAAAAGCTAACACAAGCCTAATTTACCAAACTTCACAACGCTTGCTCATGGTTTGTTGACTTCCTAGAGTAAGGACCAAAAACTTTGGTGAAGCAGCATTCAGCCACCTTGGTCCTCATCTATGGAACAATCTGGCGGAAGACATCAGGTCTGTGGGGATCATTGAAAGTTGTAGGAGGAGGCTCAAGACGCACTTTGTTAATATGGCTTTTATGAAATGAAATGAAATGTTTATTGAATATATTGTTGGATACATTAATCAAAACATGACACAAAAAAAACCCAAAAAAAAACCTAATGCTGAGAGTGAGCATGGCCAAATATGGTCACCTTACGCCCCCTCCCCTAAGGAATTTTGACAGATCTGTTTCTGCCAACCTTTGCTTAAAGGTTTGCACCGTATTTGCACTAATAACCCGGTCAGGCAAAAAATTCCAAATTTTTGGTATCCTGAAAGAAATAAAGTTTCCATGCAAGTTGCTGGTAGGTCTAGGCACCCGTAACTTATATCTGTGACCACGTAAACCATCAACACGACAGAACTCAAAAATTGATCAGAAGGCACATCGATCATTCCATGCAGTACTTTGAACACAATAATTAAATCAAATCGAATTCTACGGAGCTCCAAAAAGTCCAAGTTCAGTCTTTGTAGTCTTTTCGGATATGACAAGCTGTGCATCCAGGGTATCCGCTTCGTATACCGTCGTTGAACTCCTTCCAGTAGGTTAATGTCCTTGAGTAAGTAAGGGTTCCACACAACGCTGTTATATTCTAACCCGGGTCTAACATAAACGCAAAACATTTGAACTAAGAATGCTGGGTTCTTGTTGTAAAAGTTTCTGTAAATGTTTGATGCTATGTTATTGGCTTTGTTGGTAATTTTGGCGATATGCGTGATAAACTTTAAATTTGAAGTAAGAGTGACACCCAGATCCTTATGTTCAGTAACAACATGCAAATCATGATCATTAATGTTATACAGCGGAACAGAACCATGTAAAAACGACTGTGCTAAGCATTTATGAGATGACAATTGCAGTTGCCACTTTTCGGACCAAAGAAAAACTGATTTAATGTCATTTTGGAGAGAATCAATTGTTCCTGTAACCTGGGTTTTTGGTAAGAAAGCCGACAGTTTAGCATCATCGGCAAAAATTGAGATGTCACTACTTTGAAAGGCCTCAGGTAGGTCGTTCACAAAAAACAGAAATAATAATGGTCCTAGTACTGAGCCCTGCGGTACCCCACTACAAACTTCCGACCACGCTGAAAGAACATCATCAATTTTTACGCATTGTTTACGATTTGACAAATATGCTGTTATCCATTCAAGCAGTTTTCCACTAATACCATAGCATTTCAGTTTTTGTAAAAGCTTGTTATGAGACACTTTATCAAAAGCCTTGCAAAAGTCTAAGTAAACAACATGACCAGCCATATTGTGAACAAAAAACATACTGGTAATATTATTCAAATGAGCTATTAAGTTAGTCATGGTAGAATGTCCGGACCTAAACCCATGTTGTTTAAACGTAAAAAGATTGTGCTCCTGTATAAATTTCCATATGGCATCTGAGATAATTTTCTCAAACACTTTACAGACGCAGCTAGTCAAGCTAACTGGTCTATAGTTGGCTGCACTTGTTGTGCTCCCCCCTTTAAAAATCGGTATGACAATAGCACTAAGCCAGTCCTCAGGCAGCTGTGAATCCTTGTCAGGTTTAACCCAACAGATGTACAAAACCTATATACAAAAAAGACACAGAGAATTGTGAGTACAACTTACTTGCAAGTGAGAAATATCCATATTCTACCCATTGGCAGTCTACTGGATACTCTGAAAATGTATATTTCGTCCTTGCCTTTTATTGTATTAGGAACGCCCTAATTTACATGTTTCTCTGCTAAAGGGAAGGGGAGTGACAGAAAACAGTTTCAGATCTGTTTTCACAAAAACATCTTATTGTATCAACACCTGTTTAAACTTACAACAACGTTTATTTATAGCAAACAAAAACTAGGTGGGCCTGCGGTCAGACAGGTTCCTTATCTGGCCGCAAATAAGGTGTTATCCTGTTTCCTCCTTCTTCAAACACAAGCAAGAAAGGCGCATTGTATGCAAAGAAGCTTGTGCAATAGTAGAATAACATCTTTAGAGTTTAAATCCATCATTTCCCTCCTGTTTATTCACTTTGCACTATTTCTCTTTGTCATCCAATAACTTCTTCTCTCGATTTTCAGTTACAGAATCATGTTATAGTACTCATGTTACACTTAGAGGTTAAACTTTGTCGTCTGATTCACCGTAGTCAAAAACTTCTGAAAAAGATCTGGAAAATGTAAGGAAGTGGCATTTGCCAGCTCAAAAAGGTCCCGGCGACGACGATCTTGAGGTCTTTGCAAAAAAATGGCGTTGTGAAGGAAGTTCTCAAAGTGCTTGAGAAAGACGCGGTCATCCTTCTCCCGGTCCTTCTCCTCTGGGGTCTTTGGGCAAACGCAGCAAGGACCCTTCTTGGCCCCGGACAATTCCGACTTGGTGGGCTTGCTGATCTCCTCCATGTCGCTAAATCCCGTGGCAGCGATCCGGATCGGGATCTTCAGCTCTTTGGAGTAGTAATTGTGCAGGTATAGTTCTCGGTCTTCTGGCTGCCGCTGCCATCTGACGAGGTAGTAGGTTAGGTTGCCGTTGGGAAAAAGAGGCGGCGACCATTTGACCAGCAGCTTCGTGGATGAATTTGCGTAGGCACGGGGTTCTTTGGGCACGGTCGGCAATGACGGACGAGTTCGAATTCAAATAATGTCACTCTTTGCACCAGGAATGTGCTTGTCCTCCACCCTAGGGTAATGGCCTTGACAAAAATGGCATACTGGGTCCAGGGTTTGAGGTGGAGAATGGCGACTTTGGGGTCCGTATTATTATCCTTCGGAAGATCCACGTCCACCATGTGCCAGCTGTTGGAACTGCAGCCGTCCTAGCCGTCGAATTCGGTGATGTTCTTGAGAAGGGGCCTCCTTGTAGTAGACCATAAAGCTGATAGGGCCTTTGTAATCCCGTGGATGGTAGCGCTCCCACATCAGGCGGATGGCATAGCTGGACGTGCTGTTGGACAAAATCCTGAGGACGTGGCTCACACAACTGGCTCTTTCGCCGTTATTGCGAAAGTCGCCTTCCTGGGCCTTTTCCGTGACGCTGGTTTTCTCCCACATGGTGTGGATCTCGGACATGCAGAGTTTGGGATTGAGGCGGAAGAAGAGGCGTCCCGCACGGATGGTTAGGTTGTGCTGAGTCCAGTCCCAGAGGTTGTGAAGGTGCTGGATGTTGATGTCCAGATTGCCGGCGATGACGGTGCAGTCCTTGAGGGACTGAGCGGCGTTCACCGAGTCGATGACGGAGGTGGAGCAGATTTTGTCGCATAGGCCGTTGCAGGCGCTGCACAGCATCCGATTACTCTCGTTGGTGCGGACCCGGAGGGGCAGTCGGGCATGCACTCGCCCTCGTGGATGACGAAGTGAACGTCGCTGGGCAGGTGAACTTGTGAGCAAAGGTCCATGGTGATGCAGCGCCAGCCCTCGAACTTGAAAGTGCCGGGCGGGCAGTCGGGCACGCAGCGGCCTTCGTGGTAATAATGCAGGCAGGCGGCGCATGCCGTGTCGCTGTTTGCGTGCGTGCAGCTGCCCAGACATTCGCGGTGGCAGCATTCGCCTTTTTCGGTGCAGGCGTGCTTGCAACGGCTGGGACACATTAATCGTTGTCCATTCGCAGCAGCTCCACCAGGATGGAAAGTCTTTTTCCTACCACACTGCAGCACGGTTGTATGCCGCAAACTTCCAGTGAGAGGTTTTGAAGTGACCCTGCAGCGCCCTCCAGAGTTGCAGGGTTGGAGCTCTCAGCAAGGAGTGTCAAATATGGCTTCACCACTGCCGGGTGCAAAAGCATCTCAGCGCCCGTGGGGTTCTTGGAGAAACCTGGGGAACGCCATCCCAGTTGTCTTCCTGAGAGTCCTTTTACTTTTTCTTATTCTCTTTTGCACATTAAGGTTTTCTTCAAATAACAATAAAAACGTTGCTATAATTGCTACTACCAATTCGCCTACCGCTACCAATCTACCTGTTAGCATTCTACCTGCAGATCTGCAATTCCTCCTAACACTTCCAGAGTTGTGGACAATCTTCACTGGTTTGAGACGACTGCAAACTATAATTGCAGCCCCCTTTGTAGCCAGACTTCCTCTGAAAGTTTTGTTGAGGAATAACAGCTCTCCAGTAGTTACCACAGTGCTATTACAATGACGCAACTAAGAACAATCAAAGCGTATGCTAAAATAGAAACATTGAAACAGTTATTTTACTCATGCTTAATTACTTTCTTACAGTGTGTCAAATGAGCTCATGTGTTTTTCTGCAATCTTTACTGCTTTTTATCAGAACCCAATCACCTGGTTCAACTAATTGGCTTTCCTATGGAGACATAAAAAGTGTATCATCGTTATCATTACGATCCGCCAGTTGCTTCTGGTGCTGCAATATTTTTCTCATGTAATCAACCAGAGTACTTTCATCATCAGTTTCCCACATATTTTTAAATAATGGTAATTCACCAAATATTACTTCATATGGTGTTAGCACATTTGTACTGGTGATGTTAATATACAGTTTTACTAATTCTAGACATTTAGTCCATGGTCTTTTGGTTTCTTCCATACACTTCCTAAGTCTGTTTTTTTATAGTTCCATTCTTTTTTTTTTTCTACCAACCCTGCACTTTGTGGGTGATAAGCACAGTGATCTTTTAGGTCTATATGTATTGCTTATTTTAGTTAATTTTTTTGATTTACAAAATGTGAACCATTATCACTATAGATCTTTTCTGGAATCCCATAACATGGAATTATGTCTTGGCATAATGCTTTAGCTACTGTTAGCGCATCTGGGTGTTTTGTAGGAAAAAGCTCTATCGATTTTGAGAATGAACCTATTATCATTAAACATAACTTTTTCCCTTCACTATTGTTAAGTTCTATAAAGTCCATAAAAGGTGATTAATTACAGTTCTCTATCTTTGGAAACTGTCCTCTCTTTGGTCTTAGATTACCCTGAGCATTGTGCTTTGCACATATCAAACATGTTCTACAATTTTTTTATTTTATTATTATTATTATTTTTTTTTTAATAGGAGTTAAAACCATAGGTTTATCAATATCTGGTTTATCAATCCTACTATCCCTCCTGTTGAGACATATCTTCCCTTGTCTCAATATTTCTGCCCATTTGTATAGATTTTTTTTAGTAGGATTGGTTTATCTTCTTGTCATTTACAGATTCAATCTTTTAGGTGTGCTCCTTTTCTTTTCCAGAGTTCTTGCTCTGGTTTAGGCGATTGTTGTTGCATTTCTTGTAGTATTTTGTTTTTTAAGGCATTTTCTGTTAGACTTAGAACTGTTATTTTTCGTTGTGCAGCTTGTTTTGCTATTTTATCTGCAAATGCATTGCCCTTTGAAACTGGGTTTGTTTCTGGTGTGTGGGCCACACATTTACATATAGCTAACTGTTTTGGCAGCTGCACTGCTTGTAATAGTTCTGTTAGCAGTTTTGCATGTGTCACTGGTTTTCCTGTTGATGTTATCATACCTCTATTTTTCCAGTGTTGTGCAAACGTGTGAGTTGTTGCATAGGCATACTGGCTATCTGTGTATATTGTTCCTATCTTATCTTTCAGAAGTTTGCAGGATTCTGAAAGGATCACTAATTCTGCAGCTTGAGCTGAACAATGTTGAGTTAATGCTTCTGCCTTTAATACTTTATCATGTGTTACTACAGCATAGCCTGTCCTCCTTTTTCCTGTTTCATCTTTCTTTCCTACGAAACAATACCTTCTCTGTTATTTTAGCCTCTTTTTCTTTTTGTTCAGGTTCTGTTTCCTTTTTTCTTTTAGTTAAATGGAAACATTATTATTATTTTTTTTTCCCATGCAAATATAAATTTTTTTAAAAATTTTCATGATCTGTCTCAAGATAATTAATCTGCTATTTTTAAATATCTATGATCCTACCTATTCAGGCTCAATCAGTTTCTCGTTATCTTTTAAAAACACTCCTTCCATAGAAATTGTTTCTTTTTAACTATAAGTCAGCATTGGTTACGTATTTATTAATCATTTGTTAATTGTAACATGCTTATACTTAAAAATTAAGCGTGGCTTATTTCACCTTCTCTTGAAAGACTTTTTATCAGTTGTCCTCCTAGGGGATCTTGTCTTTGGCGCTAAACTTATCAAAATTCCAAACTATCACACTGCCTAAACATCAAAAATCTCAAAAATGCCAAATGGAACTCAACGTCAAATCTTTTTTAATTGTAATTTCCTCTCTCTTCAATCATAATCAACTATCTTTTCTCATTGATTCAATATAAAACAACATATACTTGTCACTAATAAATTGCCTTATCAACTCGCATTGTATTATATTATATTATTATCATAATCTTCGGTTTGCAATAGTCTTTTCTCTTTGCAGCCCCTTAATATCCTTAGAGATTAAGAGCTATACAAATAAACATGACCTTATCTGAATTAATACTTAATACTGTGTGTCTTTTTTTTTCCTTTTAAAAACAAAGCACATTTCATTTAGAGATTAAAACAGAAAATTTAATTTCCAATCTCAATATTTCTTTTTCTGTGTTAATACGTCGTTATTTTCAAACTCATTTCAAAATTTTGATTATTTGAAATGACTCAGATTTCCTGCTTTTAGTATGCAATATTATTTTTCTTTCCCTGGTTCTACTAATATGTCATCTACACAAGTTAATAGTTCGCTCTTATTTAGAGGCTCGAAACTAACTTGAGAGTAAATTCTTGGACTTTCACAATACCCTTGAGGTGTAGGTATATATTTTCCCTTTAAACGTAAATGCAAACCAAAATTGATTGTCTTTATGCATTGGTACTGAGAAGAATTATTGCTTATATATACCACTGTGAAATACTTTGCCTTTGGTTTCAGAGAGTTCAATAGCGTGTGTGGATCTGCCACACAGGGACCTTTGGATCACTGTATTATTTACTGCTATCAAACCCTGAACAATTGTCCATCATGTTGATGGGGGTGCCTCATTTACAGGAAATATCGGTGTGTTTACGGGTGACTCAGCGTATTCTACTAGTACTCCCACCTTCTTTAAATCTTCTATTACTGGTTCTATTCCTTCCATTGCATCTGGTTTTAAAGAATATTGTTTTATTCTGGGCCGATGTTCTGTTTTGGGTCTTATTATTATAGTTTGTGCTACTTTTACTAGTCCTACATCTGTGGGTCCCTGGGACCATAGTTTATTAGGAATTTGTTTTAATAGCTCCTGCTGTTCCTTAGCAAAGTAAATGTGTCATTCCTTCTTTTTTTTTCAGATGTACTCCTGAGTTTACTATTATAGTCCAGAATAATGACTTTCTGGATAGTCCAGTATAATCGCTGAACCATGTGTTAAGACCCAATACCGTACATTTTCTCCTCTGTAATATTATTTGTGTATAAATATTGTGGTATTTCTTTCTTCTTCTTCTAAAGCAAAACAACATATTATGTCCATGCTTATTAGCATTTAATTAGATATTCATCCCCTTGCAATATTTTTTTATATTTGTAGCTTTTCTATAAAAGTAATGTTATAAATGGTAAATGGTCTGCATTTATACAGCGCTTTTCAAATCAACGAAGACCTCCAAAAGCACTCTATAGTGTGCTTTCAGTCATCTAGACTTAACACAATTCAATGTTGAAAAAGTTATTTGTCCCAATCTATGGTATTACGGTTAGTCTCACTTAATTTTCAACCAATTATCTTTTTTGATATTTAATTAACTTTCCCATTTATGTTTCTCTTTCTTTTTTCTATGCTCATTTTCTTAATATTTATTTTCTTTTCCCTTTATACCTTCTTTTACTTACTCTTATCTTTCTGTATTTGTAACTTCCCTACCTGTTCTGCCAACAATCCATTCTCAACATAACATTCCTTCCTTACACGCCCTCTCACAATAGCTTTTTAGCTCACCTGTTTAATGCGAAAATGACGTTTAATCATCTCACTTAATTTTGTTTTTTTTTTCCTTCAAACCAATTAAATCTACCATTTTACCTTTACTTATTTAATGTGAAAATCACATATATTGATGTGCAACAAGTTATATTACTCATTTGTATTCCACTCAATACATTTTTCCTCCATATTCATTGAACACTTTTTCAATACTTTTGTATAAAAATGCCTTTATCTCAAATTAATTTATTCCAATTCACTTAAATAGATTTTTTCCTAGTCTTCCCAGTCCTTATTTTACCAATTTTTGTACTCAAAACAGGAATATCTTATCTTTTTCTGTATTATTTTGTCATTATCTTGAATTAACGCATCTAAAATAACTCACTCATTTTTTTTTTCCTAAATTTCTCAGTTTTTAATTTATCGATTTTCAACTAAAAAATTCGGACCGCAAGAAAAAAAATCTCCAGAACCATCTGTGGCCCCCGGTGCCTGTGTTAAACACCCTTATGGCGAACACCTATTCCTCAAAAAAAAAAATTACTTTTTCCAACTCCTTTAATTTGTTCTATCAATTCTTCTTAAAAATTACTCTTTAAACAATCTCAGCTCTTTTGAAAACGTACTTTTTTTTAGCGTTTAGCTTTCTTTTTGACAAGTAAGACAGACAAACATATAACATAAGACATACACAGGGCCCAAACAATCAAACATCTAATAAATTTAACAAAATTTGGTGATTTAGGTTTCTTATTTTCTCTCTATACAGTATGCTTTCTAAGTTTAAAACCTGTTCTTCAAATTTCTCATGGCGAGTTTTGAAAAGATATTTTTCCTCTTCCTCATTTTCATCCCCTAGCTTGATCTCTATCTCAAATTTCACTTCAGGCTTTGGTCCCGGCTCCGGGCCCAGTCATGCACTCTAATGGTCTTGTGGGGAAGGGTTGCTTCTACAATTTATAGCAATATGCCCTTCCTTCCCACAAGACCAACAGGTTCTAGGTTTATTGCTTGCACGTGATCCAAAACCTCTGCCTCTACCTCTAGATTGTTGAAAGAACACTGTGGTTCCTTCATCTTCTTGGTAGAAAATTGTTGATGGCTTCTTCTCCCCTTTCTTACTTTTGATCACTTTCTCAGCATGGAGGGCATGATTTATGTATTCTGCAAGTGTTCCTCCATTCATGCTTATATAGTGGCGATTTAACCATCCACTAATCTCTGGTAAGGAGCCTGAGTGCAATGCATTTTTTAATTGTTGTTTATAGGGGCCCTCGTCAGCTCCATCACCAGGTTCTAACCCACTATGTGCCCTAAACACCTTTTCCATTCTTACTCTGTATTCATCAAATGGCTCATCTGGTTTTTGTTTACATCTCCCTATTTCAGTGTAATTTGCTCTTTTCCTGTATTTAGTTCTGATTTTTTCTAGGAGAGGGGTCACCTGTTGTGTCAATTGTTTAGATTCGGGTGCAAGTATCACGGGACGGTTAGCGTCATTAGTTGGAGAGTATGCTACCTTTACGTGGAACCAATCTGGCCCTAATTGTGTCATCCAAACTTGCTGTACTTCCATTCCGTTTAGATGATAAGATCGCCTTAGATTTTCTATCTGCGTTATGCATTCCCCTACATCCTCTCTCTCCTGTCTTGCTATTTTTATCCAGACTTGTGTCTGTTCATAACCTTCTTTTCTCATCTTATTATTTTTCTGTTTGTATTTGTTTCTTATTTTTTGTTGCAGTTCTCTAATGCCTGCTGTGGACAACTTCCCATTAAAGTTATATTGTTTTATCCAGTAACATAGGGGTTCTATTGCTGAGGAATCTTCCTTTTCAATAACTTTCCAGTCTTTGCACGAAAAATCTTCTAAAAGCTTCTGTTTTGCTTTACTTTGCCCCTTTCCCATTTTTAGAACTAAATTTGGACTCAGTGGTTTTTAATACCTAGTGTATTCTAACACTGAGTTTCTTTTTCAACAGGATGGTGATAAATAACCTTTTGTGGTAAAATTCACTTCAACCTATGCAGGTGGAATTTTCTTGCATACAGGCATCCACAAAGGCTCACCATTTATTCCCTGTTGCTTTGGTATAAAATACAATTACCTAGTGGTAATAGTATTTTCTTTCACACTCACTTTCACTCTTTTTGAAGAACAAAGAACTTCCCTTGAGTTCTTTTTAAACAGAGAGGAACCCTTGCCCTTTTACTTAGAGGAACCCTTGCCCTCTTTACTTAAAGAACTTCCCTTGAGTTCTTTTTTGAAACGGAGAGGAACCCCTTTCCCTCTTACTTAAGACTGTGTCTTAAGTCTTACTGGCCACGTTTCTCTTTTACCTAATAGTGCCTAGGATTGTTAGGATTTATTTTCTTAACTCTGTTTTGAATTCTTCACACTCATACCCTTTTACTTTAGTCACATGCATTCCTTTTTAAAATAAAAGTTTTACTCACAATTCTCTTAGTCCTTGGACTTTCCGTCAACCTTCGGATCCCAACTTGTAAGGAAAAGGACCAGTCCCGAAAAGGGTCTTAATGCTGTGGCCACAGACTTGCCTGGATCTTTACTCACACGCTGGGATCGTCAGGTATGTTGGAATCCGGCTCTCGAAGGACCAAATAAATGTCAGGTTTAACCCAACAGATGTACAAAACCTATATACAAAAAAGACACAGAGAATTGTGAGTACAACTTACTTGCAAGTGAGAAATATCCATATTCTACCCATTGGCAGTCTACTGGATACTCTGAAAATGTATATTTCGTCCTTGCCTTTTATTGTATTAGGAACGCCCTAATTTACATGTTTCTCTGCTAAAGGGAAGGGGAGTGACAGAAAACAGTTTCAGATCTGTTTTCACAAAAACATCTTATTGTATCAACACCTGTTTAAACTTACAACAACGTTTATTTATAGCAAACAAAAACTAGGTGGGCCTGCGGTCAGACAGGTTCCTTATCTGGCCGCAAATAAGGTGTTATCCTGTTTCCTCCTTCTTCAAACACAAGCAAGAAAGGCGCATTGTATGCAAAGAAGCTTGTGCAATAGTAGAATAACATCTTTAGAGTTTAAATCCATCAATCCTCAAAAGATCTAGAGAACAGGTAAAATAATGGTTCACATAGAAAGTCAGCTAGCTTTTTAAGCAAGAAATTTGGAATTTTGTCAGGGCCGGCTGAAAATTTGCTGGGAAGTTTTATCAAGTATCTGTGAATTAACTCCTTTGAAAGTTCCACAGAATTTAGAACAGCTGAGGTTCTGCTGGGAAAGTTGGGTGAAATACCATTGTCACGACCAAAAACACTGGCATACTGATCATTTAATATACGGACATTGTCAGCATTATCTGTAGCAACGGTACCGTCAGATGCCTTCAGGTTGGGAATAGATGCCCTAGAAATTAGTTTACGGTTGATGTATGAAAAGAATTTACGAGTATTATTAGCCTCTAAAACTTTATTTTCCTCAGCCACCCTTTCCCGCCTGATGGCCCTCCGCAGTTCCCTTGAAGCATCTTGATAACTTTCCAAGTATGCCAACTGATCACGTTTATAAAGCTTGTGAATAAATTGCTTTCGCCTATGCAATTCAGCTATATCACGGTTGACGTGAGGTGTAACAGCAACTGAGGGTACGTATACAGATTTTAAAGTGTAAACAACAGATTTAAATATTGCCCACATTTCTTCAATATTCCCACAATTATCAAATAAGAGGTACCAGTTGACACTAGACAGAAAGTATCTCATGCCATGTAGATCACAGTCTTTAAAATGTATGTAATTCTGAGCAGCGGTGTCTTTTTTAAGAGCCAGGTTAAGTTGGAAAGTAACAGAATCGTGATCACTGGTAGAGAAACTCGGCCCAACGTCAATATTTTTAAACAGATATCTGTCAGTGGAAAACACAAGGTCTAATACGTTGGACCCCCTGGTTGGTTTATCGACATGCTGAAAGAAACCTGCATTTGAAAACAAGTTTTTGAACATTGAAGTTAGATTAGTATCGGAATTTTGAAGAAAACTGTGGTGAAGGTCAGGAAAGTTAAAATCACCCATAAGTAGAATTTGCAATTTAGTATCAAAAATAGAATTCAGATGTTCGAACATAGCGACTTTGGCCTGAAAAGAGCCCAGACCAGAGCGATATACAACCACTATTCTCAGCTTCACCCCAGAAATAAGAATATCACATTTTAATTGATCATTTTTATTTAGTTTTGATCTGTTTAACTCTTAAGCTTTTACTGTATCATACTTTACTTTTACTTCACATTTCTATGATTTGTTCTGCAGTTGTTTTTATATTTCAGTGACTCCTCATTTTGGGGGTCCACACTGGTAGGGTGTGGTTTACTGGCTGAAATCCAAAGGCCATCTGCAGTCATCCCTATCCGTGTGGATAACCCTTCCTCAGGTCCCTCTCCTCACATGGTTAGACTGTGCCTTTTCATAATCATACTTTATTTCCATTACTATTCATATTTGTTTTCATTGTATTTTAACCATTGCGTGTGTCCGTATTACGCGTTTCAAGTTGTAGGGCTGGGATAAAGGGAGGGATTTTATTGTCTTGTTGTGTACTGAATGAATAGATACAGTATAATGAATGACAATTTATTGCCTGAAAAGTGCTTTACAAATAAATTTGAATTAGCTTGTGGGACCCGCTGTGTAAGGAAATCATGACGCTGGAGCAGCTAGCAATGACAACAGTGTCTAGCATCGAGCCATAGTGGATAACACGAGTGGCTAGAGAGCAAAACAGTGGAAAAATGTAGGAGATATCAAAATGGTAGGACTCGGTGACAATTAAATGCAATGCTCACCAGTGAAAGGTAAGTTAGTGTCAAGTGCTGAATGCACCACTAAGACAGGTCTGCTCTCTCAAAAGGCATCTCAAGCTGTGTCATATAATTACAAATTTCGTAAATCAACGAGTCAAAAATCAAATGAAAAATCGTCAAGACTTACAAAGGAGAAATCGTGCGCATTCTGGCAAAGCAGCCTAGGAAATACGGCCTGCCTCTGGACGCGTTCCTCGTCCTCGAACACGTTACCGTACATGAAGCCGTTCAGCATGGTGGAGTGAGCGTGGACATCGATGTAGAACTCCAAGCTGACGCTCTAATATAGAACACATGGAAAACAAAAAAGAAGGAAAAAAACAGAAAGTGAACAAAACCTCACTTTTTGACATTTTGGAGACGCAGTCACTGCAAAAAAAGACAGTATATACACATATATATATATAATATATATATATATATATATATATATATATATATATATATATATATACATAGACTGTCTCAGAAAATTAGAATATTGTGATAAAGTTCTTTACTTTCTGTAATGCAATTAAAAAAACAAAAATGTCATACATTCTGGATTCATTACACATCAACTGAACTATTTCAAGCCTTTTATTATTTGAATATTGCTGATTTTGGCTTACAGCTTAAGAAAACTCAAAAATCCTATCTCAAAATATTAGAACATCATGAAAAGGTATACAAGTAGGCTATTCAACTAATCACCTGAATCATCTAATTAACTCGAAACACCTTGCGAGGGTTTCCTGAGCCTTAAAAACACTCAGCTTGGTTCAGTAAACTAAATCACAAGTATGGGGAAGACTGCTGTCCAGAGGACCATCATTGATACCCTACATCAGGAGGGTAAGACACAAAAAGAAATTTCTCAAAGAGAAGGCTGTTCACAGAGTGCAGTTTCAAAGCATATCCACAAAAAGTCTGTTGGAAGGGAAAAATGTGGCCGGAAACGCTGCACAACCAAGAGAGATGACCGCAGCCTTAACAAAATTGTGAAGAAGAGCCGCTTCCAGAATTTGGGGGAGCTTCAAAGACAGTGGGCTGAAGCTGGAGTCCAGGTATCAAAAGCCACAGTTCACAGACGTGTCCGGGAAATGGGCTACAATAGCCGTATTCCCATGGTCAAGCCACTTCTGAACTCAAGACAACGGAAGAAGCGTCTGACTTGGGCTATGGAGAAGAAGCACTGGACAGTTGCAGAGTGGTCCAAAGTCCTCTTTTCAGACGAAAGCAAGTTTTGCATTTCATTTGGAAGTCAAGGCGCCAGAGTCTGGAGAAAGGCTGGAGAGGAGCAAAATCCAAGTTGCTTGAAATCCAATGTGAAGTTCCCACAGTCTGCAATGGTTTGGGGAGCCATGTCAGCTGCTGGTGTTGGTCCACTGTGTTTCATCAAGTCCAGAGTAAATGCAACTGTGTACCAAGAGATTTTAGAGCACTACATGCTTCCATCTGCTGAAAAGCTCTATGGAGATGAGTATTTCATTTTCCAGCATGATCTGGCACCTGCCCACAGTGCCAAAACCACCAGTAACTGGTGCACCAACCATGGCATCACTGTCCTTGATTGGCCTGCTAATTCCCCTGACCTGAACCCCATCGAGAATTTGTGGGGTATAGTTAAGAAGAAGATGAAAGACACCAGACCTACAAATGCAAATGAGCTGAAGGCCGCTATCGAAGCATCCTGGGCATCAATAACACCTCAGCAATGCCACAGGCTGATTGCCTCCATGCCACGCCGGATTGATGCAGTAATCCGTGCAAAAGGATTCCCAACCAAGTACTGAGTGCATCAATGGACATTTTCAAATGTTTGATTTAGTTTTGCTGTTATAAAATTATTTTTTTACTTGGTCTGAGGAAGTATTCTAATATTTTGAGATAGGATTTTTGAGTTTTTTTCAGCTGTAAGCCAAAATCAGCAATATTCAAATAATAAAAGGCTTGAAATAGTTCAGTTGATGTGTAATGAATCCAGAATGTATGACATTTTTGTTTTTTAATTGCATCACAGAAAATAAAGAACTTAATCACAATATTCTAATTTTCTGAGACAGTCCTGTATATATATATATATATATATATATATATATATATATATATATATATATATGTGTGTGATAAATGTTAGAAGCAATAATAAATAATAAAAATAATCAGTAAGTTGATCCTAGGAAATTTTCCAGACCTTGATGCCCTGACTCAGAAAAAAGGATACAATACAATACATATCATCACTGTGTTATTAAAGAAAAATCTTTCAAATGTTTTCTTCAAAAGTGCAAAATACTGCTGATATACCTACACAATTATCTTAGGTCAAAGTTTTTCTGTTCTCTGACTGGCCAGTCAGAGCAAATATTTTACACATGCGTTTAAACATGTCAAAACCAGAACAGAGACAGGACCCACTTGCGGACGTTTCTCTCAGCTGTATTGGGAAGAAGGGAAAGGATTGCACACACGATCCGGAGATCGCTGGTCGTGTGGAGTAGGTTGGTCAGATGCTGAAGTGGTATTTACATGGTGAACGATGGCGGTGTCGGGAGCGGGGGAAAACAGGTCAGTAGCCGGGACAGGAGAGCAAAAAACGTGGTCGAGATCAGAAAATGGGTCGAAACAGAAGAGGGCCAGAACAGGAGTGAGTCAGGGTCAAAAAGCTTGCCTAGCGTGAATTGAGGTTCGCAGACGGACTGACAACAGGTGACAGAAAGACAGGGGTTTATATAGAGACAGGGAACCAATCAGAGTTCGAGGCAGTTGGCGCCAAAGGAGCGGGCACAGCAGGTACCTCGCATCAGTAATCATGACAAACAAATTTTCAGTGATATACAAATGCAGAAGAAACAAATTAAATTGGTCTCATACTACTTAAAATAAGTTTTAGCTATTTTTGTAATACAAAACAATTATTCCAAATTTGTTCTACCAGCCCTCCCTTAAGACCTTTCTTTCCATTAAATCTAAGGTATAAATAGCACATTCGCCCTAAAGAGTGTTGTAATCAAAGAACAGTAACATTATTGGCTAATAGGGACAATGATGTTAACAGTGCATATTAGTCAAAATAATAAACAACTGGGGGTTAAAATAGTGAACTGGCCTTATTGCAATCACCATAGCAAGGGTCCAATATTAAATGAAAGAATAAACTTGTCAAACCTCTTCATTATTTCAGTCATTTATAACTCCTCCATTTGTTA
Source organism: Urocampus carinirostris (assembly GCF_059441175.1). Classification (NCBI taxonomy): domain Eukaryota; kingdom Metazoa; phylum Chordata; class Actinopteri; order Syngnathiformes; family Syngnathidae; genus Urocampus; species Urocampus carinirostris. The sequence continues at coordinate 5,413,115 of NC_142360.1, forward strand.
AGCAATTATCTAAATTTTTCATTTTTTTAGCTGTGTTATAGTCTGTAGCCAGAAGTGGCCTTGAGCACCATGATATCAGTTCTTGTTAAAGACCGTCTCGTTACATTTCGTTTGATTCAACTTATGGACCCCTATTTGGTAAAATGATGGTAAGCCATTTCAGTCGTTGTACTCGTGAACTGTCTGAAGTAATTTTCTGTGACTCGTGCCCAGAATATTCTGTCGATAAAACTTGAAAAGATCTGCTTATCTCTCAAGCCAAGTTTTAATAACTTCCTTTTCGTTACCTGAAATAAAACAAACAAGGGGAAGGAGAAATAGACGATTTACAACACTAACATTCTGCCTGATATTTCAATAGTATCCCCCAGAAATAGCGTACGTCCGTATATATGTAAAAGAAGCTCAATGTATTTGTTCACCAGCATAAAAGAATCCCCTTAACTTTGTAAAAACGGAATCGCCTTACAGTGAGGGTACACGAGTGTCAACTTGCAGCACACGCCCTGAAAACCCTCCAACTACCTCCCACTTGGCTCTACCGCCGTTACCTCTCATTGCACATTCAGCAGCTCACTTTATACCGCATGTTTGCAGTGAGAGAGGGCAAAAAGATAGCGAGGGAGAAGGGGAGGAAAGCAGGAAGGTGGAACGACTAAAACAGAGAAAACAACAAGCCAAAACAGTGCAGCGTAGTCGAGAAAAAACGGCGGAGAAGAACTGGAGGCGAAAAAAAGGCAAACACGGGAAAGAAAAAGGCAAGAGATACTCGCGGAGGCATGCGGCGAGATTGACAGGGGTGGGGAGGGAGTACTGGAAACGGAGAAGATGCAGTTCTTGAGCGACACCAGGTTTTGAAATTCCGCTCACAGCCAAAGCAATTTCCTGGCGATGGCTGCACTGTCAGCTGCTTGGCTGGCTGGCGGTGAAATATGGTGGCTGGGAGTCGGCCACTAGCGTCCCCTTCCCCTCCCCCACAACAACCTGATGGATGTAGCCCCCGGAGGAGAGAGGAGACAGCGGTAGGGGGGTAGGAGGAAGGAGGAAAAGGAAAAAGGGAGATAATGTATAGAGACAAAGAGATAATACGGCCACGAATAAAAAGAGACAGCGGCCCATCCGGCTCCATTAGGGCGAAGTACGCCATAGAGGGAGTTTGAAGACGAAGGGTCGAGGTCTGATGGGGGTGAATTAGAATCGGATTGTCTTCGTTGTCATTGATAACAAGCAACTGTACTCTGTTTACGACAACATTAGACCTGGCACTCCAGGAGAAACATGTAATAAAAGAAAAAATAACAAATAGAGAATATTTTAGGATAGATAAGCAATATTCACAGGGATGTGCTTGTAGACTGGCCTAAGTTGTAAGTGCAATGAAAAAAAAACGGTAGCAGCAACATGGAGCGAAAATAAGAATAAAGAATACAATTTGAATACTGTAATCCCATGTTTATTGTGGTTAATGGAGACAAGAACCCTTGGGAGCTGTGAAAATTTGCTGGTTCCAACCATCTCTAAACGCATCTTCATCATTTCAGTAAAATATGCCTACAAGTGTCTTTAGGGCTGGAGCCACATAACAGCTGAAGCAATGTTCTTTCCATCTATGAGGGAAGTGAAGGACGCCTTACACTCAATGAACTAAATAGGATCACCAGCTAATACAGATGGTTCTGGCATTGGAAGCCTATTCATGGTTATAGTATCGTGGATTGCTTCGGCCAGATATAAAACATCCGTCTGTGGTGGTGATGCTCCATTAGGAAAATTAGTGAACTGCAGGTTGCTGTGGAAGGACAGGCTGTTGAAAACCTCCAGTCTTGCTCGTGCAGCTCTCATGTCCTTTTGTGACTTTAGCCTTTCCGACTCAATTTTTTCACCTTCCAGTTCTTTCCTTTGTTGTTCCTCCAAAAGGTTCTTCTTTTGTTTCTCTTCCCTCAATAGAATTTCATATTTTGCCTCTTTTGCTACTACTTCCGCATCTGCTCTTTTTGCTGCTTCTACAAAGTGTTGGCTGGAACCTTTTGAGTGTTGACTTTTAGATAAATCCATGGAGCCGAAGGATACGGTGGAGCCGAAGATGGAGTGAGCATAGTCTCTTTTGAGAATCTCATAAGGGCCTTTTCCTACTGTTTTGCTGCCAAAGTCTCCATCAATTACTAAAATCATCTGATAGGCCATCATAACAATTGCACTTGTAATTGCCTCAAAGGCACCAATACTACATACCTGTATAGTCTCACGAGTTGGTGTGCCATGTGCTATGATTTGCGTGTACAAGCTTGTAACCTTCTCCTTGCCTTCTTCTAATGAGTTTACTAATATAACGCTCAGGAATGTTTACCTTTAGCTGGTTCCTAGCTTTTCTATATCTCATCTTCTCCGTAGGAATTTGTTTTCGACCAGTACGATGAAAATCTTCCTGCTCATTGCCTTGTGTGATTGGTGTACGTCGTCTGGAGGTTCTTTGATGCTGCTTTCTTTTTGATTAGGCACCACAAACCTTGACCATCACGTCAGGTCCCGCTCTGGTAAGAGGTGTGATGGGCCCGATGAGGCAAAGCCTTTACTGTAGCGACCCGGCTCAATGATGGTCGAGCCTTTTGACTGATACTTCAAGGTGTTTTATTCAAACGACCGTTTAGGTAAAAAATAATACACACTATGTAGCAACGTAAAAGCTGTTAAAGAAGAAAATTAAAGTACATAGTGATCCTTCATATCCACTCATATTTATTTGTTTAGCCCTTGATCACAAAAAGTTTCCATTGCGCTCCACTCAGCCTTCACCTCAAGTCCAAAGATCTCCATGTCAGGATGCTGTTCATTGACGTGACCTCAGCATTTAATACTACAATCTCTCAGCAGCTCATCCACAAATTTGATCGCCTAGGACTCAATACCTCCCTGTGTAATTGGCTGCTCGACTTCCTCACAGGGAGACCACAGGCAGTCCAGATGAGCAACAACACCTTCAGCACCATCACAATGAACACAATGTCAATGTCCCCCTCAGGACCCTCTCTCAGAGCCAGAACCAGCAGGCTAAAGGAAAGCTTATTCAGTCAGGCTGTCAGGACTACGAACGCTCTCTCTGCGCTTCTCCCTCCCACTATTCTGGCTTCTGAAAAATCAATGCAAAACTGCTCTTTTTAGAAGCCGGCTATATTTCATATATATTGAAATTAAAAACCTATATTTAATATGGTTGAAAACAAAAACTTGCAGCTATTTGTTCCTGCAGCTATTGGTTATTTGTATGGTGCTTTGTCTATTTCATATTTGCAAGCGGAGAAGAGGAATGAATTTCATCTGTGCTGTGTGTTGTGCATATACCATATTTGACAATAAAGTTGAAGTTGAGTGAAGGCTCAAGAGTAAAATTCATAGCACACCACTATTTTTTCCTCATATTGAGGTGTCTTTCACAATGTCCCATGAAGGACAGTTGTGGCGCTCCGGTCACAATTTCCTCCAGACTGGGCAGAGAGTAACCAGTACTTTTCTAGGCAGTGTTGATGACTCTGTAAGGTTTTCCTGTCAAATTCAAACGAGTTCAAAGAACTTCCAACTTCTGATCCGGCTCTTCTTCATATTAAGCTCTCCTGGAAGAGGCCCCAGGAAAGACACTAATGATGTGTCGGTAACATAAATATCAGGCTGCTGCAATGTCCTGAAAGCTGGGCAGAGATCAGCCAAATATCTTCTGGGCTGTGTCGATGACTCTCTGTAATACAAACAAGTTCCTAGAACTTCCAACTTCCAATATTGTTTTTCCTCATATAGAGCTTGTTGACGTCCTACGAAGGACAGTTTTAACATCTTAGTTACATACGTACCAGGTTGCCATCATGTCCTGTAGACTGAGCAGAAAGTGGCCAATTAATTTGTGGGCTGTGTTGATGACTGTCTTTAATTCAAAGGAGTTCCAAAAACTTTGAACCCCTGGCCTGGTTTTTCCTAAAATCGAACTCTCCTTCACAATGTCCAAAGAAGGACGTCCTGGTCAGATATTAAGGATCTGCAGTGTCCTATAGACTGGACAGACAAGAAAACAAATAAGATCTTCCAACTTCTGACCGGTTTCTTTGTAATATTGAGCTCTTATTGTTCGACGTCCCACGAAGGACAGTTATGACGTCCCCGTCACATAAATATCAGTCCTCCGCAATGTCACATCAAGCATAGCACAATGCTTTGCTAATGCACTGTCAATCAAACGCGGGCGTTCCGGAGGCCGAGAGCTGTGATTGATGCTTCAATTAGCAACCTGTTCTGACCTACAGAATTGTTCATTTGAAATTGTAATTAAGCAATTAAGGGCAATTAAGAAACAGACACCGCTGAATGAAAGTCAAAAGACAATTTGAGTGGGGAAGGGGGTGGTTAGTCTGTGTGGACAAGGGAGCTGCGCTCTAGAAACAAAAACAAATAACCCAAAATGGGGTAAAAAAATCCATTGATCCATGACTTGGATCGAGGTAATCCAATTTTCTGGTTTATTTTGTATGAAATGACTCATTCTTTTGATTTTTTCAGAAAAACAATTGGCAGGGAAGGTGAGTTAGAACTAAATAAAAGACATCATAGACATCATAGCAAGTGCGGATAGCCAGTCTTTCGACATTGCTCACTGTGGGCAGAATATACACGCATGAGTAGATCATTATGATAACAATTGTTAGCACATCATTGCTTGGAATTAGAAAACCTTGCAAGGCTGAGTCCCATTCTTCGCACTTTCACTCACTATCTGCCCTAGTCACTCGGTTTTGCGCGTTCACGTGAAAATGGGATGTGTCCCGATACTCTCAAGACCGAGGGAGAAGTGCCCTCAAACCATGTCATAACCTCTTCAGACCGAGGGAGGTCGGTACCTCACTTGGGAGCCAAATGACTACCCAGAAGGCTATGCGAATTCTCAATATCAACAAACATGGCTGGAAAGGAACCGCACAAATGCAAGTAGTTTTCCACAACAGTGCATGTATTTGCAACGAAATATATTGAGATATCTTGGTTAGACGTAAAAGCAATAGAAAATCGTATTTCCGCGTTTAAACATGAACATTGCAAAATCGCTACTTTATACAGTGCATAAATCTACCGAAGGAGCCGCAAAAAAAATCCTCACACTACAAACTGTAGAGTTGGATAACTGGAGAAAATCATGGCTCAGCCTATTCCTGCTTTTATTTTAAACGAGTCGTGCTTTTACATCGACATGGCCAGACTCTAAAGCAGCATAGTGACAATAACGTTCTGGATATATACGCTCGTTTACTGCACACAATTTTGGATGTTGTGTTTTATTTACAATATGATTCTTTCATGTGAGATCAGAATGCATTATTTTCATCATGCATCGTGAGTAATGTCTCCGAATTTCACGTGGAAATACAGTTGAAACAAATTACTATCACACAGTCCACTGCCTTCTCTGTAAACACATATTAAATAAACTAATTACCTTCTTAAAATGTTGTCCAAATGTGGAGACAATTCTAAAGCATATGTGATCCTCGCCAATAGAAGGCTCTTACAGCCATAAGAATAACATGTCAGTTTTGTGTATCTATTCACGATCAAATAATTATCCAGAACACATCCTACAATTTCCTGTCTCACATCAACTTGTTGAGCATCCTATACACAGTTGTTTTTGTACAATACACCAGCATTAAGTAGTTCTTGTTTTTTCCACCCAACCTAAAGGCCACTGTAGAATGTCCCGTGGAAGAGCTGGTCACCATCACAGCTACCACACCATCCACACCACCGGGCACGTCGTCGGCATCTTCCAATCCGGCGCTAAACCCCAAATCACCCAGAAAAAAAAGGAAGCACGATACACTCCTTGACTTTTTGAAAGAGGAGTCTGCCAGAGTGAAGAAAAGGCACGAGGAAACTGAGGCCAAAACTGAGCAATTCCCGATCCTTTTTGGGAAGCTCGTGGACAAATTTCCAGAACAGTGACATCTCTGCAATGTTTCCCTTTGTTTTATAAAATGAAAATATTTTATTTTATTAAGAACTCAATGAAGTTCCAGTTTGTGTTTTCCAGCTTTATGGAAGTTTTGGTATATTTTTGTTACGATTTGTGACACATTATTTATTTACTATTATGTATTTCGGCCCAATGTGAGTTTGTTTTTCTGAATGTAAACTATCATTTAACCTGGAGTGATTTGTAGTTGTTTTCTGTCCAACAGTCACATAGTTCATACACAGTATCTCACAACATTTTGAAATAGACCACCAAGGTATTACTCAAAATAAAAATGTTTATTGAATAGTGATGCAGAAAAGCACAGGATGCAAATGTGGGTCTGACTTCCAGAGCCTGAAACATGGCTTTTGGGCAATTTATTCCATACTAACTGTGGACAATTCTGTGTACGGTGGGCCTGGGAACCCTGAAGACCCGTGACACCACACGGTAGGACAGAGCGTGGGCCAGCCAGTACACGTAGATCAGGACCTCCAGCCATGGTCCTGTTCCCTCTTTAGCAGCTCCTGCAGGGCCCACATGACCTTCTTGCGCAACCTTAAGTCCTGAATGAGTTCTGACTCCACATCGAACCATAAGCACAGGATAGGAACATTCCTGTCCAACCTGTCCACGCTTAAGGGACGGCCACTCTGGAACACAATAGATAACATAAACAATTTAGACATACATGTGGGCATAGAAAAGAAAAAGACAGCTTTTACTGTGATGTAAGCATCATGAAAAAATGTTGAAATGACATTTTTTATATCCAATGACAACTCTTTTGAATTAAATTCCTTATGAACTAAGGTGTTTGGGTCGTACAGGGAAGTTTGGCGATGATATTATGTCCGCTTAAGGGTCAGGTGGACTGTTCTTGTGTTTGTTTACTTTTCATCATGTCACACATTAAAGACCCCTATTATATGTCATAAAATGGCATTAAGATACTAATAAGTAGGTTGTCATTTATGTCTACACAAACATAGGCTATCATGTGAACGTGCGTTGTATGTTAACCCTTACTGTATTTGACCGAACGGGTCATTTTTTTTTTATGAGTGTGCATACCTTGTAAAGATGAATCAGCGCTACATAGCGCCGAAGCTGTTTTCAGTATAGCACATTTCTCCTCCGTTGATTGAAGACACGGAAAAGGTGATGAGCTTCCAGGCAATCGGTAATAACACAGCTGTAGCGGGCATTTTTAATGTTGCACGAACTCTCCAACTGCCACACCACAGGTTGAGACTCGAGTTGTTTACATGTGACGTAGACCAATACGTCACTGAGGTCTACAGCCAATTCGTATTACGGCCATCTACTGGACTGGGGTGGAACCTTGCAAGTCTCGTCCAATTTCTTAAGGGACAATCTTCACTTTGCACTCCACTCACTGAGGGCACTTCCCTATTGAGGGACCTCACTGGAGGGTTCTCAGGGCCAAGTGAGAGGAATTGGATTGGGCCATCTCTCTCTTTAGATTGTAGACCTTATGCTGTTTAGGCAGAGGGAAGAAAAGCTGATGGATAATTTCTAAGTTTGGTGAGGGGTCAAATTAATAAAGAAAATACCAGAGTTCAAATTAATTCAAACAAATGCCAGCAATAAACCGTGAGCATGAACCATTTATTTGAATTTCTCTGAAAAATGATTAGCCAGTTTATGAACTTTTTTATACAAATAAAACACACAGGTGTGTAAATTGAAACCATAAAAAAAGAAATACAATATTTTCTCACACATATAAAAGCTGTAGTCAATCATGGACAATTCATCACATCCACTACACGGCATCAATCAGATTCAGATTCAGATTCAGATCTACTTTATTGTCATTCTAGTACACGTGTATACAGAACGAAATGTCGATCCATCTGACCCGCACAGTTTCCTTGAATGTACAGATATAAGTAAAAGTTGTATTGTATTATGGCTACGTATAGTATTTTACCATAGTGCCGATAGTGCAAGAGGAGTAGCTAACCGGATGTGCAAAATGGGCAGTCAGGTTAACAAGTCAGGTAAACAGTAACATTAACACTGTAACAATAACGCTGTAAGTACAATAGTGCAGAGAGCAAATGTGCAAGGAGTGGCAAACTATAAAGAACTGCCAGTAGTGCAAAAAGTCAGATTAGCAGCCTTTTAGATTTAGGTTAACTATGTGTTAGATTGACCATTTAACAGTCTAATGGCCAGGGGGACTAGACTACTGCGGAACCTGGTGGTCCTGCACCGCACACTGCAGTACCTCTTCCCAGAGGCTAGCAGAGTGAACAGTCCATGATGGGGGTGAGAGGGGTCCCCGATAATGTTCTTAGCATGGGATAGGCAGCGCTTCTGGCCAATGTCCTGAATGGAGGGAAGTGTAGTCCCGATTATTTTCTCTGCTGTCCTCGTTACCCTCCTCACCCTACCCCAGTCGGTAGCGCTGCAGCCTCCACACCACACAGAGATACAGCTGGTCAGGATACTCTCTATGGTGCCCCTGTAGAATGTGATGAGGGAGGGTGGGGGCAGGTGGGCTCTCCTCATCCTCCGTGGGAAGTACAGGCGCTGCTGTGCCCTCTTAACCAGTGATGCAGTGTTCACGGACCAGGTGAGTTTGTTTGTAATGTGCACCCCTAGGAACTTGATACTGCTGACAACCTCCACAGCCTTGTTGTTGATGCAAAGTGGGGCATGGTTGGGCTGTTTTTTCCTAAAGTCGACAATGATCTCTTTAGTTTTGTCAACATTCAGGACCAGGCTGTTGTCCCTGCACCAGCCCACCAAATGCTCCACCTCCTCTCTGTAGGCCAGGTCGTTGTCGTCCCTGATGAGGCCCACCACTGTTGTGTCGTCAGCATACTTCACGATGTGGTTTGTGGCGGACGCAGTCGTGTGTCATCAAGGTGAACAGCAAGGGGCTCAGGACACAGCCTTGGGGGGAGCCCGTGCTGAGGTAGATGACATCTGAGATGTTCTGACCTATCCGCACTGATTGGGGTCTGTCACTGAGGAAGTCCAGCAGCCAGTTCCGCAGGGGGGTGTTGAAACCCAGGAGTGTCATTTTGTCTACCAGATGTTGTGGGATGATGGTGTTGAATGCTGAACTGAAGTCCAGGAACAGCATCCGCACATGGGTGTTCTTGTCCTCTAGGTGTGTCAGGCTCAGGTGAAGCGCGGAGGAGATGGCATCCCTGGTGGAGCGGTTTGTCCGGTAGGCAAACTGAAAGGGGTCGAATGAGGAGGGGAGACTGGAGGTGATGTGCTCTTTAACCAGTCTCTCAAAGCACTTCATTATGATAGGAGTCAGTGCAATGGGCCGGTAATCGTTGAATGATAAGATCTGGGGTTTCTTTGGCACAGGGATGATGTTGGCAATTTTGAAGCATGATGGTACTATGGCTTGGTCTAGCGAGGTGTTGAAAATGTCTGTTAGTACACAAGCCAGCTGATCGGCGCACTCCCTAAGTATCCGCCCCGGAATGTTGTCCGGGCCTGGAGCCTTCCTTGTGTTGACCCCTCTCAGGGTTTTTCTCACGTCAGTTGAGTCCAGGTGGAGTGCTCTTTCGTCCTGATTTGGAACCGCTTTCGCTGCAGGGGTGCCGTTTTGTGCCTCGAACCTTCCAAAGAATTTGTTGAGGTCATTCAGAAAGTCCATGCTAGTGTCCTGCACTGGGGCGGTGGTTGGCTTGTATTTGGTGATGGCCTGAATGCCTTTCCACATATCCCTGGTGTTGGTTGTATTGAGGAAACGTTCCTGGATTTTTTGACTGTGTGTTCGCTTTGCTAGTCTGATAGCACGGTTCAGGTTAGCCCTCGCTGATCTCAGCGCCTCCTTGTCACCAGATTTAAAGGCAAGGTTCCGTACTTTTAGTTGTTTGCGTATCTCAGCAGTCATCCAGGGCTTCGGATTGGCACGGGTGCATATAGTTTTGGTATTGCTGACGTCTTCTGCGCATTTACTGATGTAGTCTGACACAGAAATTGCGTACTCATCTATATTTATTTTGTTGTTGTAAGTGGCAGCCGATTTAAACATGTCCCAATCAGTGCAATCAAAGCAGTCCTGTAGTGCCTCCATTGCCCCCTCAGACCACACCCTCACCTGCTTCACTGTAGGTTTTTCTCTGGTCAGCAGGGGCTTGTATGCTGGAATTAGCATAACAGAAAGGTGATCTGATGAGCCAAGGTGGGGGCGGGGGGCTGCTTTATATGCACCTTTGATGTTTGTGTAGGCCAGGTCTAATGTGTTCCTACCTCTTGTAGCAAAATTTACATGCTGATGGAATTGCGGGAGAACTGTTTTCATATTGGCCTGGTTAAAGTCCCCCGCCGCAATAAAAATGCACTCGGTGTAAGCATGCTGCAGTTCACTCACAGTTCGGTAGAGAACGTCCATCTCCAAACAGAAGAGCAGCTTCAGCGAAAGACTGCTGTCATAGTCTTGTTCCACTGACAGACTGAGGAGATAATTTCTTCCTCATGCCTTGAGGCTATTTAACACCACCCGGGGGAGTAAGAGCCCATATTAAACCCCACCCCTACATTTGCATATTACCCTATTTTTATTACAGTGTGTATTTTATGTAGCACTATTTAAATACTCTAAATCAACACGTTATATGGGGTATTTCTGTATTTTATTTCTTTTATTTTATTATTTTATTTTTCAACATAAGTATACTGCTGGAGGTGTGAATTTTCCTACGGGGATGAATAAAGTATCTATCTATCTATGTATCTATGTATCTATCTATGTATCTATCTATCTATCTATCTATCTATCTATCTATCTATCTATCTATCTATCTATCTATCTATCTATCTATCTATCTATCTATCTATCTATCTATCTATCTATCTATCTATCTATCTATCTATCTATCTATCTATCTATCTATCTATCTATCTATCTATCTATCTATCTATCTATCTATCTAAGGTGGTATCAGAGAGTTTTATTTTACTGATTGATAGTTTTGTTACATTAATGTATTTATTTTATTTTAGGGGGGTTTATTTCCACGTTTTTGTATTTGGAATGTTCTTGTTTATTTCTGCATTTAGTTTACTTTAATTAGTTTACTTTATATATTGTTATTTTGGTTTTCAAATTTTAATTTAATTTCAGAATTAATATCTTTTATCTGTTTTTATTTTCAATGTTATTGCTTTTTGTATTTATTTCAGCATTTATTTTGGAATTTATTTGAATATTGAGAGTTTTTGGTATATTATTTTAATTTTTACATTCATTCAACTATAAATTGTAGTTTTTATTTCTGTTTTTGTATTTAATTTTACAAACAACATCTTGATCTGTTTCAATTGTATCTATTATTTTTTCTCTTTATTTTCTTTTTTCTTTTGAGATTTACGTATTTTTTCTAAATTTATTATTATACTTATTAATTTATATATTTACATGATGTTGTTTTCATTTCCATTTTTGTATTACATTTTGGAATTTGTTTTTGTATCCATTTTTGGTTTTCACTAATTTCTTTGTGTTTATTTTTGCATTTATTTTGACATTTCATTTTAATTGTCAGTATATATTTCTTTATTTTTTTTTAAATGAATTCATTTTTATATTTATAATATAATATATTGTTTCTATTTCCATTTATTTGTATTTAATTTCAGAATTGATACTTGATTTCTTTATCTTCTTATATTTTGAATTTTGTAACTTATTCAACAATTAATTCATTTATATACAGTGAAGAAAATAAGTATTTGAACATCCAGCTATTTTGTTATTTCTCCTACTTAGAAATCATGGAGGGGTCTGACATTTTCATCATGTCCACTGTGAGAGACATAAACTAAAAAGAAAAATCCAGGAATCACAATGCGTGATTTTTTTTTAACAATTTACTTGTGTGATCCAGCTGCAAATAATTATTCGAACACCTGTCTATCATTTAGAATTCTGATCCTGAAAGACCTGTTAGTCCGCCCATTAGAAGTACACCTGCACTCCATGTATCATCCTGAATCAGATGCACGTGTTTTAGGTCCTTAGCTGCATAAAAACACCTGTCCACCCCATACAATCAGTAAAACTTTAACTTGTAACAAGGCTAAGACCAAAGAGCTGTCCAAAGACACCGGAAACAAAATTGTACACCTCCACACGGCTGGAAAGGGCCATGGAGCAATTGCCAAACAGCTTGGTCAAAAAATGTCCACTGTTGGAGCAATCATTAGAAAATGGAAGAAGCTAAACATGACGGTCAATCTCAATCGGAGTGGAGCCCCATGTAAGATATCACCTTGTGGGGTCTCAATGATTCTAAGAAAGGTGAGGAATCAGTCCGGAACTACATGACAGAAATTGGTCAATGACCTGAAAAGAGCTGTTTAACAAAACGACCCACTTTGGGCTGAGTTCTTCATTTTTTGTTTAGGTTGTTTATAAAAAGATCAAATGTTGGTGTGGGTTTGGCTTTTAAGTTAACCCAATGAATGGATAAGTCCATGCTTCACCCAAATTGTGTTCTTTTCGCCGCTACTTTCTACTACTAGTTGCCGCTTTTTAGAATATGCCCATTGGCGAAAATCTGCGGGTGGGCCCTCGGTGGCTATAAACACTTTAGTGCAAATCCAAGAAGGTCAAACGAATGAATTTTGTCTTAAAAGTGCTTATCTGCCGCATGTTAATTCTAAAGGGGTGCGGCAGTGCGGCGAGAGCAGTTAATGCCCGGCTTATCCCTACACGGGAAGGCGAAAAAAGAGCTGATTGGAGCAGGATTACAAGCTCGGGAATAAAGCCCTTCGCATTGGTGACGTACCTTTCGGAGGGGAAGGGAAAAGTTCAGCTCGTTCGGAAAGAAAAGAACCCCAGTTAATCGAACTTGCTTTTATAATAGCGTTTAAATATGGGCGCCTGGAGGAGGTTGGAAAACTGAGTTTTTGAGTCCATTTTAGAGCTAGAGCTAGGTCTGAGTGAGGACGCAGGTCAAATTAGTTTGGTGAATCTCCCATAATTTTCTCATAATTCATAGTCACCCATCTATTGGATTGGGAAAACAACATACAGTAATCCCTCGGTTATCGCTGTTAATTGGGACCAAAACCACCCGCGAAAAGTGAAAATCCGCGAAGTAGCGACGCCCCTTCAGAAATGCTTAAAAAAAAAAGTTTTTTTTTTTTTTTTTTTTACATTATTTTATTATTATTATAATTTTTTGGACCTGCGAATCTCTGAACCCGCGAACGTGGAAACACGAATAGCGACAACCCTTCAAAAGTGCTTTAAAAAAAAAAACGTTTTTTTTTTTTTTTTTTTTTAAGTTATTCTATTTTATTATTATTTTTTAGACCCGCGAAGCTCTCAACCCGCAAACGTGGAACCGCGAAGTAGCGAGGTCCCACTGTAATGTTCATTTTTGACTCCAATTTTGACCCGATTTTAAACTCGCTACAGCCATGTCTAAGTGAGGACGTAGGTCAAAATAGTTTGGGAGAATCTAGCACAATTTTCTCATAATTCATAATTACCCAGAAAGTGTAAAAGAAAAACAGAAAAACCACCTAATAATATTTCTTTGGGATCTTAGGACCTTAATTTTTTTGTTTATTATATATACCGAGGCCATATCTCCCTAGTGGGAGGTGGCTAGAGTCAAGAACACATTCACATTGTTAAATACATACATCTAATCTGAACTTGTATATAAATCCCGTTTGTGTGCGTGTGTGTTTCACGTGTTGGCGTGTGTTCGCGTGGAGTCATTTTTAAATATTATTAATATATTGCTATCCTCGGGTATTGTTCCGGTAGTCTTCAAGTCATCAAACCCATGCTTCGCGACCTAACCCTAACCCGAAAAAGCCTATGTAATTATAGGCCGGTGTCAAATCTACCATTTTTTGCAAAATTACTTAAAAAGGTCGTTGCACCAATGATCTTCTCTTAGCAATAGATTCTGGTGCATCGTCAATGCTACTGCTGCTGGATCCCATGACTGCTTTTGATACTGTGGAACACAACATATTACTTGTTTGTCTGGAAAAATGGATCGGTATCTCAGAAAACCGTACTCTCGTGGTTTAATTCCGACCTGTCAGACAGCATATATGTGTTAAATAAGGCAATCTGACCTCTGAACATTTTGATGTCCCCTGTGGCATTCCACTGGGCTCTGTACTTGGGCTCCTTTTAGTATTTACTGTATATGCTTCCGCTTGGTGATATTATAAGCTAGTATGATATTAGTTTCCATTGCTTTGCAGATGACATTCAACTGTATCTGCCACTGGAGATAACTGGTCAGTTAAATTGTAGAAATTTGGATGCCTGCCTTACTGAAATGCAAAGATGGATACCACTTAATTTCTTGCGCCTTAACATGTACTTCCTGGAAACATTTCTTTAATTGATGTTCACTATGTTTTGTGTACGGTTACCCAATGCAAAATCTATTGCACCCTGGTCATCATGGAAGGGGGATTACCACTTCTGAGGCCCCTTCTCAAGGTTTCTTATTTTCCTCGTGCTGAGGTTTTGAGTTTTTTCTTGCCCGCATGTTGGTTTAAGATCAGGGGATGGTGTCATTGTAACCGGTGCTCTCCTTTGAGACATCTTGTGATTAAGGACTGTACAAATAATGTGACTTAACCTGACTTGACTCCAATTTCAACCCGATTTTACCCAACAAATGGTACAGGAAAACAACATAATATCAATTTTGGACTGGTCCAAATAGTTAACGGAAAATTTGCCGGCGAAGGAGTAAGGTCAACAACATGATGTAGATTTAAATCTATTACTCTCTTTCCTCTTTTTGTCACACTTTTTTTCTCTGTCCATCTGTAACATTGTCTCTCTCTGCATTTGTTTGTCTGCCCGTTTGTCAATCTATCTACCTACCTATAGAAATTTCCATATGTCACTCTATCACTCCCTTTATTGATACATCCATCCATACATTAATCTATCAATCTCTGTCTATAACTCTCTCTATTTATCTATATGTCTGTCCATTCATCCATGCGTCTATCTACCTACATAACCATATAGATGTCACTCTAATACCCACGTTGTCTGTCTGTCTCTCTGTCAATATATATTTAACTCTACCCCTTTATCTATCCTTCTCTCTCTCTATTTATCTCTCTAGATATACATTTTCTCTCTTTCTCTCTATCTCTTTCTCTTTTTTGTTTTCATTTCTCTCTTTGTATTTCTCTCTTCATCTCTCTGTCTATTCATCTCTATACATTAATCCCTCTCTCTCTCTCTCTCTCTCTCTTTCTATTCAATTCTTTATTTCTCTCTTTTTCTCTCACTCTCCTCATCTCTCTCTCTCTCTCTCTCTCTCTCTCTCTCTCTCTCTCTCTCTCTCAGTGCTGACGGAAGGACAAAATATGAGAAAAATCGATAGACAGAAAAGGGGAGGGATCGAAAAAAAAAGAGAGAGAGGGAGCGATGCACATACATCCATGTAATATTCTACGTAGCGTACGACAGGTTCGATGAGCCAATTGCGAGGAAGGGGCCACACGCTCAGTGACCTTCTAATGATGTCACTGCAACAGAAGATGGCAGATGGCCTGACCTGCTTCAGGGGCGAGAGTAAATGACACAAAAACTTTTCCTTCTGTCCGTTTCCATCAATCTCTCATATTGATGATGCTATTTACCCGTTTAAGAACGCAGAGGTGACACGTAATCGGGCTGAACGGGGCCTTATTGCCTCATGAGCCTCCAGATTTGTGCACGGTTAAAAAAAAGGAAGGTCAATACGGAAGCGACGGCAAGACGAGGAACAAAAGTGTGTCAAATGAGAAATTAATAAAATGTGATTACTTCATTAGTGCGGCAGAAATATCCAACACGGTTTTACAAATCTATTCTGAACCTCAATTGGCGGTCAAAAAGAATTAGAGGCTAGTTTTGGATGTGTTCTAAAATATATTTGACGGTTCGAAAGTTAACGCATGTAAAGCATTGTGTAAGGAGCGTCAAATTAAATATTTAAGCAGTCATCAATAAAGCAGCTTTGTCATTTTTGTTTCCTTATTTATAACATCCTCGCACAAAATTAGTTAGAATGTTTTAAGAATTACAATTGTTTTTTTTGTTATGACGTAGTTGATAACTGGAGCAAGATTATCTAACACTGGGAGGGTAAATGGTCTGCATTTATATAGCGCTTTTCAAGTCAATGAAGACCTCCCAAAGCGCTTGACAATGTGTTTCACACTTACCCATTAACACACACACTCACACACCTACCTGCTTATTGGGGCCGACTAAAACTAGTCAAGTCATGTTTGTTTGTGCCCCCTTAATAACAAGGAGTCTCAAAGGGCTGCACAGACCTCAGACTAATACAAACTACAGACTATTATTACACCATCCTCTGATCTAAAACCTACATGAGGGCAAGGAAAAACTCAAAAACCTCCGCAGTGTCTGAAACTCATGACAAAAAGTTACCGGTCACCAGGGCAGACAACGTTGAAAAGTTGCCTGCCCAGCCATGAAGTTGCCTGTCCCATTTTTCACAACTTTAAACACAATAAGACGACAAATGGCAAAAAAAACCCATTGTTGCAAAGTATTAAGGGTTGATAATCAGAATATATAGGCAGCTCGGCGCGCAGTGGTTAGCGCGTTTGCGGCACAGTTCTGAGGTCATGAGATCGAACCTCCTGTGTATGTTTTCATGGTCTCCCCTTGCCTGCATGGGTTTCCTACGGGGATTCAGGTTTCTTCCCACATTCCAAAATCATGCATGTCAGGTTTATTGGCCAGTCCGAATTGTCCCTAGGTGTGAATAAGCTAGTAAGTTGTCTGTCTCCGTGTGCCCTGCGACTGGCTGGGAACCAGTTGAGAGCAATGTTCTCTCTAAGCTGCGCGCGTGCGCAATTGCGCACTGCTCGCACATTCTCAGCGCACAAGAAAATCTAGCCAGCGCACAAAAATGAGGGCTCGAAATTACTTATTAAGAAGCGACTTAAGTCAAAGTTACAGTGCATGAAGGTAAAAATACACACCCTGACGTTGTGTCCTAAATGCGGTATTTTGAAGTCGAACGAAGTTGAGTAAAATTAGTAGAGTATGTCGAGAACCGGCTTCTTCGGCTCGGCTCACTAAAAGGAACCGGCTCTTTCGGGTCCTAAACGGCTCTCAGGTTGTTTTTGCTTCTTTAATCCCAACATGACCAAATATTATGTAAAACTATGCACAAAATGACTTAAAGGAAGGGGGGGATAGAACAAAAAAGAAAAAAAATACCAAAACGAAAAAGTAGTAGAAAAAATTTAGAAAAAAGCCAGAAAAAAAGAAAAGAAAGAAATGTAGGAAAAAAGTAAATAGAGAACAAAAAGAAAAAAGTAGTAGCTCGGAAAAAATAAACACAATGAGATTTTAGGGAAATTTTAAAAAAAGTAGAAAAAAACACCGAAAAAAAAAATAAAAAGTTTGTGTTGCATTCAAATAATTTCCAATTATATCAAGTGAATCTTGCTGCCAACATTGTACTTCCACTAAAAAATGTGATTAAGTACAGTTCCGTATCTTACAACCGAGTAAATAAGCCCCCAAAAATGTTAATATTATGAGACAAAATATATCAGTAAATAAAAAGAAATGGATATCTTGTGAAAGAATTGTAAGAACAAACGACGTTTGAAGGCCGTACAACCGTTGCAATAGTACATGAGTCAATTCATTCAAAAGAGAAAAATAATTTTGCATTGCCGGGAAAACTCAGCAAAATGTAAGTTGATGTCAAGTTTTGGATATGTTTGATAATTAATTATCTTGCCACACTTGGGATTATGGTTGCTCACTGTTGTTTCAAGCGTTGCTCACCAACTTTTTGTGAACACTTAGACCCGTGGAAAATTAGAGGGAACATTGGTTGAGAGTGTTCCCTGCCCACTGCCTGAAGATGGCTGGGATGGGCTCCAGCACCCCGCAACCCTACTGAGGATAAGCGATGAAGATAATGGATAATGGATGGATGGATAATCAGAATATATAACAGAACAACACTTTAAAATTAAGTTTATTGTAAATCTACTTATAACATTCAATGCATGTATAGGACATTGCTGTTTTCCATCTGCCATCAGTATGAACCTGTACTTACTCATCTTCATTCTTGCGATGTTTGCGTTGTGTCGTATGCTACAAGTCACGTGAACCCCTTTTTCCACAATGCTTTTAATGCACGTTTACGTTTTGTAGCATCATCCATTGTGTTAGCTTCCTTTGAAACTTTCTTCTGGGGCTGAGGTTTTGGCTTGATTCCTAACCACTTATCCATTTTTTTGTTTTCTCTGTGCGTCCACTTTGGATATGTAAATACGCGACCTGATAACGCTGGGGAAAGTCCGGAAGCACAAAGTTACTCGATGCGGCTTTCTGATCGGCTGCCGAGTATGCAAATTGTCAAACGAGCCGAAATTCAGAAATTTCCAAACCGAACGAGGATTGCGAAATCGGAATAAAGCGTTTGATTTGAAAAAATGTATATAGCGCTTTTCAAGTCAAGACTTCCAAAAGCGCTTTACAGTGTGCTTCACGTTTCCCAATAGCGGCCGTGCAGCCATGTAAGGCGCTAACCTGCTTATTGGGGGCATTAGGGGTTCAGTGTCTTACCCAATGACACTTCGACATGTAACACGGCAGAGCCGGGAATCGAACCTGCGATCTCTTGATCCCAAGACGAGCACTCCCCCTCCTGCTCGTTTTGGGATCAAAAGGTCGCAGGTTCGATTCCTGTGTTATATGTCGAAGTGTCCTTGGGTGATGTTGTTGGGGCCGTGGTTTGTTTAAAAAGCGCCAGGGAGCCACTAAGGAATGCCAAAGAGCCGCATGGCCGCATGCAGCTCCGGAGTGATTTTATTGGTATTCATTAGGGGAGCCTTGTCATGAAAACCTACCTAAAAACACTCCCAGAGGCCTAAAGTACAACTGTGTAAATTTTCACGAAAATCTGTTGAGCTGTTTCGGAGCCAATAAGCCTCATACGAACACGCGAACACCCGTAAACAGACGCCAACACACGCAAACACGCGCACACACAAAACGGGAATTATATACAAATTCATGTATTCAAAGAAAAGGTAAAAATACGGAAAATTACCCAGTTGCGCACTTAATTTATCATCATATTAATATAGTAATATAGGTTTTAGATCAGGGGATGGTGTAATAATAGTCTGTTGTTTGCAAAAATCTGTAGTCTATGCAGCCCTTTGAGACTCCTTGTGATTAAGGGCTATATGAATAAACATAAAT
Organism: Urocampus carinirostris; assembly: GCF_059441175.1. Taxonomy (NCBI): domain Eukaryota; kingdom Metazoa; phylum Chordata; class Actinopteri; order Syngnathiformes; family Syngnathidae; genus Urocampus; species Urocampus carinirostris. The sequence goes on from NC_142360.1 coordinate 5,432,365, forward strand.
TGACTTGACTTGACTATAAAACCAGCTCCAGCTTTTACTTAAGCAACTGTTCAGTTTTTTGTTTTGTTTCTTATGCTGTTTAATTGCAGCTTAATCAACATAAATAAACAACTAAAAAAAAAAACATAAAAAAAATGTGTCGTAACTACCCAAAATGATGAAATAAATAAAGTATTTGTATTATATTCTTTTAAATTGAAAAAACAACAAATACCGGGACAAAGTCCAAGATAAGGACAGAAATATAGACAAAGACTAGAACAGAAATAAGGGTGAGGACAAGAAAAAGACAAACACAAGGACCAAGGCCAGGACAAAGACCATAGAAAGAACATAACAAAGAAAACGACAGAGAGAGGGCTAGAGACAAGGATGCAAACAAGTACAATGACCAGGACTAGGAAAAAACAAAGACAAGAAGCAGGATGAACACCAGGACAAAGACCAGAGATCAGGACAGACAAGAGGAAAGAATAAAGGACAGACACAATGACAGAGACAAAAAAATCCAAAGACAAGGAACAGGACGAACATGAGGACAAAGACCAGAGAAAGAACAGGAGAGAGACAAGGATAGAAACAAGGATTGAGACAAGAAAAAAAACAAGGACAGAAACAAGGACAATGATAGAGACAAAGACCAGGACAAAGACCAGAGAAAGATCAACACAAAGATAAAATAGAGACAAAGACCATACAAAGACTATCAAAAAGACAAGGACTAAGATTAGACAAAAAACAGGACCCCAAAAACAAAAACCAAGACCGATGTACCTACTCAGTATTAAATAGCCACAACCAAGGACCAAGACCAAGACCAGCACAAGACACAAAATATTTTTACTGAACTCATTGAAGTTTTTTTCTGGCTGCTCCACACAAATTTAATCACACCATATTATCTCAAGTGTTTTCATCTTTAAAAAAGAAACACACCCGAATGTCATCAGATGATTACTTTTGCAGCCCACAGAAAGTATTCCAAACCCGTGGGTACTTTTCATCCTCCTTTACAGGTGAAAACATGAGAAGTGGTGGTGAGGACACAATTTGGCTTCCTACATCCGTAAAACTGAAGAGGGATGATGAAGGGATTGAGCAAGGTGGTGATGGAGGAGGGGAAAGTGGGGGATATTGCCTCTCCAAAACGACTGTTTGGGTGACGCCAGAGGACATTTCAACGCACACAAGCCGAGAAGGGCGAGGTATAAGCAAACACAATCATCACAAGTGGGTCTTCAGCTCGCTTCTTAAAAGGACAGTGTGTAATATTTAACCACTAGATGTCGCTAAATTATGTCATGCAACTAAAGAAAGCGTGCTAAAAAGATGTTCCAAATAAAACACACTGTCCCCTTTAAATGTGACAGTTCAGTTACTCATTCAGTGACTTATTCCTCCCCTTTCTGTCATTGTTTGAATGCTCTCATTAAAATATGGAAACATGAATGTTTGGTTATTTGTTTTACCACTTGGAGAAGCTTGATAATACACACTCTTTAAATCTGATGCTCCAGTTACTCATTCCTCCACCTAATAGAATAGAATAGAACAGAATAGAATAGAATATACCTTTATTGTCATTGTTACAAATGGGCTAACATATTGTGACAACGAAATTGGGCATGACACTCCAGTTTTACACATTCATAGTGAGGTATGAGCAAGAAGATAAAGGAACAGAGAAGATAATGTTATAAGACAAGGGGGATAAGGCTATAGTTATAATTTACATGGTATTTACACAAGAAATGTCGGCATGTGGGATGTTACATACAGGGTTGTCGTGATAACGTCGGTATCGTAACGGTTGTGCAATATTGCATTTGGTGCAAAGTCATCATAGTAGAATAAATTAATTTTTTTGACCTAGGAGTATTTAAAAAAATGCATGCTTACATGATGGTTCATGTATTTTTGCTTATTTTCTTAATCAATATTTTTTCAATGAATCATATTTTCTTTTTAGTACTGGTAGCTCTAAATAATAGGGTCCGTCCTATTAAATGAGACAATTTGGTTACTTATTCCTCCCCCTTCTTTTATTGCCCGTCTGCTATCGTTAAAATATGTAACCCCATAAATGTTTGGGTGTTTCTTTACCACCAGGAATAACGAGTTCACATTGTTCCTTTAATGCAAATCGAACTGTTGAGCGGAGTCGGAAAAGAGAAATCGGCATTCAGAGACATTTCAAGGTGCGAAATCCATCACCGTCAGTGTGGATAAATTTGTTTTGTGCGGAGAATTAATTTCCTAATATTAAAAAAGGTCAGAAAGAAGCCGGGGCGACAGCGACCTCGGCGTCATCTTTAACAAATTATCCAAAACGGTGCTGTCAAATTGTTGGGGGAAGCATCAGGCAGTGATGAATGCTTTTGGTAATCAGCCAATCAAACAGAATTCTTCTTCCGCGTTTGATAAATGAGCTGGAAAAAAGCAATGCTTTACCGAGGAGATGGGTCCATTTGTTTCTCCGGATGCTTTTTTTTCCCGTTCTTCGCCCAGTCCCTGTTCTCACTTTTAAAACAAACAAGAAAGAGCTAACTTGGGAACAGATTATTGCGCCTTGCATGGCTGATTTTGATTTTTATGTTGTTGCTTCTGACTAACGTTGAGCTGCAGATGGTAAATGACGAAATTTCATCAAAACAGCTTGCTTTGGGATGGATGATGATGAGATCTAGGACTGTGACATTCACGAGTCGTACAAGTAAACACCTGCTGCTTTTGCTGTTTTTTTAAGCTTATTCAACCCTTCTCTTTTGTCACACAATGCATGTTAGTGTACATTATTTGTACTTGCCATGTTTATTTGTATAGTCATGTTTATTTGTGACGCCCTTAATCACAAAGAGTCTCAAAGGGCTACACATACCACAGACTATTGCAAACCACAGACAATTATTACACCATCCCCTGATCTAAAACCTACATACAAGAAAAAACTAAAAAAACTCAACATGAGGAAAATGAAGAAACCTTGAGAAGGGACCGCGAATGAGGTAATCCCCCTTCCAAGTCGACCAGTTTGCAACTCTAGCCATTTACCCATCACAACTACTCCCGGTATATCCAACTCATTCGTTCTTTTGTTGGTGTGTCTTCTTTGAGTGCACACTCATCTCCGTTCAGACCTATGCGTGCACATGTAGTTTTAAAATTTTTTACTTATTCCCCTTAAGCCCCTGAGAGAGTAGAATTCCCAAATATGCTTATGAAAAAAAAGACTAAATCAACAGAATATACCGTAAAATTCAGACTATAGACCGCGACTTTCTTACCCAATCTTTCAACCCTGCGGCTTATGCAACGATGCCACCAATTCATGCTTTCTTTCTAACGGCCACAAGGGGCGCCTGAGCAATAAAGGTGAGAGTGAAACACGAGGACTATATGTGTCGAGGAAGACGCAAGTTTATTGTAAATTTGTGCATGAATAAAACTAGCATGAACAGACACTCATCATGGAAAAGGTGTCAATCGAAAAGGGAGCGCTAACTACCGTTTTAGGAATAATTTTGATAATTTGTTGATTCATAAACGGAAATAATGTGGGGAAACGAATGGATTACAAGAAGCAACTTCAGATGAAGCAGACATGTTTAAAAGACGGCTAGGGGACGCAATGGTGAGTTACGCCGGCTTTAGGGTTCTCAGGTATCTTGTAGTGTGATGTTTCTCCGATGAGTATATTTTGAAACAAACATTAGGGGGTTAAGGTACCGTATATTATTAAACCTCTTTCTGTGTACCGTCTTTTTTTGTAAGAATCTCATGTTTCAATGTGGGCTCATGCGGCTTATAGTCAGGTGCGGCTTATGTATGTACAAAATGGTTTTTGTTTTTGTTTTTCATTTAAAATGAACTGGGTGCGGCTTATAATCAGGTGTGATTTATAGTGTGAATTTTACGGCACATTACATTTCTGAGTGAATATTTCATATGGCATAATTAGAGCTTTAAATTTATCAAAGGTGGTAAGAGTTAGATGATAGTTGTCCCCTAAATATCACACAATTCATGTCAGTTTACATTAGGTGGACGTGAACTTGAAGTGTGATAACTCAAACACTTATGTTTTTGACTTCCAAACTACTCGAAATGTTCAGTGGCATCAGAACTATCACTACATGTATAGTATTTATCAATTATATCACATTATATATCTCTTTGATTGAAAATACAAAAAAACATGAAAACGTACATAATAGATAGGTCCCTGCATGCCTTGATGGTTGATCTTTGAAAAAGTAAATGGTCAAATAAAGTCAAAAGATGTTGCATTTGGTAACAATACACAAAACATAGTGAACATCAATAATACAAATATACAAAAATACATTAAAATAATAGTTTAATAAAGAAAATTACGATTATTTAAATATATTTTATAAATATTTTAATTAAGCTGTGTTTATTCAGTTTTTAATATTGTAAAAATTCGAACTGAGATTTCATAGGGTGCTAGTTCCTTATTTTGACTATCATTGCACACTGTTGTTCGTTATTTTCACTATTACACCGGCTATCAGCTAATCATGTTGATATTTTATGATAGCCACACCCTTTGGGACTGATCTGTTTTTTTTTGTAACCTTGAAGATTGAATATAAAGAGAAAGCACCAGGGAAAGTGTCAGAAACGGGGACTGGAATTCTCTTATCTGAAGGCTTCTCTCCCTGTTTCTCCTTGCAACTTCAAAATCTATTGATGTCTTCTCTTCTGATTTTCAGTGTCTACTATAGTTAAAACTATCATTTATGTCACAGTTGCCATAGCGCCCAATTGGCCCCGCCCATGTGTTGCCAGCTGCGGCTCGCTAACAGATTGGCTTTCTGTCTATTTTAAGCTCAGCGCCGTCACCCTTCCCTTGTCAGCCCATCAATGAAATTCTGCCCTGTCAGGCGTGGGTTTCGACTCTGTCCTGTTCCTGTTGGTATTTCCTGCCCGGTATTGCTCTGGTTTGTTTTGTCCTGTTTAATTTCGGTTTCCAGTTTTGTTTCCGTCTAGTTTTGTCCTGTTTATTATTTTCTCCAGTTATCGTTCCCGTCTAGCTTCTCCTGTTTATTTTCAATATCCTGATTCATTATCTATCCTGTCTGTCCCGTCCTGTCCGGTATCAACCCTATCTGTCAGATATCAACTTCGGCAATTGGAATCGATCTCGTCGGTCTCTGGCTTCCTGTCTTTCCACGCCAGAACCCTGCCCAACGTGCATGACTGCCCATTTCCCGTAAAATAAAAGGCTTGTGTGAGAACGTCACACGTTTGGGTTCTGATCGGGTTCGGGTTCTTGACAATTTAGTCCTTTGATGGCAGTCTGCATGTTTGTACGTACAAAAATTTTATATAATAATAACAGCTAAATAAAAATACCTCAGAATGTGACTCCTAAAATATGGCAAGGCAACATGAATTTATTTTTTCATACTTGAGTCCGGCGGCGATTTTAAGTTCAGAGCTTAGGGGGGTGATGAGCAGCCAGAGTGCCTGGCTGGTGATTTTTTTTAAATTTCACTTTAAGTTAAATTAGAGGTTTTGTGTATTTATTTCTAGTTATCAGGGCCAGAGCGGGAGTTATAAACTCAAAACTAACCCACTTAGCTATGGAGGAGTTCTTTGAATGAATGGAACAGCAGCGGGAGCAGGACAAAAAATAAAAATGACTTGACTTGACTTGACTTGACAAAGACTAGGAACCTTCCCGTGGTGTCCTGCGAAGGGCTCTCTCCCGGGGGAGCCTTACGAATCCTACTCGATCCACTCAGACTCGCTCTCTCTTTCTTTCTTGGTCCTCTCTCCTTCTTTGTCTCTCCTTTTCTCTCTTCCCCCTTTACACTCTTGTCTCTCATTTTCTCTATCCCTCTCTTTCCTACTCTCTCCCCACCTCTCTCGCTCTCTTTTCCCCCTATTTGCGTTTTACTCTGTCTGTCTCTCTCTCTTTCTATCTGTCCCTCTCTTTTTCTCTCTTCTACTCTCCTCTCTCTGTTCTTCTTAGGGTGACGACATCGAGAGCAACCCTGGCCCCCAGTCCAAATGCCAGTGGTGCTTTCAAACCGTTCGCTGCGACCACACCCCAATCACCTGTACTACCTGCCCACGGGGCTTCCATAAATCATGCACCGGCCTGTCCGAACGTACTAAGGACTTCAGAGGCTTCGTATGCTTGGTTTGCTTGGGTCAACCCCGTCAGGCCTGGCGGCACAGGACAGTCGCAGCCCCCTCTCCTTCGGAGAACTATGGAGCCTCCCACAAGCGAGTCTAGCGCTACTAAGGATTACCTTAGGCGCCTTGAGTGACTCAACAATAACAACAACAACAGCAGCGGGCTCATATGATGCATTTTTACTCGAGAGAAATTCAGAGATACGTTGAAACTTAAAAGAAAGCACTTTACCATTTTAATTCTAAGAAAATTATATAAATATTCTGATACGGATGACCAAATATTTACCTATGTACAGTATCAGTAATTTGAAATCGGATTGTTAGTCTTTACACTAAACTTGTATACCTCTTATGAAGTAGCTTTACTACACACATTTTAAGTAGGCTACTTAAAACATCAAAATCCTCCAAAGCAAAGTACTGGTCTCCGCAACTTTGTCAATGGCAATGTCATTGTCTATAAATATGAGAATTTCCTTTTCCTTGTACATCAGCATGAAAGCTTCCAAAAGTTCCTGAAAGTGAGTTTCATAGCCGAGTTTTCACACAATTAAAAGCATAGAAGCTCCTCTCCCATGGAATCTGAGAACAGGAAAGGGTCAACAGGAACTTAAACGCCAGCCCAATGACATGGTAGGCATTTGTAAGGAGGTCATATTGTGAGAGCACTAGGTAACAAATAAGAGTTTTTGCAGTGGTTGTAGCAGGTGCAAATGTTAAACAGACAACAATATGTTGATCGTGTTTTTTTCACTTTATGTGAGCCACTTGCGATTGGTGCCTTGCTTGTTGTAGAACGTCTTAGCTATTGTGGGGAGTTTTGTGGGCTGCTGTGGATGGTAATTGAAAAACATTTGCAGATCTTGTTTTTGAGGATGAGCAAAATAATGAAAATCAGTCTCCTCATTTACATTACCTGCTGCCTGCGTCTGGGGGATCTCCTGCTGCACTACCGCTGTCCCCTAGCCTCTTTAGGCTCCCTCTAACATGTCGGTTAATTTTGTCACCGAAAACGTTGAAAAACTAACAGGAAAGTGGCATATAATTAGAATGCAACAAATGAGTATGAACAAAAAAGACACAAATAATGAATGCCTGGGAGCATGTGCCCTCTTCCAGTACATCCTTCAAAGCATCAATTCATTCACTTCATGTACTCATTCATATGTGTCTTACATTTACATATACAGAATGTACTCAAATTTGAATTTTGTCAACCATGGAGTGGTTTCCTGTGTTGATTGGTTTTAGACAGGGGTATGTGATGTCACCATGGCTGCTTAACGTGTACATGGATGATGTGGTGAGAGAGGTGAATGCAAAAGTATTTGGCAGAGGTGTAGAGATGATGGATAAGAGTGGAACGGTGTGGCAGGTAAGTCAGTTGTCGTTTGCAGATGGAGAGCGCTTGTGGCTGATTCTAAGGAAACATTGAGAAGGTTGGTAAAGGAGTTTGGAAGAGTGTGTGATAGGCATAAGTTATGTGTGAATGTTGGGAAGAGTAAGGTGATGAAGTGTTCACGTGGTGGAGTGGGCATGGCGTTGGAAATAAGGTTGCATGGACAGGTGCTGGGAGAAGTTGAAAGCTTTAGGTACTTGGGTTGTGATGTGGCTGCAGTTGGTGGAATGGAGTATGAGGTATTGCACAGAGTGAATCAAATAAGCAAGGTTTTGGGTGATCTGAGGAGAGTGATGAGCAACAAGAGTATGAGTATGGATGTTAAGAGGGGACTGTGAGAGTGTGATTGTGCCGACTGTGTTGTATGGTGCAGAGACTTGGAGCCTGAACGCAGATTTCAGAAGGAAATTAAATGTTTTTGAGATGAAGTGTTTGAGGAGTATGTTAGGGGTGACATGATTGGATAGATTGAGAAATGAAATTGTGAGAGACAGAACTGGGGTAGTAGTGGAACTGAGCAAGCGTGTGGATCACAGAGTACTCGATTGGTTTGGACACATGGAGAGGATGGATGAGGAGCGAATGTTGAAGAGGATCTACAGAGCAGAAGTAAATGGAAGGAGACCAAGAGGAAGGTCCTGATTGACGTGGATGGACTGTGTTATGAGTGCACTGCAGGAAAGAGGTCTAAATATAGTCGAAGCTAAAGCTCTTGTTGGTGATAGGAATGAGAAGAGAGGTGTTGTAAAAGGATAGTGGGATGTTTAGACGTGTTCTAAGGGATGGGCAGGGCACCTATAGGTAAGGCAGGGGTAAACCAGTGAAAGTTGTCGGGCCCTGCTGTTGAGAAGAGTGTGTTGTGTCACCTTGACCCGAGTGACATGGCTGCTTTCTTGTGTCCCGTTTCATCTAGGGGGGCAAAAGCATGACCAACTTGGGTGCAGAGGTGCCTAACTTGTTTGGGTCTTAGGGCATTTGGGTTGGCCATGGTCCACCAAATATATTAGTTTTTTGCTACTTTTTCCCTTTTTTATTTTCATTGTTTTTTTGTATGTGTTTGTCTTGCTGTCGGTCACCCCTCTCGAGGGATATGACCAGGATGGGCAGGTGGGTAGGTGGGTAGGGAGGTAGGTAGGTGGGTAGGTAGAGAGAATTTATATTTAGTTTATTTTGTCTTTTAACAGCATATTTGGTATTAGAGTACCCGGTAGTCCAAAAGTAATTGAAAGAAATTGATGCATTACTTCAACATTACAGTCTTCGGAGTACGTTACTGTTTACAATTTTTCAACAGGTAATTAGTAACTGTATTGGATTACATTTCAAAAGTAACCCTCTAAACCCAGTGAGTTGTCATCACCACCTGTTGTCTTCTGGCAGGACTACTAGCTATTTTCTTGCCATAAGTGCTGTATTCATTTACTGGCCTCCTGGTTTGGAGACCTGCTGCCACATCCTGTCCAGTTGTACTCTAATATCTTACCGGGGGACACATAGATCGCCCATCAATCTCCCAGCTGGGTGCAGCTTTTGTTTCACCCGTCTTGTTTGTGTTGTAATTCTCCGTTATTGGCATGACACATTTCAAGAGAATCCGACCCCCCCCCCTCTCAATTCCCTCAGTCCTCACCTGACAAATAATCAAAGTGATTTAGCGGCACCATTGTTATCTCGAGCCAACTGTGCTGCCATAACTGCCGCTCATCTCCTGTTAATGGATCCCTTCACAGAAGAACCCTACCGGCCCCTGGTGGACCCCTGTGCCCGCTGTGTGAAATAGGCATGAATGGAGGGCATTGAGGCCGCCTGGCAGCCCACCTGGCACGGGTGAGTGGGATTAGCAGTCTGCTCTAGGACGGATAGACATGAAGAGGTTGCTTGAACCCCCCCTCAAATTAGCTCCAGAAAACTGAAGTCAATTAGTGTTCTTGGAGAAGGTTGAAGAAGTGATTAGACACAGAAAGGGGGACGAAATGGCAACGAGGTCTCTTCATGGTCAACCGTATTAAAAGCTATTTAAAAAAAGATTTTTTTATGAATTTTTAACAGATTGAATTGGGTATTTTTTTACATTGAAGACTATTATTTGTCTTAAAATAAATAAATAAGATTAATAAATAAAAAATAAAAAAATACATGAATGGTGGTACTGACTGGTATTGTCATTAATTTTCTTCAGCTTTTATTTTGTGTTGTGTTTTAAGGATGTTTCCCCCCCCCCCTTTTTTTTTTTCCAAGATATGGTTTTAAGATACTTTGTTCAGCAGTAGCATTTTATTTTATTTATTTTGGGGGGAATTATTTGCTGTTTGAACAATTCAAGGTAGCTAGCTTGCTAACCACAGCAAGCAACATAGCTGAACAGATATATGGATGGATGGAGGTTCAATCTAGGTCAAAACTAGCTAAATTAAGGTAGTTAGCATGCTAACCATAGATGACAAGAAAGCTAAGCTGATACATGGATAACTGGCTAGTGAGAGTTTCAATCTAGCTAAATTGATGCAGTTAGCTTGCTAATCACAGATAGCAAAACAGCTAAGCAGATTTATGGATAACTGGATGGATAGATGGATGTAGGGAGATTCAAGGAAACAAGAAAGCTAGCTAAAAGGAGGTAGGTAGTTTGTGTTGGATTATTAAAATGTGTCAATGAGTATGTTGTCACTATCGCATGAGTTTTTCAGCTATATTAGTTTTATCATTTAATCAGCAGCACATCATATTTATCCACATATTTAAATGAAGTATTTATGTGCTGTATTCATAAGAATGTATTATTTCATATCAGTATTTTCTCAGCATCGGTCTTCCGATATGTCAGCCTTATCTTATAATACACAGGTGTCAAACAGGCGGCCCGCGGGCCAGATCAGGCCCGCGAAGGGATTGAATCCGGCCCGCGAGACAACGCTCAGAGAAGCGCAAGAGAAAAACAAGCTGCAGGTTGAAATATGTCAACTTGATGTTGCCAAAGAGAGGTGCCTCGAACAAAGACACTGTATTTGTATTTGAGTGAGGGGAAACACTCCAATGCTACACGAAGCATCAGATACTTGTACTCATAGAAATTTTAAAAAGTGTACTGTGATTAAGGTTGTTTTGGCTTTATAAACATCACACATATTTCGTTTTTGGTTGTTCGAACTTTCTATCTTTTTTCCTTTCAAGTTTCCGGTAACTATAACCTTGACGTTGTTGCCACGGTCGCGTTTAGGCGGGCGCGTGTGAATGACAGCAACGAGTGGATCCCGCTGCCATGACAGAGTTTATCGATCAAAGTGTCAGCACCAGAGGGGAAAAAGGTTAATCCGAGGCACGCCGCTTCCGCGCCTCACCTCGTCTCAGCCCCGCCCCTTGCCCCGCCCCCGACCGCCGCCTTATCGGATTTAGACGAACGTACAAAGGGGGAGCGTATTCCCAGGACACTCGCTGACCTTCAGTAATCCTGCCAACCTGCTGCTCTGATTACAATTATCAGAAAAGAAGGAGAAAAAAACATGGGGTAGGTTAGACACCTAGTGTTGATAGAATTTCAAACACAAAAAATGTCAACAAGTAAGTAATTGCTCGGGAGATGCTAACCGGCGTTCCGGAGTTGCTGACGGTCAGATTTGGCTCCCTGCAGTATGTCGGCGTAAATAAGATAGGGAGAGGAACATGCTGAACCAAGCAGGGAGACGCTAGCACACTTGCTAAGCTACGTATAACCAACACAAAAAGTACACAACATGCCAAGGTCGAATTAAAGTGACTCGAGTGGTCAGAAACAGCTCACAGTGCAGTTCGAGGTTCGTTTTTAGTCCACGGATTTCTCTAAAGAAGCACAATCTACAGAATACATACATACAATTTTAACTAACTATCCTTAAAAAGTATTTTTGTATACTATTTACATGGTTCGTACACCTTTTTCATGACCAAATTCAAGCACTTTTTAAGCACTTTTAAGGTCAATTTTCCAATTTTTCCGGTACCATTTGAAGAGGAAACAGATTTCGTCAGATCCTGAATATTTTCATATGTGATTTTTAATCTTGTGTGTTAGGCAAAATTACTGTAATATTTATCTTACATTTTCAGATGCAGGAAGTTCTTTCAATTGCAATTTACCACTGGCAACCTTCATTTTTTGCATGGCTCATAATAAAGAATAGAATAGAATTTACCTTCATTGTCATTCTTTGTAACCATGCACACAGAACGAAATGTCGATACACCTGACCCGTACAGTTAAACTGTAGCGAGCCGATGCAGCCAAACAGGGCTGCTGCTATTTTAGGCCCAACTGCTGTGTTGGGAGTCATTAGGTGACCAAACCCCCCAATTCCAACCCTTAATGCCGAGCGCCAAGCAGGGAGGCAATGAGTACCAATGTTGAAAGTCTTGTGACTCGGTCGGCTTGTATGACTCAGCCGAGGCTTGAACCAGCGACCTCCCAGTCTCGGAGCGGGCGTCCTAGGCTACCGAGCTGTGCGTATAGTTATTAGATAATCCTTGCACTAATACATACTTTATAGTACCCTGTATAGGTGTAGAATGTAGCAAAACGTTATAAAAAAATCATAATTAAGCTAGTCATCTCTGTGAGTTATCTATCATATGACTGGAAAGCGCTGCCATTGTGAAGAGAAGTATCTCTTTTTTGGACTTTTTGATGCACCTGTCCTAATGCACCTGTAGGGGGCAAAGACGCTTTACATGCCATGCAATCGCAGCTGCCGTGCTGTACTAACTTTTAATTATTTTATTAAAATTATTTTTTCTTTGTTTAATGCGTGGTCAGTGGAGTCAGAATGCCGAGTGACATGGCAAAAACTTCAAGCATTTTCAAGCAAAATTAAAGCCTTTTCTTAATCTTTATCTTAACCTTATTGGCCTTTGTGAGACCTGGTTAAAACCAAATGAGTTTGTAGTGTTAAATGAGGCTTCTCCCCCTAACTTTGTGAGTTCGCACTTGGCACGACCATGCAAAAAAGGTGGAGGTGTTGCTCTTATATCGGATTATAAGTTGAAATTTACTCCTAATACCCCTACTAGTTTTAAAACGTTTGAAGCACTTGTTATGAGGTCCTTAATGTCAACACCAATTTATTTAGTTGTTGTGTATCGCCCATCTGGACCATACTCAAATTTTTTGGAAGAATTTTCGGAACTGTTAACAGACTTAGTAACTTATGCGGACAATGTTGTAATTATTGGTGATTTTAATGTTCACATAAACTCCCCATCAAATTCACTTGCAATTGCATTTAAGTCACTGATTGATACATTTGGTTTCAATCAAATAGTTGATGTGCCCACTCATAAAGATGGGAACACTCTAGATCTCGTCCTGACCCGTGGCGTAGTAGCCTCAAATGTTACAGTGTTACCATATCCTAATGCCATCTCTGATCACTATTTTGTTAAATGTGAGGTGCTGTTTAATGTTTACTGTGATAAGGAAAATTTAGGCTTTAGCAGTCGCAATATCCGCCCTAAAACGGTGTTAGCCTTAAAAGAATTATTACCTACGGTAACTGCAGCCTTCCCTTCGTACACTGGGTCTGTTGACTCACTTACAAACAACTTCAATACTGCTTTGGTTAATGTTCTTGATTCTGTGGCGCCCCTAAAGTATAAATTCCGACCCAAGAAGAATACACCTTGGTTTACTGAAGAAACTAGGTTACTCAAACAAAGTTGCAGAAAAATTGAACGAAAATGGCGCACTACTAAGCTGGAGGTTTTTCGACTGGCCTGGTGTGACAGTTTGCTGAAATATAAAGTAGCTCTTGCCTCAGCTAAAGCTTCGTTTTTCTCTAAGATTATTGTTAAACATAAGAATAATCCGAAATTTTTGTTTGACACAGTGGCAAAACTAACCAGACAACAACTTAACCAAATGGTTGCACTTATTCTGCTAACGACATTATGGAATTTTTTAATAAAAAGATTCAACAAATCAGGAATGAAATTTTAAAATAACGCTCTGTTTCCTCCTCCTATATCAAAGATGTGGAGGTGTTAGGTATGGACCGTGTCGGCGGTTGTTCAGAAACATTCTCCAGTTTCAATGATTTGTCCCTTGATAATCTAACACAGATGGTCAGTAGGGCCAAACAAACCTGCTTGATCCGTTTCCAGCTTCACTGGTGAAGGATCTGTTTGGGATCTTAGGACCACCAGTTTTAAATATTATTAATATATCGCTATCCTCGGGTATTGTTCCTGTAGCCTTCAAGTCTGCCGTCATTAAACCCACGCTTAAGCGACTTAACCTTGACCCAGAAAGCCTAGGTAATTATAGGCCAGTGTCAAATCTGCCATTTTTTGCGAAATTACTTGAAAAGGTCATTGCACAGCAGCTAAATGACTTCATGTCAGAAAATAATCTTTTTGAAACGGTCCAGTCAGCATTTAGGGCAAATCACTCTACTGAGACAGCCATGGCTAAAGTAACCAATGATCTCCTTTTAACAATAGATTCTGGTGCCTCATCAATGTTACTGCTGCTGGATCTCAGCGCTGCTTTTGATACGGTCGACCACAACATATTATTGGTTCGTCTAGAACGCATTGGTATCTCAGGAACTGTACTCTCGGGGTTTAGGTTCTACCTGTCAGACAGGATGCAATGTGTTAACTATGGCAATCTGACCTCTAAACAATCTAATGTCCCTTGTGGTGTTCCTCAAGGCTCTGTACTTGGCCCCCTTCTTTTTAGTATTTATATGATCCCGCTTGGTGACATTATCCGCAAGTATAATATTAGTTTCCATTGCTCTGCAGATGACACTCAACTGTATGTGCCACTGGAAAAAAACTGGACATTCAAGTTGTAGAAATGGAGGCTTGCCTTACTGAGATTCAAAGATGGATGTCAAATAATTTTTTACGCCTTAACCCAGAAAAAACTGAAATGTTGATTATTGGTCCAGCTCACTGTCGTCAGTTGTTTTCAAACACTACCCTGAACCTAGACACATGTAATATCACCCATAGTGATTCGGTCAAAAATCTAGGTGTTATATTTGATCCTAATCTGTCGTTTCAGTTACACGTGAAAAATTTTACTAGTATAGCTTTCTACCACCTCCGTAATATTGCAAAGATTCGTTCGATGCTGTCCCAATCAGATGCAGAGATTTTAATTCATGCGTTTATTACTTCTCGGCTTGATTACTGTAATGTATTGCTTTCTGGTCTCCCGATGTCTAGCATTAAAAGTTTGCAGCTGGTTCAGAATGCGGCAGCTAGACTTTTGACCAAGACCAAAAAGTTTGAGCATATTACTCCTGTATTGGCCAACTTGCACTGGCTCCCAGTCCACTTAAGATGTGACTTTAAGGTTCTCTTATTAACATATAAATGTTTGCATGGGCTTGCACCCTCTTATCTCTCCGATTTGATTTCCCCCTATGTTCCTGCACGGAGTCTGCGCTCGGAAAATGCCGGTCTACTTGTGACTCCGAGAGCCAAGAAGTCTGCGGGCTCGAGAGCGTTCTCCATCCGGACCCCGGTGTTATGGAACGCCCTGCCTCTGGAGATAAGATCTGCAACCTCAACGGAAGTTTTTAAATCGAGGCTTAAGACACACTTCTATTCCAAAGCATATGATTGATGCCCACTTCATATTCAGTTTTGTCCTGTCTTTTTCCGACGCCTGCCTGGCTGATACGGAGGAAAAGGATGATTTGGGATGGGTCAGCGGACCAGCGTCTGACCTACAGCATGTCAACCCCTGCATTTACCAGCTGGCAGAGACGGGAGGCAGCGTCTTGGCCGTCATAGACTTTCTGGACTGGTTTGCAGGCTGGGGGCGTCGTTGATGTCATGCACTTTCCGGACATTTTCAACATCTTACCTAATGTTTACTATTATGTGTACAGTAATGCTAATTGTAATTCACCCTGGTCAATCCTGGAAGGGGGATTACCACATGTGAGGTCCTTTCTTAAGGTTTCTCTTTTCTCCTCACACTGAGGTTTTTGAGTTGTTCCTTGCCCGCATGCTGGTTTAAGATCAGGTAATTGTGTAATTTTGTAATTGTAATCCTGTGCAGTCCTTTGAGACATTTTTGTGATTAAGGGCTATATAAATAAATTTGACTTGACTTGACTTGACCTTTTCCTGACTTGAAAACTCAACATTAATATTTAAGCGTTTTCAAGGATTTCAAGGACCTGTACTTAGAAAGAAAGTTTTTGGACAGGACATGAAGGTTGGTGTTAATGCCCACGGCAGCAAGGTAAAAAACACATGAGCTACATACACCTGGAGTAGCTGAATAGAGATGATAAATGGAGTTGGTCAGAGCTGGTGTAAGTGGCTCATTTAGTGGGATGAGCTACTAAAAAGGATAGTATAAAATAGAATTTCTCAAGCGTCGAAACCAGGGATCACAGAAATTAGCGAACTCCAGCTCAGGAAGGCGAGTGATAGTGAAGCTTTATTTACATGGAACTAGCGGGGAGCCATAGCCAACAGCTAAATGGCTGACATGAGTTGCTAAAGATGGAATCAGTTGAAAAAAAGTTGACATTGTCTGCATCAAAGGACTCGGGAAGTGTTCGCTTGCATGTTCAGTGGTGGAGGGTGGGTGTCCCAGAAGAAGCAGCTAGCAGTAACAGCTAACAACAAATATAGTGGCTAGCGGCAAGCCATAGCCTGCAGCTAAGTGGCTAAAATGAGTAGCTAGAGAATGAAGGAGTGGGTAAAAATGGTGAGTGAGGACAGACGCTGGAGGACAGAGCAGCAGCAGCTAAAAATAGCAATAGTGGCTAGTGGCAAACCATAGCCTGCAACCAAGTGGATAACATAAGTGGCAAGAAAAAGAAACAGTGAAAAAATAAAAGTTAAATATTACAAGTGTCAGGTGCCTGAATCACGGGACTCTGCGACGTTGGATTGCATGATCAGCTATGGAATGCGAACGACATTAAAGGATCAACTTGTTCACAGCCATACCACCCTGATAAGGCCCAATCACATGAAGCTAAGCAAAGTCAGGCCTTGTTAGGACTTGGATCGGAGACCGTCTGGGAATACCAGGAGCTCTAAATCAGTCATTTGGCGCACGGTCTGCTGTGACAGCACTGACTTTAAAAATAGTGAGTTATTCAAATGAATGAAGTATTTTTACACCCATGGGGTCTCTATGCAAAACACACCTGGCTTTGAATGCAAAAGCTGAGTTATTTTTGTAAGGGTCAGTGTATGTACTCACGGGGTCTTGGCTCATCTGCACTATGAGTTGCTTGACAGCATGAAGTGTGGGGTGCGCCCACGGGGAAGGGTCCTGCCAGTGGCGATTCAGGTCAAAGCCCATCAGTGAACACCTTGGGGCACAAAACCACACAGAGGGTATGCTGAGAGCACGCCAGCGGACAGGAAAAACATACAGAGAGTAATCAACACAGCATAAAAGATCACCGGCTGCTCTCTGCCCAGTCCAGAAGACATTGCCGGCTTGCGATACTGTAGCAGAGCCATTAACATTATACAAGACAATTCCCACCACTTCTTTGACCTGTTGTGCTCTGGTAGACGCTACAAGTCCCTCATAACTAGGAAGACTGTATGGGTTGGTAGCAAGCCCTGCTATCCTCAGTTTCACTAAATAGCAATTTTTGTGCTTTCCGACAAGGTGAGCCACCTGGTCCGACAGCCGCACGTTTGACTAGTCATTGCTAATTATGTCGATGAGTATAGCTTTTTGTTGTTGTTGTTGTTGCTGTTTACAGGCCTCACCCACTGTTTACTACAGTTTACCGTCATCCGTCATGGTGTCGTCACGTGGTTAGGGTCAATAGATGTTATTTACATTGACATGTTCACTGCCATGGACATTAAGTATCGGATATCTCTATGGGTATCGCCATTGAGATTTATATTTTAGTAATGCTTGCTTTCTCACTTGCCTTCTTTATGCATGCAAGATGGCGGCTGCGCATGGATACATGCTTGCGGCTAGCTCTCCAGCTAATCTTCTATTTATTGCCGTTCTCTTGTCTTTTTTGCTTTCACTTTTGGACACATGTGTGGCCAAAAACACTTACAGTAGGGACGAACTTATTCGGTTGGGTGGGCGTCTAAATTTCGATTTTTCGGGCACTTTTTATACCGCCCATGATATACCGAGCGAACTTCAAAGAGACCCGGCATCCTTGTGGACAGCTATTCCTCTTAATAAATGTCGCCGACGGCGCTGTAAAGAAAGGACACAGAAGCGTGGTTGCCGTGCAGGTAGATGTGTGAAGCGTGTGAAGTCCAAGCAGCAAGATGGACGCGAGGATGGACGCGAGGATGTAACTAATTCCACCATTCATTCCTCGCCGGACAACCGACGCTTTAAACTCAGCGCTCACGAGCGGCCACAACGCCGGGAGCTTTTGAAGATCTCGACAAAGACTACAAAGAGTTCAGCTAAGTCAAATGATTCAGCAAAGCTGAAATTTGGTCTGTTAAATATTAGATCGCTTGCTCCAAAAGCTTTACTTGTTGATAACATTATTCGTGATTATAAACTTAACTGTATGGGTCTTTGTGAAACGTGGTTACGCCCGGATGAGCACTTAGCGCTAAATTATGCCTCTCCCCCAGACTACGAGAGTAGTCATATAGCACGCACGCTGAAAAGAGGTGGTGGTGTTGCGCTAATCTCTGAAAAATCGCTCAAATTTAATACACGTACCTCTAATAATTACAAAACGTTTGAGGCTCTTGTGATGCGGTCCCCTCAATTGTCAATTGATGTAATAACTATCTATCGTGCACCTGGGCCATACACAACTTTCTTAGACGAATTTGCTGAACTTGTGTCTGAACTAGTAACCTATGCAGACAAAATTATAATTATGGGAGACTTTAACATTCATATGAACTCCCCACACAGTTCACTTACTATTGCGTTTAGTTCTCTAATTGATGCATTTGGTTTTACTCAACTGGTTGACTTGCCAACCCATAAAAATGGGAACACGCTAGACTTGATTCTGACTCGAGGAGTTTTAACCTCAAACATTATGGTTCTACCGTGTACTACTGTTATCTCTGATCATTATTTAGTGACATTTGAGGTGCTAACTAAATGTAGACTTAATAAAGCTGAGGGATTTAGCGGACGCAATATAGGCACTGGCACAGTTTCTGAGCTCTCTGAACTCCTTCCTGGAGCAGTTGCGTCCTTTCCTAAATACAATGGCTCGATTGACTCACTCATGAATGAGTTCAATACCACCCTGACTAGTGTGCTGGATTCAATAGCGCCCATAAAACTAAAATCACGTCCTAAAAGACGCACACCTTGGTTTACTGATGAAACTAGAGCCCTTAAAAAAGAATGCAGGAGATGGGAGAGAAAATGGCGCGCTACCAAGCTTGAGGTTTTCCATCAAACCTGGTGTGACAGCTTGTTAAAGTATAAAGCGGCCCTTGCCTCTGCAAAATCGGCCTACCTTTCGAAGGTGATTGCGTCTCAAAAGAACAACCCCAAAGCCCTTTTTGACACTGTAGCATCGCTTACAAGGCAACAGGCTATCGCAGACAGTTCGACACACTCTGCTCAGGACTTAATGGTCTTCTTCACTAAGAAGATTCAATGCATACAGGAAGAAATTGCAAAAGATATTGTTAGTACCACACGTATTAAAGGACTGAAATTTACAGATGCACGACAGGGTGGCTGCCCTGGGAAAATGGCCGGTTTTAGTGAACTGTCACTTGATGATCTCAAACAAGTGGTGAATGCGGCCAAACCGACAACTTGCCAGTTCGACCCTCTCCCAGGTTCACTTATTAAAAGTCTTTTTAGCGTCCTTGGGCCTTCAGTTCTAAATATTATAAATACATCACTCTCCTCAGGTGTAGTTCCAGCAGCTTTTAAGTCCGCCGTTATTAAACCCACACTGAAACGACTCAACCTTGATCCAGAAATATTAAGTAATTACAGACCTGTGTCAAACCTACCTTTCCTCTCTAAAGTACTCGAAAGAGTAGTGGCACAGCAGCTGAATGCTTTCTTATCGGAGAATAACCTTTTTGAATCCATGCAATCTGG
This sequence comes from Urocampus carinirostris, assembly GCF_059441175.1. NCBI lineage: Eukaryota > Metazoa > Chordata > Actinopteri > Syngnathiformes > Syngnathidae > Urocampus > Urocampus carinirostris. The sequence goes on from NC_142360.1 coordinate 5,451,978, forward strand.
ATTCAGGGCTAACCACTCTACTGAGACAGCTCTGATCAAGGTAACAAATGATCTCCTAATGTCAATGGATTCTGGCGCTTCATCACTTTTGCTGCTACTGGATCTTAGTGCTGCTTTTGACACAGTGCGCCACAATATCCTACTAGAACGGTTGGAAAAATGGATTGGTCTCTCAGGAGCCGTCCTCTCGTGGTTCAAATCTTACCTCTCAGATAGGACGCACCGTGTTAAATATGGTGAAACGACATCTGAGCCCTTTAATGTTACCTGCGGTGTTCCGCAGGGTTCAGTGCTCGGCCCCCTACTTTTCAACATTTACATGCTTCCATTAGGTGATATTATTCGCAAGTACAATATCAGCTTCCACTGCTACGCAGACGACACTCAACTATATCTTCCGTTGGAGGAATCTTCCACACTAAACTGTGGAAATTTGGAGGCCTGTCTCACTGAGATAAAAGAGTGGATGTCACTCAATTTCTTGCGTCTTAACTCTGAAAAGACCGAAATGTTAGTCATTGGTCCTTCTAAATGCCGGGACTTATTCGCAAAAACTGCTGTGAACATTGACAAATGTCACATCACACAGAGTGACTCAGTTAAAAATTTAGGTGTCATATTTGACCCTGATCTATCCTTTGAGATGCATGTAAAGCAAATTACTAGAACTGCCTTCTTCCATCTTCGCAACATTGCTAAAATCCGTTCAATACTGTCTCAGTCTGATGCGGAAACAATAATTCATGCATTTGTTACCTCCCGTCTCGATTACTGCAATGCACTACTCTCCGGTCTCCCGAAGTCCAGAATCAAGTCTCTTCAGCTAGTACAAAATGCCGCAGCGAGGCTTTTAACTAGGACAAAAAAGTACGATCACATAACACCGATTATGGCTAACCTGCATTGGCTCCCAGTTAGCCAAAGATGTGACTTTAAAGTTCTCTTAGTATTGTACAAAATCATACATGGACTTGCTCCCTCTTATCTTTCAGATCTGATCTGCCACTATGTCCCGGTCCGAAGCCTACGATCTGAGAGTGCTGGTCTTCTGATGATCCCGAGAGCAAAGAAGTCTTCTGCTGGTTCGAGAGCGTTCTCCATCCGGGCACCGGTGCTGTGGAATGCTCTTCCCCCTGAGATTCGATCTGCAACCTCAGTGGAAATGTTTAAATCTAAACTTAAAACTCACTTCTACTCCATTGCATACGAATAACCTACTCCTCTTGTCGGTTGAAAATAGTTTGTGTAATATAGTGTAACAATCTGTGAAGCCCTTTGAGACTCTTCGTGATTTAGGGCTATACAAATAAAAATGACTTGACTTGACTTGACTTTATTGTTAGCTTTTTTTTGCTAGCTTGCTTTCTCACAAAATGTCTTGATCGTTTTCTTACTTGATAGCTTTCGAGTGCACATCTGGAAACCCTTATGTCTGAACATAGAGTTCGTTATGGACAAACAATGACGGGCACAGCAGTCCAATAACGAAACACCACTCGGGTTTAGGTCAGGGAGGCCGTTCTTCCTATTCACGTCCCTCCAGCTCTCACTGTCATTGCCCACGTGAGCGTTGAAGTCTCCCAGCAGTATGAGGGAGTCCCCAGGGGGCGCGCTCTCAGGCACACCGTCCAGGGACTCCAAGAAGGGTGGGTACTCTGAACTGCTATTTGGTGCTGATATGCCCACACTGCGCCTCTCACCACGGGCAACTCCAGAGTGGAAGAGAGTCCAACCCCTCTCAAGAGGACTGGTACCACAGCTCAAGCCGTGTGTGAAAGTGAGTCCGACTATATCCAGTCAGAACTTCTCCACCTCACACACCAACTCGGGCTCCTTCCCTGCTAGAGAGGTAACATTCCATGTCCCAAAAGCCAGTTTCTGTAGCCGGGGACCGTCGCACCAAGGACCCCTCCCTTGGCCGCTACCCAGCTCTCTATGCACTCGACCGTTTTGGCCCCTCCTACAGGTGGTGAGCCCATGAGAAGAGGGTCCCACGTCGTCCCTTCGGGCTGTGCCCGGCCTGACCCCGTGAGCAAACCCCACCTCCAGGCCTGGCTCCAGAAGGGGGCCCCGGTAACCCACGTCCGAGGGAAATTGTGGACCAACATTTTTTCTCTTCATAAGGGGTCTTCTTATGTATCTGTTTTTGCTTGTGTTGTGTTCATCTTTATTTTTGCCAGCTTTCTTGCTGGCTCCTATCTTTCCTTTTGCTAGCTTTCTTTATTTCTTGGTTTCATTTTTCTCGCTTACTTTCTTTCTTGCTAGCTTTCATCCGTCTTGCTAACTTGCGTCTTTCTTTCTTGCTAGCTTTTGTCTTTCTTTCTTGCTAGCTTTCATCTTTCTTTATGGCTGGCTTTTGTCATTCATTTTTATTGTCAAGCTTTATTCTTTCTCAATAATTATTTTCTTTCTCGCAAGATATTATCTTTGTTACTTGCCTACTTTCTTTCTTGCTAGGTTTCGTCTTTCTTTTTTGCTAGCTTCCTTTCTCGTTACATGCTCTTACTTGCTTGTTATCTCACTAACTTTCTTCATTGCTAGCTTTCTTTATGCTACCTTTCTTTTTTTGATAGCTCTTATCTTTCTTTCTTGCTACTTTTTGGTTGATATATATATAAATATATATATATATATATATATATATATATATATATATATATATATATATATATATATATATATATATATATATATATATATATATATATATATATATATATATATATATATATATATATATACATAATTCCCACTTGAAAGCTGAGTGTCCGTTATTGTTTTTCGGGAGTCAATAAAGATTGGTAACACGATCCCAATCGTTCCCAGCAGCCGGTAATGATGAGGCATATTTATAGGTGCTCTCCCAGCTGCCCTTGTTTGTTGTCATCTTGTATCTCCTCCGTATCTCTGACATTTACGGAAGCCGTTAGCCGCTCGGGAGTTACCGATACCGCCAAATGAGCCGAGCGGCCGGCCGTGAACAAAATACTCAGTCCGGGTTAACTGCCAATCGTTTTGCTCTGCATGCCTCCGTCACCGTCCAGTGTCATTCGCGTTTGTCACATTCCGTCAATATCCTTATCGCCACCTAATTTGGACATAGAGGGTGGGGCTTGTCCATCACAGATGGTGACGGATTATTGCTGCAGTTAGCGTCTGTGTTTTTTTGGCCACTAGGTGTCGCCCAACAACATTTAATGCCAATTTTAGCGGGCATTAGTATTCCTGCGGCTGAACACATTAAGTAAAAGGCAATTATGAAGAGGGGAAAGAAGAAGGAGTCGACGGGAGGGGGATACCAATGGAGATGCGGCAATGCCGCTAAAAAGACAGAGGGAAGGAGATGGACGGGAAAAGAGAGAATGGCCCTGCGGTCGCGTCGCGTTTTCCACAAAGGTGCTGCTTTGAGCTCCATGAATTCATTATGCTCCCTCAAGGTGGAGTTAAGAGGAAATTAGCTCAATAAAATCATGTAATATGTGAGCTGCGTTTTATTTACAGTCGCCTTCAAATAGAAAATAGATAGGTTTGTGTTTTTTTGCGAGTAAAGACACCGGACCACATTTATTTTCAATTAAAGCAAAGGACAAACTATTTGTGTGTTTTTTGTGTGCCATTGGAGGGCACATAAATCTAGATGCCGCTAGAGCATCTGCATTTTTTTAACTCCTTAACGTTCCGATGACGGGCCGTCAACTGTTGGTAAACAAAGTACTGACTTCACTATGTCACCAGTCACTGAAATACGTCTTTCCACATATCATTGTAAAACTCTTGGATTCAAGATATTTCAATGTACTCATCACAAAAACACCACGATCAGTCTGAAACAAGATACCCGGTATAAAGCCGGTACAACTAACCCCAAAAGTCTTGTAATATTCCACTTGTGAAACGATTATTCACAAATGCGGTCTGTTTACATTTATGACAGTTCAGTGCAGGGTCGACGAACAAGTTTGACACAAATAGCCGAAATTTTTAACTGTGAGAGTCAAAAAGCCACACCACGCACTTGCCATGACAGACAGAAACACACAAACACAAACAATTGAAAACATATTATTTCCCATAACACACTCCTCTCCTTACAATACAACAAGTATTGTTCTTGTATATAGAAAATATGATGAGGCAAAGAGCCGCATTCTTAATGGCCAAGAGCCATGTGTTCGCCACCCCTGGTTCAGTGGATCCAACAATGTAAAACATTTACTCCAAAACACCTGATAATGTCAACAGATTTAAAAAAAAAATCCAACTAAAAGCATTCCTGCATCATTTAACGATCCTTGTTGTAAGCAGTTTGCTTCGCTTTGTAATTTCCCTTTGAAAATAAAAATAATTTTTAGATGATTTCCAATAAGGCCGTTAGCCTGTGATCTTTTGATTAACACCACTCTCGGCCAATTGCAAGTTTGTCATTTTTTCTTAAGGTCTTTAGCCTGTAACAACCTATAAGGCCTGTATTGAAAAAAAAAAACGATATAACCTACTTCGGCTTAAAAAATCTTTAGCCAAAAATGACCCATTCAAGTGTTGATTCACACATTGGTTAGCCACAAAAATTCCTAACATAAATGTATTCATATTTACGGTGTGTATTTAAATCAAAGATAAAAATAAACCTGCGTAAATGCAATTGGGAATCCCTTTTTACGTGTGATTATCGAGTGTGCACAATCATCAATTGACTTCTGGAGAGAGAAGTCACACATTTACATCTCTTTCACAATGTCTAAACATTCGCCAAAGTAAAATACACGGATGCAAAAGTTTTAGGGCTGTAAATTGGTCGTTTCCAAATGGCGACTTTTGTAAATGCTTTAGAAAAATGTGTAAAGTATAATGTTTCATTGTTCACATTTTGATCAAATTTGACCAGAGACCAGGTAACGCTTCATGCTATTGTCCCAACTGTTTTCCAGCTAAAATGCCCATGCTACAGTCTTTTGCAGGCATGTGATTGCAAAAAAAATTATTCAGGCAAGAAAAAAAAACATTTTTGTATATTCCAACTTAGATTACTCAATGTTAGTAGCACTTGCAGTGATTATTTCAGTTTAGGCTCAAACTACAGATTAATACCTCTCAAAAGAGACCCAAACCGCTCATATTCTCCAAATAGTTCAAATACATCATTCAATTTACTTTGGGAACATCTTGGATTGGGATTTTAGGCAAATTTTACAGGGAAGTTAGGGGTTAAAATAGTTATCAAAACAGATATTCAATAACAGAGAACAGTTTTTTTGTAAACACTAAGGGGTGTTAAGCCCACTTGCCTTTTTAGAATTAAAGGAGAGGTCAATCAATTTCTGTTGATTTTCAATTGAAGGGCTCATATAGACACTACAATGTGCTTGAGTACTAGTCTTATAGAAAATAGACCAGAGGTAAAAAATGACTGACGGTTTCATCCTTCAACACTAGGTGGAATGAGAGCAATTGCTTTTTCCCCTTTAAATTAGAGGGCAACCATTTTTTGCATTTTGAGGGTAAATAAAGACACTAAACGGTGCTGGACAACCTGACCAACGTGAACCTGAACCTAATGACTGACAGGTTTTTTTGTAGAAATTAGGGGGCGATATGCCACCTGTAAAGGACAATTGATTTGTGTTTGTGCAATTGGGGTCACAGATAGACACTGGGTGGTGTTAGTGAACCTGCCTTTTTAAAAATATTTATCAAAATATAGGTCAATAACAACTGACGTTTTTTTCATAAGAGGGTCTCTCGATCCCCAACCTTTTTAAAACTCAAAGCAGTGTCAAATCAATTTGTGTTTTTGCAAGTGAATGGCAAATATAAACACTAAATGGTGCTAGGGCACCATTCTTTTTTATATTTAACTTAAACAAAAGTCAATAAAAGACAGTTTTTTTGATGAAACTATGTTGTTTTCGACGACCTGCCTTTTTTAAACAAAAGCTGAGGTCAATTTGTATACTTTTTTATTTTTTAGCTATTGAATGGAATATACGTATAATAAATACAATTTAGGTAGAGCTCATACAGTGGCGTAGAGGGTGGATGCACAGGACAAGGATTAGTCACAGCCATATTTGTTTGCAATGTGACGATAACAATGTAATGATGCATGTGCCTTGTTCGTGTTTTATTATCCCAAGATTTGTTATCTTTGGTTATGTGTTTTGTTCTCCTTTTAGGGTAACTGTAAAAAAAAAACACTGGATGAAAAAAAATTCTGACAATGTTATCGGTGAGTTTGTGAGTGTGTGTGTGTGTGTGTGTGTGTGTGTGTGAATGGGCAAGTGTTAAGCACGTTGTGAGGCACTTTGGGAGGTCTTCAGTGACTTGAAAAGCGCTATATGAATGCAATTACATTTACATATTAGATAAAAAATAAATACAATTTGATGAAAGAAATACATAAAAATTAATTCATATAAATACAAAAAATGAAATACAATGAAAACAGTGCCTCAACATACAATAAAAAGCGGAATACAATATTGTTTTGGGATATTTAATAATGTATTCTACAAAAGCAAGTAAAATTTACACTAGAGGTGAGATCTTGGGCCCGGGCCCGAACCTGACCCGAACCTGGCCGGGTTCTGGCTTAAAATGTCAATCATTAGGTCAGGCCTGTCGGACTTCTCTCTCTCGCTGTTCCTGGTTTATTTCGGGCTCGTTTATTAAATCAAAATACAGACGCTGCCCTACTTACGAACGAGATACCGGACAATCGTTCGTAAATTTGTTCGTTAGTTAATTCAGTGCTATATTTTGTATGGAATGTATGTTTAAGGTTTACGTAAGTGTGTTTAAGACTTGTATAAGTAAACTATTGTTTTGTACTAAAAAATAAACATTTCATAAAATGATATTTGAGAGTAGAGAGTAACTTACTTTTGGAGGATGCACTTTAAGAGGTCCTCCTCCGGGGTAAAAAAAGTGGCTGAAATAAAGCGCTCCGACCATTTTCTCAACCGCATCAAGCTTTCTTATTCCACTTTCATTTCAAAAGAAATGGCTCGCCTCTTCTTTACACTTTACTACAACCATATCGAATGGATGCACGACATATTAAACATTTAAAAAGTCAAAGTTCTTAGCGCACTGGAGATAGTGTAGGCGTAGAAAGTGAGTTGCGTATGAACGATGTCAGTAGGGCGACAAATGTTGCAAGAGTTGGTGGCAGAGTGTAGATGAGTGCGAGAGTTTAGTTTTGGACAGAGTTCGGTGTGTTTACAATAAACGGGTGCTGACGGTTGTCGCTCTCCATAAGTGTTTCTGAATATTTTTTCATGAACACGGAGTAATCCATTACCCATACAAAACGAAACGCTACATTGGTGGCAGCGGAGGGATTACGAGCAGGTGAAGGAGAGATGTGTACACACAAACTAGGAAGAGGAAGCGGATTTTTTTACTTCCAGGTGGATGCTGGTTGACCTCTCGCAGCACCACACGCCACTACACTAATGTCCGGAACTCGGAAAAAGGTGCACACAATACAAATTCTAACTTACATCGATGTTCGGATATTTTTTGACAAAAAAATGATCGTATCTACCGTTTTACATAAGTCGAACGGTCGTGAGTAGGGGAGTGTCTGTAATCCGTCGGGTTCGGATATATATATATATACCGGCGACTCGGGTCGGGTCGGGCTATATTTACAAGGCCCAATCTTACCTCTAATTTACACTGTGTAAATACACTGTCAGTCGCTAATAAATAATCGGCGGGACACAAATGGTCCCCAGCCCATTGTTTTGATACCCCTGCACTATGCTGGGACCACAGAGTGCAACCTTATAGTCTTTATAGCATGGATCACCATTGTAACCCATCATTTCTGATAACATGATTGGAACTATTAGTATTTTTATTATTTAATGTTTTTAAAGAAACAAATGTCAAATTGCATTCAACATTACCTGTAATTTCCTAGATAGACTCCATCGGGATTGAGCATGGGGACGATTTTGAAGATCACGTAATCTCTCAGGAGGTGAGCGACAGGATGCTGGCTCACCAGGAAGTCAATCAAACCTATCAGACACAGGATGAAACAGACTTCAATTGAAAGCAGTTAATTGAGTTTTGAAGAAACAAAAGAAGACTGAAGGACACCGATGGGGGCATCGGACGAAGCCAATCGATATAGATTCTATGGAGCAGATGGCAATGGAAATGCATGGCTAGATAACAAGTCGAGAGTGAAATCTTCCACCTCACCTGAGATTGATCAGAGAAGGCAGAAAAGAGTCATGAAGAGAAAAAAAATCCAGCAGAAATTGTCTTTCAAGGAAAGAATTTCCCAAAGGTGTCAAATGTTTCTAGCTTTTTTATTAGTTGTGCGCACGGAAAGCTCGGAAGACAAAACAATGCATGGCTTGGACGTATGCGGCAATAATATACACAAATAATACAGCCCTGAATGTTAGATATAGAGGGATATAAGAAGATTATTAAGAAAAAGTTTGAGAGTTTGGCAACATAACTCAACAATAAAAAAAGCCTTTTCAGTGTTCCAAGAGTAGAAAAAAACCCTTTGGAATATTGCAACAATATTCCCTTGATATTTGCTATACGACTTTCGCATTTTCTGTGCATTGGAGATTTCTTTTCATTTATTAGTTCTAAAGATTATACATAAGAATATTGCTGGATGAGTTAAGGCAGCAAGTTAAAAATAAGGTAAAACACAGTTGAAAGTGGGGCGGCACGGTGGAAGGGTGGTCAGTGCACAGCCCCACAGAGGTTCAGGGTTCAAGTCCAGCTACCGCAGTCTCCCTGTGTGGTGTTTGCATGTTCTCCCCGTGCCTGCATGGGTTTCTTCCGGGCACTCCGGTTTCCCAAAACATGCATGTCAGGTTAATTGGCTGGTTCAATCAGTCCCAAGGTGTGAATGAGCGAGTGAGTTGTCTGTCTCTGTGTGCCTTGCGATTGGCTGGCAACCGGTTCAAGGTCCCCAGCCCACTGCCCAAAGATAGCTGGGATGGGCTCCAACAGCCCCGTGATCCTACCGAGGATAAGCGGTGCAGATAATGAATGGATTGAATTGACAGTTGAAAGTAACTGTACTGCAAGAATAGTCCGAGTATGGTCCAGTTTAAAGAGCGCAAGTACACCCAAAGCAATTGGAGAAGTCAAGTCAAGTCATGTTTATTTGTGTAACGGGTGTAATAATAACTTTTATTTTATTGAAATTCCTGCTAAAATATGTGTATAGTTTTTGGTAAATGTCCTGCAATGCTGAGTCCAACAGTGCCATCTGCTGGTATGGGGTGGGGTTTGGTTTTGGCTTCTAACATGTGACCAGGAGGCGGGGTTTTGTCAGTTTAACCAGAGTACTACAAAGAGATCAAAGAGATCAAACCCAGCAGAAAAAGCTAATGTTGTGACTCATCCATTTGCAGAAACTGTAATGATGAGGACCTCATCGTCCAGTCCGGCGTGAATGTGGATCTTTGGTGGGACACGTACAACGCGGTTACATTGGTGCCGTGACCCGGATTTCTATCAAGCTCTCCGAACCGAGGACTGTCCTACCTGCCACATCATTTCATAAAGCCATCAGCTCACAGTATTTAAAACTGCTATACAGTGACGTGTTACGCAGGCGATTTTGACTTATTTACATCTTTGAAACATGTTTACTCAGAGCACAAGTGACGTTTCTGAGGGTGTAGCTGATCAGATGACAAATATTATTCAGGAGATAGGACATAAATTGGCTGATAGCATATTCACAAATATACAGTCACGTAATATAGTAGCACCTAACGCTGCTGCCACACAAGATGAAGCAAACAGATTGAGTCAGGTGGTAACGCAGAGAAAGGTTAAGGAACCGCCGTCATTTATTGGGGATGGCTCAGACTCAATAACAATACATGAGTGGGAAGATCTAATGAGGACATTTATAAAAAGGAGTGATGTGAGACTTGAAGAGCAAGCAGAGGAAATCCTTATACATTTGAGAGGAAAAGCTAAAGATGTAGTTAGGTTTAGCATTAGAAACAGTAATATAGACGTCTATACCCGCCCTGACATGATTTATAGTCTTCTCAGGAAATACTTTAGCTGTACCAAGTACTCTGCTGTCCCTTTAGCTGACTTTTATTCAACTTTGCCCAAAGACCAGGAAGACCCCTATGACTACTGGCTGAGACTAAACAGAGCAGCTGACCTTGCCTCTGAGTGCTTGAGTGAGCAGGGCAAAACATTTGACAACCCTGAAATAGAGGTTACTCGCATGTTTATTCGGAACTGCCCATGCAAGGAACTGGCACTCACTTACAGATCAAAAACCATCGAAAAGTGGTCAGCATGTGAGGTACTAGAGGTGCTGAATGAATACCACGCTGAGAAGAGCTACAAAGCAGATTCCCTACAACAACCTGCGAATAGAGCGGAAATTGCCGTACACAAAGCTGAGGTGAACCATGGTCCAACCCTCGTGCACGAGCCACCTCAGACTTCGAGCCCACAGTATGTCTCTCTAACGGACGTTATTAGTATGTTGGAGAAAGTTCTGATACGTGTTACTTCGAACCAGTTTCAAGAGAGAGGGGGAGCTCCAACCAGGCGACCTGGAGCCAGAATAAATGGTTTCACTGCCAAGCCATGTATCATTTGCAAAGAAGTCGAACACAGTGCTCTCTCTCATTGCCGAGACAAAAACCTTTGCTTTCACTGCCATGCCCCAGGGCATTCTCGACGTGATTGTCCAGTGACGAAAGTTGTCCCGCTGCCTCAGGGAAACTAACTGATCTGCGCTTAGGGGAGAACAGTGCAGATCAACTGAGTAAACCTCCCACCACTAATGTGAAGCCTGACATGCAAGACAATAAATCAATTTATGAGTTGTATAGCAACAAGATACCTCCATCGAAGAAGCTGATCTTTCAGGGGTTTCAGAGAATAGCGGAGACTGACGAACTGTTTTACACACCTGTACTTGTGCAAGAAGGCCCCACTTTCAGAGCGCTGTTGGACAGCGGGTCGATGGCTTGTACAGTAAGTGAGGACACGGCTAAGTCCCTCCTGCAGCAATTCCCTGATATGATGAGTTACACGGCCGATGATTATGTCATTGTAGGCTGCGGTGGACACCAAGTTTCTCCCAGAGATATGGACGACATTCACGTCACAGTTTACGGGTGCCAAATGATAATACCAGTAATGGTTGTGCCAGGCCAGACCGAACAGATGATCCTTGGCAGCAATGCCATCAAATATATTTTGACTCAATTGAAAAGTACTGATGGCTACTGGAGATTAGTTTCCACTCCTGACAACGGTCTGTCCGATAACCACAGTCAATTCCTGTCAATGCTTTCTAACACAGAGAGATGGAGAGGTGACTGCATTCCAGACAAAGTAGGGACAGTAAAAATCAAGAGTTGCGTGACGCTGAATCCACGGACCGAGTACGTTATTTGGGGCAAGTTATCTGAGTTGGCCGGGACGTCTGTGGGCAGCACAGTGGTCGTTGAGCCAACCCAATCAAAGGCTGCGCCCAGACAAGTCCTTGTCGGACGAGTTGTTACTCCACTCTGGGGAGATGGATGGGTGCCTGTTAAAGTCTTTAATCCCACGGACAGAGTTGTGGTGCTGAGAAGAAACAGGAAAATTGCAGATGTGTCTCCTTGTATCGCAGCGGAAGACCTGCCCAATGCAGAGGAGGTCAAGTGCAACGTGCAGAGTGTACAGAGCAAAGAGGTCCGACCCAGGTCAGAAGAGGACATGATGCGTGCATTGGAAGCTCTGGGACTGCAAGACATTGACCTGAAGTCATGTGAGGTTTCGCTGCAGTGTAAAGACAAGCTCCTTCATATCATCGAACAATTCGAGTCAATCTTTTCTCGCCATAAGATGGACTGTGGAGAGGCCAAAGAGTTTGTACATCGTATCCACCTTGTTGATGATAAGCCGTTCCGTCTACCCTACAGACGTATACCACCAAGTCAGTATGAAAAACTGAGGACGACTCTGAACGAGATGGAAGAGAAAGGAATTATTCAGAAGTCGACTAGCGACTATGCATCTGCGCTTGTTCTCATATGGAAGCGGAATGGAGAACTAAGGGTATGTACTGATTTCAGAAGGCTTAATGCAAGAACCATAAAGGATGCCTACCCACTACCGCATCAAGCTGATGCTTTGGCCGCACTTGGGGGAAATGCCTTTTTCTCCACAATGGATCTGACGTCAGGCTACTACAATGTCCCCTTGCACCCTGACGACAAAAAGTACACGGCATTCTCCTCACCATTCGGCCTTCACGAGTACAACCGGCTCCCTCAGGGACTTTGCAACAGCCCAGCAACATTTATGAGGATGATGATGTCAATATTTGGTGATCAGAATTTCATGAGCCTATTATGTTACCTCGACGATCTGATGGTGTTTGCCCCCACAGAGGAAGTTGCACTCCAACGCCTGCAGATGGTGTTTACTCGCCTTAAGGAACACAACCTCAAGCTCGCACCCAAAAAGTGTTTTTTCCTCAGACGGACTGTGAAATTTCTTGGGCATGTCATCAGTGAGGATGGAATTCGGACTGACCCCGAGAAAGTGAGAGCGATAAATGACGTACAAGTCACTGATCTAATGGAGTCGGATGGCAAGACGCCATGCCCTAGTAAAATCAGATCTTTTCTAGGCATGGTGATGTATTTCCAAAGCTTCATTGAAGCATGTTCTGCGAAGGCAAAACCTCTGTTCAGGCTCACATCTGAATCTGGTGACAAGCATAAGCGCAAGAGAGCCCGCAAGAAAGGTCAAGTGAAGCTGACGCCTGCAGATTGGTCCGATGCATGCCAGAACGCCTTTGAAACACTGAAGCACGACCTTGTGACAGGTGTCACTCTGGCCCACCCAGATTTTGATGCGCCGTTTATTCTGGCTGTCGACGCATCCTTTGATGGGATTGGAGCAGTCCTGTCACAGCTGCCACCTGGTGGAAAAGTAGCCAGACCAGTCGCCTTTGCAAGTAAGACGCTCTCTCGCTCCCAGCTCAACTACCCTGCACACAGGCTCGAATTTCTTGCCTTGAAATGGGCGGTATGTGATAAATTCAGCCATTGGTTGAAAGGAAGACACTTTACCACGTGGACCGACAATAACCCACTTACATACATTTTGACCAAACCAAGACTTGATGCGTGTGAACAGCGGTGGGTAGCGAAGCTAGCTGCATACAATTTTGACCTGAAGTACATTCCTGGACCAAAGAACATCGTAGCCGACGCTCTGAGCCGTGAGCCATTTGTACGGTCATGTGTGGGTCATCGCCTTGTTACCGAGCCCTATACTTCGCTCTTGGACCAAGTCAACAGGGTGAACAACAGTACTGTGCAAGAGGTGTTCAGAGTATCCAACAATTGTCACGCTGTTGTAGACGAGAGTGCTGGGACATCAGACGAGTCAGTAAAAAGGGCTAATCCATCAGGCTCCAATGGTTCTGTGACATCAGAAGAGGTTGCTGCTGTCTTCAGTGCTCAGTCCACTGGTGGCGTGGGTCAAGTGATGGGAACAGACGCCAACTTCAATCTTCTGCAGAAGGGAGATCAGTCAACGGCACTCCCACAGAGTCAGCTTGTTGGTTTACAAGAACAGGACAACACAATAAGCAGGACCATGTACTTTGTGCATAGACACAAGAGACCTACCAGGCGTGAGAGAGCTGTCGAGTCGCCTAGTGTGATGAAACTACTGAAGCATTGGAGCAGACTCACCATACAGAATGGCATGCTCTACAAAATAAGGAAAGATCCTCACATGGCCAAGAAAATCTTCCAGTTTGTGGTGCCTGATTCATTGAAACAGAAAGTCCTTCAAGGTTTACATGACTCAGCAGGTCACCAAGGCCAGAACCGTACTTTGTCTCTGGTGCGGCAACGATTCTTCTGGAATGGCATGGAACGTGATGTTGTGAATTATGTCAAATCCTGTCAGCGCTGTGTAGTAGGGAAAACACCGGAACCACACAACCGTGCACCACTCAAGAACATAGTCACCTCTGAGCCTATGGAGTTGGTCTGTATAGACTTTTGGACTGCTGAGCAAGAGAACAAGTCTGTAGATGTCCTGGTCGTAACTGATCATTTCTCCAAGATGGCGCACGCCTTCCCTTGCAGAAATCAAACCGCCAAACAAGTTGCTCGCCGTCTGTGGCAGGATTTCTTCCTTGTCTATGGTTTCCCACGGCGTATCCACTCTGATCAGGGAGCTAATTTTGAGAGCAAACTGATCAAAGAGCTTCTAGAGATGGCAGGGGTGCAGAAATCCCATACCACTCCGTACCACCCCATGGGAAATGGCATCGCAGAACGATTCAACCGAACATTGGGAGATATGATCAGAACCCTTCCCCCTCAGCCCAAAGCAAAGTGGCCACAAATGCTGCAGCAGCTCACATTCTGCTATAACTGCACAGAGCATGAGACAACAGGGTTTGCACCGTTTTACCTAGTGTTTGGTAGGATCCCTCGTCTCCCTGTCGATGTCATGTTTCAACATGCTAATACCAATGATGCTGTTGTCAGCTACTCTGACTTTGTACGCCATCTGAAGAAAGATCTACATGAAGCTGCTCAGATTGTACAGAGGAATACTCTCAGAGAACAGACTCGTCATGCCAAGCTGTACAACCGTAGGGCCAAAGGATCACCTCTCGTCGTGGGAGACCGGGTGTTGATCGCCAACAGAGGTGTCCCGGGGAAACGCAAAGTTGCAGACAAGTGGGAGTCAACCCCGTATGAAGTCATATCAGTCAAGCCTGATCTCAATGTCTACAGAGTCAAGGATTGTCTGACGGGCAAAGAGAAGGTAGTTCACAGGAATTTGCTGCTCTCTGTTAGCTTCTTGCCCTGTGAGGATGATCTGGCCAGCGAATCTGAACACTCAGAGTCTGACGCTGCTATGCATGGAAGTGATGTATGCCCTGATTTACCTGACGCGGTTGAAGACAGTGATGTCCGTACAGTAAACTGGGTGATACAGGCAGGTGAAGAGCAAGTTCATCCAGAAGTGAAGGATAACTCACTAGACAGCAGATCTGATGCCCAGTCCGACTCTCTCACAGATGATACATCCAGTCGAGGAAGTCAGCACATCCCCGAACAAGATGTTGACCATACTTCAAGTGACAATACGGAAAGCCCATCACAGTGCTCTGAAAACATGATCCCTTTGGGTATGGGTCTCCCAGACGAGACCCCATTGAACACTGACCATCTGGACGCAGACTCCCCTGATACTGACTGTTTAGACTTGACTGCCCCAGACCTTCAAGCTCAGGTTATTTGTGCTCAACCTAACCGTTATGGTCTTAGGGTCCGCCAGTCCATCAGGCCTCCTAGTCGTCTTATTTGTCAGATGAATGACCATGTGGTAGGTGACAATCATCTGTCCGCAATATCTGCAAGTTCCTAGTTTAAGTTCAGTAGAGATGCACTTTCAGTTTGAGTAACAAAGCTTGAGTAAGAAACAAGAATTGTGCCTATGTGAGCACTTACAACTACAGGAACAATGTTTGATATTTCAGAGATGTAACAGGCATCTTTGAGTCTGTGCTTAGTTAGGAGTTTGCTCGCCTCCTTTCTTTTCACACTCCTTTTTGGGAGAGTTTTAGAACTGACATGCACTTCAGTTTGTTCCTTGTAATAATGTACCAGTTTTCGTGTCCTCTTTTTCATCAGTATTTGCCTTTTTGGCATGTGATTTTTTTTCTTTTTAGTGTAGCACTCCCATATTTAGCAGAATTTCAGGGGGGTGTATGTAACGGGTGTAATAATAACTTTTATTTTATTGAAATTCCTGCTAAAATATGTGTATAGTTTTTGGTAAATGTCCTGCAATGCTGAGTCCAACAGTGCCATCTGCTGGTATGGGGTGGGGTTTGGTTTTGGCTTCTAACATGTGACCAGGAGGCGGGGTTTTGTCAGTTTAACCAGAGTACTACAAAGAGATCAAAGAGATCAAACCCAGCAGAAAAAGCTAATGTTGTGACTCATCCATTTGCAGAAACTGTAATGATGAGGACCTCATCGTCCAGTCCGGCGTGAATGTGGATCTTTGGTGGGACACGTACAACGCGGTTACATTTGTATAGCCCTTAATCACAAAGAGTCTCAAAGGGCTGCACAGATCAAAGACTATTGAAAGCTACAGACTATTATGACACCATCCCCTCATCTAAAACCTACATGAGGGGAAATAATATCAACATAAAATATAGGTTACTTATATGCTACAGAATAGAAGTGTGTTTTAAGCTTAGATTTCAACATTTCCAGTGAGGTTGCAGATCGAATCATAGGGGGAAGAACATTCCACTTGCTTGATTCCGTTTCCTGTATCGATTCCCTGTCCCTGGCTGCCCGACTTGCTCCTCCTGCCCAGCGAGCACCAGATTGCTGTCTTTTCCTCTCTCCCTGACTTTCCCGATCCCTCAATAAAGCATTGTTGGAGACGTTACGCATTTGGGTCCACTGCTGGTACCGGTCCCTGACAGTCATTGTTTGCATGCTATCCATTTTGAAATATGGGAACATATAAATCTTTAAGTTAAAGCAAATATTTTTAATAAGATCAGATTGTGTTTATAGTGCTTGGATGCAGAAATGTGAGAAATTCCAAAAGTTTCACATACTTTTTCATACCACTGTACAGAGTGAGGCTATTCGACCCTATACACATATAAATATATACATAAACAAATCTCTATTTTTCGAAGCTTGACACGTCAATGTGAATTTGATTAAGCTTTGCTTTTGTGTTTGGAAATTTAAATAGTGAACCAGTTCACAAAACACTTGGTCTGAATTCTGTGATCATTATTTGGTTTGTCCCTACAGAAAAATACTTTCTCAAGTAATGTTACAATTTATGTAAGTACAAAGCATTTATAATTATTTTAGAGTAAAAGGGGCTCACAGCATGTTAGATGTGACAGTTCAGTTATTTATTCATCCCCCTTCTGTCATTGTTTGTATTTTATTATTTAAATATGGGAACGTGTAAATATTTGGCTGTTTTTTACACTTAGGGTTTGCTAAATATTTAACACTGCCCCTTAAAATGTGACGTTCAGTAATGTATTCCACCCGACTATGTCCCTGTTTGCGGGCTATCCAAATTGAATTATGGAAACCTATAAATATTTGGGTGGTTTTAGTTAAAGGGGCACTGTGAAATATTAGACCAACCAAAAATGAGTGCTACCAAGGACAGGAAGAATACCAACCATGGAGACTTAAAGTGACCAAATTGTACAATTTTTCTTTTTTTTTTTTGCGCAGCCTTTTGCAAGGTTTTTGGTATTTGGGGGCACCCGAAAAGGCAAAATAGCGGACAATCATGTCAGCTCCCTGTAGGTGACCCTCATGTTATGTAAAATAAATGAAAATTTCTCAACCTACGAATATTTGAAAAAATGACAGTTTTTATGACAGATTTTGCATATTATGAAAATCCATATTGTTTTTTTTTTAGTGATGGAAGTTTTTTTTTTACACAATGTCCCTTTAAAGCAAACACAGTTTTTTAAATCTGTTAGAGACCTTTGAGGCGGCTGTAGCTCATGATGTAGCTTGTCTTTGGACCGAGAGGTTGCAGGTTCAATTCCTGGCTCCTCCGAGTTAAATGGTGAAGTCTTCTTGGGCAAGACACTGAACCCCTAATTCCCTCGATTAGCAGGTAGGGGCCTTGAAAGGCTGCCTCTGGCTATCGATGTGTGAGTGTGTGTGTGAATAGGTAAGTGTGAAGCACATTGTAAAGCTCTCCGGGAGGTCTTCAGTGACTTGAAAAGTGCTATGTAAATGCAGACTATTTACCATTTGATGATGATTTCATGCAAAACTGTGCAAAATTACCAAACATAAATTTTCCAACCACTGAAGAAGCAATAATTACAGTCCACTAAAATCTATTTTTTGACTTTCACATTTGGCTGATGAAATTCTTGGCTGATTTCAATGACCTTGAAGACGCGGGGAGCTCACCTTGACAGACAAAAGAGGCAGGAGACTCCCCAGGGTGAACTCTCGCCGTGAGGAAAACCAGCTTCTTCTCTCTTCCGCCGCTTAGATGGTCTACGCAAATACACAAAAAAATGCGTTATTTTATATTCCTTGATAAAAATTTGACAAAAAATAGGACACAAGGTCAAGCTAATCTAGCTCGTTGTTTTGGGGGAATTAACACGGGATTCAAACACCAAATTGAGCGGACAGTTGTCAATCAAAGGGTTAGGGTTACCATAACCAATATAGAAAATACCCACATGGCGTGTTTAATGGTGTTGATTCCATTCCTCAAGGTCTTTAAGGCATCAAGATGAACAATGCATATCACAAAATGACTAGCAAATTCAGTAATGTAATGGTACATTGTAAAACATTCATCACATCTAAAGTATATTATGAAATTATTCTACAGTCAAACTTAAGGAGGTTTCATTTCCTGATTTCTATTTTTTTACCTTAATATTGTTGCTTAGTGCACCGCAAGCGACTGGAATAGGAATTGCATTCAAAATACAAACGAAATGAATAGAATAGAATAGAATAGAATAGAATATACCTTTATTGTCATTGTTACAAAATGGATAACATATTGTGACAACGAAATTGGGCATGACACTCCAGTTTCACACATTCACAGTGAGGTAAAAAACCCAAGAAGATAAAGGAACAGAGAAGATAAGGTTATAAAACAAGGAGGATAAGGTTATAGTTATAATTTACACAAGATGTACCCATACAGTTTGTTATCGTAGGGTTTGTGCAATATGCATTTGGTGCAAAAATAGTCATCATAGTGCAAAAAATGGTCAACATATGCATTTGGTGCAAAAATAGTCATCATAGTGCAAAAAAAGAGAGTCAACATTGTGCAAGGTGAGCAGTAAACATAGTGCAGTCAACATTGTGCAAGAAACATAGACATGAGTACCATTTACGTTCGTATGAGGTAGTTTTTTGCAAGAGTTTTTGACATGAGTACCATTTACATTCGTATGAGGTAGTGTTTTTGCAAAAGTTTTTCAGTTTTTTTGTGCGGTGTGTTTTTAGGGTGGTAATGGCTCTGGGGAAGAAACTGTCTCTGAGTCTGTTTGTTTTTGTTTTGTGTGACCTGTAGCGCTTGCCGGAAGGCAGCAGGTTGAAGAGGTGGTGACCGGGGTGAGAAAAGTCCTTGATGATGTTTTCTGCTCTGCTGAGGTAGCGAGAGCAGGCAATGTCCTCCAGATTGGGCAGAGAGCAACTGACGATTTTCTGGGCTGTTTTGATGACCCTCTGCAGCGTTTTCCTGTCTGCTGCTGTGCACCCAGCATACCACACCGTAATGCAGTACGTCAGAATGCTCTCCACTGTGGCTTTGTTAAAGGACACCTGCAGCTGCTGTTTTAGATGGTTTTTCCTGAGCACTCTCAGAAAATGCAGTCGCTGCTGGGCCTTCCCTACCACCGCTCTGGTGTTTGCAGACCAGGAGAGGTCGTCTGAGATGTGCACACCCAGAAATTTGAAGGAGTGGACTCTCTCTACACAGTCTCCTTTTATGATGAGTGGTGCTGGATTCCTGCCATTCCTACTGAAATTGAGTTGTTACTAAAGATAAAAATATTTAAAAACAATTAAAAAAAGTAATATTTTGTGCCCAAAGTCCATAGGAAAAGATCTATACAGTATTCAATAATTTCTTTGGAGTAAAAAACAAAACAAAATGGAAGAGGCTTCATTTCCTGATTTGCCTTCTTCTATGTTTGGACTGTTGGACACGACAGTGTACCACCGGAAACCCCAAGTATCTGATGTGGGAATTACATTCAAAATAATGACAATGAAGGAGTTGCTACTGAAAATAAATACATTTAAAACAAAGTAAGGAAAAGAAACATTCAAGTCCACGAGGAGAAATATATATAACATCCTCAGCTTTCTTTAGTTTAAAAAACAAAAAGGCAAAGCTTAATTTCCTGATTAGTATACTTTCACCTTTGCACTAATTCATGTGTACCTCCTGTGGCTGGAGTTGGAACTACATCAAAAATAACGACCACAATGTAGTCGTTCCTAAAATGAAACAAAATTTAAAACAATTCACAAAAAGGCATTTTTATCAAGATAATTAGAAAAAAAAACCGACACCCACTGCTTTCTCCAGGGTAAAAAAACAAAACAAGATGGAAAAAACTTCCTTTCTTCTTCTGTTTACACTGTTTAGCACGACAGTGCGCTACTCTACTCTACTCACCCGGTGGTTAAACTTGGTATTACATCCAAAATAATTAACACAATGGAGTTGTTCATGAAAATAAATACATTTAGACATTTACTAAAAAGGACTAAAATAATGAGGTCAATTGGAAAATAAGTATACAATCTCATTTTTCTTTAGTTATAAAGCAACATTAAACAAAGCTTAATTTCTTGATTTCTATCCTAACACTTTTACACTGTTGTAAAGTGCACCTCCAAAATAATGGGCAAATGGAGTTGTTACTGAAAATAAATTCATGTGAAAAAATTCACAAAAAGCATATTCATGAAGTCCATTAGAATACAAAAATACTTCCATTACTTCTTTAGAGTAAACAAAACTAAACGGAGAAGGCTTCATTTCCTGATTTGTCTTCTTCTACGTTTACACTGTTGGACAAAACAGTGCGCCATCTTACTCTCTGGTGGCTGAAGTCAAAACTACATTCAAAATGATGACCAAAATGAAATTGTTACCAAAACAAAATACATTTAAAACGAGTCACAACCCCCCCAAGGCAATTAGAAAATACAAATCTGATTTCACTGCTTTCTTTGAGACTCTTTGCGATTAAGTGCTATACAAATAAACATGACTTGACTATTAAGAGACTTCATTTCCTGATTTCTCTTCTTCTTTGTTTACACTGTTGGACACGACAGTGTGATACCCCACCACTCTGTGGCCGTAGTTGGAACCCTATCCCTAAAGTAATGCCTGAAATAGAGTTAAAAGTGAAATTAAATACATTTGAAAAGCAGGGCCTTCGGCATATAGCACGATGGAGCCGGGAATTGAACCTGCGACCTCTTGATCCCAAGAAGAGCGCTTGTGATGACGAATTGTCCTAATATTTATTTTCCGAATAATGGTTTTAACTAGTTTGTTACAAAAATGTACTGACCGACCGACCGACCGACCGACCGACCGACCGACCGACCGACCGACCGACCGACCGACCGACCGACCGACCGACCGACCGACCGACCGACCGACCGACCGACCTACCTACCTACCTACCTACCTACCTACCTACCTACCTACCTACCTACCTACCTACCTACCTACCTACCTACCTACCTACCTACCTACCTACCTACCTACCTACCTACCTACCTACCTACCTACCTGTCTACCTGTCTACCTGTCTACCTATCTACCTACCCTGGTCATATCCCTCGAGAGGGGTGACCGACAGCAAGACAAACACATACAAAAACAAACAAAATTAAAAAATGGGAAAAAGTAGCAAAAAACATACACAGAATCCAACCAAAATGCCAAAACACCCAAACAAGTTATGCACCTCAGCACCCAAGTTGGTCATGCTTTCGTCCCTCCAGATGAAACGGGACACAAGAAAGCGGCAATGTCACTCGGGTCAGGGTGACACAACACACTCTTCTGTTTCAACAGCAGGGCCCGACAGCTTTCGCTGGGTTACCCCTGCCACATCATACGGGTGCCCTGCCCATCCCTTAGAACGCGTCCAAACATCCTACTATCCTTTCACAACACCTCTCCACTCATTCCTATCACCAACAAGAGCTCTGGCTTCCACTGGATTTAGATCTTTTTCCTGCAGTGCACTCATAACACCATCCATCCACGTCAATCGAGGCCTTCCTCTTGGTTTCCTTCCATTTACTTCTCCTCTGTAGATCCTCTTTAACATTCATTCCTCATCCATCCTCTTCATGTGTCCAAACCAACCGAGTACTCTCTTATCCACACGCTTGCTCAGTTCCACAATTACTCCAGTTATGGCTTTACTCCAGTTATGGCTTTCACAATTTCATTTTCCAATCCATCCAATCTTGTCATTCCTAACATATTCCTCAAACACTTCATCTAAAAAATATTTAATTTCCTTCTCAAATCTGTGTTCAGGCTCCAAGTTTTTTATTTTGCACATCTGGTTAGCTGCTCCTCTTGCACTCTTTGCACTACTGTAAAATACTATACATAGCCATAATTATTTAGTATATTATTAGTACTCAATACTCCAACTCAATACAACATTTTATTTATATCTGTACATTCAAGGAAACTGTGCGGGTCAGATGTATCGACATTTCGTTCTGCATGCACGTGTACTAGAATGACAATAAAGTAGATCTGAATCCTGAAACTGAATCTGAAGTCTCTGCACCATACAACACAGTCGGCACAATCACACTCTCATACAGTCCCCTCTTAACATCCATACTCATACTCTTGTTGCTCATCACTCTCCTCAGATCACCCAAAACCTTGCTTCCTTTATTCACTCGGTGCAATACCGCGCTCTCCATTCCACCAACTGCAGCCACATCACAACCCAAGTACCTAAGGCTTTCAACTTTTTCCAGCACCTGTCCATGCAACCTTATTTCTACCGCCATGCCCACTCCACCACGTGAACACTTCATCACCTTACTCTTCCCAACATTCACACATAACTTATGCCTATCACACACTCTTCCAAACTCCTTTACCAACCTTCTCAATGTTTCCTTAGAATCAGCCACAAGCGCTCTCCATCTGCAAACGACAACTGACTTACCTGCCACACCGTTCCACTCTTATCCACCATCTCTACACCTCTGCCAAATACTCTTGCATTCACCTCTCTCACCAGCCATAAGAACAATGATTATATTAGTTACTTTTAATTGAGTAACTCTAAAATCGATTTACTCAATTGTCTGGTGTTGCTATCTCCATGTTCTATTCTTTTTCTTGTCCCCTGAAAAAAACAAAACAACAAAAGAGAAATCCACAACTGATTGATAATAAAAATACTGAAAAAGTTGCATGTGTTAGACTCACTTCGATTGGAACACAAAAAAAAAGTTCATTCATTTTGAGTAAATGTGTACGTTTTCGTGATCTGTATTCTTAACATGCTAATGTTAGAAAGTGCAGAAGAGCAGATGGGATACCCTTTTTTTTTTCAAACTGATAAACGACATTAACGACAACTGAATGCTAATTGCAGAATAATTTCCGGTTGATTAATGAACTAGTTCGGAACACTTTTGAATAACGACGGTCAACAAAATAAATTGCCGAAAATGAGAAAAAAATGAAGATTCGTCACAGCGAAATTAAAGAAGATTGTTCCGTTAAATATTTATAGGGGTTGATTGTTGACCAAGTACTGCAATTACCTCTGGAGCAAGTAGAAAAAACAATAAAATAAAAATAAATACAATTAACCAAAGTGTTGCTATTTTCTCCTTCTAATCTGTTGCTAATTGATGCCAATGAATCGCTATACACAAACTTAATATCATATCGATCTTTCCGCCTCTTTCTGCTGAGCAGAGAAAATGCTAATTAGCTAAAGGCTAAGCACTTGTCCTTCTCCTTAATTGCAATTTAACATCAGAGCAGCGCGAGAGAGAGGTTGTAAACAACAACAAAAAGTGTTGCTCCATTAAAGTAGTTTCTTTTGGATTTTATTGCCCCCCCCACCCCTTTCCCTAAGACTTTTTGCTCTTCACAGAGACAAATGGCTTTGCCATTCGAGAGCGAGCTGACCACTTTTGCCGTAAATGTGAGCGCGCGCGGTCTGGAAGCTGTAAAATTCCATTGCATCGAAATGCATCGAGCTTAGCAAACGTGAAAAAACGTTTGATCCTCGTCGTAACACTGAGGAAAAACGCAAAGTAGTGGAAATTGTTTAAAGGGACAGTGTGTGATAAATACCCACTAGAGGTCCTTGTCGCTTAGAACGGAGCTGAGTGTGCACTCAAGAAGACACATCAACAAAAGAACGAATGAGTTGGTTATACCGGGAGTAGTTGTGATGGGTAAATGGCTAGAGTTGCAGACTGGTCGTCTTGGAAGGGGGAATACCTCATACGCGGTCCCTTTTCAAGGTTTCTTCATTTTCCTTATGCTGAGGTGTTTGAGTTTTTCCATGCCCTCATGTAGGTTTAAGATCAGGGGATGGTGTGATGATAGTCTGTATTCTGCAATAGTCTGTGGTCTGTGCAGCCCTTTGAGACTCTTAGTGATTAAGGGCGTCACAAATAAACATGACTTGACTTGATTTGACATGTTTCTGAGATTTTCCTTGCCCTCATGTAGGTTTTAGATCAGGAAATGGTGTCATAATAGTCTGTAATAGTCTGTGGTCTGTGCAGCCCTTTGGACTCCTTTTGATTGAGGGCGTCACAAACATGACTTGACCTGACTAGAGTTGGTCAGGGCTGGTGTAAATGGCTAACTTTAGTGACTAGCAGAAGCTAGATTTAATTCGTCAAGCGTCAGGTCCGTGAATCACTGAATTTAGCGACATTGGCTATAGAATGTGTATGTGCCACAAAACCCTTTCCGCTAACCTTTTTCCAACCACTGACCCTGCCAACCCCTACAAAGCAAAACATTGCATTCACTCACAGGCCAGACCAGACCAGACTCTCCGGCTGTATAATAAAAATTTGAACCCCCAGATATATTTGTGATCATTTGTGTTTAATTGAAATCAGGGGCATCAAACATGCGTCCCGTCAGCTGCATCAGGCCGCCATGGTATTGAAGCCGGGCCACGAGAAAATGCTGAGTGAAGCACAAGAGAAAAATATCTTGGAGTTTGAAATATGTCCACTGGATCCCTCTCTCTCTCTCTCTCTCTCTCTCTCTCTCTCTCTCTCTCTCTCTCTCTCTCTCTCTCTCTCTCTCTCTCTCTCTCTCTCTCTCTCTCTCTCTCTCTCTCTCTCTCTCTGTATCTCTCTGTGTGTCACTGTGTCTCTTTCTTTCTCGCACCTTCTTTTTTTCTCTCTTACAGTCTATTTTGCTTTTACTCTTTCTTTTTCTCTCTTTCTTACTCTTTATTTTTCTATCTGTTTCTCCATTCATTTTTCTTCTGTTCTCTTTCTCTATTTTTCTTTTCACCTTCATTTATCGCTCCCTCTCTTGGCTTTCCTATCTTTTATGCTTCCTTTCTGTCTTTCTTTTTCTCTCTTTTTTCCCTACTTCCTTTTCTCCCCTCTCTCTCTCTGTCTCTCTCTCTCCCTATCACTCACTTTTTCTCTTCCTTCCTCTTTCTTCTCTCTTTCTTTCACTCTCTCTCAATCTATCCCTCTCTTTTTTGTCTCTATTCCCTTTCCTTCTCTCTCCTTCTGTCTCTTTCTTCTCATCTCTCTCTCTCCATCTCTCCTCTTTATTTTTCTGTCCCTCCGTTTATTTATCTTTATCTCTCTCTCTCTCTCTCTCTCTCTCTCTCTCTCTCTCTCTCTCTCTCTCTCTCTCTCTCTCTCTCTCTCTCTCTCTCTCTCTCTCTCTCTCTCTCTCTCTCTCTCTCTCTCTCTCTCTCTCTCTCTTTCTTTCTCTCTCAGACTTCATGTCTATCTATCTCCCTTTTCTTCTCTGTCTCTCTCCCTTTCTCTTTTTCTCTCAAATCTACTAGTCTGGGACCCCGGGGAGAGTTTTTTTTTATACCCCGTGCCCCCGAGCTCAAATGAGTTCAACACCCCTGATTTGAATTTTTACACCACCAAGGGTTGCTATATAACACCCACTGGGACATTAAGTGAGAGAAGTCACTTTGTAAATCAAGTTCTTTCTTTCTGTAGTAATGCTTCTAAGATGAGCTTTGAAACAAGGAGGGTGTTATCCGTCCCCAGTTGCTCAAAAGCCTCATGTGAGAGCGCACCCGTTGGAACAGCAGGAATTAGCATCTGGCAGACATTTTCCCTTAATAAAGTGCATTAATGATAACTTAGTTGCAGAATAATTTCCTGTTGACGAATGGATTTGTTAAACACGTCTGTCAGCGTAAATGAATTCCCCCTGCTGACGAACCGATGAATTGCATCGGGATCATTTGTTGTGTTGTTTGTTGTGGAATTAACTAAAATAGATACAGTAAACTGAATTGATAATTTGGTTCGTTTAAAGTATTTTTTATTTACATTAATTTTGTATTAATTTATGATTGTATGATTGCGTTAATGAATTAATAATGTATTAATTATTTGTATTATGTGAGTGTGTGAATGGTTCAGTGTGAAGCACATTGTAAAGCGCCTCGGGAGTTCTTCAGTGACTCGAAAAGCGCTGTATACAGTAAATGCAAGAGTTTTGCTGAGGAGCGTGTTGTGTGGGCAGAGAAGAATTGGTCCAGAGTTCACCTCAGGAATGAAAGCTAATTTAATATATTTGGATCTGATGGAAAGCATTATGTTCTGCGATACGTTTGAGAAAGACTAAACCCCAAAAAGTCAGTGAAAGGTGATGAGGAAAGTGTGACGGTTTGGGGCATGTTTTCTGCAGCAGGAGTTGGGCCTCTTGTACAGCTACATGGTAGCGTTAATGCAAATGTGTATTGGAACCTTCTTCAAAAGCACATGGTTCCTTACTTGCGTTCATCCTCCAATCAGCTTGCAGTTTTAATGAAGGACAATGCTCCATGTCACACAGCAAAACTGATAAATAAATTCCTCGAAGGTGAAAACATTATATCAATGGCCAGACCTGTCCATAGTCCTGATCTCAACCCAATAGAGAACCTCAGGAAAATCTTCTGTGACAAAGTTATGGTCAGGAAACCAACTACAATAACCAAACTGTGGAAGAGGCTGAAAGAAGGATGGACCAAAATCACATCAGAGAAATATGAGAGACGGGTGTTATCCTGTGGCCGCAGACCTGTACATTTCTTGCTAATTGCTGAGTGTTGTAACCTTCAGAATGTTTTTTTCTATGCCAAAGTCGATTTTGTTCTCGAATTATGATCAGGCGTTTTCTGATTTTTTTTTTTCTTTTTTGTGAAATGCCTTTAGTCATTTTGTAAAAAACACAATAAAAAGTGATTTAACTATGGAACACCGGACTTCCTGTGCGGAGTTTGTATGTTCTCCCCGTGCTTGCTTGGGTTTCCTCCGGGCACTCCGGTTTCCTCCCACATTCCAAAGACATGCGTTTCAGGTGGTTTGGCCGGTCCAAATTGTCCCTAGGTGTGAATGAGCGAGCGAGTTGTCTGTCCCTGTGTGCCCTGTGATTGGCTGGCAACCAGTTCAGGGTGTCTCCTGCCCGCTGCCCGATGATTGCTGGGATGGGCTCCAGCACCCCCGCGACCCTACTGAGGATAAGCGGTGCAGATGAGACTTGAGACTTAATTATGGAACAGTATGGTATTATTTCAGAATTATTTCATTGTTATAAATTTAGTATTATTTTATTTATATTTCGAACGGAATGAACCACTAATACATTTTCCCCTATTTTTGGGAGATGAACAGGAAGAGTAATAAAAAAAGTGAGAAACGAAAGAAGCAAAATTCTGCCCACTCAGCATAATTCTCAGCCGCTATTGTCCTGGGCGCCACTCTACGGAACATTACTGCTCCATCTCTAACGGCAGGGGGAAAAAAAATGAAAGCATGTCAAAGTACGACCGGCTCTGATAAATATGCAAATTGGCGTCGAGCGGCAAAGTGGCCGTGAAAAAAAAAAAAGAAAGAAAATATATAAATGTGACAGATAGTGAAGGTCACTTTTTAATGTGCTGGTCAGCTTTTTTGCATGAGGAACTTTTGTGAATCGTCATTTCATTAACCAAGCTTTTTGTCGCTTCACCTGCCCTTTGTACAGGATTGATTCAATAGCCATTTATACATTGGAAGCATCGAATATAATATTTTTTCATTAAATATTGAGAAATATAAAAAAGGTGATTCCAGATGAGATAATGTATTCATGGCCAACAACGAGGCGCTACAATGAGGGTAGATGTATATTGGGATGGAAGAAGTAAACTGCTCATGGTCTGCAGATATAAAATGCAGTTTTTGGATCAGGTTTGCTAAGCCATGCTAGAACCTTGATATGTTTCTTACGGAGCCACTCCTTGGTTTTCCTGGCTGTGGACTTTTGGTCGTTGTCCTGTTGGAAGACCTAGCCACGACCCATCTTCAATGATCTGACTGAGGGAAGAAGGTCGTTCCCCAAAATCTCACAATACACTGCCCCAGTCACCCTCTCTTTAATGCAGTGCACTTGTCCTGTCCCATGTGCAGAAAAACACCCCCAAAGCATAATGCTACAACCCCCATCCTTCACCGTAGGGATGGTGTTCTTCGGATTGTTCTCTTCATTCTTCTTCCTCTAAACACTTTTAGTGGAATTACGACCAAAAAGTTCTATTTTGGTCTCATCTGACCACTAAACTTTCTCCCAGGTCTCCTCTGTATCATCTAAGAAAACCCTCAAGTGTTTTGAAGGCAAATAACAAAATTGATATGGTTTTTCTCTCCTCCCCCTATTCCATTCGACCAGCTCAAGGCACGTCACACGAAGGAATTAATCTTTACATTTTACCTTTACATGTATATTTTATTAACAAATTTAATCATATGCAAATATTCAGCGGCCCCCAACTCAATTGAGCTTGAGACCACTGACCTATGAAAAGGACTGACTGAAACCACATCTCGTTTTGATAGTTCCGTTATTGTGGTCACGTTGTGTTGCCACAAAAGTAAATCGGTGCATTATTAAAAAATACAATTGAGAAATGTTATGAACAAATATAAAGCTTATTATTGTGTTCAAGTATTTAAGACTTTCCAATGCTGTATTGGAATCAAGACCTTTTAATGCTTCATTTTAAGGATAATGAATTCAATGACTTTTAAGACTTTTCAAGGATTCGCGGGAATCCTGAAAAATAATGAAATATCATAATTTTGTTAATTTTTATTGAATAAAAAATCTCTGAATCCCGACTTAGGTCGCTGGTTTTCGTACGCAATAGACAACAGTGCCATCTAGTGGTCAAATAGTACACACTTAGGTTTTAATAAAGGAAGTAAATAGTAACTGAAACTAATTCATTTTTTTCATTAACATGCCCGGTAACGCAGTAGAGGTCTCTCTTAAGGCCGTTTTGGGCGAAGCGTTTGCTGCCAAGGCTCCGTAGAAATTCGGCGAAGGGGAATATTTACGGGAGGGGCCCGAACGTGTGTTGTTGCCATCTAATTTATTGCCGCGTAAAAGCGGCAAAGCTGAGAAAGCGACAAGGTGGAGAAGCCGAAGCCTTGCTCGGCAACTCGGTATAATTTGGAATAAAGCCGTGGCATTGTGGTTTTTATTGTATCCATGTTTTTCTCTCTCCAAACTCTCCCCGGGAAACTTAAAAGGTGGCGTTTTTCCATCAAGTTTGATAGCCTCGCCTTGTTTTTTACTGACTTTTGTCCTTGGGGCCCACCATTTTCACACGTTTTTTGAAGCGTCGCTAAAACATTGTTTTCCTTTCCTTTTTTTACTGTCATGAGAGGTTTTGATGCCCCCTAAAGAATGCCAAAGGGTCACTTAACTCTTCCAGATAAATATGTAAATACATAAAAAATACACGATCGAACAATGGAGCTCATTCTTGCAAATATTCAAATTGTGAAAACCCCCAAAACAAATTCTAAAATACAAAAAAATTCCCATTTTAAAAATAAAATAAAGAATACTTTAAAAAATGAATTTAGTTTAATATATCAAACATTGACTGGGTAAAATGAGGAAGAATATAGGAGAAGAATATTATATAAAACATAACAAAAAGGAAAACAAAATACAAAGAGTGTAGTGTCATCCATAGGAGACCAAGCTAAACCATCAAAGAAGGAGGACGTGTTATTGAATCTTTCATTTCCTTCTCCGGATGGTGAAAACTGCAAAAGTACATTACAATACATTGATGCCATGTTTCAATAAGTTCACAAAAATAAAGTGCATGGACTTTACATCTGTCTGAACTTCTACAAGATATAATTGTTTATACATCATATAAACACTTTTAAAAACTTACGTCATTGCCTTGCTAATCATGGATGGAGATGGATTAGACATGCTGCAACCGTCCTGTCAGCCAGTGTGTGAGACTACCAATGACAACTCGCACAGTGACACATTACAATTTGCTAATTGTAAATGAAAAAATATTCTGAGCTATTGCATTATTTTTCTACTGAAATATGAAATACTTTAGATTAAACTAAACTGATAAAATCAGTTTATTTTGTTAAGCAAACATTGACTACCCAATGGATTCCTTACAACTGAAATTGTTTGATATTTGTACAACTAGAAACTAAAAAGCTTAATTAAAAATAACAAAAGAATGTCTGCTGAAGGCTGCTAATCCACTAACATGTATTTAATGTATGTAAAGATGAAAAAGAGTAAAGAAGAAAAGCTTTCCGCAGCAAACTGCAGACAATAAAGTCTAAAGCGGAGCAACAAAAGCACAATAAGAACACACACAAATGCATTATGTATCGTTATCTCGGTAAAGGCCCAATTTCTGATTGTGCTTGCACTGAATCTCATTAAATTCTCATTAGGAGGCGTCTTAATGTGTCAGCTTAACGACACAGATCCCATTTATCAAACAATTCACCGACAAATGAGAAAATAATAAACAAATCACACATTTTTGTGTGTAGGAGTGGGACTCTAACAATATAAACGTGCATTTATTTGAAAAAACGTGAGCTTCACATAAAGGGAGCTGACATAGTTGTGGGCCATCTTGTTGCTACAGGTACCCAAAAACCCCAAAAAGGCTACGCTTTTAGAAACCCATGTACAAGCGCAGCTTTTCAACATAAGAGACGCAGCAGTGAAGCTTGCCTTTTGTGCGAGGAGGAAACAAGCATGGTATTTTGCTACTTTTTGCCCCCATCGCAAACGAGCCACAGTTGAATCTATCCGTATATAGTGTAAGTCACGTACTAGCACAACTTGTAAACACACAAGACGCAGCAGTGGAGTTCACTTTTGGAGTGAGGTGGAAACAAGCAGGGTACTTGGTTGTTTTCTGCACCCTCGGCAAAAATGCTATAGTTGTATCTATCCATAAAATGTATAATAAAATTCTATGCTCATGGCAAGCCACATACAAGTACAACATGTAGACACATGAGTCACAACAATGAAGCTCAGTTTTTGAGCAAAGAGGAAACAGGCACAATACTTTGCCATAGCAAAATTACCACAGTTGTATCCATCCATATGTAGTGTATTTCCATGCTATTGGAAAGCCAAGTATGAGCACAACTTGTAAACTCAAGAAACACAGCAATGGAGCAAACGTTTTGCGCAATGTGGGAAACAATCACCACAATTTGTCATTTTCCTCCCCCCACATTGAAAATGCAACAATTGTATCCGTCCATATATCGTGTAATTTAATGCTTTTGGCTAGACATATACAAGCACAACTGGAAAACACACGAGATGCAGCAATGAAGCTCTTTTTTGGGGCGGGGTGGAAACAAGCATAATACTCTGTCATTTTCTGCCCCTATGGTGAAAATACCAAAGTTGTATCCATCCACATGTAGTTTACATACGAGCAAAACTTGTAAACACATGAGCAACAGCAATCGAGCTCACTTTTGGAGCGAGGAGGAAAGAGCATGGTACTTTGTCATTTTCTCCCCCTATGGTGAAAATGCCACAGTTGTATCCGTCCTTATATAGTGTAAATAGACTATTCCCTACGTGCAGTCAGTGTTGTTGGCGTCTTCTTGAAGAAGCCGGACCACTCGCGGTGCATTCAAGATGCGTCGTCCATCAGAAAACAGTGCTCTGTCAAGTATCAAAAACAATGGGTTCTTTTCACCGAGACGTCTGGCACTAGAAAGAAAAAAACCGAAGCCCTTTTCTCTTCTCATGGCTTCAGAAAGCGACAACGTGAGGAGGAAAACATAAAAAGGAGGGATGGCCGTCTTTCTCTCCGCATGATAGAGAATCACAAGCAGTTTGTAACACGTTTCCTTTTTTGAAGAACGGGCCACTGAACTTTAAGGGCCGTCTTGCATGAAAGGACAGTTCCGAATAGGAAGAAAAGGCCGAAGGAGGAAAAAAAAGGAATTTCTCGGGGACGTACCCCGACTGTGTCGCCCCGTCGATGAACCCTGGTGGGGCTTATAAACTTTTGAGGGCCAAACTATGGCTCAGGGGCCATGAGAGGACCACAAATATGCTTAAAATAGAGCTGTCTGATACATTATGTTTATATTACTTTTATATTAATACTGATACAAAAACACTTTAATAGTCATCGATACTGATATCGGTTACCGATACTAGCACATACTATTCTATGTCCTGTGGAAAAAAAAGAGTGAGCGATACTTTTCAACATGATTACTCTTAATTAATAGTAACAAACTGTTTAATTTATATCGCATTTCTTTTTTCAATGATTACGGAAAAAAACAAACATTTATAATAGAAAAAAATAAATTTAATTTCAATAATGTTCATTTTGTTTTACATTAATATTATTTTGTATTTTAAGCTAACAATATGTAGACCCAATATGTGAGCTTTAAATCAAAGTGAATCGTTTTAGAAATGAAACAAAACAATAAGAAACAAAAAGATAACAAAACACCCCAAATAAAACAAAAAGAAACAAAAGAAAAATTCAAACAAAACAGAAACTGACCCCCCCAAAATTAATGAAAAAAAGAAACAGAACGTAAACAAAAAACAAAAATAAGTGAAATAATATTGAACAAATATACAAAAAGGATACAAACCAAAAAATAAACAAAACAATATAAAAAAAATGAAACACGAAAAGAAACACTAAATAAACAAAATACAAACAGACCACAACAAACCTAAACAAAAAAAAGAAAACATGGAAACAAAAAACTAAAAAAAGTAATAGAAAGAAACCAAACAAAAATGAAACAAAATAAAATCAAAACAAAAAGAACAAAACCAAACATAACAAGATAAAAATAAATGAAACAAAAAGGAAAATTATAAAATAGGTAAAAAGGTCATCTGGGCTTCCGTAGTAGTAAGATGGTGACCAAACAAGGTCATCTCAAGTAGTGTAATATGATTAAAAATGTCACATGTACGAGTCCATACCTGTGTTTTTACATATTATTTGAATCAATTGTGTTTTCACACCACTAGGATTCGCTGTTTAACATACAAAGTGCCTATAAAGACAAACAAAGTCACATAATTATGTTTTTTAATCACCCAAGTAAAAACTAACTCCACCTGTAGCGACGTTTTTAACATTCAGCTTTGTTTTTTGGCTCGAACAAATATAATCAGGAGCAATTTTAAGGCAGAGACTCCGGAACAAAACTCATCAGCCTGAGCGACGGACAAACAGACCCGAGTGTTGCCGAGTCCTCTATAAAAAATTTGGAGCCCGAGCGAAGGTAAACAAGCGTAGCCGCCTTTAATAACCACCGTCACGGCTCCGAGCGATGTCTATTACTTCTCTTTCCATTCTACCTGTTTTTGTTTTTTCGCGTGCCGTATTTTATTCTGGCAGGAGTCGACCCGCGGTCAGCCCGGCGGCAGCAATGTCATTCGGCAGTTTAGTAACAGGCCATTACTTCGTTAATAACGGCCTAATGGGCGTTCTGCTACCTGAAGCCCGGCAGACGCGTTTGTGCCATTAGTGCCACTTAGGGCTAATGCTAAAGCGTTCGAGTCCACCGGCCACCGGGACAAAACAAACAAAAATACCACGACCTGTTAAAACACACAAAACAAACGCACCCCGTGTTACGGTTTTGCGAGTTGACGGTATTTAATCATTCGTCGCTATCCTGACGATGAGTTTGATTTCAAACGATCGGATTTTTGTGTTAACGTTTGTGTTCATAACATTGAAATACGAGTAGAGTCGAATTGGTCTAAAGTGCATTTTTTTCTCTTTGTTGCTCCATCCATTTAATATCTTCACCGCTTATCCTCAGTAGGGTTGCGGGGATGCTGGAGCCATATACAGCTATCTTCGGGCAGTGGGCAGGGCACACAGAGACCTAGGGACAATTTGGACCGGCCAATTAACCTGAAATGCATGTTTTTGAACTGTGTAAGGAAACCAGAGTACCCGGAGGAAACCCACGCTAGCTTTCATTGTAAGTGTTTCAAAACCAATTTGATGAGACAAATCTTATTAAAAACGAATATGAAAAGGAAATAAAACATGAAGATTTCTGCATGCGTATTTAATTGTAAGCAAGGGAAATTTTGATCGGTCGCCATGATTTTCAACCAAATGCGGCCCGCCACTCAAAAATGTCTCCCACCCCTACTCTATAAAATTGTCCCCTTCAAATTCTAATTCCTAAAGCCGGGTTGCCGTCCACCGGTCGCCATGACGACGGGATCCAAGGAAGCGGTTGTTATCTGTGCGAGACGATACAGGGTTTTGAAGTGGGGGGCCTTTTGCCGAAGCTTTGATCAGCCAAATGTTTGTAGTGAAGGCGAACCTCAAGAACAAGCAGGACTTCACAAGATTGACTGATCCGTGCTCACGCTTACACACACGGGATATAAAAAAAAAGACAAATAAAAAACATAAAAGTTGAGGGATGATATTTTCTTTTTGTCAGTGTCTGTTGCTGAATATCATTCAAGAGCAGTTTTAGTGTCCACTTGTGTGTTTTACGTCTGTACAGGGGATGTCCGATACCATTGTATTTTCCTAGATACGCCACACTGGAGTTGTCATTAATACAAATACCAGATAACAATCATATTAATGCATGAGATTCCCTTACAATTGCTACAATGGACATATGCTATTTGTATTGTTTGTAGCCATTTGCCTGAAAAAAAATAAACACACACACACACACACAAACACACACACCTATATAAATATATCTCATTAGCTGCACCGCCTATCCTCAGCCGGGTCGCGGGGTTGCTGGAGCCCATCCCAGCAATCATCGGGCAGTGGGCAGGGCACACCCTGAACTGGTTGCCAGCCAATTGCTGGGCACACAGGGACAGACAACTCGCTCGCTCATTCACACCTAGGGAAAATTTGGACCGGCCAATCCAACTGAAATGCATGTCTTTGGAATGCCTGGAGGAAACCCAAGCAAGCACGGGGAGAACATACAAACTCTGTACAGGAAGTCCGGTGGCTGGATTTGAACCCCACACAAATATGCATACTATATATATGTATATTTATATATATATATATATATATATATATATATATATATATATATATATATATATATATATATATATATATATATATATATATATAAATATATATATATATATATAAATGTATATATATGCATATTTGTGTGGGGTACAAATGGGGCAGCACAGCGGCGCAGTGGTTAGCGCGTGTGTGGCACTGTTCTGAGGTCATGCGATCGAACCTTCCTGTGTGGAGTTTGCATGTTCTCCCCATGCATGGCTTTCCTCCGGGTACTCTGGTTTTCCTCCCACATTCCAAAAACATGCATGTCAGGTTAATTGGCCAGTCCAAACTGTCCCTAGGTGTGAATGAGGGAGTGAGTTGTCAGTCCCTGTGTGCCCAGTTTGCAGGGCACACAGGGCATATATACATATATATATATATATATATATATATATATATATATATATATATATATATATATATATATATATATATATATATATATATATATATATATATATATATATATATCATCTCATCTCATTAGCCGTACCGCTTATCCTCAGTAGGGTCGCGGGGGTGCTGGAGCCCATCCCAGCAATCATAGGGCAGTGGGCAGGGGACACCCTGAACTGGTTGCCAGCCAATCGCAGGGCACACAGGGACAGACAACTCGCTCACTCATTAACACCTAGGCACAATTTGGACCGGCCAATCAACCTGAAATGCATGTCTTTGGAATGTGGGAGGAAACCGGAGTGCCCGGAGGAAACCCACGCAAGCAAGGGGAGAACATACAAACTCTGCACAGGAAGTCCGGTAGCTGGATTTTTAACCCACACAGGAAGGTTCCAAAGACCTTAGAACTGTGCCGCACACGCGCTAACCACTGCGCCGCTGTGCTGCCCCACTTTTTGTTGTATGGCAATCTAAATTGAGTTGGTTAGCAAGGTGCCTACCTCCAGAAAAATAGACAAAATTTAGTAAAGACAATTACGAGAGCTAGTGCTTGCTAACCAGCTTGGTTTAACTAGCTATAGCTATAGCGTGATAGAGTTGCTAGTTAGTGCTGTTGTTGGCACTTTAGTTTTATTTTAGGAACGAAGTAATGATCAAATAAGCTATTCATCTATTAATTTAGAGATTAAGATGGATGTAAATGTCTAAATTTAGTAAAGTAATTAAATTAAAAGTTAAATTCAATGAAAGTGAATTAGGATAGCTAGGTTCCTAAGGGGCCGGTCACACAGACATTTGCGGCTGAATCACGGCCAGAAATTTCTGCCTGTGAGGCGGACGCTATTGGACGCTTTGAGATCGCCATACAGACGAGATACAGCAGTGCTTAACACGCAGTCGTAAATTCGCGCGCGGGTGGCAGCACGAAAAAGTTTTGCGCTGATCAATTCTTCAGAGCGCGGGTACACAGCCTTTCACGAGCGTATCGAGGCTGAACCACGGCCAGAAATTTCTGAAGCAGACACTGTTGGGCGCTGTTGGACATTTTGAGAACGCCATATAGACGAGATACAGCAGTGCTTTACTCGCGGTCGGAAATTCACACGCGGTTGGCCGCGCGCAAAACTTTTGAGCTGCTCAAAAGTTTGAGCACGTGTTAAACCGCGTGCCGCACACGTGGTCAACACGAGGTAATGACGCGGAAATGACGCGGAACGACGTGCTCTGGCCGCGGCCAGGGCGTGGTTACATATGGGTAGGACGGGAAATTTCAGCGGGTAATCGTGGGTGGAGCATGGTAATAGCATGTTCTGCGCCTGTATCGCGGTGTTATTACATGAAATTAGCGTGTTACGCGTGTGACAGTCAAACGTCTTTCTCCGCGTATATACAGCGCGATTTGCCGAGCACACGTCAGTTGTGCTCGAGACGTCAAGGGGGTGAACATGGATCCCCGTCAGCGTAGTGACCTCGTCTTAATCCATTTTTATGTCTTGACATTTCTTTTCAAGATAATAAAATAAAAATGATGCCATAGCTTGAAATCTTGATCTTCACGGGACTGTGTCTTGAGCGGTTATGATTTCTACAGCCCGGTGTTATCCGAGAAATGCATCCCTGCCGAGATTTGCATCCCCTCGCTACTACAACCACTTTTACCTCGTTTTATCTCACTTTTAGGGAATGTAATGGCGAACATATAACCAAAACCACTTCGTCTTGCATTTGTTGGGAATGTAATACAACTTAAACCATTCCGTCTTTGTTTTTGTTGTGAACGTAATTGAACGGTAAATCCTCCCCCCCTCGCGTGAACGCGCATTCTGCTGCGCTTCCAACAAAAGCGATCGTATTCTATATAAAACGCTTATTAAAACAATAAAGCGAGCTAATTATAACAATTGGGAGATCCTAGTCTATATAACGCGTTTATTTAAACAATAAAGTCCGATCGTATTCTACAAAATGCGATTGTTAACGCGGATGAAAAAGTCAAAAGCGATCGCAGCAGAATGCGCGTTCACGCCAGGGGGTGGGGGGCGGGGGTGTTGCGTAGGAGTCGGATTTGGGCACAACACCGGCTCGGGAGCTTTTATACCCGTGGTCCACACAAGAAAATGACGCAGAAATGACGCGATGAGGAAGCGGAACAGTCGCCGGCGTCTGTTTTGCGGGCATACCACCGATGAACAGCGGGTTGGCCAATTTTGCGCATTTTCCATCGCGGGCAACCACGGGCAAAAAAAAAAACGCAAAATTTTAGCCGTGATTCAGCCGCAAACGGCTGTGTGACCGGCCCCTAAGCAACCAGGTTTAGCTCGCTATTGATGTATATAGTTGCTGGTTATTGCTGTTGATGGCACTTTAATATCATTTTATACTATAATTTTACCATTAGTTTGGCAGTAAAATAAGCGGTTTATCTTTCCTTTTAAGTCATTTATCCACCTGCATAAATGGCTGGTTAGCTAGCTAAAATGAGTTGTTTAGCAAGCTAGCTACCTCCAGACAAACAGACCGAATTCTTTCCTTTGCGAATATAACAAAGACGACGAAAGCAGCAGATGTTCTCCCCAACCGAGCCGAAACGATGATAAGATTAACCAATTTTTAGAGAGGAAATTAGTTTCAACTCGCAAAGCAATAAACTGCAGTCTATTTGTAAAGCAGCAGGAGATAAAGTCGGCATACAAACGTTGCGGAAAAACTTTAAAAAACAGAAGCCGGGAAAAAAGATTAGAAAAGAGGTCAAATAAGGAAATGTGGATTTTACCACTGATTTTTACATATGTAGAAAGAAAATGCAATGTAATAAATAAATACCTACAAATATATGCATATATTAATAAATTAACACATAAATTGATCATTTAATACCTAAAAATATGTCATAAATGCAATTGATTCATTCATTTATGCATTTCTTCATTTGTTTTGTTTTGTTTTTGTCATATATTTTGTCACAACAAATTGTTTTTCAAATGAGGGTCCGTGTCAAACTGGATGAGCGTTTCAGCTCTTGGTTGATCTATGAGGATGAGGGAACATTAGTTGCCGATTTGTTCACAAAAAAATCACAACAAAAAAATGACAAAATAAACGTCAAAATACATAAATAAAAGACAAATTGAATGTAAAACTGTAAAAAACTAATCTCCGGCTAGCTTCCTGCTTCCAGCGAGAACTGGATCGCGGGCGCTGCCCTTCCTCTTTCTATCAATAAACTTGTGGTGAACGCTACGCATTTGGGTCCTGATTCCGTTCTGGTCGCAACATACACGAGGAAATCAAATTCCAAAATCATGACAAAATACATAGACAAATGACAAAATGAATGTGAAACAGCGTAAAGAAATTTGTGAAAAACAAAATACATAAAAAATACAACAACAAAAAAAGACAAAATACATAAATAAAAGACATACTGAATGTAAAACTGTAAAACAGTGGAAAACAAAATACACAAAAAATACTTGGGAAAATAAATGATGAATTATATAAGAAAATAAATTACAAAATACAAGACAAAATAATTGACAAAATATATGACAAAATAAATACAGAAATAAACACATGACAAAATAAATGATAAAATATATAATACATAACAAAACACACAACAAAATATATGGCAAAATAAATTCTGAAATAAATAAAGGACAAAATTAATCCATATATGAATAAAATGCAGTTATGTCATATTTTTAGGTGTTACATTTTACATTGATTTACTTATGCCAAATATTTGTAGGTATTAATTTATTTATACATTTATTTGTATATAGGGCATGATTGGTCCTCAAAATACATACAGTAAAGGGCAAATAAAGAAACGAGGATTTTTCTGCCTGGTTTTTGGACTTGGGAGCTGGGTGTCAAGAGTGTGTTGTGTTATGAAAGTGTGATGCAATATTAATTGGTGGGGTGGCGAGCATGGCAGGGAGGGGGCGGGGGTAGGGTTTTTTTGGGGTCTGCTTGTCGGCGGTCCGTCTCCCTGAGGGAAAGCTGTCAGGATCCTGTAGAGACGGGCTCAGATGAGTCGCTGACCTTGTCTGTCAGTTCGAAAAGGACACGCCCGGTCCTGCTGACACTCGCATCAACGCTCTGCCAGTCTAGTAAGGCCCAGATGGGGCACATATCCCCTCCTACCATCCACATCACCTCCTATCCCAATCCCCATCCCCACTTCCCCTTCTCAGAGTCACAAACGGACTGACCCGAGTGGTTCAGTCCACTGCACTCACCGGAAATCTCAAATCCGTGATTGACACTTCATCGGGTTGATTGTCAATAATTGAGTTGGGAAAACTTCAATCAAATCAGGTCTGTCCTAATTAAAGTAGTTTTGGTTTTTCTTTTGTGTCTTTTAAAATAACAATAAAAGCCATAGCCTGCAGCAAAATGGCTATCATGAGTGGCTAGAGAATGAAACAGTGGAAACAAGTCGAGGATGACTGAATCACGGGACTCGGCGTAATTCGCTTGAATGACTAGCTTTGAAAGTTGATTGACACTGAAAAACAAAGCAAGCTTTATCTAGGTGGAGCAGCTAACATTAATAATAGCAGCTAGTGGCGAGCAGTAGCCTGCAGCAAATTGGTTTGAATGAGTGGCAAGAGAAGGAAACAATTGGGGTAAAAAAAGAGTCATGAATGACTGAATCACATGACTCTGCAAAACAAAAGGAGAAAGGAAGCTTTATTTACACGGTGCAGCTAACAACAGCGGTGAGCCATAGCGTGCAAACAAATGGTTAACATGAGTGGCTGGATAAGGAAACAGTGGAAACAAGTCGAAGATGACTGAATCACAGGACTCGGTGTAATTTGCTTAAATGACCAGCTTTGAAAGTTGATTGACACTGATAAACAAAGCAAGCTTTATTTAGCTGGAGCAGCTAACATTAATAATAGCAGCTAGTGGCAAGCAGTAGCCCACAGATAATTGGCTAGAATGAGTGGCTAGAGAAGGAAACAGTTGGGGTAAAAAAAAAGAGTCATGAATGACTGAATCAAGTGACTCTGCAAAACCAAAGGAGAAAAGAAGCTTTATTTACACGGTGCAGCAAACAATAACAACAGCGGTGCCACAAGTTGGTTGACTTTATGCCACACAGATGTGAAGCAGTTATAATAAACAGTGGCCATGCAACTAAATAATAGGATTGCTAAATACTAACTCTTGGTTTTGAAGAAGAAGAAGAATTTACCTTTATTGACATTCTTTGTAACCATGCACACAGAATGAAATGTCGATACATCTGACCAGTACAGTTAAACTGTACGGGTCAGTGCAGCCGCAGCCAAACAGGGCGCAGCCATTTTAGTCATTAGGTGACCAAACCCTCCAATTCCAACCCTTAATGCCGAGCGCCAAGCAGGGAGGCAATGAGTAACAATGTTGTAAGTCTTAGGTATGACTCGGCCGAGGCTTGAACCAGCGACCTCCCAGTCTCGGAGCGGGCGCCCTACCATCTAGGCTACCAAGCTGGTAAGTTGAGTTTGTACAGTCAACAGCAGACACTGCTATTTTTTGAACACACCCCTTTGAGCTATTCACCCAATTGGACAGCCTTTGGAGAGTACCTATTAATAATGCTGGGTCTTTGTTTTCTGAGAATCTACTGCACCGACTGGCGTGTATCAATACAAATATACTAAAACCCGAGATATTCTGGTTAGTCACATTGCACTGCTATTTTTTTGAACAGCACTGTATGTGCGCCTTACGGACGTGAAAATATGGTAATTTAAAAATTTGTAGACCTAAAATCACGTTTTAGAATCAAAAGTGTCTCATTTCAATGATTAATCTATTACTACACTAAGGATGGCTATTTCTGGTGCTTTAATCCATGACCTAGACTAATTTATCAGTTCATTTCTGATTTACAAACAACAATTCCTTTTGACTTTTGTCACCGTAGCGCTTCCGTCACCTCATCTGGTTTGGGCGAGAACGATTCTTAACCCGACTAAGTGTGAGCGCTTCTTTGTACAGTATTCTAACGTGCGATACGTGAAATCGAGCGAAACAGACAAGCTGCCAGCAAGCCAGCAGCCTGCACCTGCACGCAGCAAACCTCAAACAAAGCCGGGGAAGCGACCCAAGCCTTAAGTGTCAGCGGCGGATGAAAAATATATGTCAGACTTGAAAAAAATACTCTTTTCATACGTACATTGTCTGTGCGTGTTCACACCAGAAAATGGTTTGGACAGCTCGGTTCGGAGGTGATGGGCAAATAAGAGCTCAGCTGTCACATTGTAGATTTCTTAGTTCCCCCTCCTCGCTGTAACCCGCTGTTGACTTCGCCAAAATATCGTTGTTGCTTTAAAAAATATGGCCGCCCTTGACTTTACTTCAGTCCGTCACTTAACCCGGCCAGTCTGGGAATCTGATGACGTCTACTTTCATCTGAATTATTGACGTGAAGAGCATTGATAGTTTAAGTTGCTAGATCTTTTCTGACAAGGGGGAAGTTTGTGTGGATTGAAAAATGAGGTCGGTTATGACATTTTCTAGACAGATGATCTTTTTAACCTTGAAGACAATTTATTGACATGCTTTTAGATCCAGTTTTCTAAATATATCTAAATATGTTGAGCTTGTTTTTAGCATGTATTTATGAATGCATTTATTGGGATGCATAA
Organism: Urocampus carinirostris; assembly: GCF_059441175.1. Classification (NCBI taxonomy): domain Eukaryota; kingdom Metazoa; phylum Chordata; class Actinopteri; order Syngnathiformes; family Syngnathidae; genus Urocampus; species Urocampus carinirostris. The sequence goes on from NC_142360.1 coordinate 5,494,263, forward strand.
CAATGGCCAAATATGGCATCACGGTTATCAGCCCATTTGAAAAACAAGACCTGATATTTCGTCATTTGACGCCACACTATAATATCCAATCAGCTGACGACACTTGTTAGAAATATTTAAAGCCTTTATGTTCCGCATTATATTATATTTATTTCATGTTGACAATATCTGCGTATTGTTTGTTAATGCTACAATCAATAAATCAGAACACTATTTGTCCCCAAGGGGCAATTAAAAGGCACACAGAGTAGCATAAAACACCCACCCACATACATACAATAATCCATTGTTCGACCTTAAAGTGCTGAAGTCTATACAATAAATGAGACTGAATAAAATGTTTAACAGTGAATAAAATGGATAAAAAGTACCAATAAAAAAAATAAGTTAGTGCACTGTTGGGAATGATGCAGAGGCAAAACACTACTGAACATTAGGGGTCGGGGGCTGCAAGTTCAGGTGCTGAACAGCCAAGGGGATGAAGCCAGTCTTCCTCCTTTGAGTCCTGCTGCCGGGGCAGCGAAGTCTGCGTCTTGACGACAGCCAAACAAACTCCGAGAACGGGATGTGTGTAGGGTCCTGAAGGTCGTAAGAGCTCTTAGAGGCTGGGCTATTATTTGTGAGCAGACTTTTACAGTGTTCAACAGGCGGTTTCTATACTGTATACTGATGGAGTGGAACCAGGAAATGAAGGAGAAGGTGATCACACTCTCATGAAGGAGTGGTAGAAGAAGCTGAGGAAGGTACTACTGATCCCGGAAGATTTTAGTTTCCTTGTTGACATTTCTTGAGGATCTATTCAACATTCGAAGAGAACTTGAGCATGCTGACAAATGTGGTGCCCAGGTATTTGTAAGTATCCACAATCCATTGCTGCCTGGTCACCCTGGAAGGAGGATTACCTCAGGTGCAGTCCCTTTTCAAGGTTTCTTCCTTCTCCTCATGACTTTTTCCTTGCCCTCATGTAGGTTTTAGATCAGGGGATGGTGTCATAATAGTCTGTGGTTTGCAATAATCTGTGGTCGGTGCAGCCATTTGACACTCCTTGTGATTAAGGGCGTCACAAATAAACATGACTTGATTTAGACTTTCTATATAAGAAGAAGCACAACTTGGTCGTGTCTTCTCTCTATCTGTCCGATATGTGCGTGAGGCACTGGAGAGCTTGTGCATAAACAGTCAAATGTCTCAGGCTGTTGTGATTGGTTGAGTTTATGAAAATCCATTTTATAACTGGGTCTTTTCTTACGATTTTTCATATCGCCCCCTCCTCTGTTTCTGATGGTTTTTCCAGTTACTTATTTAATGCATGTTTTCATTTTTCATTCATTTATTTAATTTTATCAATTGAATTGTATTTATTCAATTTATGAAATATTTTTAATATATTTCTAAAATTTGATTATTTTTAAATGTATTCATCTACTTATTTAATTGTCATTTAAATCTATTTGTCTAGTATATAAAACCTTTATAAAGTGTAGTTAATATTATTCGCACATTTTCTTTTTTTTGTCTATGTACCGTATTTTCCGCACTATATGGCGCACCATGTTATAAGGCGCACCTTCAATGAATGATATATTTTAAAACTTATGCCATACATAAGACGCACCCCATTATAAGGCGCTATAAGTGCATGCTGGTTTAAGATCAGGTAATTGTGCAATTTTGTAATTGTAATCCTGTGCAGTCCTTCGAGACATTTTTGGGATTAAGGGCTATTTACGGTAAATAAATGTGACGACTTGACTACAGTAGAGAATGTAGTTACTTTATGCAACCTCTAGATGTTGCCACGCTCAAGGGAATGTCAACAAAATATTCAAAAAGGTCAAACTTTATTAACAAACGAGCTTTCCACAACTCCATTCACTCCCAAAATAAATAAACAGCCGTTTTATTATTTTCTCTGAGGTAAAGCATTTTCGTGACACATCTTTGACATCTTTGAACAACATCGACATATCATTTTATTTTTTGTCCATTTAGTCAACACGCAAAGAAAAAAAACGTCTGATACTGTTATTTTAAATGAAACGTTTAAATTGCAATAAAGTGACACTCGTAATGTGCAAAAACAACGAGTGCAAAGCAATAACATATAACATAACTGTAAAATGTAAAACGTAAACACACAAAAGAAAAACAAAGATCACTCTATAAGCTCCTCATCGACGAATCCCTCGAATTCTTCTTCTGCTGTGTTCGAATTGACCATGTCTCAGTGAATGGGCCATCCAACACGTCCGGTGTTTTTGTGCCAGCGCTGTTGCCTTCATACGTATAGTTATCGTACTGACACTTCTGCTTGCCGCTCTTTGTTGAACAACCCACTGTTCAAGTGTCTCCTCTAACTCTGGCCATCTTGCTTTATTGCCACGGAAACTTTGTTGAGTTTTCCTTACTTGGCGGAGCTTATCTTCATCCTTTCTCCACTTCCGTACCATCGATTCATTTAAGTTTAACTCTCTCGCTGCCGCTCTATTGCCGTGTTGTGCTGCGTGACTGATCGCTTTGAGTTTAAACTCGGCGTTGTACGCGTGTCTCTTAACAGGAGCCATTTTCTTATACAAATGCACGTATGAAAGAGAATCTCGCTCTCTCTCTCTCTCTCGCTCTCTCTCTCTCTCAAACGTGACATTCTGAATAATTCTGCGTTTGTTTAAGGTAAATTGTGCTTTACATCTTCACCAGTCATAACCCTGGATTCAGACAAATACTGTATTTGTTGAATATGAATTAAGCAGTTTAATGGGGTAGCCATTTTGCCACTTAGTAAACAAATACAACACGAGCCCCGGCAACTACCAATCGTTTAATATTTCCCAGTATGCACAGCGCGAAAAATGGAGTCGGCGGCTGTTTCTCGTAGTTGCGAGACCTTGCGAATTTAATATTGAGCCATATATAAGGCGCACTGTGTTATAAGGCGCATGGTCAGCTTTTGAAAAAAAACAAGACTTTTAGGTGCGCCTTATAGTGCGGAAAATACGGTATTCAGTTTTACTTATTTACTAAATGTATTCATTTATGGAATTGACTTTAAATTTTGCTGACCTGGTTTGAGTTATGTTTGAAAAATGCATTTTGAATTGTTTTTAGATTTCATTTTATTTTTTCAATTGAATTCTTTTAATTAAATAAAATGATTTATTCGTTTAATTGAATTCTAATTGTTCAAATCTTTTTGTCAAGTTTGGGACCCTTTAAAAGCAGTAATTAGAAAAAATGTTCAAAATAAAACTGAAAATCAAGCAGAATATGGCAAATGGGTTTTTGTTTTTGCTTAACTTGAACTATATAATAAAAATATTTAATATTAGAAAAATATGGCTGATGAATCATGTCTTTCCCTGTATTCGATTATTTAATAAGATAAACATTTTTTAATTGAGCAAAATGTGGCAAACAAATCAGTTTATATGAAAATAGAAAAACTAATGTTGAAATCGTGTTAAACCTGACTGCATTCATAAGAGTGCCTCACTGTCAGCCCTGAGTGTGCGCAGATCACATCGAGAGACCCAAGAAAGCTTTTACCTTTCAATAATTTGCATTTCGTGGGGGATTCTGGTACTCATTAACCACAATAATAAATTGAAATCAAAATTTTGCCAAAAAATGTTGAAAATATGTGTTCTTAGGAGCGCCTCAATGTCAGCCCTGAGTGTGCACAGATCACATTGAAAGTCCCAAGAGAGCTTTCAACTTCTTACTAATTTGTATATCGTGGTGGGTTCTGGACCTAATTAGCTGCAATAAACGAGGGATTCCAGCAAATAGAATTTAAAATTTTGCAAAAAAATGTCGAAAATTTGCGTTATCTGGGGGCATTCTTAAGAGCGCCTCAATGTCAGTCCTGAGTGTGCGCAGATCACATTGAAAGACCCGAGAGAGCTATCACCTTTCACGGATTTGCATTTCGTGGGTGGTTCTGGTCCCCATTAACCGAGAAAAAACAGCGATTACAGGGAATTGAAATCAACATTTTGCCAACAAATATTAAAAATGTGCCAAAAGCTGGCTGCGTTTTTAAGAGTGCCTCGTTATCAGACAGGAGTGTTTGCACATCACATTGAAAGACCCAAGAGAGCTATTACCTTTCACAGATTTGCAGACTGTGTGGGATTCTGGTGCCCATTAACCGCAATAAACCACGGATTACAGCAAATTCAGCAAATTTAATTTAAAATTTTGCAAAAAAATGTTGAAATTGTGCGTTTTCTGGGGGCGTTCTTAAGAGCGCCTCAATGTCAGCCGTGAGTGTGCGCGGATCACATTGAAAGACCCGAGAGCGCTATCACCTTTCATAGATTTGCATTTTGTGGGTGCTTTTGGTCTCCATTAACAAATATAAACCAGGGATAACAGGAAATTGATATCAATATTTTGCCAACAAATATTAAAAATGTGCCAAAAGCTGGCTGCGTTTTTAAGAGTGCCTCGTTGTCAGACAGGAGTGTTTGCACATCACATTGAAAGACCCAAGAGAGCTATTACCTTTCACAGATTTGCAGACTGTGTGGGATTCTGGTGCCCATTAACCCCAATAACTCACGTATTACAGCAAATTGAATTTAAAATTTTGCAAAAAAATGTTGAAATTGTGAGTTATCTGGGGGCGTTCTTAAGAGCACCTCAATGTCAGCCGTGAGTGTGCGCATATCGCATTGAAAGACCCGAGAGAGCTAACACCTTTCACGTATTTGCATATAGTGGGTGGTTCTGGTCCCCGTTACCCGAGATAAACCAGGGATTACAGGAAAGTGAAATTTCTCAAACAAATGTTGAAAATATGCTTAAACTGGAGATGTTATTAAGAGTGCCTTGTTGTCAGCCCCAAGTGTGCACAGATTACATTGAAAGTCCCACGAGAGCTATCAACTTCTTACCGATTTACAAATTGCGGGTGGATCTGGTCCCCATTAGCCGCGATTAACCAGGGATTACAGGGAATTGAAATCAAACTTTTGCACACAAATACTGAAAATACATCAAACGTTTGCTTTCTTCTTAAGAGTGCCTCGTTTTCGGCTGCGGGTGTGTGCACATTACATTGTGAGACCCGAGAGAGCGATCACATTTTGAGCAGAGGCGGCACATTTGTAACACGGCATTCTTTGAAAAGAAACGATCAGGAGTCAAAGAGTGCATGGCGACCTCAGAGCGAGCGCTTGCGGACGCTTGTGGCCGCCTGTCCCGGGGTCAAGTGACACCTCCCAACAAGGCACTCATTAACGGCACGCCATTAAAAGTGATGGATGCCGCGCCACGCCACCGTGACATTGACAAGGGCGGACAAGTGTCACTTTTTTTTGTGTCCTCGACGTGTGACGCTCGTATGTTGCAAATAGTCGGGTGCTAAAAAGTGATGAAGAGCTTTGGCAGTGGCCATTAAAAACAAGGGAATAAAATCAGGTTGTAAAAAAAAAAGGGTAAATTATATGAATCTCTATGGTTTATGATTTTTTTACTTGCTGTTTGTATTTACAGAAAACATATAGCAGTTTAATACCCCTAAATTCACAATTTTTTTCACTAACTGATTTGTGTGTTTTTCTGCATGACGCGTGTAACCAGGAAGTGCTAGCAAGAAAGCGTACTGTATCATTTGCTAGCTACAGCTGAAAACCGTGGGATTTGGCTTTGTTCTTAAGTTTACGTTTTTATCTTGTTTAGAAGCTGTACAATGTTAAATGTGATCTATTTTTTAATGATTTCATATTTCACATTATCTAATTTTAACATGTACTCGTTTCATGTATTCAGGCTCTTTTATGATTTATTAAAAAAATATCATGCAGTACTTTTGCAGGGCTAGGAACGGATTAGCGCATTTACAATCGAAATACGTCTCTCCTTACAAAGTTTTCAGGTTACGAAGCAACACCCAGAATGAATTGATTTTCTAAGTAGCGGTACCACTGTGTATGCACATATAACCATATACATAACCAAATACTGTATAGTCACTCGCTAGTCAAAGCTTAAAAAAAATGCCAATTTTTCCAGTACCTTCAACGAAAGAACGTTTTTTTTTTTTTTGGGGGGGGGGGGATGGTTTTGATGACTAAAATAAAATCACTATCTTGCTGCTAGCAGATACAGTATTTTGGGCTATTTTGGGCTGTTCCTATGTGTGATCTACCATGTTTTTATGTCAATAGGCTGCTATGAACTAACATGAATTCAGCCATTCTCCTTAAACAATGTACGTGCAGCTTCAATACATTACACTTGTTTACAGACTTGAAAAAGGCTCTATGGGTAATAACAGACAAAAAAAACAAAGTACTGTATGTATAAGAACCAGACAAATCGGCCAAATTTTGACTTATTTTAACTATAGTGACGGCATTTGGTCACATGACACGATTAAATCGGAAGTGGTAGACTGAAAACCACCATTGACATTTGCTATTAGTATTTTCATCAGCTAACTCGTCTTTCCTTAACTGTTCAAAACATGGAAACATGGCTTTGGTTATTTGTTTATGGTTTTAATTTGTGTTTGAAAGGAGTACAATATTGAATATGACATAATTTCAATGATTTGGAATGCTCTTCCCCCTGAGATTCAATCTGCTTCCTCAGTGGAACTGTTTAAATTTAGGCTTAGAACACACTTCTATTCTATAGCATATGAAAAACCTAAATTTATCTGTGTATTGTTTGTTATTGCAACATCTGTTGTAGCCTGGTCCCTTTTCAAGGTTTCTTCATTTTCCTCTTGTTGAGGTTTTTGAGTTTTTCCTTGCCCTCATGTAGGTTTTAGATCAGCAGATGGTGTGATATTATTGTGGTTTGCAATAATCTGTGGTCTGTGCATCCCTTTGAGACTCCTTGTGATTAAGGGCGTGACTTGACTTGATTTATTTACATTTTAAAAAATTGAACTTCCATTGCCATGTTTTCTATTGCTTGAAGTTGATTGGTGGAAATTGGTCACATAACACATCTAACCAAAAAGTACTAGCCAGGAAGCATCTTATATACTTGCTAGCAGCATATTTTAAAGCCAGTTGCTCCATTTCCTATTTAAGTCCTTGTAAACGACTTTAGTTGTAGGTTACAGTTTTACCAAGTGTTTAAAGACAGTCAAATGTCAAACTCATATTTTAAGTGATTTTATCTCCTAATAAAAAAGAACTCTGACAAGCTAATTATTTTGTTACTTAACATGCTAATGCTAAGTAGGCAAAAACGGACCTTATTTCTCTTATGTTTCAGTTTTATAAAGTTTCCAATAATTTAAGATGTAACTGAAAGAAAGAAAAATAAACAGTAAACGTTAGCTTAACTTTGACGTCTGATAACTTAAAGAATCAAGTTTTGTCCATATTTCCCCCCCAAACAAATTAATTTGACCTTTAAATTTATTGGCGCTTTTTAAAAATTCTCACATCATTTTCCTCGCAGGAGATCTAACAATACACACGGCGAACATCTATTGTTTTTATCTTTTCAACAGCAAACACAGGCATACCTGACGCCCTTTCAAGTCTGCGTGCCGACGGGAGTCTCGTTATCCAATTAAAAGATTAGATTGCGCCCCAATTAAAGATGACTAGTTCCATGCTTTAGATTTCCTCGGCCCCCATGGAGGAAAGTCTTTGAGAGTGATGAGGATCTCTAAGAGAAAAGAATTGAGCTGGGCGACTTTTATTTTTGTTGCTTGAGTCATTGAAGCGGACGCTTTTTTGTTATGATGTGAATGCAAAAGCGAACTAAATGCATGTGACGAATGAGGCCAGTGGGAAAAAAAACAAACCAATGCTTCTGCGCTTGATACAATACATAAAACGCAGGGTATAACGTGTCTTATTTTATTTTTACGCAAAGAAATACATCATTGATCTTTCTAATTTAAAAAAATGCAGTGACATTTAAGGGAAACACAAAAGGTACTGTAGTGCCCTTTGGCATCGGCTTGTGGTCAATGAACTATGTTACAATAAGAGGAGGAGCTTCCCTGCCAGTATTAAAAGCATGTACAGGCAGTGACAATAGATTTTTTTCTGTTGATTTAGAACAGGGGTCAGGACCCAGAGAGCCAAACTAGTGGCAGCACGGCGGATGAGTGGTTAGCGAGTCCGAGGCACAGCTCTGAGGTAATGGGTTCACATCCAGCTACCAGCCTTCCTGTGCGGGGTTTGCATGTGCTCCACGTGCTTGTGTGGGTTTCCTCCGGGCACTCTCATATCCCAAAAAAGTGCATGTCAGTTTAATTGGCCGGTCCAAATTCTCCTGAGTAAAACCGCCAAACCAGACAAAATCAAAATTCTCAGCACATTTTATTTCCTAAGGGGATTCGATGAAATGTATGAAATAAAAATAATGCCACAGCCTGTGTTCCATATCAACTAATGTAACATTTTAAACTTGTCTCCCTCTTGCGATCACTTAAGATCATGAGGCTCATTTTGAACTTCATTTGCTTCATAAATAATGGTTTCAAAACAAGGTGCACGCAGAGTTCTTTTGTAAAATTGTCACAAAATACTGCAAACAAGGATACTGACGTATTTACCTTCGGTGCAGACAGCGCTGGGCACACAGAAATGCGCTGTGTGCGTAGCTCTACCCAACGCCTACCGCTTGCCCAAATTGCTGTTTGCCCGGCATTTCTGGCTGTTTACATTTTTTCTGTGGATTTTATCGTCAAGTGTCTCAACAGTGAACCTTAATTGTTTAATCAGCTTCCATATAAATGATTTTTTAGCAACGTACTGCCGAAACAGTGTCAGTTGGTGAGGCACCTTGACTGTAAACTGTAGCGGGGAGTATACTCATTATATACTGGACTGAACCATTTCTAAAATTAGAGCTATGTCAGCTAAGGTGCAATAGACATGATTCTGCGCTTAACACAATTCAAACGCTTCAAAAAAAATTGGTTTAGTATCTACCATCCAAATGTACTCATTAAAAGAGTCAGAGGTTCCTGACCCCTGATTTAGTTTTCTAAATAACCAACATATACATTTTGAGAAAGTGAAGGGAAACTAAATTTTTCAGGAAAAAAACTGGCACAAGCACTGGAAGAACATGCTAAAACCTATTAAGGGAGAAAGCGATATGTTTTTTTCTAGTGGGAAACAGCAAAAAAAAAAAATTATATATGTGTCTACTAGATGGAACCCATCCATCCATCCATTATCTGCACCATACCAGGAGCCCATACCAGCTATCTTCGGGCAGTGGGCAGGGGACACCCTGAACTGGCTGCTAGCCAGTCGCAGGGCACACAGAGACAGACAACTCACTCGCTCATTCACACCTAGAGACAATTCGGACCGGCCAATTAACCTTAAATGCATGTTTTTGGAATGTGGGAGGAAACCAGAGTGCCCGGAGGAAACCCATGCAAGCACAGGGAGAACATGCAAACTCCACACAGAAGGTTCGATCTCATGACCTCAGAACAGTGCCGCACACGCGCTAACCACTGCGCCGCCGTGCTGCTCTAGATGGAACCCTACCAATTAAAATAAATACACAATGGGATAATAATGTCATCAATACAAAGATTGTTTTTTTTTCAAGTTTGAAGCAATGAGGATTTTTCAAATTTGAATTATATATTTATCAGTTTTATTGAAAATAATTCAAAACGATCTCAACTAACATTGTCACTGTCAACAGTAGTTAATTCTTATTTCATGAATTACCCCCAAAAACTTGCCTCATTGTCCTTTTGAAAAAAAAAAAAGAAAAAAAGACAATTTATTTATCACTTACGCAAAGCTGAACACCTAACAGATGTTGAATTCTTATGTCCATTTAAGTACTTTTTTGTTTTCTCGTCTTGATAGAAAATATTTCATGGAGAGACAAATGATCCACCATCTGCTAGATAAGGCAAATCTCCTTATTTTTCGATGCTCTTTTCATGTTTTCTCAAGAAACAGGAGTACAGATCTTAAAACAAATGTAGTAAATGAGCAAAACCTTCTGCCTTCTAAAGGAATAATTTGACTGGTCCATTCTTAAAACTGTAGTTAGGGGTATACAACCTTTTCGAGGTGGAGAGCTACGGTTTTGTTAGTGATTAGCGTAAAAGGACACCACTTTGATAAGTATTTATAAATTATCATATTATAAATTATTAATAAGTTATTATTATGTTATCGCAAGGTTCTAATTTGCACGTCACACTGGGTATTTGTATATTGTATTCTTTTGGCTTTCTTATTGTACTGTTCTCTGCTCAGGGATGCTGCTGGAAATGTGAATTTCCCTTAGGGGATGAATAAAGTATCTATCTATCCATCTATCTAATTATTAAAAGTTAAAATAGGCTTAGTCAAACACAAAACAAGTCATTCACATATATGAGGCCTGATTCAAGAATTATTTTGGAAGAATTTTTAATATATTTAAAGACACTTTTCCTGTTGATTCAGTGCTAGTTAGAAATCATCATATTTCTGAGAAACTATCAATGACTCATCATTGGTGAGCTATTTTCTGAACAAGTCTGAACACATTGAACACATTTTTTTTTTCGGAATGAAGCATGATGGGAAATCCCCAGGCGGCAGACGCATGCGCATATTAGCATCAAACCGCTCGCTTCGTTTGCAACGAAAAAAACGAGACCGAGATAGGACTTCGCCGCGGAAGCCTCTTTGACTTTATTTATTTGCCGGTTCGTGATAGTCTGTGTATACCGGATGGTACCCATCATTGACAAATTTGCGTTTTTCTGTACAGATTTCCTTGCACATCGTACTCTTCCTAAAATGCATAAAAAAACGTACTTTGCAAAACTGTACAGGTTGACAGGTATGTATTTAAGCCTGACTTGTCCTTTATGGTATTTGAAAACGCAAGGCTGCAATCACGACTTTGTGCCAGAAGATGGCATCAGAGTAACGCGTGATTTGCGCACAAGTACATGGCATTTGTTATGCGCATTCAAACTGTTTTTTCATATTTTTGGCGGTTTGTTCCGCCCTAAAGAGACCTGATAACATACCTGTCAACCTCCACGGCTCCATGCCCGTACAAACTGTCGTATTTTCCCGTACAAAATAAAAAATAATCGTACACCATATTTTTTTTTCCGTAATGATGCATGATGGGAAATCCCCTGGCGGCAGACACATGCGCGCATTACCATCAAACCGCTCGCTTTGTTTGCAACTAAAGAAACGATACAGAGATAGAGGCTTCTGCGGCGAACTCATTAGACTTGATTGATTTGCCGTTTCGTGATAGTCGGTGTCGGTACCCATCATTGACAAATATGCGTTTTTCCGTACAGATTTCCTTGTACGTAGTACTCGTCTTAAAATGCATGAAAAACGTACTTTGTACGGCAAAACCGTACAGGTTGACAGGCATGAGTATGTGCTGTAGATTCTCAGAAAATAAACAAGACCCAGCATTCATAATAGACAAGCTCCGAAGGCTGTGCAATTGGACAAATAGTTCAAAGGAGTGTGTTCTAAAATAGCGATGTCTACTGTTGACTGTACAAACTCAAAACAATTTTTTATTTCCCCCCCAAAAAGGTAGTACGCAGCCCTACTTACAAACGAGACTAGTTCCGGATGATCGTTCGTAAGTTGAAATTGTTCGTAAGTTGCTTCAGTGCTATATTTTGTATGTTTAACGTTTATATAAGTATGTTTAAGGTTTGTATTAGTAACCTGTATTGTTTTGAAACTGAAAAATAAACGTTTAATAAAATAATATGCTCTATAACATTACAAAGTAGGCTGAATGATAAAGCATAGTACTGAAAAACAAACATACACATTAGGCGTCGACATTCAGTGGTCTGTGAAGCCCTTCCAGACTCCTAGTGATTAATGGCGACGCAACTAAACATGACTTGACTTGAGTATAAAGATAAAGTATTGGAAGAGTAAGGCTACTTCCTCCGTGGTAAAAAGTGGCCGAAAACAAAAAAGCAATCCAACCAATTTCTCAACTGCATCAAGCTTCCGTATTCCAATTCATTTCAAAAGAAACAGTTTACGTCTTTTTAACTTTACACCAACCATATCGAATGGACGCACGAGATATTAAACAATAAATACATCAAGTTCTAAACGTGCTAGAAATACAGTGCAGTGTGTTCACATTACACAAGAACAATGATATAGTCTTCGGGGTGGATGCTGGGTGACCTCTCACAGCGCCACACGTCAGTAGTGGCGGAAAGAAGCAATACAGTAGTGTCCTCTACTCAGAAAAATGTGCACACAATACAAAATCTAACTTACAGCCAGGTCCAGATATTTTTCGACATCCCGAAAAAATGTTCCGATCTACTGTTTTGCACAATCCTAATATTTAGTTGCATGGCCACAGTTGTTTTTACAACTGCTTCACATCTGTGTGGCATAAAGTCAACCAACTTCTGGCACCTTTCAGTTGTTATTTCACTCCATGTTTGCTTAACAACATTGCACAGTTCATTGACATTTCTTGGTTTTGCTTCACAAACAGCGTTTTTGATATCAACCCACAAGTTTTCGATTCAATTGAGATCTGGGAATCGGGCTGACCACTCCATAACATTATTTTTATGGGTTTGGAACCAAACCTTTGCTTGTCTACTGGTGTGTTTTGTTGTTGTATTGAAACTCTCATTTCAAGGGCGTGTCTTCTTCAGCATAAGGCAACATAACATCTTTAAGTATTTTGACATATAAGGACTGATCCATGTTCCCTGGGATGTGAAAAATGGACCCAACACCAGAGTAGAATAACATGCCCAGACGATGATACCTGCACCACCATGCTTCACAGTCTTCAATGTGTACTGAGGTTTGAATTCAGAGTTTGGGGTCATGTCACACAGACGGTCTTCAGCCCCCGGGCCCAAAAACGACGATTTCACTTTCATTAGTCCACAAAATATTCTTTCAATTTTCTTTAGGCCAGTTCATGTGTTCTTTGGCGACTTGTAACTTTCACTGCACATGCCTTCTTTTTAACAGAGGGACTTTGCCTGGGATTCTTTAAAATAAATTTGCTTAACTAAGATATCTTCTGTCACAGCACTTACAGGTAACTGCAGATTGCCTTTGATCATCCTGGAGCTGATCATTGGCCGAGCCTTTGCCATTCTGGTTATTCTCCGGTCCATTTTAATAGTTGTCTTCCATTTTCTTCCACGTGTCCTTGTTTTTTCTACCCATTCAAACGCATTGGAGATCATTTTAGCGGTAAATTTTTTTTGTACCTCTTTATTGGTTCTTCCCCTTGAATCAATTTTTTAATCAAAGAACGCCGTATTTCGGAGCAGTGTCTTGAACGACCTGGCTTCAATAGCTTTGAAAAGCGCCACCCGATTAACACCTTGTTTTTCTTCCCCAAAATTGATGAACCAGAGATTGCTTGCCACACTACTATTTTTTTGAACACACCCTTTGACCTATTCGCCCCATTGTACAGCCTTCGGAACGTGCCTATTATGAATGCTGGGTCTTCTTTGTTTTCTGAGAATCTACTGTGCCTACTGGTAACTTGTTTGGCATACAACAATAAAAAATTTCTAAAAAACAGGGAAATCTGGTTAGTCACATTGCACTGCTATTATTTCGAACAGTATGATGGGACTTTGTAGCTTTCGTTCTTTGCCCCCCCAAAAAAATGCAACCCTGACAATAACTAATGGCACAAATTGCTTAACTTGAAACAAGATTCACTCCGTACATTAAATTGCCGTTAAAACACAATTAGCACGACCAGGCGTGAAAACGGGGGATGTGTGTCAAACGCCGAGTAGTGGATGAGGAAGTCCAGAGGTGCGACACGGGAGGTGAATATTTTAGATGGCTGCTGCCATGACGACTGACGTTGGTTAATACTCCGGAGCTAAAGCGCGTTGGCATGTACAAGCTGACTTTTTCGCGTCCATTTGCAGAAGGACAGACTCCAACGCGGGTGCTTTCTTTACTGCAGAGAGCCAAACAAGCTTGTTGAGAACGATAAGGGCCTTTTTGAAAAGACCTGGCAGCCTCCGTACGGGATATATAGCAAGCAGTCCAACGTGTTGAGTGGCTACAAATGGAGGTATGCCAAGAAGAGGGAATGATGGAGGGAAGAGTGGGGGAGTCACTTCACTTTGGATTGCCCGCAAAAGGCACAAGCGTAATTAAAATGTATGAAGTTACTAACCTTGAGGGCGAAGTAATGATTTTACAGCACTGCGGCAAATTAAGATGATTACGCCACTCATGTTTTGTACGTGTTCAAATCACCGGATTGAAGTAGGATAAAAAAAAAAAAAAAAACATAAATCAATGTTATATTGTACATTATTAGCTATGTTTTACAAAATGAAGAAAAATAAATTGAGTTAAACTATGGTGAATAAAAGTCATCATTTTGTCTCGACTAGCAAACAAAAACCCCAATCGCGTAACGTTTTCTCACAAATTTAAAGAGAAAGAGGAAGGGCAGCGCCCTCGATCCGATGCTCGCTGGAAGCGGGAAGCAAGTCGCTCTCGCAATCGGATTGTGATCCGAATATGGAAGTGGATCTTCCGTAGCGGGCGATGGCGGTGGCAGGGACGGAAAAACAGGTTGAAAGCTGGGACAGGAGAGCAAGTACATGGACTGGTCGTGAGCCGGGACGGGAGAGCAGACGTGGTCGGAATCACAAACGGGTTTGTAGCCGGAAACAATTGGGAGCAAAAACTGGACAGGCGGGAGTCAGGGTCGAAACAGGCTTGCCTTGTATACAGAGAGGTTCGCAGACGGACTGACAAGACTGGGTTTGACTCGGGACATGGAGCCAATCAGAGCCTGCAGCGGTTGGCGCCAAATGAGCGGGCACAGGTGATTCAATCATGACACATTTTTTTTTAGACATTGTTATTTTACCAAATTCGTTTTAAAATAAATTTTGTAAAAATATTTATTTGACTTAATTTTTTAGATAAAAATAAATGTTTCATTATTTTAATAATTCAAATTCAAAGCTAAATATAAATATTTATCAATTCAAGCTACACTTATTGAATTGCGGTCGTGTAATCTGCAGTATTTTTAATAAAAAAATAGTTTTTACTATGGAACTTTAACATTATTGACAAACTAGTAACAGACTCAACATGTACAATAGAAATAAAATAAACAAACAAGGTAAGTAAAACTACAACAAAAAACCTGATGGTATTTTCTGAAATGTTCCCAATTATATTAGGTAAGGTACTGTAACTATTTTAAATATTTCTTATATACAATAGGAAGGTAACACACACAAACCCATTTTGAGAAATTATAATTCATTTAAGTGACACTGTGTAATAATTTACCACTAGAGGTCGATATAGCTTAAAATGGAGCTAAAGCGTGTGCATTAAAAAAAGACCCATTACAGGAGCCTGAAGAATACCATGAGCTATAGAATGCAACCGAATAAGTGTGAATTAGAGGCGAGAGGAGGAAAACGTGAAACGGTGAATACTACTAGAACAGCTTTTTTTTCCCATTTTCGCAACATTGCTAAAATTCGTCCGATGCTGTCCTAGTCCGATGCGGGGATTATAATTCATGCGTTTGTTACCTCCCGTCTCGATTACTGAAATGTACTACTCTCCAGTCTCCCTAAGTCCAAAATCAAGAGCCTGCAGCTGGTACAACATGCTGCAGCGAGGCTTTTAACTAAGACAAGAAAGTTTGATCATATGACCCCGATTTTAGCTAACCTGCATGGCTCCCTGTTAGCTTAAAATGTGATTTTAAGGTTCTGTTGATACAAAATCATGAATGGAGGAGCTCCCTCATATTTTTCAGATTTAATTTCCACCTATGTTCCATTTGTCAACGTTCAGAGCCGTTTTTGAGAACAGGTCATGGTATTTAGATGGACCAATAACTAGCATTTCGGTCTTTTCAGAGTTAAGGCGCAAGAAGTTGAGTGACATCCACTCTTTTATCTCCAAAATTCCACAGATTAGTGTGGCAGATTCCTCCATCGGAAGATAAAGTTGAGTGTCATCTGCCTAGCAATGAAAACTGACATTATACTTGCGAATAATATCACTTAGTGGAAGCATGCAAATGCTGAAAAGAAGGGGCCAAGTACTGAACCCTACGGAACACCACAGATAACACTAAAGGGCTCAGATGTCATTTCACCATATTTAACACAGTGCGTCCTATCAGAGAGGTTGGATCTGAAACATGAGAGGACGGTCTCAAGTTGAGGAATATGATTATACATTTCTAAACCTATGAGTGTTAAAAATGATCTTGTTTCTGAGATAGTACATCTGTTTTTTTGCTTATTATTTGAATCAAGGAATTAAGTATTTACATCACTAGGGGTCGCTATATAACACTCAACGGGGCCTTAAATGTATTGTTGATCCAATATGTATGCATGTACAGTATATATTGGAGCCATATCCTCCAAGTGGGAGGTGGCTAGAGTCAAGACCACTCTCACATTCTTGCAATCTTGACTCTTTTCGGGGAGATTGATACAGGAGGGGATTCCCAGCCCCCTCGCTCAACCCAAAAGATGTGTCGCAACACCTGTCATTGAGAGTCATTAGGGGACCAAACCTTCCAACTCCTAACGCCGAGCGTCAAGCAGAAGGGCAACGGGTACCAATGTTGTCCAACTTAGGTATGACTCAGCCGAGGCTTGAACCAACGACCTCCCAGCCTCGGGGCGGTTTGAGTCCATCCATCTGTTATCTGCACTGCTTATGCTCAGTAGCGTCCCTTAAATTCAAATGAACTGAGGACACAAATTGTAAAGCTTGCAAGTAAAACAAAGATGATACTGGACTCAAAGCGTTAGTAACGAATTCAAATGTGATGTGATGCATACTTCCCAAAGATTCCTTGTTCCATAACAGTCCCATTGTCACACCTACTACACCACAAACGAATCAGTCACTCGTCCGAGAAGCTCCATAAAGACAGCCAAATGTCCATATTCATTAGTCGCGGCGTGTGACATAAATACAATATATTCCCGTATCTAGCTGCGGCGCTTATGCGACAGAGGCTGCAGTGCCCTGCCCAGTTTGCCCACCACGCCCGCCCGCCACAGCGCTAATCCATCATCACCTCCCTGGAATCACCGCGCTGCCAATAAAGCAAGGCGGCAATACATTAGGAGGCATGTGGCAGCCTTTAGCCGCCGTGACATTGACAAGTCCCCTCGGGCAGCAGGAAAAGGCTTGCCGCGTGCTACAGTTGCTTACGCGGGCAATAACATATGGAAATGGGTGCAAATGCAGCACAGTTTGATCTATTCGGCCAGGAAGTGGAATTGGAAAGGGACACCAAGGGTGACGGTGCAAACTATTCCTGGAAATGGGCACACTAACATCCCTGTTTTGAGGGATACTTATAATATTAATATTTGACCACTAAATGTCACTGTATTGTGGAGTGTAACTGAAAATGAGTGCTGGGAAGCACTTGGAGGAACACAAACTATGGAGACTCAAAGCAACTGGAAACCACAATTTTCCTTTGATTTTAATCTGCCCCGTCTTTGGGTACCCGTAGCAGAAAGATGGCGGACAATTACGCCAGCTCTATATAGGTCAGTGCTTCTCAATTTTGGTCATGCTACCCTAGGTAAAAGAGAACCTCTCGTGAAAATATCAGGGTTAGTACATCTCTTTTATGGTCAAATTCAAGCACTTTTTAAGGACTAACAAAGCCAATTTTCCAAGATCTACAGTACCAATAAAAAATCCGGTGGGAATTGGGAATATATTTGCAGAACAACACAAAACTTTCCTCATAAAGGTGTTGTGGAATAATATGTAGCTTACATTTTCAGTTGCAGGAAGTTTTTCCCATCACAATACACCACTGGGAAACGCTACTTTAATATTTTGCAAGGCCTGTGATAAATGCCCGTAATTAATACATTATCCTTGCACTACACATGTCATACTTCCCTGTTCAGGTGTAGCATGTACCTGTACTCTTGGGTGCAACGACACTTCATAGAGCAATGCCATACAAACTAATGCCTTTAATCACGTGGCAAGAAATACAATGGCAAAGAGAAGCCACCAAAGAGAAGCTTCTGCGTCATTTTTAAGCATACTTGTTGAAAAAACGGTTATAAGAATAATTTGATAGCCCATTCAGAAATGATCACATTGTTTAAATCAAAAAGTACAAGTATTTACAAGCACTTTTAAATCGAGCATTTTCAAGAATTTCAAGCAAGCATTCAAACCCTGAAATTCACAGTTGTACTTAAGGCCTCTGCTAGTCTCGTTAGCTCATTTTTTGTCAAGCCCCCCCCAATAAACACCAACAAAATCAATAAACATCTGCTTCGTGTGGTCTGCTTAAGGAAGGGAATCTAACACCCTCTGGCGACCATATTGGGTACTGCAGCTCCCATCCACCAATCACTCCAAGCAGTGAAATACAATCTTCTATCGGCCCGGCAACGCTGGGACATTTTGCTTGTATAATTCTGTATTCGTAGTATTTTCCATTTACAGAAAATTTGGGTGTTGTACGTATTTTTGTTTGACGCTTGCAATTGTTTTGTTCAAGACACCTATCCATAAATATCAAAGTTGAGGTAATATTTGGGTAAAGTTTTTTTCTAAGCCAAAGAATGTCTGACACTATGTATTGAATCCCTTGTTTAGAAATTAAGTAATGAATACACCCATAATCATATGCAATTTCTGAAATAAAGGTCAGTGGTAAGGGTATCATAACAATATCTTGTCATTATAGTTATTACTGACAAAGTAAGTTTAAATCGATTGATTGGTATATATGAGCTCTTCTCCTTCCAACACCATGTATGAAGTCACGATTATCTAAGCTGTATAAAGTTATTGAAATTTTTATCAAAAAGACACACGTAAAACAATTCGATTTTTCCCTAAATATACCATGCAGTGAATATGTTTTTTTAAAATGGACTGTTAATTGAACCCAGAAGCAAAAACAGTTATCCCGCATCCCTAAAAGGTATAAGAAAATGAATGACAAAAGTGCTTCTAACAGGCATAGAAAACATATACAGTAAAAGCCAAAATTTCCAACATCAGTCAAAAAACAAAACGTCAAATCCGACAAAAAACTGCCACCACAAGATTAGTGCTGATAGAATAAAAGTCTGTATTTATTTTTCTTTTCTCTCCACAAGAAACACATTTTTGAAAGCAGCAAAGAGACACAATAAGAGGCTTCTAAGCATCTTGTCAGCATAGCAGAGGTGTGGCCGGTTGAGCAAGGACATACTGTACATACACACTCGCACTATCGCCTCATATAGGAAGAGGTTACGCTAACCCGAGGGGAACCGAACGTCACCCGAAATCACCAGGATGCCTTTCGCGTTATCGTACTGCCGGAGCGGAAAGCCGTACGTTAATTACCCTGTCTTTCCCTAACAAGCACGGCCGTGCACTTGAACCCAAAGAGGCCCGGACGGCGCAGTTCAATTCATTAACCAATGTTGTGTTGCCGTGACGACAGCATCCCCCACAGCGCCGACGATATTTACGACTCGTAACCAACAGTACTGAAGATGGCAGAGAAAATCAGTTAACAAACTATCAGATAATCGTTGTTTTCCCTGTTGGAAGTATATATTACAAAAAATGATTTCCCAACCTCATTAATAAAGCTGACTTCCCACAGTAGTTGAAACCATAGCAATGACAACAATTGTTTTCAATTTGCCAAACTGTATTAACTTATTAACACTGAAAATGATGTGGTGAGAAAATTGGAGCAAAGCCAGAACCTGGAAAGACGCTACCGGGAAGTCATTTGCACAAGGATACTAAAAACAATACACCATTATTTATATTCTTCTCAGGGTCGGCCATTTTGACCCTCACTGTCAATTGAGGACAATGCCACAGTTAATCTAGATCTAACAACCTATTACGACTGATGAATTTGAAGCTAAACCGGAGAGACTGTGATGTCAATAGCAAGTAGAAAAATGTCCGAAGAAAATCGGGTGGATTTTTTTTGGATTAACATCGTTCCGAAGGGGGATGCTTTTGGGATTTGAATCAAATCTTCTGATCTCAAATTAAGACACACTAATTTGAAGCTAAACCCAAGAAACTAATGTAATATCTGGTCAGGTAACAAAATGGCCGACCCTAAACAAATAAAATCAGGTGGATTTTATAAATTTTAATTAATTCACTTTGGGTATGCTTTCCAAATCATCTTTCTGACCCAAAAGCTTCACTTCCAGCTTTTTATCTCATCAAAAACAGCTATAAACATTGATCCATTTTTAGCTGGTCAATAGTAAACATATGAATTTTTATTATACAATTGAATACTATGTTTCAGCTAGTTTATATTGACTTCCCTTTTCAAATTTTTTTGTGTCCAAGTTAAATAAAATACTGTAATATCATCTTGAATGAATAACAAGTAGCAAAATGTCTACCCCTCATATAAATAAAATCAGGTAGGTCGTTTTACCTCACTCAGTTAAATTGGGAATGCTTTTCGGATTACCCATTCCATATTTCAAGTTTATATCGACACACTCTTTCATTTTTTTTTTTACTTTTTCGTCCCCAAACAACACCAACACTCCTTAGGAACATTACACAAACACACTGAAAACATCGGCAGCAAACAGCCGTCAAAAACGGCGGTGTCCTTTTTAGATTGGCAGATTCTGAGGTACGTAGGTGGAGAACAGTTTTTGGGCGAGAAGCACGCACGCGACAAGTAGACTGCAAAAGATTTGCGAAGCGTTTTGGCTCGATAAGGAGTTGAGGGACTAGCGGTGTGGTTGGGCAGGGGAACGAAAAAAATACAGCACCATTTGAGGTCCGTGTGGAACGGCTTTTGCTGGTAGCACCGTCAACTCGTAAAAATCACCAGACGCCCCCCAAAAAAAAACAGAGAGAGCGCGATATATCACAAACTGCGACCCCTCCTCAGCCGAGCAGCACGCCAAATATCCTTTTCAAGAATATCAATGTGTTCGAAGAGCTATAGTTATATATTCTGTACACAAAACCGGGTATAACTTTTTTGTAAGATAGTTTTTCTTTTGAGACTATACACACACGAGAGCTTAGAATCACAGACAAACACCGGCGTAACAATGAGGTAGGGCGGTGAAAAGTTGGATGAAGTAGAACTGTTTTTGGATCATATACAAAGTTATTGATACTGTCATCAAAAATAGAGACCTACTGGTAAAGTCTATGAGGTCTTATGTACACCGGAGAGTTCGGGAATGCCGCAAAGAGATTGTAGAAGGCGTTTTTACCGATTTCGTTATCAAAGCTGGTGAGGTTTGATTTTTCATGTTTCTTGATCCAGTGCTACTTGAAGGTGGAAGCAATGGAAGAGCTCGGCGCAAATACGCAACAACTGTTATCAAGATGCGGAATCTGGGTTGATATTCGTCAAGTACTGAGTCGGAATACTAAGATGAAAGTAAGAGACGATTCAAGCATCGCCTTATTACACTGACGCTCTTTTGGCATTGAGTAAATACAGAAAACGTACACAAAGGTATTGATGGAATATATCAAGAGTTTTGTATTATAGAGTTTTCAAAATAGGGGACGGGCTTTTATATTTTCTTATTGTAAGCCCGAGCTGTTAAGTGCTGCTGTTTTGGTTACTAAAGGAAAGGAGGTTAAATTGTTTACAGTATTCCTTCTTTATTATGCGGTTCGACTTTAGTGTTCTGGGTATGTCGCAGATTTTTTTCCGTTGCTGGGTTCCACATATAAATACGTACTTTGGGGAAATAAATCATCACTGCACTGGAGAACTGCCTTGTGTTTCTTAGACTAGTAACACACACATAACCAAATGTACTGTTTGCAAAAAAAAAACATCAAAGGTGCAAGCCCCGGCCGGCTATGTCCTTAAATAGACGTCCATTTCAAATTCCAAAACTTTTGGTAATTAACTGATATTTATATATATTGTTACAGTGAACCCTCACTATAACGTTGTTCACTTTTCAGTCTCACAACTTAATCGATTTGCATAATGAACAGTGTTCTGCGTTCTGATTGGCTACACTGAATCTCGATTTCCTCTTTAGCTGTGTGTCGATAAAGTTTGCCAAATTTACGTTTCACTTGGAGTTTCGCTAAAATCCGTGTTGAGAAAACGATCCAAACCAATGAAGTATTTAATTGTATTATAATCGCAAAAGGTTCCTACTTCTGGGTCTTCCCTAACACGGGTTTTTCTTGAAACACAACCACCGCTACAAACATAGGTTAACTGTATAGCCGGAAATTGAGGGAATACTGTAATACGCAATGCAATATAAGGTGATTTGATGAGAAGTTGGAAACAATTTGACTCGTTTCAGTGATTCAATTCAGCTTTCAGGAAAGACAGTATTACAATGCAAACACTTGTAAAGCTTTTTTTTTTTCTAAAACACAAACACCAATGAATATAACAAAAAATAGATTTTTCATTAAGTTGGGAGGTCTTCTTTTACTAAAAGTGCAAACTACGCCGATCGCCGAGTCATCATCCCGTTAGTTTCGTATCCAACAATTTGGTTCTTTTCGACCATATTTGTAAAAACGACGACTTCATAAGACCAGCATTCTATCGTAGATTCCAGTTATTATGACGCAATATACGAAATCAATCGTGCTCAGCGTCAACAAGCTCACAAAGAAATTATTTTAAGGTGCATCATGTTAATACGATGATTGTTTGGCCTTATATTTTTTGAACAAGATGATATTAAAGATTGCCGATTTGAGGTTTTAAAGTGCATTTGATGGAAATGATTCGTCAACCTTTATAAGGTTACAATGCAAGAGAGGCTTTAACACATCCAGCTTTGCATCACTAATCACTTTGGCTCGGGAGATGATTTTTAAGGGCTCTATGTTGCGCTTTTTCATTTGGAAAATAGAACTCAGAGAGCAATATAGAAACAGAAGAATCAGACATGTGTAAATTAAATGTGAGATGATAAAAAAAGCTCTCAATAAGTAAGGTAGATTAACAAAAGCTTAACTTTTGTAAATACTGTTGAAAACAAGGACAAAAAGACGTATTGCAGAAGTGTGAAGAAGAGCAAAGTCTTGACAGGCAGATTCACAGTTTTGCCTCTGTTGGGTCACGCTTGAGATTTCGATCTCTTGGATTTTGGAAAAAAAAAAAAAAACAACAACAACATGTATATATTTTGGGGACATAACCACACTTGAAAAAACGGACAGGTTTGACTTAAATGTCCTTTGGGCGGCCATACTTTGTTCCCCCGATGGGGTTTCTTAAGAAAAGGGTTATTATGGGCTCGGAAAAACAAGTCAGCAAGCCGGTCACGTCTCAGACAGCTTTACCCACAGCGTCCCTCCCAAACTCCTAACAGTACAGATAGCCAACTCGTACATTCTCACAGCAAAGTGCACGTGAAGTCTCCAGACTTCAGCTTTGACTACAATCACGGGTGACTAGAAAAGCCAAGGGCACGACGCGCCCTGGTGATTGCCAAATCCATTTAAGGCCTTTCCTGCTACACAGCTGCAGACAGCTTTGAGAGACCCAAGACCTGGAATCAAACGGGAGAAAAAAACAATAAAATATCAAAGGTGCACTAACCTCTATAATCGTTGCTAGTCAGTGCAAGACTGACTAATAGAGACTAATTTTGCTAGAAAAGTTTTCTTTAACAGCTAGGTGATAACAAGGTCAACACAGTCTGCGAACGACACGTATGCAAGGATTAGTGTCTTTCTCATTTAAAAATAAAAATTGAGTTATTGTTTGACTATGGACCATAAATGAGGATGTGCAATAGACCCCAGGGATACAGCATCCCCAGCTTATAATATTTTTCTCATCCCAAAATGGAATAGGACGTTTTTTCTGCTCCTTGCTATGACATTTGTTTTGGCATGGCCCAAAAAATTACTATGCAGTGTTTGTATGACTGAGCAAGTCCTGTTCAAGACGCCTGTCTGCTATTAACTGATGTAACAAGATGTTGGTCGGCTGTTGGTCTACATCACTAAATCATAAAGATGCTGATAGGCTATTTGCTGAACTCACACCCATAATGTGTTTCTATCGTCTCCCTTGCTAAGGAGTCTGGCTGTAACCAATTAGCAACCAGGAACACTTATTAAGAATAAGGCGGAAATATAAGGGACGTAAATCTTCTTAGGGCACAACAATACTCCCGAGAAGTTAAATGAGTTATAATTTGAATCTGCCCCCCCCTACTCCCTTCTGCATCCACCTGTCACTTCACTGTACCAATTCAAGTCACATCAGACCAAAACTAGATAAAAAAAAAAAAAAACAATTTTCTTTACATGTATATTGATTTATGTCTGTCATTAAATAAGATACATGTACAGGGTGACCCAAAAAGATGCGTACCCATATTTTATTCGATAAAAAAAAACATTTTTTTTACGTATTTTCTGTTGCAGGACGTGAAAGGTGAACCTATGGATGATCATTTGCAGCTATAGTTGCCCTGAAAATGTCTCGGACAAATCAGAAGAAGATATTCTCCCTGGAGACCTATTTTGCGACAAAATCATACCAGAGTGTACAGATTCAGTTTCGATTGTCGCAACTTTCCATCAAAATCAACGATTGTTAGTTGGATTAAGAAGTTCAGAGAGCGAGGAACTGTAGTGGACCTATGTCCTAAAGCCACAGGGGGAACTTATTCAGGCAGGAAGAAGAGTGCAAGGACAGAAGAAAACATTGCTGCAGTGAGGGACTCAGTAGGACACAGACCTAGGAAATGCGTAGACGCAGCCAAGGACTCGGAATGACAAAGGGAGTCACAGCAGGTGTGTTCTTACGTCTGATACAAGATCTAAATAAAGCAAAAATTAACTGATGCTGACATGGAAAAGCGAGTAACAATGTGTGAATGGTTATGTAATGTGCTTGAAAATGATGAAAACTTTCTTGAAAACGTTTGGTCCGTGACCCGTGACTTCTATCAAGCTCTCCGAACCGAGGACTGTCCTACCTGCCACATCATTTCATGAAGCCATCAGCTCACAGTATTTAAAACTGCTATACAGTGACGTGTTACGCAGGCGATTTTGACTTATTTACATCTTTGAAACATGTTTACTCAGAGCACAAGTGACGTTTCTGAGGGTGTAGCTGATCAGATGACAAATATTATTCAGGAGATAGGACATAAATTGGCTGATAGCATATTCACAAATATACAGTCACGTAATATAGTAGCTCCTAACGCTGCTGCCACACAAGATGTAGCAAACAGATTGAGTCAGGTGGTTACACAGAGAAAGGTTAAGGAACCGCCGTCATTTATTGGGGATGGCTCAGACTCAATAACAATACATGAGTGGGAAGATCTAATGAGGACATTTATTAAAAGGAGTAATGTGAGACTTGAAGAGCAAGCAGAGGAAATCCTTATACATTTAAGAGGAAAAGCTAAAGACGTGGTTAGGTTTGGCATTAGAAACAGTAATATAGACGTCTATACCCGCCCTGACATGATTTATAGTCTTCTCAGGAAACACTTTAGCTGTACCAAGTACTCTGCTGTCCCTCTAGCTGACTTTTATTCAACTTTGCCCAAAGACCAGGAAGACCCCTATGACTACTGGCTGAGACTAAACAGAGCAGCTGACCTTGCCTCTGAGTGCTTGAGTGAGCAGGGCAAAACATTTGACAACCCTGAAATAGAGGTTACTCACATGTTTATTAGGAACTGCCCATGCAAGGAACTGGCACTCACTTACAGATCAAAAACCATCGAAAAGTGGTCTGCATGTGAGTTACTAGAGGTGCTGAATGAATACCACGCTGAGAAGAGCTACAAAGCAGATTCCCTACAACAACCTGCGAATAGAGCGGAAATTGCCGTACACAAAGCTGAGGTGAACCATGGTCC
This sequence comes from Urocampus carinirostris, assembly GCF_059441175.1. Lineage (NCBI taxonomy): Eukaryota > Metazoa > Chordata > Actinopteri > Syngnathiformes > Syngnathidae > Urocampus > Urocampus carinirostris. The sequence continues at coordinate 5,520,118 of NC_142360.1, forward strand.
AACCCTTGTGCACGAGCCACCTCAGACTTCGAGCCCACAGTATGTCTCTCTAACGGACGTTATTAGTATGTTGGAGAAAGTTCTGATACGTGTTACCTCGAACCAGTTCCAAGAGAGAGGGGGAGCTCCAACCAGGCGACCTGGAGCCAGAATCAATGGTTTCACTGCCAAGCCATGTATCATTTGCAAAGAAGTCGAACACAGTGCTCTCTCTCATTGCCGAGACAAAAACCTTTGCTTTCACTGCCATGCCCCAGGGCATTCTCGACGTGATTGTCCAGTGACGAAAGTTGTCCCGCTGCCTCAGGGAAACTAACTGATCTGCGCTTAGGGGAGAACAGTGCAGATCAACTGAGTATACCTCCCACCACTAATGTGAAGCCTGACATGCAAGATAATAAATCAATTTATGAGTTGTATAGCAACAAGATACCTCCATCGAAGAAGCTGATCTTTCAGGGGTTTCAGAGAATAGCGGAGACTGACGAACTGTTTTACACACCTGTACTTGTGCAAGAAGGCCCCACTTTCAGAGCGCTGTTGGACAGCGGGTCGATGGCTTGTACAGTAAGTGAGGACACGGCTAAGTCCCTCCTGCAGCAATTCCCTGATATGATGAGTTACACGGCCGATGATTATGTCATTGTAGGCTGCGGTGGACACCAAGTTTCTCCCAGAGATATGTACGACATTCACGTCACAGTTTACGGGTGCCAAATGATAATACCAGTAATGGTTGTGCCAGGCCAGACCGAACAGATGATCCTTGGCAGCAATGCCATCAAATATATTTTGACTCAATTGAAAAGTACTGATGGCTACTGGAGATTAGTTTCCACTCCTGACAACGGTCTGTCCGATAACCACAGTCAATTCCTGTCAATGCTTTCTAACACAGAGAGATGGAGAGGTGACTGCATTCCAGACAAAGTAGGGACAGTAAAGATCAAGAGTTGCGTGACGCTGAATCCACGGACCGAGTACGTTATTTGGGGCAAGTTACCTGAGTTGGCCGGGGCATCAGCGGGCAGCACAGTGGTCGTTGAGCCAACCCAATCTAAGGCTGCGCCCAGACAAGTCCTTGTCGGACGAGTTGTTACTCCACTCTGGGGAGATGGATGGGTGCCTGTTAAAGTCTTTAATCCGACGGACAGAGTTGTGGTGCTGAGAAGAAACAGGAAAATTGCAGATGTGTCTCCGTGTATCGCAGCGGAAGACCTGCCCAATGCAGAGGAGGTCAAGTGCAACGTGCAGAGTGTACAGAGCAAAGAGGTCCGACCCAGGTCAGAAGAGGACATGATGCGTGCATTGGAAGCTCTGGGACTGCAAGACATTGACCTGAAGTCATGTGAGGTTTCGCTGCAGTGTAAAGACAAGCTCCTTCATATCATCGAACAATTCGAGTCAATCTTTTCTCGCCATAAGATGGACTGTGGAGAGGCCAAAGAGTTTGTACATCGTATCCACCTTGTTGATGATAAGCCGTTCCGTCTACCCTACAGACGTATACCACCAAGTCAGTATGAAAAACTGAGGACGACTCTGAACGAGATGGAAGAGAAAGGAATTATTCAGAAGTCGACTAGCGACTATGCATCTGCGCTTGTTCTCATATGGAAGCGGAATGGAGAACTAAGGGTATGTACTGATTTCAGAAGGCTTAATGCAAGAACCATAAAGGATGCCTACCCACTACCGCATCAAGCTGATGCTTTGGCCGCACTTGGGGGAAATGCCTTTTTCTCCACAATGGATCTGACGTCAGGCTACTACAATGTCCCCTTGCACCCTGACGACAAAAAGTACACGGCATTCTCCTCACCATTCGGCCTTCACGAGTACAACCGGCTCCCTCAGGGACTTTGCAACAGCCCAGCAACATTTATGAGGATGATGATGTCAATATTTGGTGATCAGAATTTCATGAGCCTATTATGTTACCTCGACGATCTGATGGTGTTTGCCCCCACAGAGGAAGTTGCACTCCAACGCCTGCAGATGGTGTTTACTCGCCTTAAGGAACACAACCTCAAGCTCGCACCCAAAAAAAGTTTTTTTCCTCAGACGGACTGTGAAATTTCTTGGGCATGTCATCAGTGAGGATGGAATTCGGACTGACCCCGAGAAAGTGAGAGCGATAAATGACGTACAAGTCGCTGATCTAATGGAGTCGGATGGCAAGACGCCATGCCCTAGTAAAATCAGATCTTTTCTAGGCATGGTGATGTATTTCCAAAGCTTCATTGAAGCATGTTCTGCGAAGGCAAAACCTCTGTTCAGGCTCACATCTGAATCTGGTGACAAGCATAAGCGCAAGAGAGCCCGCAAGAAAGGTCAAGTGAAGCTGACGCCTGCAGATTGGTCCGATGCATGCCAGAACGCCTTTGAAACACTGAAGCACGACCTCGTGACAGGTGTCACTCTGGCCCACCCAGATTTTGATGCGCCGTTTATTCTGGCTGTCGACGCATCCTTTGATGGGATTGGAGCAGTCCTGTCACAGCTGCCACCTGGTGGAAAAGTAGCCAGACCAGTCGCCTTTGCAAGTAAGACGCTCTCTCGCTCCCAGCTCAACTACCCTGCACACAGGCTCGAATTTCTTGCCTTGAAATGGGCGGTATGTGATAAATTCAGCCATTGGTTGAAAGGAAGACACTTTACCACGTGGACCGACAATAACCCACTTACATACATTTTGACCAAACCAAGACTTGATGCGTGTGAACAGCGGTGGGTAGCGAAGCTAGCTGCATACAATTTTGACCTGAAGTACATTCCCGGCCCAAAGAACATCGTAGCCGACGCTCTGAGCCGTGAGCCATTTGTACGGTCATGTGTGGGTCATCGCCTTGTTACCGAGCCCTATACTTCGCTCTTGGACCAAGTCAACAGGGTGAACAACAGTACTGTGCAAGAGGTGTTCAGAGTATCCAACAATTGTCACGCTGTTGTAGACGAGAGTGCTGGGACATCAGACGAGTCAGTAAAAAGGGCAATTCCATCAGGCTCCAATGGTTCTGTGACATCAGAAGAGGTTGCTGCTGTCTTCAGTGCTCAGTCCACTGGTGGCGTGGGTCAAGTGATGGGAACAGACGCCAACTTCAATCTTCTGCAGAAGGGAGATCAGTCAACGGCACTCCCACAGAGTCAGCTTGTTGGTTTACAAGAACAGGACAACACAATAAGCAGGACCATGTACTTTGTGCATAGACACAAGAGACCTACCAGGCGTGAGAGAGCTGTCGAGTCGCCTAGTGTGATGAAACTACTGAAGCATTGGAGCAGACTCACCATACAGAATGGCATGCTCTACAAAATAAGGAAAGATCCTCACATGGCCAAGAAAATCTTCCAGTTTGTGGTGCCTGATTCATTGAAACAGAAAGTCCTTCAAGGTTTACATGACTCAGCAGGTCACCAAGGCCAGAACCGTACTTTGTCTCTGGTGAGGCAACGATTCTTCTGGAATGGCATGGAACGTGATGTTGTGAATTATGTCAAATCCTGTCAGCGCTGTGTAGTAGGGAAAACACCGGAACCACACAACCGTGCACCACTCAAGAACATAGTCACCTCTGAGCCTATGGAGTTGGTCTGTATAGACTTTATGCTGCTGGAAATGTGAATTTCCCTTAGGGGATGAATAAAGTATCTATCTATCTATCTATCTATCTATCTATTTTTTGCTTTCCGGGAGTGCGCTCCGCACTCACCAGATCTTAACCCCCCCAGATTTTTATCTGTGGGGTTTCCTCAAAGACAATGTATACCAGGGAAATCCACAAACAATTGAAGAACTGAAATCTGCCATCAAGCAAAATTAAGAGCCCTCCCGAAAGAGGAGTGTATAAAAGTAATTCAAAACTTTGCCAGACGGGTACAGGTTTGCTTGCAACAAAATGGTGGACATTTGGAACACATCTTGGGAGAGCCATAAATTGACTAAAAATTGACAGAAATAGCTGAAACTCTGGTGAAAGGTCTTCCATAAACTGAATAATGTGTGGTTGTAATTTGAAATAAATAGCTTTTTAATCAAAGCCACAATAGAAATTTTCATGGGTACGTATCTTTTTGGGTCACGCTGTATATTACATAATTTGAACGCATTAGTTAATTACCATAGGTTTCTATCCTTCACCATGTAACGATTTAGCGTTACGATCACCAACTCAGAATGGATAAACATAGTCTCCCAGGGGTCTAATGTACAACAGACAATATCAGGCAGACTGAGGGACTTACTGAAGCTTGTAAACAGGAATCAAGCATCCATTAAATCCGCATTGTTTCTTATTCTTGTGTCCAGCCACATGCTTTAAGTACTTGTGGAGATAAGGTGCACTAAAAAAATCCCTCTAAATTCACTTACAGCCTACGCATTGCTGATTGGCAAAGATCATAGTAAAACTATAGAACTTTTAACTATAGAAAGATTATAGTTTGCATCAGCTTTAAATAAGTGACAACGACAGACAGGCGGCACGGCCAATGGCG